>NW_022631009.1:2155248-2839874 GCF_010015895.1 Lontra canadensis | reverse complement strand
TATAACAGGATACGATGTGATATACATAGGAGTAAGAAAGAGATAACTGATCTTCCTAGGAAGACTTACTATATGCATCAGCCAATTTATCTTAGCTCGTTCTCCTAACAATGCTGTGAGTTAAAGACCACCATTTTGCCTACTGAACAGACCCTGGAACTGGAGCTCAAAAGATCATGTTATTTCCCTAAGGTCACACAGTTACGTAGTAGAACAGGAATTCAGATTAAGTGAGCAGATGGCTTGAGTCACTTGCTCCCATATTGCAGGACAGCATCCAGCTCCAGAGAAGCCCAAAGGTAGGTGCTGGGGTGGGGGTGGGGGGTGGCATTGGAGGAGAAGTGTCGTCTGTGCGAGTCACAAGAAAAGCAGATGTTGACTACCTACGCCTGTGCTTCAGCAAGCAGCTGAAACAGAGTACTGAATTGCAAAAGGCTGAGAAGATTCCATCTGAATGAGGAGCTTATTGAAAATGTGGAAAACCACTGAACAAACTCTCTCACCTTTTTGCAGTGATGGTGACCTATTGGAGAGTAGCAGCAAAAGATAATTTTTTATGGAAAATCGACCCATGAGGATTTAAAAGTTAGTTTCAGGGAAAAAAAAATGTTCCAAACAGCTATATCTATGTCAAAGATATAGGTTGGTTTTGATCCCTTATTGGCTTGTGAAATATATGGAGTGGGTTGAAACCAGCATCGAAAAAGGAAGCAATAGGAGAGACTATAAACGAGTCATTTAACATAGTAAAAGTGTGAATTGTTTCATGAAGATTTGTTTGTAAGTGTGTGTGTTAAAGTGTGTATGTGTGTAAGGGATCATGATATAGTTTTCTCATTGTAGGGAGAAAAGTTTTAAAAATACTAAGATTCTTGGTGACAGTATTGCATGGTTTGTAAAACAAAAAAAAGGAAAACGTGTTTTTGGAGCTAGAGACATCGAGGTTCAAATAGTTGCCCAACTATGATTTTCGTGAGAACCCAAGTCTAGGCTGCTTGCTCCCTTGCTGCTCTCCAATGGGAGGGCCTTGTGGGAAAGGTTTAGAGAGTCTCCCGCATTTTCATCAGGAAGCTCATCTCTCTTACAGCTTACAAAATATTGTGAAATGCATTTCTGGGGGGGCTCTGCTCCAAACATGCTTCTGAACATGATGGACTGGACCCCACAGACCTTTGCACATGCTTCTCACGTATCATCCGTCATGGCATCTTTCTCGCTCTCGCTCTCTCCACACCTGGGAGAATCCGAGGGTTGTTGGGGGACCAGGGCTAACACTTGACTCAAAGAGTCTGAGATACCTTTGGTATAGAAAAGATTTATTATTAGAATAATTTCTTACCAGATGGTTTATACCTGAGACCTGACTAAATGCCCAAGCTTTAGGGAGATCCTTGGGAAGGAGAAGACCAGGAGGTCATCTAGTTATGGAGAAACAGAAAATGATTACACTCCAAAGGAATTTGAACTCCCTTTTGGCAAGTACCCTCCATTTTTCCAGGCTCCCTGCCCAAACATAGTTTCCCTCCGCCCCTTGCAGGTGTCTACACGATGCAGTGGGAGTCATTTCATGGCAGAAGTGTGGGCTGGGGAACACCTGGCTCAGTATCAGAACACATAGTCTGAAAGAGGGGAGGGGACTCACCTTCTGGATGTTTCCCCAACCCTCCCCTTTGCAACTAGATTCCTCTTCCCTGGAATTCAACTCCTGGAGTAGAGACCATCATTACATGTTCTCAAAGTCAGAAAACATACACACAATTTCTTAAAAAAATCAAGATAATCTCTGTAAAAACCATAAAAGCAAGGCATAATAATTATCAAGAACATTAGCAATAGAGAGCAACAAAAAATATCCCATGACTCATGGAAAACCTTGGTTTGTACCTTGGTATATATTCTTCCAGATCTTCTTTATGCCTAGAAGACACAGTTGCTTTCTGATTATCCTTGTCTCTTAAACTTCACACAGAGTCATGATCATTCCCTTAGGTAATTCCTACAACTGTAATTACTGCCTTCCCTGAGTCAAATGGTACACATAGTTGGAAGTTCCTCTCTTTCAGAACCAGTTTTCATATACATTTCCAATCCCGTCCCCTGCCTTCTAATCTCCCAGGGCAACCCGGACATATGTTGACACTCAGAGCAGTGTTGTTGTTTGGCTGTAGTCCATAATATCCCCTTTTGCTGAGGAATTATTTGATAAAATATAGTGTCTGGTTATTCCTGTGAAGGATATCAGAATATGCCAGCCCACCCCCGCACACACACACATATGCCAGTTTGGTATGAGGCTTATTTTGAACTAAAAGCTATTGAGAAGTAGATCAAAGAAAGACTCTCTGCCCTCCCCCAATTTGCTAAAACAGGACATAACTTGATAAAATTTCCTTCCCCCCTCCCCCGCCCACACCACTCTACCTTTCAGGATGGACACGTTAATCACCAGAGACAATTCTAAGCCTCTACCAGCCCAGAGTCACCAGAGGAATCTACATCACAAATCTTGCTAAAACTAGCTCTTATCTACCATTACTTTTCCCATCCAAATATTTGCCTTCCCGTGATTTGCTGGCCCTAGAAGCTTAAAGTCCTTTTTCTTTGGCTTGCCAGCTCTAAAAATTTATTGTTCTTTTGCTACTATGTGCTATGGAAGCCCAAGTTCAAATCACACCTTTGAGTTCCTCATCACTGGGTACTCTCACGTGAATGCACGAGACATATGTTAATAAACTTCTGTTTGTGTTTCTCTTCTCTCTTTTTTTTAATAAGATTTATTTATTTGACAGAGATCACAAGTAGGCGGAGAGGGAGGCAGAGAGAGAGGAGGAAGCAGGCTCCCTGCTGAGCAAAGAGCCCTATGCGGGGCTCCATCCCAGGACCCTGAGATCATGACCTGAGCTGAAGGCAGAGGCTTTAACCCACTGAGCCACCCAGGTGCCCCTGTGTTTCTTTTCTTAATCCGTCTTTCCTTAGCCTAACTGATAGAGCCCAGCTAAAAACCCTAAGAGAGGTAGATGAAAAAGAATTTTGTCCTTCCCTAGACCTTCAAACACAAATATTTTATCCACCTTTTGCATGATTACAATGCATTCAAGGGACAACTTTGATAAATCTTAGATATAAATATTGTGAAATGAAGTTCATGGGTACAAGTGCTTAGAAGTATTGGTATAACCAGGAAGTACAGAGGAGTTAGATTTTTACTGCGTGTGACGTGACCAGTGGTGGAAGAGAGACAGGGGAGTTGGTCTTATTTTATTTAATTTATTTACTTGTGAGAGAGAGATAGAGAGCACAAGTAGGGGGAGCTGCAGGCAGAGGGAGAAGCATGATCCCCACTGGGCAGGGAACCCACGGGAGTCAATCCCATGACCAGGGGACCGGCACTGGAGCTGAAGGCAGACACTCAACTGACTGAGCCACCCAGGTCTCCCAGAGTTTGTCTTCTAAGAGGTATCCCTAAAGGCAGGATAGCAGAGACACCAAAGGGCGAAGAGTAAACACGCCCATAAGGGCTAATTAAACAGTCTTTGTGATACGCTGGCTAGACAGAGTGTGTCATTTTGCACACTCGTCAGCAACATGTGGGAGTAGTAGTGTCTCTCCAGCTTTGCCAGCAGAATACACCATCGTTCTAATTAACTTGCACCACTCTGAGAAGTAGCAAATGGTGCTTCTCCTTTTCATTTGAATTTAATTTTGACAAGATTGAAGTTCTTTCTATAGTGCAAGGAATACTTTGTATCTTTCTAGAGGGCTGTTTTCTGCACGTGGGTTTTGGTCCTTTTTCATTTCATGTCTAGGAGTTCTGTACCTATTAGCGATATTAGTTCTTTATCTGCAGTATATGCTACAAATATTGTCTTCCATTTTGTAATTTGTCTTTTGACTTTGCTTACAGAGCGTTCTACCATGCAACTTCCTTTCATTTCTCTTTCATTTTTATCTTATTGAATTCATACTCTTTCCTTTTACTGTATCTGAATTTTTAGATCTATTCAGAAAACATTTCCTTACAGGTTTCAAAAAAAAAATCTTTCTACTTTTAGTTTCCTTTTAGTACTTGCATGGTGTCTTTTTTATAATTAGTTTCTTTTTTTTTATAATTAAGTTTCTTATTCATTTGTTCTTTTCTGTATTCTCTCTGTGCTAGTAGGAATTAGGGATACAATTCTATCTCTCTCTTTCTAAGTAGATTTCCAGGTGTCCCAACAGGATTTTGGTCCCAGGGCCTGGAGATGCTAACTTTATCATACATTATATTTCCATATATATTTGTCCTTCCTAGTTTATTTCATTGCTTGGAGTGTCTATTCATGAACTAGTGCAACACTCTTGTGAGAGCTTTCTGATGTATTTGACTATCTGACAGATTTCTGCCTCCCTCCTTATTTTCTCATATGACTTTTCATATGAGCTTATCTCATTTTAAGATAAAAGCTTTTTGGTATTTTTATGGAGGCTTTACGATTAACTTACGGAAAACTGACATCTTTATAACACTGAGTCATTTTATTCAAGAACAAGGGGTGTCTGTCCATCGGATGAAGTTCATAAATCTTTTATAAGTATTTTGACATTTTTCTCATGTAGATTTTGTACATTTCATATAAGTTTATTTCTAATTGTTTTAACTTTTTTAATTGCTATTATAATTAGAATTCACTCTTCTATTATTTTGTGTATATGAAGGACATTGATTTATATGTTAATTTTATATCTTGCTATCTTTCAGATTTTTAACATTGTATGTGTTTTCATATGGTTCTCTAGATGCACTGAGTTTTTAATTTTTTAAGGATTAGAATATTTTTTTCTAAAAGCTCCCTTTTCGGGGCACCTAGATGGCTCAGTCCATTAAGTGTCTGCCTTCAGCTCAGGTCACGATTCTGGAGTCCATGATCCTGGAGTCCCCCAGCTAAGCCCCAAGTCGGGGTCCCTATGCAGTGGGGAGACTGCTTCTCCCTCTCCCTCTGCCCCTCCCCCTCCTCCTTCTTTCTCTCTTTCTCTTGCTCACTCTCTCAAATAAATACATAAAATCTTTTTTAAAAAGGGAAAGGAATGATGAAATTGAGAATAGGAGTAAGAAAGATTATTAAAATGGCTAAGCACAGTTGGAAAGAAAAGGGAGCCTTTATTCTTGTTATTTTCTTCAAAGATTTTATGTATTTAATTGCGATAGAGCACGTGCATGCGGAAAGGGGGGAGGAGCAGAGGGTGATGAACAAGCGGACTCCTGCTGAGCACAGACCCTGGCCCCACCACAGGACTCCATCTCACCACCCTGAGATCATGACCTGAGCCAAAATCAAGAGTCAGACGCTTAACCAACTGATCCCCCAGGCAGCCACCCCCATCTTTTTTTTTTTTTTCTTAAACATAACTTACTGTGTTTTTATTAATTTCGCTATAAAAAGCCTTTGCAGATCTGGCTCTATTGTGTTTCTTTTCTACTGCCTGTTCCTCGTGGTCTCTTATTTCCTCATGTAGTATGAGATATTTTTTTTTTGACTATGCATTCATATTCTTTGGAACTTTATTTATGGAATTATTTGAAGCCTGTTGTTAAAGTGAGTTCCTCCAGAGAGGCTCAAGTTCACTTCTGCTAGATGTTAAAGAGACAATACCGACAAGTGACCCATTCAAAATAATTCTTAGCCTTAAGACTTTTTAATTCCATGGATAGTGTGAATTCAAGCCACAAACCTGGTTGACTATCTTTGGGCTGTAGTTTCTCAGAGAATCTCTTTCCCCACCCATTCACTCAGTTCCAAGGTTTAAAAAAAAACCAACACAAAAAACACTGTACTATGTGCTTCTGAGAGTGGGTTTATTTCTGGATCTCCCTTTCATTGATGGTCCAGCCATTTAGATTCCCAGCTGTATGTGGGAGTCACCTAGAAGAATTCCCTCTTGGGGGACCCTGGCCTTGAGCTTGAGAGGCTATAAAAATAGATTCGTCTCCAGGGGTTTGTAGATGAATGCTTAAGTGCTTGCTCACCTCTGGATTCTTGCCTTTTAATTTTTGGCTTCTAAGATTTTTTTTTTTTTAACTTTCTTGCTAGCTTAACAATGTGTTTTAATAGACCTTTTTAAAATATGTTCCTATAGCTTTTTGGTTTTATTCCCCGATGGAAAAGTTGTTAAGTATTCTCAGGCTATACTACCTCCGCCAGTCTTAGAGGTCTAGGGTGATTTTTTAAAACATCAAATACATTTTAAAGTAACTAAGATATAGATACCTATTTTTTTTAAAGATTTTATTTATTTATTTGACAGATAGAGATCACAAGTAGGCAGAGAGGCAGGCAGAGAGAGAGGAGGAAGCAGGCTCCCTGCTAAGCAGAGAGCCCGATGCGGGGCTCGATCCCAGGACCCTGGGATCATGACCTGAGCCGAAGGCAGAGGCTTTAACCCACTGAGCCACCCAGGCGCCCCTAGATACCTATTTTTAAACATGGAAAGTTGGTAATATTGCGATTAGTGAAAAGAAAGACTTATAAATTGTAAAAACTATGACCTCATCGTAAAATATTCTCAGAGGTCCTTAAGTACAGAGAAAAGAGGGTTTTTTTTTTGTTGTTTGTTTGTTTGTTTTTTAAAGAACTTATTTACTTATTTGGCAGAGAGCACAAGCAGGGGGAGAGGCAGAGGGAGAGGGAGAACCAGACTGCCTGCTGAGCAGGGAGCCCAAAGCAGGGCTCAATCCCAGGCCCCTAAGATTATGACCTGAGCCAAAGGCAGACACTTAACCGACTGAGCCACCCCCAAAGGAGAGAGTTTTAAATAGTGGCTCTTAACCATAGCTATTTCAAGCAGGTTGAATTTTAGGAGATTCTTTTCTCCTTTATTTCTTCTTCTATAGTTTTCCATAAGGAACATGAATTATTTGGCTAAAAATATTTTAAAAATACTATTTAAAATTTACATAAATCTTAACTGGAACATTCTGATACTAAGCAAGAATGGTGTTGAGTTTTTTCCATTGCCATTTGGGTTTCTTACAATTTATCAGCTCTGACTTAAACTCTCTCTCTCTCTCTCCCACTGAATATGGGTGTAGATATAGTTCTAGATAGATATGTGTTTTTGTTGGTTTTCACTCCTCTGAGCAAAATCCTTTGGGTGTAGATTTCTGTTTTCTGGAGAGCTATTTGGTATCTAGAACAAAAGACTTTCCCCAAAATGAGAATGTCAGTACAAAGGGAGAAGATAAGGCTGGTTCACCTTCGCTGGAGCCTTGCAAAAGTTTGAGGGTAGTTGGAGGAGTTGAAATGACTTAGATGATATCTTCCCTGAAAGCAGAAAACAGAGGAGATAATCCCCCAAGTGCTTTCCAGCGGATGATTCTTTTATTTTGTATGAGTGTTCCCTGGCTGAAATGATTTCTCATTTTTCCCCCCACTACCTCATTTAACTAATTCCAGATGAAGAATCCTACATTTTTCAACTCTTTTAAGGTCTATATTGTTAATGGGTCTTTCTAGAATTGATTCGAAAGTATATGGACAGAAATGTATTATGGAAATCAGTCGGTCATGAGCTCCAAGGACACTGTAACAGACCCTTTTCTAGGCAAACACGCAAGAAAATGCCCGTCTCGCAAGATCAACTGTGCATAAAAGCAGCTGCCGTAATACAATGCAAAAGTTTGGGGAAAACAAAAAGAATACACTTGAGACTCCAGAAAATTCCACTTGCATGCATCATATAATTGGAAAAAAAGGGAAAGACTGTGTAAGGCCATCCAAGTCAATTCTTGTCTTTCAGTTTAGCCCCACTTGGTGATGACCAGCACTCCCTTTAATTGTGAAGTTCAAACATAGAAAGTATATTCATAATTTTTAAAGGGAACTCCTTTTTTGAGGCGTGCTTCAGTTTTACTGGAATTTCACGCCTTCACTTACAGAATTTTTGGTTCCTCTAGATGTGGTTGGGCTTAATGACCAAAGCTCTCACAGTGTTACAAATGAATATAAATTATACCCCCAGAGCATATCAACCATGCAGCATCTACTGATTTCAAAGGTTGGATGGATACATTTATTGTGATCATTGATTTGAAGCCTCTTGGATGAGAATGCATTTTTGTCCTGTGTAGTACGGACATATTTTGAAATCTTGTTCAGTTCTATCATCACAGGCAGGCAAAAATTACTCCATTATCACAAGCGTTGACAGATCAGACTTGGCAAGTTCCCTTGCCAGGAGGTTTAGAATGAGCTGAAGGTTTGTGAGCCTTCCCCCCCCAGTTTAAGGCCAGGTCTCTGTGCCAGATACGTCCCCTAGGCAAGGAATATATGTAACCCTTTACGGTGTTGGATCCTTCTCTGGGTTTCTAAATGGAAGTGTTTTGTGGTGTTTGAGAATTCAAGCCAATTAATTATGCAGTGTTCTTGGAGAGGTAGTTTTCTCTGGGAATCTGCACGGGCCCACAAGAAACCTCTTTCTTATTTCATTTTTTTATGCCTCCGTTATTTTTCCAAATGGGTGAGACCATGTGATCTTTCTAGAACAATAACTTTGTGGTGAGGATCATGCGTAATTGTCTATTTTGAGAAGTTTTGAAAACAAAATGGCTATCCCATAAAATTCTTCTTATGATTCTCAAAAACGAGATTGTCAGATAAGGGAAGAAAATGAGAAAGACAGATCTGTGTGCTTGAATGATCTTCTTGGTAGTTAAATCCAACCATGTCACTCTTCTATTTAGAGTTGCCCTTCTCGCGCAGAGTAGAAACCCAAAGTCTGCCTGTGGACCCAATGACCTCTCTGATCTCCTCTCTCAACCATGCCCATCTTGCTTACTCCTCTTTGGCCTCAGAGGCCTCCTGGCCATCCCTCCATCCTCTGAGGCTTTGCAATTCAGGTTCTCTCTGCCCTTCCTCCAGCCAGTTCCACCACTGGCTCCCTGCTCAGATGCCCTCTTCTGGGGCTCATCCCTGACCTCTCCATCTAAAAGAGCAGATTTTGTCCACTTCCATCCCCTTCTTATTCTTCTTTCTAGCACTTACCAATGACATTATGTTACACATTTATTGGTTTATGTGTTTTCTGTCTCTCCCCACCATGAATAAGTTCCAAGAAGCTAGAACTTCTTTTCTTTACTGTGTATCCCCAGTACCTAGAATATTGCCTGGAAGGTCACAGGGGATAAATAAGTATTTACTGATTGAACGGATACATAAATAAGTGGATGGGTCCTGAGGCTTCTGTCACCTGCCCTCTTAAGACCATGTACTGTACATATGGATTTAGGTGGCTTTAAAACTGATGACAGCCATATGGGAAGAATAGGGTAGGCATAATTGATTAATTTCATTCAATTCAATGTAGCAAACACTTATCAAACCCCAATTATGTGTAAGGCCCTATGTTGGAGTTGATCTTAGCACATCTGCTTCTCTGTAGGAGCCTTGTAATTAATAGTTTTTGCACGGGAAGAAACAAAGCAGAAAGACTTCCTCAACCAGTTGGGACCCTGTTTCTGATTCCTGCTGAAATAAACTTACACTGACAAGCCTTTGTGGAATCCTTACTACAAGCAAGGGACTAAGCTGTCGATTTTCCCATTGGTGTGTTTCACAATGGCGTCAATCTCTAAGGTTCAAATAATGACAAATCTAATACACAGGAAAAAGATTCTAGACTTTTACAGAGCTGTATCATGAGGAGAGCTTCCGGCAGTGCAAACATTAAAGCTATTAGAGTCCTGTTCCCACATTGTTATTGATGAGTATTTTTGACCAAGACAAAAATACATATGACAAATGACAGAAAGTACATATTACAAATTGGTAAAAAATAGACATTTTTCTCATTATTGTCTGGATATTTAGGACTAATTTTAATGCAAATACTTATATAGGTTATTCCTGGCATATTTTATCTATATAATTTCCTAATAGTAAATTTGAAGTGCACACATATAGGTTAAGACTTCATTGTACAAAAGGACGGAATAAAAAGTGGAAGAAAGGAAGCGGTATCTGGTGTAGTCAATGTCAGCTAACAGTGAAGAACTGACTGGGAGCCTGACGCTCTTCTTAGGGCTTTAATGATTTAATTAGGTTGGATGGATTAATTCACTTACCAGTCACAATATATCCATGAGTTAGGTACACTTGCTGTTTCCATTTTACAAATAAGGAAATGGGATCAAAGGGGTTCAGTGACTTCTGCAAGCTTACTAGTGGTGCCAGAACTCTGACACAATCCATGCTCTTTTTTTTTTTAAGACTTTTTATTTATTTATTTGATAGACAGAGATTACAATTAGTCAGAGAGGCAGGCAGAGAGAGAGGAGGAAGCAGGATCCCTGCTGAGCAGAGAGCCCAATGTGGGGCTCGATCCCAGGACCCTGAGAACATGACGGGAGCCAAAGGCAGAGGCTTTAACCCACTGAGCCACCCAGGCACCCCCCCCCCCAATCAATGCTCTTTGATACTGCTCTCTTTTCTTGTCTCCCAGGAAACATACATTCTACCTGGGCCAGTAGGAAAGAAATCCGGTACATACCAACCAGAGTGGCCAGCAATAGAAGAGCTCTCTCAAAGTAATATAATTTGGGGGGGAGGGCAAAAATGGACAATAATTACTGTACCAGTTCAAAGGAGGGAAAGGTGAGTTCTGCCTGGGATAGAGCTGACTAAAAAGTCAGAAATGGCTTCTTCACTACAACAGCAGTGCTAGAAGCAAGAAATAAGGGAGCAATGTCATCAAAATTTTGAGGGAAAATTCCTCCTAAGCGAAAAGTCTATGCATAGCCAAACGAGTAGTGAAATTTGAAAGTAAATACGTGCAAAATCTCAAAAATGTATCTCCCCTCCCCAGGCACCTACTTATGATACCACTAGAGGATGTCCTTCCTTAAAACAATGGAGTAAAGTTAGATCGAGGAAGATGTGCAAAATTGAACACAGGACATCCAGGGAGAGAAAGAATGAGAACCCCCAAAATAATTACTGTGCTTCTGGCAGAGAGGGCAACCATTCAGAGAGAAGAGGCATGACTCAAGAGACAAGGTTCATCACCATGCCTGCTGCAGCTGGACCATCTTTTCAACTTGAGAAAACTCCTGGAGGACATACTCCACCCAAACAAAAAGAGTATACTAAGGAAGAGGAAGACATGATTTCCAGGAAATAGGGAAGCCAATCTTGGAGAAAGACAGAGGGAATTCCAAATACCAAAGCAAAGGCCAGGATGACACTGAGCAGCAAGTCTAAAGAGAAATCTGTCTGGAGAAGGAGGAATATTTAAAAAAAATTTTTTTTAACCAAATATGAGGCTTTATGGAACATTGGATTAAAATGTTATTGGAAGTAGTTGGAAAGATCAGCAAAAAGAAAACAAAGCAGATGAATAAACAGGGTAATGAGTAACTCCAGGAAAAACTAGAAGTAAAAAGAGAAAATAATCATAATGCATTAAGATGCTTTTATATGAATAATACCTACAAAGCCTATGTATGGAAACCGAAGAAAAAACTGTAATCTAATCATTTTGGGAAGATAGAATAGAAGAGGGAATAGAAACCTAAAGGACACATCCTCTTCTGCCATAATAGGAAACCTAAAAGTGATGTTTAAAATTAATTAATAAGCAGATAGCAGTACATGCATTTCATTTAGAAACATGGAGATTGGGAAATGTCAGGAAAAAACTAAAGGAGTCAATAGTGTCTATTCCTGGTAAGCAAGACAATAGTTTAAAGTAAGCTATTTGTATCACTTGGATTTCTAAGATGCACATATGAGTTATTTTAATAAGATAATAATTTAAAAAATTAAAATTGTCCATTTGAGTTTTCTTGAATGTTTGATACACAAAGACTCTCAGTAAAGGCTTTTCTTATTCTTAGGGTATTATTATTATTGGAAAGAGTCTTGGCTCATTGTCTGCTGATACTGAATCTAGTAATATCTGCCACTGACTCTTTCTGGGGATTTGGACAGGAGACTTGATTCACCGGACCTCGGTTTCTTCATTTGTAAGAAGGAGGGGTTAGCACACATGTATAATCCCTTAGGCCTGCACCAACCCTATTATGCCATGAATAGAACCCTTTATGCAACACGTGTGCACAGACAGGGTGCTCTCACCCATGAAAAACTTGGCTGCTTTCAAAGCCCTGACTTTGATCTGGGCCATGGGCCCAAGAAGATGAGGAATGTCTTAATAACTGGTTCAGGAACACGAAAGGAGATTGTGAGGAGATGGGGGGACTCCCAGCCCACAAAGAACAGAATAAGGCAGTATGATTTTAACCTCTGGAATGATTCTTGCCTTGGAGAGCCAATGTATTAAAACAGGATGATGTACCCGTGCACACACTGTAAAGTTAAAACCCTGTATGAGCACAGTATTATTTGGAAAAGGATCAGTGCACTCTAGTGGGAAAAAGCTCTGGTCTAGGAGTTAGGGCGTTTGAATTCTAGTGCTGACCACTTTGCCATTAATCCTCTAGGGAAGGTGGGATAAGCTCTCTCGTGTCCTTTTTCTCAGCTTCAGGGTTGGTAAAATGAAGATGCACCCATTTGAAGTACCTTGGTTAGCAAAAAAGGAAAGCAGGTTTAGAAACTGAGACAAAAGCTTCAGGAAGTGCAGAAGCCAGAGATGTTCTGGAGTTCTGTGCTGATATTCAAAAAATGAAACAACAATATGGCGGAGGGACCGCCTGATCTGAGGTGCTGCCCTTAGCCACACTTGAGCAGGGACCTAGAAGCCCTCAGCTGAGGTAGGCTGTCGTGTTCCATCCCTTTTGGGCTGCTGTAACAAAATGCCATAGACTGGGCACTTCTCAACAACAGAAGTGTATTTCTCACAGTTCTGGAGGCTGGCAGTCTGAGCTCAGGATGCCAGCATGGCCAGGTGAGGACACTCTTCTGGATCCCAGACTTCTCGTTATATTCTCACCTGGTGGAAAAGCCTAGGGATTTCTCTAGAGCATCTTTTATAAGAGCTCTAATCCCCTTCATGAAGATTCTAGCCTCGTGATTTAAGCGAATTTAAAAGGCCCCATCTTCTAATACCACCACTTTTGGGGGGTGGGATTTCAACATACGAATTTTGGGACAAGGTAAACATTCAGACAATAGCACGAGGGTTGATTTCATGGTTGTTGATCAAAGGGAGTTCTGGGATGGTGGTCCTAGGAAGGGGATGGTGAGGAGGACATTCAAGGGTGTGGGCGGGCTGTTACTGACCACTAGCTGTGGCAATATTTCAGTATTTCAACAACAGGTTTGGCCGTATTGGTTTCTGCTGGATGTTAGAACTGTGTCTAGGTCTATTCATTGTTACCTCAGGCCTCATTGCTGGGATGATTTGAGATAAAAATTTAGTAAACACTTTTTTTTTTTTTTTTAGATTTTATTTATTTATTTGCCAGAGTGAGATAGCAAGAGAGAGAATATAAGCAGGGGGAGAAGCAGAGGGAGAAGCAGGCTTCCTGCTGAGCTGGGACCTCCGACGCAGGGGGACTCGATCCCAGGACCTGATCCGAAGTCAGAAGCTTAAGGACTGAGCCACCCAGGTGCCCCTAAACACTTTTTTCTGCCTTTGTGTCCCACCGCTTTAGACTCACATTTGAGGGCTAGAGTATCTGGTTGGCTTGATTTAGAGTTTAAGCCCATACTTGGCGAGGGGAGAAGAGAGAACTCTGAGTGACAGCTCACCACAGCTAATCCAATGGAGTAGAAGCAATTTCCCAAGAACTCGGAGCTCTGTTACTCTAGAGGGAGATACAAAGTATTTAACAGCTGGTATGGCAGAAACATCCATCAGTTAGAAAGACCATCAGCTCATCAGCCCTTGACGGTGGGGCAGGGTTCTGAGGTTTCCCTGCTGTGCTGGGGGTTAACCCTCCCCTCTGTTACCAGATGTGCTGTTACAAGATTATGCCTAACACTGCGAGTCCCAGAAGCAGGGATGGGATGTCAGCATGGAAGGGAGCTGAGCGGGATAAGGGAGCAGGGGCTTGGGCCGTGGTTATGGCTCACAGGGATGGCACTGGTGTCTGCCTACTGGCTGAGAATGAACACTGTGTTAACAAAAGAAAGGGGAATGGCTGCTAGGCTGAGAAAAATCATAGTTGGTTGTTATAGGGGGAAGAGGGTGTGGAGAAGCTGGAAGCTACGGTTTTCTACAGAGTATATGAGAAAATGGACAGTGATATTTTTGGTTTTCACAGTTACTAGGAGAAGGGGAGAGTCTCCTGGAAATTGGTGATGGAGTCAGAAATAATAAATGTCCTTTAATGTCTAGGGCAGTCACGCTGTCCTACCCAAAATGCCAATAAGCACCTCTGTTGAGAAACATGGCAAGGAGAATTTTCTGGAAGGGGCTGCTAAAGACTGTATAACCATATGCAATGGGCAGAAGAGGGACAGTCCTAGTTTGGGTGAGAGAGCTACCATTTATCGTCACCATGGATGAGGCCCATAAACACATCTGTCATTTAATCCATGAAACCATACCCTGAGATACAATTAATAACTCCCCTCTCATACACAAGGAGTTAGGCTCAGAGAAGCAAAATTACTTCACCGAAGTGACAAGCAAGAGACAGGGTGCCTTCAATTCAAGTCTGTGTCCAGGGTCATCTTGTAAGGTTCCAGGGGATTGAATGGAGAAGGGAGACAGGGTGTGCATGGGGTGGAGGTGAGGGGAATCCTTCGAAAGAAACAAGATCACGGTCCTGTCAAACTCAGGATGAGAGTCTAAGAAGAGTTGTTCAGTCCTGAAATCAATGGGAAGCGGACATATCTGGATATCTTTGAGAAGGTTCCAGACGCTCGCATGTTCGTTCACATACAATTTTTTCTAGATTGAGGTGGAGGGACCATTAATGGAGACTTCCAGTCATTTCTATAATTCAGTTCTCAGCACTCTACCAGACTCTCAGGGCTGACCTTAAGATAAATGTTGAATAAACACTCCCTTGAAGGAGCTGGGAATTTACACACAATGGCAACGTCATGGACAGCTGATTAAAACCAGCCATTCTAATTCAACATTGACTGGAGTTTATTTACACTGAAGTGGAATACCAGAAGTCAAAGGTTAAAAAGATGAAGGAAGGATGAGTGAACATTTTGAGAAATAACATTTTGTGTGGTTACAAAATCAATATGCATTATTATATAGGGTTTTTACGAAATAGTATGCTTCTCTATTTGCTGCACATGGATTTCTGTGCACATATTTCACACTTAAAAATCATCTGGGATTTCCTCATTTCTAATTTTCTATAGTTTCGTCATAAATACCCCCCCACACACACACCCCTAAAACATTAAGCTAAATGCCACTACCTTCCCCAGAGGAATTACAGAAAGAGCTGAGCTTACACTAGTCATCTACGTCTTGGTAAAAAATGAAAGACATGAGTAGATTTTATTTATATAAAAATGGAAATACCATGCAATCAGTAATACCACTACTGGGTATTTACCCAAGGGGAAAAAAAAACACTAAATCAAAAAGATATGTGTGCCCCTATGTTTATTGGAGCATTATTTACAACAGCTAAGATAAAGAAGCAAACTGTCCATCAATAGATGAATGGATGAGGGAGGTGTAGAACACACACACACACACACACACACACACACACACACACTGTGGATATTACTCTGCCATGAAAGAAGATCTTGCTCTTGTGAAAATATGGCTGGACCTAGATGATATTATGCTAAATGAAGTAAGGCAGAGAAAAACAAAAGCCATATGACTTCACGTATTTGTGGAATTTTTTTTTTTTTAGAAAGGCAGAAAGGAGAAGGTGCTGGGGCAGAGAACAACCACAGTGGTAGTTGCCTCCAGGAAAAAACACTGCATTTCAGGAATTCTGGTCTCTGCCCCTTCAATGCAGGTGGATGAGTCACTTTCCAGTTCCCGCCCTTTCCCAAATCTCCAGGCGTGGACACCAGGGGGCGCTCGCACCCTTGCAATAATCTCCCCGGAGCGTTGGGACTAAGCCTGTCTCTTTAAAAGTCGCTCTGGCAATTGGAAGGGGGGGTGAACCATGAGAGACTATGGACCCTGAAAAACAACCTGAGGGTTTTGAAGGGGCGGGGGGTGGGAAGTTGGGGGAACGAGGTGGTGGGTATTGGGGAGGGCACGGATGGCATGGAGCACTGGGTGTGGTGCAAAAACAATGAATACTGTTACGCTGAAAAGAAATTAAAAAAAAAAAAAAAAAAGTCGCGCTGGCTGCCCGACCCCAGAAAACTTTGTTCTGTAAAGCGCAACCGCACCAGGGCTCAGGGCTTGAGCCCTCCTCCCTGTGGCAGAGCTGAAGTCAATCTGTAAAGGGACCAAAGGAGACAGAGCATCTGTGCGGGCTGGAGCGGGCCCTTAGCACTCCAACCGCAGGGACCGCGTAAGTTCGGAGCGTTTCCAAGCCGATGATTGCGCACGCAACATCGGGGAAAGCAGAGCTGGTGGCACTGAGTGGGTGGGACAGCTAGAACGTCCTATGGACCTCCTTTAAGGGTTTCAAAAGCCCTTCTTTCTGTATTCTCAGCTGGGCATATGGGAAGCAGGTTAAGAGGACCCCTTGCCCTTTCTCTGGTCTCCATCACCAGCCTTTAGCAGTTTTCCGACGTGAGAAAGCATTTTCTTGCAAAAGTGAGTTGTTGCTAAATTTCTGCTGCTTCTGTAACCCCTCCCCAACATTTGTGCGCACCAAAAGCTGGATTGTGAAGAACGCCGCCGAGGATTGGTGCACACGGTTCAAAACCGATGTTGACTTTCTAAGGGGGCCCAGAGGGTGACAGCTTAGCCCTCGATCCTGGCGACCTGGCGAGAGGTCTAGCGCACCTCTGGTGCTTCACGTCTCAGGGTAGAGACTCTCCTAAGGTGGGCGGCGTGGATCCGAACCACCAGGGTGTTTGCTAAATGCAGAATAATGCATTTATTAAATGCAGATAAATATTGAAACAAGGTCTTTGCAAGTGGGGATCTGCAGTTCAGAAAGTGCAAGCCCTGGCCACTGCCAACATTCGTCCTTTTAAGCTCACAAAAATATCCATTTCAACACCCTCAAATGATTGTCCTGCACATTGAATTTGAGTATCGCTGCTTTGGCGTTTTGCAGCCCTCGTTCCGACAAGGAAGCAAGAAGAGGGGAGGAAGGGTACCCCTTCGCAGTGCGTGCGCGCTCCCAGGCGCGAGGTCCTTGACCCGGGAAGGCAAGTCGCGTCTTGGGAACGGGGAAGTGTGCACCCAGTACCTGAGTCCTGGAGGGAGGGCGCCAGACCTTGCAAAGCCACCGCAGAGCCTGACTCAGCTGTCCCACACGAGCCGCGGGAGGAGTGGAGGGGCAAAGGCTACTCTTTCTGGGCTCAGGACCCCTGGCTACGGCGCGCACCTGGGTGGCCGCCAGGTCTGGGGACGCGCGGGCGGCGGCTCGGGGGCGGGCTCCACCAAGGACCTCTAGCGCGGCGGGGGTGGGGAGAGGAGGAGGAGATAAGGTGGGGGGCGTTTGAGACTTAGGCCTGCCTCCCACCTCCCCAACCTCCGCCTCCGCGGCCACCTTCCGCTCTATAATTGGCCGCGGGCTGGCCTTCCTTTCCTCTTATCTGATCCTGGGCGCCTGGCAGGAGCGAAGCGCTGGGGAGGACGCAGCTCCGGGCTGCGCAGAGTGGGAGCTGGAGTGGGAGAGGGAGAAGGAGAGAAAGAGGGAGAGGGAGAAGACAGGCTAATTAAAAGGGGCACCACGCGGGCAGCTTGCAGGAGCCGTGCGCCGCCAAGAACCAACTCGCGGCGAACTTGGATCCTACCTAAGCATCGAGAGGTCCCCATCTTGGACTAGAACATTCCCCTGCACAGGTCAGTTCCAGTCTTTCTCTGCCCTACTTCGGGTCGGCTTTGGAAAAATCTATCGGCGAGGAAGGAAAAGTGGAGAGGGCGAGCCACCTGCAGACGCAGTGCAATTCCATGGACCTTCTGTACGCGCGCGCTCTGAATGGCCCGGGGACTTCTGGAGTGAGATGGGACGGTGCACCCTGATGCCTCCTCGCGGGGGTGGCTGGGCGGGGAGTTTGGAGGTGCTACATGATGCGAATGCAAAGGCAGCGACAGTGTCTTGTGTTGCTCCCGGGAACTTGGCCCGGTACTCGGGTGCTGTGAGCGCGCGGCGGGAAAAACCGGGTTTGGCTTCCAGACTGTGGCCATTCCAGCCTTTCCAAGTAGAAGGGGCTTAGTAAAGGCGACAGTCTGGTGAGAAAGGGACTCGGGAATTTGTCTTGGAGGGCTGTATCTGAAGAGCACGCTATTGTTATTGAGATTGTATTTGGGGGTGCTTGGAAGGGCAGTCGATGGAGGTCATGGGAGACAAAATTCACCCAGCCACCCCTTGGTACGGCCACGGATCAGCGCTGGGGTCAGGCGCTGGGCGCAAAAAGGAGCAACCAGACAGAGCGCACTGCTGGAGGACGCTGGCAGTCGCTTCTCTTCCGTGTCTCTGCTCCAGGAACCCCAGATGCTTCCCGCCTTTCGTTTTGGGGTCCGGACGCTGGAGGCTGCGGCTTTGAGGGGCACCAGCGGGCTGCGGTGTTGAGGGTCCTCTCCGCCCTGGCTGTTCCACCCCTAAGCTTCTCCAGCTTTATCCCTTTGCTGCCCTTCCTGCTTCAAGCCTCCGGTTCGGCACGCAGCGCCTGGGCAGAGCGGCAGCCAGTGGAGCTGGGCTTTGGCCGGCAGCGCGCACAGGCTAGACAGGGTTAGGGAAAGGCCAGGAGGAGCGGGCGTGCAGCCACAGGAGTGGCCTCTGCCCTAGGCGAGCGCCTGGACGCCGCCTGCGAGTCCTGGCCCACCGGCACTCCGATTTTGGCACTGGGTTCTTGGGTCCTCTGCGCGAAGCCTGCCCTGTGGGGCGCATGAGCTCAGGGTTGACTGGAGGTCACCCCTTCTACTTAGGTACAGGCTTAGGACTTGTCTTTCGGGGAAATGCCCAGATGGAGCTTGTGTGCAGCTCTCACAGGGGCCAGGATTTCCCCCGTGAAAAATTGCTTCTGGAACTGCCACCCAAGCCCCATGCCCTCTGGACGGTTTGGACTCCCTTTTGGAAGTTTTGGAGAGTCCGCTGGGTAGCAGCTGAAGACGACGGGAGGGGGAGGAACAAAGAAATACGGGGTAGGACTTTGATGGCTCTGTGGGGAGCAGAAATGCAAACAAGTTTTCCTGAAATATCCCCTTAAAGATCTGGGGTTGAGGGGGGAGGGCTTCTCACCCACAAAAGGCCTAGGAGGGCACTTCTAATTGCAGCATGGGATAAGGAGTTCTGTGTTCAAATCCTTCAGCAAACAGGCTTAAGCTGGCTGCCGTTTGGAAAATTGGTGATCTGTTTCTGAGAAGGTGGTCCAGTTCTGCACGCAGAGAACTCGCAGGGAAATCTGGAAGGACTAAATGAATAAGAGGGAATAAAAGGATAGCCTTTGGGTTTTTGCTTGTTCTAAATGAGCAACTTGGTTGGGTTTCCTCTGAATCTGGCCCTCATGGCTTGGTTACTGTAAGCAGACTTCAGGATTTTTTTAACAGCTTTGAGATATAAGTCCTATACCATACAAGTATACAATAGCGATTACATTGTATACTATTGTATACAAGTAAACAATGGTTTTTGCATTCATAGAGTATATTCACAGAGTTGGTGTAGCCAACAGCTCTTGTAAGCGATCTTAGAACATTCCCCCCCTTTTTTTTTTTGTCATTCCAAAAAGAAATTCCATATTTTTAGCAGAGACTTCCCATTTCTCTAACCCCCCCAACCCCACCCCCACCTCATCTCCTGGCAACCACTTATCTACTTTTTGTTGACATTGATTTAAATGGAGGCATACAATATGTGTGTGGTCCCTTGCAAGCGGCTTCTTTCACCTAGCAAGATGTTTTCAGGGTTTATCCATGATGTACAGTAAACTCACTCACTCAACACTAGGCATCTCGTCCTTCTGCCTGGAGAGCCTCAGGCCAGGACAGACCCGAATCTCCACGGCAGCCCTGGCCTCCTGGGGGTCCCTTTGAGAGGACAGGAGCCACACTGGTGAGGCCTCTCAGTCATTCCCTGGGAAGGATTTCTTGGAACCCATCAGAATTCCTGGAACAATTTTGGACAGGTCCCAGGCTTCAGGATTGATGGGAGGAGCCCTTTGGCCCTTTTCCTGCTGCTAACGGTCCAGCTAAGGATTTCAGAGAACTCTTGGGGCCTTCCCTGCGTGTCTTGGTTTTCTGAATCTGCCAAGGCTCTCTTGAGAATGGGCTGAACAGGGACTCCTGGGTGGCTTAGTTGGTTAAGTGACTGCCTTTGGCTCAGGTCATGATCTCAGGGTCCTGGGATCCAGCTCGTGTCTGGCTCCCTGCTCAGTGGCGAGCCTGCTTCTCCCTCACCCTCTGCCCCTCCCCCAACCACTCATCCTCTCTCTTTCTAATAAATAAATAAAAACTTAAAAAACAAATAAGAGGATGGGCTAAGCAAAGAGGTGTGACTTAAGGGGCACTGAGTCAAGCCGCAGGCCACACAAAGGCTCCTTGGGGTGTGTGCCCTTTGGCTCTTAAATACTTCTTAATGTCACCTAGTAAAACAAAGAGATCTGTGCCTGTTTTAAGCTGGCAGTTTAGCAGTTATATGACTCTAGAGCCACATTTGCTGTCATTTTTACCCAAACTCCACCAAATGACTGCTGTTTTCCTGGAGGGTCAAGTGTAACCCAGGATTCCTTTCAAGGACAGGGATCTTCCTGAATCACTGCAGGCCAAGGTGGTCTTGTTTGAATCTCCCTGAGCTAAGGAGTTATCTGGGATTATGGCAGTTTGTATAGAACAAGGTCATTGGGGAAAGAGACACTAGGTGGTCCCTGGGGGAACAGAGGAGATGGCAAGGCTGGTGGAGGGAGGGAGAGGAAAGCTTAAAGGAAAATGCCAAAAACAAACTTCCTCCCTGGCAGGAAGGAAAACTCTGTCTTCTTGCTTCTAGAACTAAACACAAAGTGGCAGGGATCCAGTTACTCTTACACGTGGAAGGAAAACTCTGTCTTCTTGCTTCTAGAACTAAACACAAAGTGGCAGGGATCCAGTTACTCTCACACGTACGGTAAGCCTTGAGCGAAGACCAACCCCGTCCTGTCATGGTAGGGGTGGTGAGAGTGTGTGTGTGTGTGTGTGTGTGTGAGAGAGAGAGAGAGAGAGAGAGAGAGTTAGAAGTACTGGCTTTTTTTTTTTTTTTTGGAGTGCCTATTGAATTCCTGCCTTATTCTCTTTCAGAAACATTTAAATATTTAAAAAATTTAAATATTAAATTCTAATACTTGCAGAAGCAAATATTTTTCATCCTTTAGAGATCAGCGCACTGAGCTTCTGGCTTCTGGGATATAAACTACCTTGCCTGGGGTCACAAAACTAGCCCATGACAGATAATGATTAAGAAAAGTCTGTCTAAGATTTGAATCCCACGGGATCCATTCTCCATCAGCTTCTTTGATGGGGGGGTGGGGGAGGGGTGTGGGACCGACTTGGATGTTGTCAACTGAGGCCCTATAATCTCATAGCTGAAACAGGGGTGTAGAAGGCAGGAAGATATGGGTGAAATCTAAACTTGCTCCTTTTGTGCCCCTGTCCCTATTTCTTAACCCCCCTGAGCTCTAGTTTGCTCACCTAGAAAACAGGGCTAACAGTGGCCACTCTAGAAGGTTAAGATCTAAGATGATCTAGTACAGAGCCTGGAAGACAAAAATGGCTCCTCTCATCTCCGGCTGCTGCTTCCTTCTTTCCACTTTCCCCAACTCTCCTTCTCTGCTCCATTTCTTGAGAGGATGGTGACTAGAAAGGGTATGGGAATTCTGAGAGCCAAGTGTCTATGTCACTGTTTAGAGGCTAGACTTCCCATTTTTTTTTTTGAAGTGATTTTTTAAAAGATTTTATTTACTTATTTGAGAGAGAGAGAATGAGGGAGAGAGAGAGCACAAGTCGGGTGAGGGGCAGACTCCCTGCTGAGCAAGGAGCCTGATGCTGGTCTCAAACTCAGGATTTGGAATCATGACCTGAGGGGAAGGCAGTTGCTTAACCAGCTGAGCCACTGAGCCACCCAGCACCCCACCCCCGCCCCCGCACCACCCATCCAAGGAGATTTTTTAATCTATGCTCTTGAAAAACTTTTCCTGCAATGGGCCTCCCCTGGAGCTCCCCCTCGGAGCTCCTCCCTTGGAGCTCCCCTGGCAGGTGTGTCAAACTTTCAATTTAAGGGAGCAGTGCTTGGTATCTTTCCTCACAGAAATTACCTGGATTGTTCATGAAAATTGATCGAGGGGTGCCTGGGTGACTCAGTGGGTTAAGCCTCCTCTGCCTTCGGCTCAGGTGATGATCTCGAGTCCTGGGATCGAGTCCCGCATCGGGCTCCCTGCTCAGCGGGGAGCCTGTTTCCCCCTCTCTCTCTGACTGCCTCTCTGCCTACTTGTGATCTCTGTCTGTCAAATAAATAAATAAAATCTTAAAAAAAGAAAAGAAAAGAAAAGAAAATTGATTGAGAGGGAAACTGGGCTTTGCTGAGTCCATGAGTGTCTTAGGAGGTGTCTTGGACTAGGAGCACTCAAGGGATATCTCATAGGATAAATATCTATTCCTGAATGGCTTTCCATCTGGTTTTATACACAGATTGATATCTACACTGAAATGAACTCATACCTAAAAATGATATTCCATTGCAGGTTTTCACTTCTGTTTTTCCTCTATCTCCTTTCTTCCGCCACGTCCCAAAACTGTGCTAAGCACTCAAAAGACAGTGACGGACAATGCACTCGGGCAGGCAGAAATGCAAATAGCCAATCACAGTGCAGTGTTACGTGCTATAGAGTGGAATATAAAGATGACTACCATAGGAACCACAGTGGGAGCATCGGGCCAGACTTAGATCAGGGAAGGCTTCGTAAGGGATGGGATATCTACGCTGAGATGGGCAGCTACCCTTTATACAGATTATAATACAGAGTTTAGTTAAAAGCAATGCCCCATTTCTTTGACCAAGGAGCTATGTCGGTCCTTAAAGAAAGAAAGAGAACAAAGTAAAGTCAGGTAATGGATCATTCCTGAATCAAGGAGTTGTCACTCTAATTTGCCATGCTTTGGGGATGGCTGTGCCTGCTAGCCTGTAGGATTTACAGCACCTAGGTTAAGACTGAGCAGCTGCGTTTCTGAGGTCAATTTGCAGTCAAGTCCCTTGCTGTTAATCTATATAGGGTCTTTATATGAATTAGAGAGAGCTGGTCTCTCTGAGCATAGCCATGCCATTGGAAGAAGAGAATAGTGCCTTTTCCTCTGAATGACCCAGCTTTGCATACAACTCGGAGAGGAGAGCGTCTGTGCATTTCATGCATCACTCACTCAGCCAAGTGCAAACTGTGCAGTGCGGTAACTGTAAACTGTACACGTCAGCCCTGATTTTTCAGTCATCAATTATTCAATCAATCAATGTTTGTTCATGACCTAATATGCACTTTGAACCTTTTGGATTATGGGTTAAAGCACTGTATAGATATCTTCAGTACCCAAAATCCAGAAGGTAAAAATAGTTATCAAGGCCCTGCTGTTAGCTGGAGAGTTGCAGTAGGATAAGGGGTGAGGCAATCCACAGGAGGTATGCAGAGAGGGGTGTAGGCTGGTGCTACACAAATTATGGTCTGCTGATTTGTGCCCTTCTACACATTGTTACTTCTGTCTGCTGAAATTAAACTGTCCTGGGATCAAAAATGTCACTAAGCACAACTATGTAGATCAAATATGTCACTAAGTACACTGTTAATTCAACTGAAATTTTTTTTCATATCAAAGCTTTCCTGGAGAAGGAGGCAAGACAATGCATTGATTTACATTTAGGTATAATTTCCTTATCTCATTGTGGGCCAATAACAAACAGTTCATAGACTGACGATTTTGAGGAACACCAATCTAGGTAACATTGGCCCATTATCTGGCCAAAAAGGTGATCTTAGATCCTTTCTGTTTTTATACTATTTACTGTCTTCCTCTTTCCCTTCTTCTTCTTTCTTTCTTTCTTTTTTTTTTTTTTTACTACCTTATATTCGTTTTTATAACCTTTCCTGGGCACCTAGGTGCCTCATGTCATGGTCCCAGGGTCCTGGGATTGAGCTCTGCGTCCAGCCACCTGCTCAGTGGGAGACCTGCTTCTCCCTTTCCCATTCCCCCTGCTTGTGTTCCCTCTCTCACTGTCTCTCTCTCTATCAAATAAATAAATACATAAATAAATCTTTATAATTTTTTCTCTCCTCTGTTTCCTTATTTCCAGCTTTCTATTTTTCCCTTCCATTTTGATGTTGTAAATTTGATTCAGGTTTTTTTTTTTTATTTTAAAAAAAGCAAAATGAGGGAGCCCAAATACATAAGTTAAGAAAGGAAAATAGAAAACAATCACAAAATTAGAGGAATTTACAAGACTAGAATAGTAATTACAATTATTGTATGCCAATACATTAGAAAATGAGGATGAAATGGATTATTTTTAACAAAATAGAAAATTCTAAAATACCTTAGGTTTACAGAAATTATAAATAAGACAATAGGCATAAAATTTTTGAAAAGTAGTTAAAAAGTAGCCTCCCCAAATGCCAAAATTCCATGGTTTTGCAATTAGATGCTAACAAAAATGTACAAAAAAAATCAGTAAGGGCAATACTATTATAACTGTTCTAAAGGACCTTTTAACAGAAAGAACAGAAACTTCATATGTTTGTGAAATGTATGTATACTGATATACACATTTGACACAGCATAAAAAGAAAGCTACAGACTGCTCTCACTTATTAATATTAGTGCACTTGTTAATATGAACTAATGTGTATTAGGAAATAGAACCCAGTAACACATCAAAGAATAATATGCCTCTCTACTGTCACTGCAATTGCTTTTATAGTTAGGCTTGTTATCAGGAATTATGAGTCCTCTGACTTTGTTCTTCTTCTTTTTTTTTTTTTTTTAATATTTTATTTTGTTATTTGTCACAGATGGAGAAAGAGCACACAGCAGAGGGAGTGGCTCCTTGCTGATCAAGGAGCCCAGTGCTGGGCTTGATCCCAGGACACCGGGATCATGACCTGAGTCAAAGACAGATGCTTAATTGACTGAACCACCCAGGTGTCCCTGACTTTGTTCTTTTTAAAAAAATTGTTTTAGTTTTTCTAAATCCTGTGCATTTCCCTGCAAGTTTTTATAATCAATTAGTTAATTTCTATAAAAAATGACTTGAGATTTTGATAAGATTGCTTTGAATCTGTAAATTAATTTGAAGACATCCTAACAATTGGGTTTTTCAATCCATGAACATGGTATACTGCTCTGTATATTTAGGCATTTTTAAGTTTCTCTTAGGAATTCAGTTTTGTATTTTTCTGATTTTTATGCCAAAGACTGTAGAATATATCATGTCTAACTGATTTCTAAGTATTTTGTGTTTCTGATGTTATTGTATATAGAATTTTAAAAACTATTTTCTTTCCCATTTGTTTTTTCATATAAGAATATGATTTTTGCCTATTGATCTGTATCCCGCAGACTTCCTAAATTTACTTACTATTTTAAGTAGGTTTTGTTTTCTTTTATATGTTCTTTAGGATCTGTGCAAAAAATCATGTTGATTTTAAATATGGTTTTGCTTCTTCCTTCCCAGTCTTTCTGCCTTTTCTTCCTTCCCTCCCTTCCTTTCTTCCTTCCTTCCTCTCTTTCTTTTCTTATCCTCTTTTTTTCCTTCCTTCCTTCCTTCTTTATTGCACTGACCAGGACCTCTAGTACAATGCTGAATGAAATGGTAAAACTGTTACAGTGTTGACATCCATGTCCTATTTTTGATCTTAAGAGAGAAGCATTCAGTATTTCTCCATTAAATATGATTTTTCAATAGATGCCCTTTATCAGATGGATAAAGTTCCCCTCTATTTTTACTTTGCTGAGTTTCTTTTATTTTTTTTTAAGATTTTTATTTATTTGATATTTATTTATTTGACAGAGAGAGAGATCACAATTAGGCAGAGAGGCATGCAGAGAGAGGGGTGGGGGAAGCAGGCTCCCTGATGAGCAGAGAGCCCGATGTGGGGCTCCATCCCAGGACCCCGAGACCATGACCTGAGCTGAAGGCAGAGGCTTAACCCACTAAGTCATCCAGGCGTCCCTATTTATTACTATATTGGTCTAACATCCTGAATGATTAAACTAGTCATAACATTTGTAGAATATACCCCACTTAATAATGATTTTTATTACTTTTATATGTAGGTAAATGAATTTTTATTTCTATGTTCATGAGGAATATTCTGTAATTTTGTAATGAGATCTGGTTTTAATAAAAGGATTATGCTAGCTCACCTCTGTTTTCTGAAAGGGTTTGCATGGGATTGATATTTTATCTCCCTTAAATATTTGATAGAATTCATTAGTGAAAGCATTTGGGTTACACTTTTCTTTTCAGGAATATATATGTTAAATATTTATTTTAGTATAATTGACACACAATAGTACATAAGTTTCAGGTGTACAAGACAGTGAGTGATTCAAGTTTATGTATAAGTTATATATAAGTTTATACATTATGTTATGTTCACCACATGTGTAACTACCATCTGTCCTGATACATTGCTATTACAATGTCACTGACATATTCTTTATGCTGTGCCTTTTATTCCCATGACTTTTTCATTCCATACTGGAAGCATGTTTCTCCCACTCTCCTTTATCCATTTTGTTCAACACCCATTCGTCTCTCCTCTGGCAACCATTAGTTTGTGAATATTTTTAATAACAACTTCAGTCTCTATGATAGATAGAAGACTGCTTGGACTTTCTGTATTTTCATGTGTCTGTTTTAGCAAGTGGAGTGTGTGAAGAGTGTTTTCCAATTAAGCTAAATTGTTGGACTTACTGACAAGAAGTTGTTAATATTTTTCCTTTTTTCATTTGTTAGCATGTGAAATATGTAGTGATATAATTTCCTTTTTTCTTGTATTGTTAGTTGTGTTTCCTATCTTGTTTCTTGGTCATTCTTTCTTAAAATTTTTCTATTTTATTAATATTCCAGAGAAACAAATTTTAGTTTTGCTAATTTTCACTAATACTAGTTTTATAGTTCTTTGATTTTTACTGTTATCCTTATTAATCCCTTTCTTCAACTTAATTTGGATTTAATTTGCTCTTCTTTTTCTGGCTTCTTTAGGTGGAACATGAGATCATTGGTTTTAAATCTTTCTTCTTTTTATGTAAATATATTAACCTAGAAGTTTTTCTCTAATCCCTCAGCTGCATTCCACAGACGTTCATGTGTTGTCTTTGTATTTTTGTTCCCTTCCAAATATTTTTCTTAATTTCCATTGTGATTTCTTCTTTGACCTATGGATTAATTAGAAACACGTTGTTTAATCTCCAGTTTTTGAATTTGTAAAGATATTTTAATATGGATGATTTCTAATTTAATTCTGTTACTGTCAGAAAGCATACTCTGTAAATTATCAAACTTTTGAAATTTTTTAAGCCTCATTTTATGGCCCAGAATATGGCTTACTTTATAAAACTTTCTATGCACACTTAAAAACAGTGCATTCTACAGTTGGTGGATATAATATTCAATAAATATTAATTTGTTGATAGGTTACCAATAACTGTTGTGTTCTTACTGATACTTTGTTTAGTTTTTGAGTCCATTTCTAAGAGGAGTGTTAACATCTCTAGCTTTGCTTATGCCATTCTTCCATTCCATTCCATATCAGTTTTTGCCTCATGGATTCTGAAGCTCTGTTGTTAAATGCACACACATTTATGATGGATACTTTTTTTGGATTCTTGACTCTTTATCATTCTGAAGTATCCGGGGTTTGAGGAGAATTTCTTTCCTGATTTTATTTCTCTTTATTGTGGCTCACTCTTTTCTGACATGTCCCTTCTCAGTTTCCAGTCCCTGGAGTTGCTGAACATGTCTGCTCTTTGATACTTTATGCTACTAACACTGGCTTTCCACCTGACCTCTAATCATACGGCCATGCCCAGTGGGGTGTTCACTCAGGAAGAAAAAGTCTAATCACCAAGCTAATAGTACCCCAACTAGGTTTTCTTTATTCCTAACCTAGAAGTGTTTTCTACTATGTCATAATGCTAACAGATAAGAGTAATGACCACTTTCAGATGGCTGAGTAATAGTCCACTGTCTATATGGACCATATCTTCTTGATCCATTCGTCTGTTGAAGGGCATCTTGGCTCTTTCCACAGTTTGGCTATTGTAGACTTTGCTGCTATGAACATTGGAGTACATAGGGCCCTTCTTTTCACTACATCTGTATCTTTGGGGCAAATGCCCAGTAGTGCAATTGCCAGGTTATAGGGTAGCTGTATCTTTAATTTTTTGAGGAAACTCCACACTGTTTTCCAAAGTGGCTGCACCAACTTGCATTCCCACCAACAGTGTAAGAGGATTCCCCTTTCTTCATATCCTCTCCAACATTTGTTGTTTCTTGCCTTGTCAACTTTTGCATCAACGTGGATGGGACTAGAGATTATGGTGAGTGAAATAAGTGAAGCAGAGAGAGTCAAGTATCATATGGTTTCACTTACTTGTGGAGCCAAAGGAATAACATGGAGGACATTAGGAAAAGGAAAGGAAAAGTGAAAGGGGGGCGGAAATTGGAGGCGGGAGACAAACCATGAGAGACTGTGGACTCCGAGAAACTGAGGGTTTTAGAGGGTGGGTATTTAGGAGGGCACATACTGCATGGAGCACTGGATTTGTATGCAAACAATGAATCATGGAGCACTACATCAAAAACTAATGATATACTCTATGGTGACTAACATAACACAATAAAAAACAACAATAAAAAAGAGTTATGACCACTAACTTCCTCTGGCGCTTGTTTTTAAGTGGACCTCCTTAACCAGTCCTGGAAACTTCTCTGATTATTCTGGATGTGAGGAGGGAGGTATTTTCATTGGAGAGAAGAAATAAGAAATGGTAAACAATGTCAATCTGCTGGGTAATACATTAGACCTGTTTTTAGTCTTTCCTTTTTAATCTACAGATCTGAATGACCTAGATCATCGAATGACTATAAAAGTCTCTTTTATACAGTGAACCTTAAAGGATAAACAAAGGAGAGTTGGGGAAAGCATCTCAGAGGTCATATTGTCCCGTTCCCCTTCCCTTCTATAGCATCTGGTATGGACAAAACTTAACCGGCTACTGCCTCTGAGCTTCTAGTAAGAGAGAAAAACTGGTTCTAAGTTTTGAGAATTTTTACATCCAAATCCACATCTCTGTGGGCCAGTCCAGTGATTCAAGTTTGATTTGCAGAAGCTGCACAAAATATTTTGTTTTATTTTCCACATGAAAGCTCTTCAAATATTTGAAGACATTCATCACATGCCTCTGATTCTTATTTTTCCTAGGTTTAAAACATGCTTAAACATCCCCATTTCTTTTAAATCTTTGCATGAACTTGTCAACTAGAACTGCCCCTTTTACTTTTTTTTTTTTAAAGTCTATGAGTAGCTCTTAAGTCAAATCTTCTACATCCTCATATGGTTGATTATTTTGAATCTATATAGAGCTGTCCTCTGGAAAATGATAAAATATCGGTAGGAATGTATTTTGAATAGTTTAAAGCAGTTCATCCCTGCAAATAATTGTGTCTCTATCATTATCTGGGTCTTCTGTTTTTGCCTAACCCTTTTGCCAAGTCAGTCCCAACACCTTAATATGATGGGGTAGATAAAGACTTCTTGCATTTCCTTCCTCCTTCGGTATCTACTCAAGTAGCACATTTGCTGATTGTTATCATTCCCTTGTCCTTCGTGTTTCTCCAGCCCGCTGCTAACATGGAATGAATTAGAACTTTTTGAGAGCTACCTGTGTTCTAAGTATATTGTCTCCATTACCTCAATCATTGGATAAGGTAGATGTTAATTTGCACATTTTGTATAAAGAAACCAAGTCAGAGTGGTTAAACCAGTTAGCCAAGGACCCCTAACAAATTATTGGCAGATTGTCTTCCTACCTCCCATTTTTCTATTTGTACCATCACTTTGTGCTAACTCTTTGTTCTGTTTCATACTTATTTTATGTAGCTTTGCAACGTATTTGCTTGTGATCTTTCCTTTCAGTAAAATAGCAAGATCACAGATCAGGGATTATGTAGTAGGAAGTTTTGTATTTTCCTTAGTACCAAGTAGAGAGCTTTGGTTTCTAATACTACAGATAACACACTCTTTCAAGGCCATATGCCAGATGCTAACAACAGTTTTGTTTAAGTTCATTTTTTTTTTCAAGTCAGCACTCTTCGAGTAGAACATTATTTAAGATTTGAATGTATGTATCTATGTAAGTCTGTGCAAGTGTTTATATGTGTATGAGTGGTTTACAAAAACTTTAGAATAACTGTTTTAAGGAATTTTGATAAAACTGGCTGTACCCGGGGTCTTTGCTCCTTATTAAACTCAACTGTACAAGTGACATTAAATAAAACAAACACATGAAGTAGAAGAAGGGTGAATTAGTCCTAACAGGAATAGTTTTAAATTACTAAATATGAAATTGTGGCAGTGTTTTGAGAAAACTTGTACTGAACGTTATCAACTTTCCCAAAATTGGGTTTATACCTTCTGAACTTAGAACTAAGGGGCCATTTTTATCATGTTTTTAAACAACAGCAAAAAAGTTAAGGCAGAATTATTTATCTTGGGCAGGCTTTTGGGCAAAGTTTCAACAAATTAGGCTTTGACATTTTGGTAAATGTTGAAGTATCTCATGGCACTTTAGTAGGAATTGGGATTTTTCTTGCCCCTATTTTACTGTCCAAAAATTTGGAGACTTGGCAGAAAACCTTGGGAAAACTAAAATTCCACTTCTCTCAATGTGGTATTACTCATCCCAATTTAAAGTAAATAATAAAAGGAAGATTTAAAGATAAGCTATGGCTACAATTTTTTCCATATAAATAATACTGTTTTTTTTTAAATTACCCAGGATAGGGTGGAATTAGTTAATTAGCTAAGTAATTAAAATTAAAATTCATGAGATGCAGATTAACTTCCAATGTATCCTGTTAGTTATTGCTTCAAAACACCTGGACACAAGAATTGTAGTATTTTGAAGAGAACAGAGAAAGGCTTTTGGATTATGGCTTGTAAAAGGACTTTTTTTCCTTCTTTGTTAAAATACTATCATGTGGTGTCTGATAAAAGTCCCCTGATCCTAAAATGTATGCCAGAAACACAAGTGTGGCCTGTTTCCTTACTTCTCCTTTTCTTTGCCTTGTTCTGGTTGAAACCTATGGTTGTAGTGTTGGGGTATAAAATCTTAAAATTATTTTATTTGAGTTGAGAGAGTGATTCTGCTGGTATGGTTTTGGGGGGTGTAGTGGCCAGCTTTCTGGGTGACTGGCTGATTTGTTGATTTCCTAGTTGCAGTAGGGCTGAAGCTCACTCCCATATCTTTCCAAATCCTCTGTATTCATGCCTTCTGTCTACATAAGTGCTACTCCCATCCCTTTGGATAATCCACCTAATCTTGTCCTTTTTGCCTCTGTAGAGTGAAGGTTCTCTATATGCCCCAGGGTCTCTCCTCTTTAATTCATCAAAATGTATTCACTGTTTGTCCAATTTCCTCTGTGCTGTGACAAATAGTTGGTTTACTAATCTGCAGTGAATCAACCCAAGCTAAAATGCTCAATACATATAAAATAAATACATATGCTAATCCCTTAATGTGTTTATTCTCTTAGGAGAGACACTCAATGTATTGCCTCTTCCATTAGGAATTTTAAGGAGCGGCCAGTATGTAAATGTCTTAACCCAAGGAAATATTCTTTTGTAACTAGCATTTGGGAACTATGGTAGGCTGATAGGGGAAGATATTTTTTGAGTCTCTAGATACAATTGAGTACCTTCTTTAATTTTTATGATAGAACCTTAACTCCATTATTTATATGATTATCAGAGCTTACAGATCTCCCTTTTACTGGCAAGACAAAAGAGTTGCATGCAAGACTGTCATTAGGTGTTATGAAAAAGAGTACTTGCCAAAAAATTTTTTTTGAATGATTGCTTGAAGGAAAGACAATTATTTATTTCTCTGGAGACACTGTATTATTCTGGAATAACACCAGGATTTCAGAGGTTTAAGTGCATAAGTCATATTGGTTTGAGAGTTCACAGACACACTTTGCTGCATTCACTGAGATAACTCTTCAGTTAAAAAAGAAATTAAAACTTATATGATGTGGCCGAAGCATACTCAGAGGAAAATTAATGGCCTCAAATAAAGAATAGTATTACATTAGTTAAAGATTTAACAACAACAACAAAAAAGATTATAAAGAACAATGAAAAGCAAATAAAACAATAAAAGCAGAAATTGGCAGGGATTACAAAAAGAAGTGATTCCTGATGATAAGTGCAAAAATAAATAACTAAACCCATAATATTAACCAGTAAAAGAAACTTGTTCTCAAAAAAACTGCAGACTGGGACGCCTGGGTGGCTCAGTTGGTTAAGCAGCTGCCTTCGGGTCAGGTCATGATCCCAGCGTCCTGGGATCAAGTCCCACATCGGGCTCCTTGCTTGGCAGGGAGCCCACCTTCTCCCTCTGCCTCTGCCTGCCATTCTGTCTGCCTGTGCTCACTCTCGCTCCTCTCTCTCTGACAAATAAATAAATAAAATCTTAAAAAAACAAAACAGAACTGCAGACTGGGCAAATATATAGATTCTTCATTCTGGAGGGAGAGTAGAAGTCAGAAACATAGTATTTTAATACTGATAATGGGGCTATAACCAAAAAAGTTACATTTTAAGTTGAGAGATGACACAAATCTGGTAATAAATTTTATACTTAAATATGTCCCAAATATCACAGGGGACATACTAAAAACATTATGCTATTTATCTGAAATTTACCTCAGATCCTTTGTGAAACAATATTGGAGAATGAATGAATGAATATACAAATGAAAAAATGTACTGGTAGAAGAAAACTTTTGAGATGTCTTTTTACTCTCTGTGAAAGGATTCAGAATTTCTTCTCGTCAATGGCTCATAATAGAGTTGTGGTCAACAATTTGGAGACCTTGGCCTTGTCAATTAATACCAACCAGTCACCCTTGCTTCTCTCTCCATGCTTCTTTTCCTCCCTCCCTTTTCTACCTTTCCCCCCTTTTTTCCTCTCTTTCTCTTTTGCCTACAGTTTTTCTCTCATTGATCTCCTCGTGAAAAAGAAAACCTTGGACTTGTTTTTAGATTCACACATGAAAGGAAAAAAGTTATAAGAAGAGATGAGAGGATGATGGCTTTTTCAGCCCAGCAGAATAAAAGCAGAATAGTGATTTCATACTGGCACAGAGTGGTTTTTCAAATTCTTTTTGATTACCAGAGGGAAGGTCCCATCTATCACCTTTACTTTGTAGTCAATAGAAGGCAACAGTAGGACTTTGAAGTTTATGTGAAAAATCCTGGAGGAGCACAATACTGTCAAGGAAATTGTGATTGTCTGATGACAATGGTCATTTCTGGTAAACTCTTGGAATTGATCCATTTGGACAATTCACCATGCAGTGTACGCCTTACAAAGATTCACAGAGGACTGTCAACTTCTTCCCTAAATATTTCAGATCATTCTCTCCATTTGCAGCATCTTCTCAAAAATTTTTCTTTTATCAGTTTCTATCTCAGAGTGACATATATGGTGCCCTAGGGAATGAATGACTTCCTGACATTACTAATCCAAGTTGACTTCTTGGCCTGTCCTGGATGACTACCTTTGCTTCATTTTCAGGCATCTCAAGATCTTCCTGTGCTCTCTATTTCCAGGACAGCTGCTGCGTCCCATGTGAAAAGCAGAGGATAAAATGAAGATTTCTCAGTGCAACATGCATCACTGGCTGTTACCAGCTCTGCTGGCGGTTGCTTATTTTTCCACCACTGTCCAGGGCCAAGGTAATGCAAAACTTTAAGATAATCATTAGGGCCTGGAACTCTAGCTATATTGGTTCTGATTATTATTTTTTACTTTATTTACCCTAATAGTGTTTCACCTAACCTAATAGTGTTCTACTGTGTTTCTAGGCAAGGTCATATGTTACTCAGTTTCCCCAGCTGTTTACTTTGTAGAAATGTGCCACAACTTTGATGAGGGTTAAGACCTCACCAATGACTGAGCATAGTAATTTTGTGGTGGTTTGTTAAACAGCTCATTCTTCACATGCTTCTGAAGAGGCTGTGCAGATTTCATTAGGAAAAGACAAATTTGCATGCTGCAAAATCAGTTCCATTAGTGAAGAGCTATAATGGGTGTTATGTAGGTACCCCAGTCATGCCTTGTCTCTTAAATAGAGAGTCTACAAAATATGTCTGCCACTTCCTACCTGGTCTTTATCATTTTGTTTCTTTCTTTAAAAACTAGCACATGGTGTAAAGCTTACTAAAGGCCTGACATAGGCAGCTAATGTGCCATTTTAAGCATTTCCAATGATTTCTGGTTTTGTTTTCGTTGAACTTAGTTTTTGAAATCTACTTTCTGTATTACTGGGGTCTGCACTTTTTTTTTTTTAAAGATTTTATTTATTTATTTGACAGACAGAGATCACAAGTAGGCAGAGAGGCAGGCAGAGAGAGAGGAGGAAGCAGGCTCCCTGCTGAGCAGAGAGCCCTATGCGGGGCTGATCGCAGGACCCTGGGATCATGACCTGAGCTGAAGGCAGAGGCTTTAACCCACTGAGCCACCCAGGCGCCCCAGGGTCTGCACTTTTATTCTCAATTTTCACTCGTTTTTATAAAGTGTGTTAGGAGTTTCTGCACTACCAACTCGTGGGCCACATCTGACCCTCTGCTTGTTTTTGTCATTAAAGTTTTATTGGAACACAGACTTGTGTTTACATATGTCTGTGGCTGCTTTCACCCTGCAGGTAGTTGAGTGGTTGTGGTAGAGACAGTGTAGGCCACACAGCCTGAAATATTTATTACCTAGACTTTTGCAAAAAAAGCATGCTGACTTCCGAAGTCAGTGCACAACATGTATAAGTAAGGAAAACTCCATTACTAGGTAAACAAGATAATCTTGCAGAAACAGAAATGTTGGTGCTGAAATTGTTATTCATCGACTTAGCAAGGAAATCTACATGTGATAAAGAATGTTATTTTAGGAGTGTTAATGTCTAAGTCTTGGAATTTACAGTTATAGAGAAGTCAAATGTTAAGACCCACCCCACCCTGCTTCCTCAAAGTGAGACATGCTTGTTTGGAAAGGCATGGAATTTGACCCTTTGCGTGTTCAAATAGTGTTAAAGCCATATTTCCAACTCTTCAAGCAACACATAGGAAACAGTTGGACAGATCAATTCTGCTTGCTCTACTCACATTAAAACAAGAATGCTTTTGGAAGTGATAACTAGAAATCCCAGATAACTTACCATCTAAACTGTGGGATTCCAGACATAAGACCTTTGGAACACAGGGCAGGCAAATCACAAAGCCCTTCAGAGCGGCCATCTTAGTCTAACTTAGTTCAGAAATGGTCTTTTGTGGAGTAGCTGATCATACAGAGAGCCCTTCTGGGATACTTTCGGGGGTGCCATCGACCAGATACACACTGTTGGCCAAATTCCATTTTAAATGAATATTTATGGGGCACAGTATGTGTGTTAGGTTCAGGATACAAGGTAAGACTTCACTCTTTGTCCTCCAGCAGCTTACTGCTACTGAGGAGACAGGGTGTACGCGGATAAATCACCATGCAAGCTTTTGTGGAGTGGGGGATGGTGGATGTAGCAAAAGACAAAGATGGAAAGGTCTACTGGAGCCAGACTGTGGGGAATTTTAAACAGCTCCATTTTTTAAAGAAACTCTGACAGCAATGTCAACGATACTTGTATTTGCAACCTGTAGGCGCTTGGGGAATAAGTAAAGTAAGAGAGACCATTGGAAGATTATATTGACTTCTCTGAGAAGTAACTGTTGGGGGCCTGAACCAGATAGAAAGAGAGAAGAGAATGAGTCCAAGAAACATTTCAGAGGTAGAAGCGATTGAATTTGTTTTCTGATCAGACGTGGAGGGAGTTGTGAAAGGGAAATGCCAGAGATGACTCTAAGTCTTTTTGTTGGAGAAGTGAGGAGATGGAGCCTTTAATTTCGACTGCTATGTTATTGTTGCTTTTGTATCTTTGTGTCATAGTTGTTTGTTACACTTGTTAAAACAGTAGTTCTCTCCTTAGTGTCTGTATCTCTGATACAGAAAAATGCCTCAGTCGTGGTATACATTTGTTGAGGAGATTAATAAAAGAATAAGCATCTGACTCTTGATTTCAGCTAAGGTCATGATCTGAGTCGTGAGATCAAGCTCTGCATTGGGCTCCATGGTTAGTGGGGAGACTGCTTGAGATTCTCTTCCTCTGCCCCACCCTCTGCTGTGCATGCACTCCCCCCCCCAAGTAAATAAATGTTTAAAGAAATAAAAGAATAAGAAATGAAGCAAATTTAAGAAGCGGATGAGGTCAGTCTTAGACACATATGGAGCCTCAGGTGCTTGTGGAACATTTAGGACAAGATGTCTGGTGGGCAGTGGATGGTGTGGAGCTTATATGAAAGAGATGAGAGTAGGAAATGTATCTAAATTGTTTTGTGCTTGGAGGTTAGCTGATAGAGACCTTTGAGGTCTCAGAGGTGAGCCAAAAAGGCATGGCCCGATGGAGAGAAATGAGGATGAAATATGGCAGACACCAACAGTTAAGAAGTTAAAGGAAGAAAAAAGATGATTGAAATTGTCAAAAAAGCAATTGTAAAGAGGGTCAGGGGAATGTAGTGGCCTAGAAGTGAAGGCTGGAGAAACTTTGAAGAAGGAAGATGGCGGGCACATGCGGGAGGAAATCCTAGTAAGAAAAGGCTTCAGATGTCATTGACTTCTTTGGCTTTTAGGAAAGTATGTAAGACATTTGAGAAACTGAATCTTATTTCTATCTCCCAGGACAACATTCATAGTGTCAGCAGAGAATAAAGCATGTGAATTGCTTTGTTTGATTGATTTTCTGCTTTTTTTTTTTTTTAAGGTTTTTAAAAATTTTAAGTAGTCTCTGTACCCAACGTGGAGCTCAGCTTTATAACCCCGAGGTCAAAAGTTGCACGCTCTACAGACTTAGCCAGCCAGGAGCCTGTGATTGATTTTCTACTATTAATTTTTTTCAAGTTTATTTATTTTTAAGTAATCTCTACACCCAACGTGGGGCTCAAACTCATGATCCCAAGATCAAGAGTCACTTCTGACTGAGCCAGTCAGGTGCCCTTGATTTTCTACTTTTAAAGCAGATATAGGAGTGAGTTCCTATGGGTTGGCCAATTTCGACACTAATTTGCAAAGTCACATGTGAATGTGTTTGACATTCAATACAGTATTTTGCTAATGGCAGGTGCGTTGACTTGCTAGCTGACACTAATTACTCTCAAACTTTATGTTCTTAGAGACATTTTGGAGTCACATTTATTCACAAAATGAAAAGAAAAGGTCAGTGTGGTAGGCAGGATAATGTGCTCACAACAATACACACATCCTAATTTCCAGAACCTGTAAATATGCCAAATTATATGGCAAAGGGGAAATTAAGATTGCTGATGAGATGGAAGCTGTTAATCAGCTGACTTTAAGATAGGGAGAGTATCCTGGATTACGTAGGTGAGTCCACTTTGGACCCAATCATGGGGGTCTTAAATACGGAAGAGGGAGGCAGAGGAATGAATGTCAGAGTGAAAGTCATAAGAGAAAGACTTAGCCAAGGCTATTGATGGCTTTGAAGATGGAAAGGGGACTCAAGTCAAGGAATGCTGGAATCCTCTAGAACCTGGAAAAGGCAGGAAAATGGATCGTCTCTGAGAGCCTCCAAAAGGGAAGGCAACCCTACCTACACTTTGGTTTTAGCCCAGCAAGACCCATTTCAGGCTTTTGACCCCCAGAACTGTAAGATAATACATTTCTGTTATTGTAAGTGGCTAATATAGTCTGTATTAAAAGGCATGTAGGAAATTAACTTTCCCCTCCTAAATAGCTTTATCAACAGAATGTATTTTACCACTTAGTCTCCAAGTAATTCTTTCTGGAGAACTTTCCCTCTCCAGAGAATGTGAACCCACATTGGCTCAAAAATAGTTGTTTATACCTAGGTTATTCCAGCATCTTCTTTTTAAGACAAGTTGCTCAATGAACTGGAACACAGAAAGCATATTGTTGTGTTGGCTGTAAGGGGGGAAAAAAGTATATTATATGATAGAATGGTGGGTCTAAGACTTTCTTAGTATTTCATAGTAAGTCTGCCCTGGGTTCCAGCAAAATTTTTTTTGGATGGTTATAAACAGAAACCACTGAAGGTAAGGTAACTGTCATTTAAACACCTTAAAGCATATAAAATTAGAGACTTTGCATCAAGGTTAAATTTAACTTTATAAAGATCTCTGTGTTAAGAAATTTACACAATATGTTTTGTTGTTAGTAGTCATCAAACATGTTTGGACAGTGGAGAATATTTTCTTTACTGCTCTTTACAGCATCTTTATAATGGGTCATCAAATGAAACATAGTGGGTTCCAAGTAAGACAAAAAGAACCTCCCCACCCCAGTATATCCCACAGTGACTTTCTTTCATATTTTAAGTTCTTCTATTTATAGAACATTGGGCAATGCATTCATTATTATTTTTTTAAGATTCATTTATTTATTTGAGAGAACGAGAGAGGGGAGGAGCAGAGGGAGAGAAATCTTCAAGCAGACTCCCCGCTGAGCAAAGCCCAATCCAGGGCTCAGTCCCAGGACCCTGAGATCATGACCCGAGTCAAAATCAGGAGTCGGTCGAGCCTTAACCAACTGAGCCACGCAGGCGCCCCAGGCAGTGCATTTAATTGAAAAATAACCGAGATAAAAAGCTAAGGTTTTTGTTGTTTGTTTGGCTGTTTTTAGATCCTTTGGAAAAATAAACCAAATACTTCTCTGCTGTTTAAAGGTCATTTACTTAATAAATATAAGAGGTTGTTCTATTGATACTGTACCCAAAACTATGTTTTAAAATAGAACACATTTTCACTGCCCATGCTACTCCATCTTGATCAGTCAGGGGTTTTTGGATGCAAAAAAAAAGAAACATTTTCTGGCCCATTGAAGCAAAAAAAGAGAAAAAAAAAAAGTATTTACTGGTAGGTAACAAAGTAGCTCATATCATTAAAGTAAAAGTTAAATTAAGCTTTGAAAAGGATGGGACTCTAAGAACACCCTGGATACTGGATAAAATTCTAGGAAACTGACCATTTTTTTAGGGCATGTTATTGCAATGAAATTGACGGGCTATTTTCCTTCCTTCCATTGCTGGACACAAGTTTCAGGTTCTTAGCCCAGGGAGTATGGCTGATTGACAGCACAGCCGAGGCCCCCTGCAGTACAAAGGGTGTATTGTTCTGGGGAAGAAACCGGCGCGGTACAGAGAAGGCAGGCAGACAAGTGGTGATCATGGGTGGTGAAGAACGGATCTTCATTTCAGTGTTCCTATAGAAAAAGTAATGTTTCAGGAAATTACTGGAAATACTTTAATTGAAATAAATCTTTGGGGATGCCTGCTGGCTCAGTCGATTGAGCATCCAACTCTTGATTTCAGCTCAGGTCATGATCTCGGGGTGGTGAGATCAAGCCCCAAGTTGAGCTCTGCATTGGCGGTGGAGCCTGCTTAAGAGTCTCTCTTCCTCTCCCTCTGCCCTTCTTGGCCCTCCCCTACAACACACATGCACATGCTCTCTCTATAAAAAAAGAAACAGCAAGATTTCTATTATTGAAATGGAGTGAAAGAAAGGAAAAAGGAAAGGAAGAAAGGAGAAAAAAAAGAGAAGGGGAGAGGGAAGGAAGAAGGAAAGGAGGGAGGGAAGGATGGAAAATTAACCCTTGAATAGTCACATTATGAAATAAAATTTCCCAAATGCCTATGGATAACAATGAGGCTTTAATAAATCACGTAAACATTCATTTTCTGCCTACAAGATTTGTTTTCTATGAGAATAATTGTAGTGAAATTTGGGAGTTTTAAAAACTTCCCTCTCAAGGAAAAAAAAAAACGAAAGAAAAAAAAAAAACCATAACACAACAAAACAAACAGCCCTATACTTTCAGTAACAAGCCTAACCCTGCAGGAGAGAAGAAAATAAAGAATGGACTGTCCCCATTCTTCCTCCTCAATTCCCCTTTGGGATGAAATACATATATTCACAAATATTGTGTTTGGCCCAATCCCACAGGAAGCCTGGCTTCACCGTGCAAGGAATGAGTTGCCCTGGGTTCTTAGTGTGGGCTAGAAATCAAATTTTACACTTGTTTTTTTGGTTTTGTTTTGTTTTGTTTTGTTTTTTGTCTTCTTAAAAAGCTTAGGATTTTAACTAACATGAAGTAAATTCTGAGTCAAATTCACATCAGCATTTGTAATTATTACTGGGAGTTATACATATGTATAGAATCATCTCTTTGTGCTCGCAAAAAGAAAAATCATCTGTCTAACATCAAATATACCCAACTTTTTATTTCATGCAATTAGAGCAGTGATTTCTGAACTGCATTTACAGTGTTTCTATCAATTTGGCTACCCTTGCTCTGATGCAAGTCCCAGTGTCTTTCTTCCATACGGAGAAAAAGGAGTTAACTTTGAAGTTCAAAACTATGACCTCATGCCTCCTTCTTTCTTAACTAGCATTTTTTTTAAGATTTTATTTATTTATTTGACAGACAGAGATCATAAGTAGGCTGAGGTAGACAGAGAGAGAGGGGGAAGCAGGCTTCCCGCTGAGCAGAGCGCCGAATGTGGGGCTTGATCCCAGGACCCTGAGATCATGACCAGAGCCGAAGGCAGAGGCTCAACCCACTGAGCCACCCAGGCACCCCTTAACTAGCATTTTTTAATGTTCACTCTTTTCCCTCTAAAGGCAAAAACCTAAAGGAAATGTGAATTTTGTGTCTAACCAAGATTTTCTTTTACCGATTGTGAGGGTATTTTTGCTTACATAATATAGGCAGTAGATGTGGTCTGTTGATGAAAGAGAAGGGTGGTGTTCCTTTTTGCTAGCAGCCGTAATGGGACTGTAGTCACATGCATTATTTGTAAATGATTTTAAAAGTTGGACACTGATGGATTTAGTGGTTGCATTTGCTTCACGCTGTGTTTCCATGAGTAGTTCAACGGAAGCCAGTGCCTCTCTGGGTCTGGAGCCCCGTCTGTATTGTCTGGACATGATCCATGGGATCAGAGCGTGTTCATTGTTATCCCCATCACTTTCTCCTGGGGGTTCAGAAGGCTATGGTTATTGACTTTAAAGATGTGGCAGGGCTATAAACTCAGATCACATCTAAAGAACGGTAGCCTGGTGGTGTGCCTGAGTGGCTCATTCGGTTAAGTGTCTGCCTTCAGTCCAGGTCACGATCCAGGGGTCCTGGGATCGAGTCTTGCGTTGGGCTCCCTGCTCAGCACGAAGTCTGCTTCTCTCTCTCCCTCTGACCATCACCCCTGCTCCTTCTCTCTTTCTCTCCCTCTCGCTCTCTCAAATAAGTAAATAAAATCTTTAAAGAATAGTAGCCTGGGTAGAAAATATTGTAAAGGTTTCTAATCTTGAACTTGGGAATTCTCAATGTTGTGGACTTATTTGCCCTCCTTGAGAAGTCAGCACACCTGGGGAACTGGCCGAATTGGTCGGTCTTCTTGCAGTGGTCTAGACGGAGGCCTCCATCCTGCTTGTTGTACTTCTCCACTTGATGGTTCCCAGGCACGTCCGCCATCTTTCACCGGGGCATTCGTGCAGAACTTTGTAATAAGCTTGGCCAATGACGTCTACCAGCCCACTGGTGAGATTTGGCTGAGAAACTGGATATATTGTTTAAAATTGCTTAATTCTTGTTTTAAATTTTTTCCATAAGTAATGAAAGCCTACCTATAGGGGTGCCTGGGTGGCTTAGTTGGTTAAGCGTCTGCCTTTGCCTCAGGTCTTGATCCCAAGGTCCTAGGATTGAGCCCCACATCGGGCTCCCTGCTTATTGGGAAGCCTGCTTCTCCCTCCCTCTCTGCCTACTGCTCCCCATGCTTGTGTTCTCTCTCTCTCTGTCAAATAAATGAATAAAATGATTATCAATAACAGGTTATTCTCACCAGTTTCCAGACTAAGCAAAATTGTAATAGTTTTCCTGTTCATCCAAATGTTAGGTTCCTCTTCTTGAATTTCAAAATAGTTATTCTTATGACAAATCCATATTTTTCCATAAACAAGAGAAATGTCAACTCTTTCTTCCATTCAGGTCACATTGAGAAGGGGAAGCTAATGTTTTTTTGTTTTGAATTGCTAACATTCTCTGCTAAGAGGTAGTAAAAGTTGAGCTGACTTGTGAGGAGTCAGTTACTCATTCCTCTATCTCCACGAAGGGTGCCTTCTTAATGTGGCTTTTCTGCCAAAGAAACAGAGCATCTCACTTGGGGTCAGGGATTGTCATTCACCAGTACGTGAACTTGGGCAAGTCTCCAGCTTCTCTTTGGCTTCTTTATATGTAAAATTGGGATGGCACTGTATTTTTTTGTGAGAATCAAATGAGCTTTTGAGATCACCCCTTAGATGAAGTCAAAGCCGGAGGAGCAAATATTTACAGATTACTTTTCCTAAAAATAAAGTTTTAGAAGGAGGAATCACTCAAGTTTCTTTATCTAATAAGTGACAGAACTGGAATCAAATTAACGCCCAAACCCATATTGTGCTACATATCTGTTAAGGAGAATGTCTGTTTCCTCCCCCTCTTTCTGTTTCCTAAAGTGAGAAAGAAAGGCAGGGTGTAAGCATGGACAATAAGAGCTAAGCTTTTCTGTTACATGTAAGCTTTTCTTTTTTGACAAACTATTTCAATATTATGTAATTAAAATCTTCTTAAACTATTTTGTGTGAAATTCTGGAGCACTGATGTAGGTTTGAAGTTTGAATGACATACACAAGAAGTAATATAGACCTATCCATTTTGTGAACTATCAGGAAAGCTTAAGTGTCCTGGCATGACTCAGGAGCCTATGCGGTGTATCTTTCTGAAAGATACAAATCAGCTACATTTTGAGAATGGATCAAACTTTATAAAACCCAATTATCTGTGATTTGATCCTTTTTCTTTTGGTCCTTTATAATCTCTTTTTCAAATGTTTTTAAATATAGATCTTAATACTATAATATGTCCATGGTTGCCTTCTTAAATGAGCTTATCGTTAAAAATATTGGATTACTAAAGTGAAAAATCTAAAGGCATAAAACAGGTCCCAGTAGAGTAGATTATAAAAGCTTACGTGTTCCAAGTTGGGGGGAAGGAAAAATCATCCTTGTAATATAATGAATGCATTTTACAAGATTGGCTTCAATTTAAACTAGACTAGAGTATTACATTTTAACCCTTAAGTCATAGGTCTTTGTCGTAAGGTCAGGACTGTTTGATAAAATGCTTATCTCTTGAGTAAGAAACAGATGCTCTTGGGTTTGTATCACTGTGAGAACTCATCGATTCCTTAATAGAGTTATAGAAAGAGCATATTTTGAGACTGATGAAGTCATGTGTTTTGATTTCATTATGTTGACTCTTTGGTTTAACTAATGGCAGCTTAAATGTTTCAACATTTAAATGATTTTTGTTTCTCCTTTTGCAGTGGCTCCACCAACACGGTTAAGATATAATGTATTATCTCATGACAGTATACAGATTTCATGGAAGGCTCCAAGGGGGAAATTTGGTGGCTACAAACTTCTCGTGACTCCAGCTTCAGGTAAAAACTGTTGATTGTGGGTGGCTGGGTGGCTCAGTGGGTTAAAGCCTCTGCCTTAGGCTCGGGTCATGATCACAGGGTCCTGGGATCGGGCTCTCTGCTCAGTGGGGAGCCTGCTTCCCCCTCTGTCTCTGCCAGCCTCTCCACCTACTTGTGATCTCTCTCACTCTGTCAAATAAATAAATAAAATCTTTAAAAACAAAAACAAAAAAGTTGATTGTGATTTCTAGATTATTAACAACCTTTTAACACATAGTTAACAAAAAATGTAAAGTATTGAGTGTTTCTTGAAAATCATTTGAAAAATTTTTTTCAATTTAATATATGCACTTGAAACCTTACCTTCTAATCAAAGAAATAATATTCCCAAAGTCTAAAGAGTTGCTATTGGGCTCATTGTAATTCTCCTAAGGGGAAATTTCCAGATTATTAAAATCTTTGCTTCCTCTGTTTCAACATAGAATGAATACTTTTGGCCTGTTGACACTTAAAAAAAAATACAATACATCTGGAAGACTAACACTTGTGACCAGCTGAGTAAATTACGATTAATTAACTTGATAGTGTATTATTCAGCAATTATACATTAAAATGATAAGAGCTAAGTAGACACTGTGAAAATAAGTGGTAAATTAAAGCAGGAAAGGAGGAAAAGTAAAACTTAGATTTATTGATCATGAAGATAAAGTAGTTATGCCAAATTTTTAAAATTAAATTTTGGTTTAATTTTTTTCTTTCTTCTATTTTATGTTTTTATTATACAAATATGATTAGTAAAACAATAAAGAGTATGGAGAGGAACTGCTGCTGTTACACACAGTCATGGAGACAAAGAGGGGGTCAACAACATAAATAGCTTGAGCTCCACACCTGGGTCTGTGGTATATAAGAAATGTCATTTGGGCAAGTTGTATAACCTCTCCATTCTCTGGTGTCATCTTACATAAAACCCACAAACAGCACTAGTCCCACCTCATGGAGTTGTAAGGCGTAGAACTCAAAATGTAATCTGAGAATCAGCACAGGCATCAGCTGAGAGCCAATGCAGAATATTGGTCCCTACCTCCCACCTGCTGAATCAGCATCTGACCTTGACAAAGATCCCCAGATGACTCCTATGCATGTTAAATTTGGGAAGCACTTGTGAGGACTTAATGAATTTATAAAAGTAAAGCACTTATAACAGTGACTGCCAGATAGAGTGCAATCATATTGCCTGTGATTGATATATAGATGATTTGAGTATGTCCCTCAGGTCTCATTTCCTTTCCTAGGATCCAGTTTCCCATATTCTGTAAGAAATATTTAATAACAGTATATTTGTATAATACATATGTATTTATGTACATATAATAATTTTTCCTCTTTATTGGTGGATAAAGATAGGGTTTTTTGTTTGATAATTGATTTTTTGTTTGATATTTGTTTGATATTGATAAAGATGGTTATATGGACCTGGGCTTCTTGCTGTTGGAGTCCTTTTCCCAACTCTTTTAATAAGGCTGACAAATGCTCTGTTGTTGATAATTGTGGACATTTTACCCAGTGGTGGATTTAAAATCTCAACCAAAACAAGCAGCTGAAACACCTGGCTTCTTGCTTGGCCATGAAAAAGGAACCTTCTAGAAGGTTATTAACAAATATTACCCAGACTCTTTAGAATGATTCATGGTTTAGTGAAACAGATGCCAACTTTACCCATGTTGGCTCACAGAAGTGACACACTTGCAGAAAGCAATATTTCATTCTCTAGCCTGGTTCAGAATTTTCATTTTGAAGTATGGCCCAATTTTGAAATAACTTTGACTGCTGAAAATGCAGTTTGTGTTCTGAAATAAGCCACCATGGGAAATTCAAGTTCAAGAGATTCCTGGGGAGAGACTGAAGATGGCAGAGTAGGGGGCACCTGGGTGGCTCAGTGGGTTAAAGCCTCTGCCTTCAGCTCAGGTCATGATCCCAGGGTCCTGGGATCGAGCCCCGTATCCGGCTCTCTGCTCGGTGGGGAGCCTGCTTCCTTCTCTCTCTCTCTCTCTCTCTCTCTCTTTCTGCCTGCCTCTCCACCTACTTGTGATATCTCTCTCTCTGTCAAATAAATAAAATCTTAAAAAAAATTTTTTTTAAGATGGCAGAGTTGTAGGGAAACCCTGAACTTACCTCATCCCTTGAACATAGTTAGATTGAAAAGCAAACCATTTTAAGTAACTAGGAAATTGACCTGAAGATTAAGAAAACAATCTGAACAATTAGAGGGAGAGAACATGGTAGATGTGAGGTTTGGAGATATGAATTGGGGTAGAGAAAAGCTGTGGTGCCAGGGAGGAAAGGAAGCCCTCTTCATGAGAGAAGACGGAGAGAGAGGGAGAGGGGAGGAGAGAGAGTGGAGACTGGAGTTGCTTATACCAAACCAAAAAGGTCAACACCAAGAAATATCATAGAAAATAAGAATTCTGAAAACAATGAGAGACAAAATGTCCTTAACCCACAAGGGTAGATATAATGTTAGCAGCAGACCTGTCCACAGAAACTTAGCAGGCCAGAAGAGAGTGACATGATATATTCAATGTGCTGAATGGGGGAAAAAATGAAGCCAAGAATACTATATCCAGCAAGGCTATCATTCAAAATAGAAGGAGAAATGAAGAGCAAAAAATAAATAAACAAGCAAAAACTAAATGAGATCGTGAACACTAAACTAGCTCTCCAAGAGATATTAAAGGGGACTCTTGGACTGAGAAAGATAAACCAAAGGCCACAAAGACTAGAATGAAAAGAGACAACCTACAAGAATGACAACTTCACAGGTAATACAATGGCACTAAATTCATATCTATAAATAATTACTCTAAATGTAAATGGACTAATTGTCCCAAATAAGAAACATAGGGTGAAAATGGATTTAAAAAAAAAAACAAAACCCATTGATATCCTGCTTGTAAGAGACTCAGACCCAAAGATGCCTCCAGATTGAAAGTGAGGAGGTGGAAAACAATTTATCATGCTAATGGACATCAAAAGAAAGCTGGAGTAGGGATCCTTATATTAGGCAAACTGGATTTTAAATTGAACACTGTAATAAGAGATGAAGAAGGTCGCTGTATTATAATGAAGAGGTCTATCCAACAAGAAGATCTAACAATTGCAAATATTTATGCCCCCAGCTTGGGAGCAGCCAAATATATAAATTAATTAAAACAAACTTAAAGAAACCCATTGATAATAATTCAATAATAGTAGGCCATTTTAATACCCCATTCAGAGCAATGGACAGATCATCTAAGCAGAAGATAACAGCTTTGAATGAAACTCTGGAGCAGATGGACTTAGCAGGTATATTCAGAGCATTTCATCCTAAAGTGACAGATATTCATTCTTTTTAAGTTCACATGGAACATACTCCAGAACAAATCAGCTATTGGTTCACAAATTGGACCTCAATAAATACAAAAAGATGGAGATCATACCGAGCCTATTTTCATACCACAGTGCTATTAAACTTGAAGTCAACCATAAGAAAAAATTTGAAAAGATCACAAATGGAGGTTAAGGAACATCCTACTACAGAATGAGTGGGTTAACCAGGAAATTAAAGATGAAATTGAAAAAAAAGATCATGGTAGCAGATGAAAATGAAAACACTACAGTCCAAAACCTTTGAGATGCAGCAAAGGCAGTCGTAAGAGGGCAGGATATAGCAAGACAGGCCTTCCTCAAGAAAAGTCTCAAATATACAACCTAACTTTATACTTAAAGGAGCTGGAAAAAGAACAGCAAATAAATCTTAAAACCAGCAGAAGAGAAATTATAAAGATTAGAGCAGAAATCAATGATATAGAAATTTACAAAACCCAGTATAACAGATCAACACAAGTAGCTAGATCTTTGGAAGAATTAACAATATTGATAAACACTGAGCCAGACTTATCAAAAAGAAGAGAAAGGACCCAAATAAATAAAATCATGAATGAAAGAGGCAAGATTACAACCAAAACCACAGAAATACAAACAATTGGAGAATATTATGAGCAATTGTATGCCAACAAATTGGACAATCTGGAAGAAATAGATAAATTCCTAGAAACATATAAGCCACCAAAACTGAAACAGGAAGAAATGGAAAATTTCAACAGACCCATAACCAGCAAAGAAAATAAATCAGTAATTAAAAATCTCCCAACGCTATCCTGATCAAAATACCAGTGGCATTTTTCAAAGAGCTGGAACAAACAATCATAAATTTATATGGAAATGGAAAAGACCCTGAATCACTAAAGAAATGTTGAAAAAGAAAAACAAAGCTGGGGATATCACATTGCTTGATATCAAGCTATATTACAAAGAAGTCATCACCAAGACAGCATGGTACTAGCACAAAACAGACACATAGACCAGTGGAACAGAATAGAGAGCCCAGATGTGGACCCTCAACTCTATGGTCAACTAATCTTCAACAAAGCAGGAAAAAATATCCAATGGAAAAAAAGACAGTCTCTTCAATAAATGGTGCTAGGACAATTGGACACCTATACACAGAAGAATGAAACTCGACCATTGTCTTACACCATACACAAAGATAAACTCTAAATGGATGGAAGACTTCAATGTAAGGCAGGAATCTATCAAAATCCTAGAGGAGAACATAGGCAGTAACCTCTTCGACATCAGCCACAGCAACTTCTTTCAAGATACATCTCCAAAAGCAAGGGAAACAAAAGCAAAAATGAACTTTTGGGATTGCATCAAGGTAAAAAGCTTCTGCACAGCAAAGAAAACACTCAACAAAACAAAGAGGCAACCCACGGAGTGGGAGAAGATATCTGCAAATGACACTATAGATAAAGGGCTGGTATTCAAGGTCTATAAAGAACTTCTCAAATTCAACACCCAAAAAACAAATAATCAAGTCAAAAAATGGGCAGAAGACATGAACAGACACTTCTCCAAAGAAGATATACAAATGACAACAAACATGTCAAAAAATGCTCAACATTGCTCCACATCAGGGAAATACAAATCAAAACCACGAGATAACACCTCACACCCGTCAGAATGGCTGAAATTAACAAGTCGGGAAATAACATATGTTGGCGAAGATGCAGAGAAAGGGAAACCTTCTTACACTGTTGGTGAGAATGCAGACTCGTGCAGACACTTGGAAAACAATATGGAGGTTCCTCAAAAAGTTAAAAACAGAAATACCCTGTGACCCATCAATTGCACTACGAGGTGTTTATCCAAAGGATACAAAGATACTGATTCAAAGGGACACATGCACCCAAATGTTTATAGTAGTACTATCAACAATAGCGAAATTATGGAAAGAAAGCCCAAATGTCATCAACTGATGAGTGGATATAGAATATGTGGCATATTTACACATATGCACACACATATGTACATATATAATATGGAAAATTAGCTATCAAAAGGAGTGAAATCTTGGCATTTGCAGCAATGTGGATGGAACTAGAGTGTATTATGCTAAGCAAAATAAGTCAATCAGAGAAGACAAATACCATATGATTTCACTCGTATGTGGAATTTAAAAAAGAAAATAGATGACCATAGGGGAAGGGAAGAGAAAAGTAAGATAAAAACAGAGGGAAGCCAACCATAAGAGACCCTTAACTACAGAGAACAAATTAAGGGTTGCTAGAGGGGAGGTGTGTGAGGGGATGGGCTAAATGGGCGATAGGCATTAAGGAGGGCACTTGTTGTGATGAACACTGGGTGTTATATGTAAGCAATGAATCACTAAATTCTACTCCTGTAACCAGCATTACCCTATGTGTTAACTAACTTGAATTTAAATAAAATCTTGAAAGAGAAAAAAAAAGATTCTTGAACATCATTATGACTTAAAGGTCAAAATACAAGTTTCTAATTTGTGGTACCTCTGAGAATTCCCCATGTCTGATCTTGAAAGTTTATTCTTTTTCTTCCAGGTAATTGGTGTCTTAACTTTCCCTGAATACTAAACTGTTCAGTACACATATAGTTGGCATTAAGGAATCAGGGAGTCTTAGGAGTGACTTGTGTAGCCTCTGAACCAAATCTCAGCCAGATCCTTCAATACCCTCTGCCATACCACACTCACAAAGCAAACCTCCAGCTCTTACTTAAACACTTCCAGAGACATAATAAAAATTGAGAGTGAAGTAAAATTATTCCTTCATGAATACCAGTTCCATTTTTCTAGGGCCTCAGTGCCTTTACTGCAGTGATCCAAGCCAATAAGACAGTGTTGACACTCTGTTATCTATTTGGTCAAACATAAAATAAATAGAGTAAATAAAAAGAGTAATAAATGCATCCAGACACGAAAGGTAGACATTTTAGCCCTCCAAGACATGTTCCAAATACAGTTTATACCAGTCTTTCCCAAAGCATGTTCCATGGTAATCTGCAAGATGCTAATAGCTATGATACAACCAAATGGTTTAATAGTCAAAGAAACTGAAGATGTCCTATTCTAAAGAGTTTAAAGATTTTTTTTAATTGCAGAATTCTCAAAGCTGTTAGTAAAATAATACACCTAAGCCCCTCAGAGAGGGAGTCTAATACAGAGTATTCTAAGAAACTTTTTTTTTTTTTAGTGAAACATGCATTAAGAAAGATTTATTTGGTGTGCTTTGTTGTAGATGAGTTTTAAATAATAGATGTTTGTGAAACCAGGTTTAACATCTTGGACATAAATGCATTTAAAAAATGGGTTTTGGCAAGAAAAGGGCTCAGTTCTGCCTTCTGGTATCAGGCAGCATAGATGATAGCAGCATCACATTTCAGACATAACATCATTAATTTCTGGGAATATGATTAAAATACATTGTAATCTGTGTTATGTTTAATTCATTCAGCAAATTTCCGGTCCTTTTTGCTGTCATTGCTAGTGGCAAGGGAGTTTTCAATTTCCTCCCTCTTATACTTAGTAACTGTTGCCAGAAATTAGAAAAGAAAAGCCTATTTGGAATTTGGCATAAAAGTTGAGTATTTAATCAACAGTATTTCCACAAGAGCCTTAGATGTCATTCTGATTTGATGGAGAGATACTGGAGATTTGAAATCTTTTCATGAACCGCGCTAATGTTTAAGTAGCCGGGCAATGATTGGTTCCGTCAACATCCTGAGCTGGTTATGCTCAGATTTAAGATAATTAAATTGTTAATGCTTTAGGGATGATTTGATTCAGTTTAGAGAAACCATAGCAAAAATTTCAGCATAGATAATGTTGTTCAGTCTGTCTTTATCTTTCCCTTCCCTTTTATGTGGAATTCTTTCCTTGAAGACTGTATCTATGATGAGGGCTTATTTTCTCCTGATCCTATACTGCGGCTTTCCCTCGTGTATAAACAGTAATGCGTTGTGATGAAAGATTTTTGTGAATGGTTTTGTCTAATTTAGACAACTGTTGAAATGATCTGATGCAAAGAGTACAACTAAGAATGAGAAGGAACAATATATTAAAATTAAGGAGTATATGCATACGCGCCATTGTGTATTTTTTGAAATGTTTTCACCTTTTAAAATCTTAATTGCTGATAAATAAATTTTCTTAATGTATCCAGTGAACCTGTTTCTTAGTCCTGATTTATCTTTCTGTTTTGTTAAAGGTGGCAAAACCAATCAGTTGAATCTCCAGAACACAGCAACTAAGGCAATTATTCAAGGTCTTCTGCCAGAGCAGAATTACACAGTTCAAATTATTGCATACAATAAAGACAAAGAAAGCAAGCCAGCCCAAGGTCAATTCAGAAGTACGTATGTACAGTTCTTAAAGTGCTATCCTGGGACTCCGTTCCAGCTCTGAGTTAAAGTCTCGAGTAAATCCTATGATAGGTTAAAATTGGATTGTTTAGCTGAAGAGATCTTGAAAGGTATTTGGTGAAATCTTCCATGAGTTCCTTCTATCACTACTACCCCTCTGCCCCTCCCTTAACCTGTTTTAATGCATGCCCCCTTAAATCCTCTAAATTTTACTTTTCGCATGCTCTCCCTCATACTGTCCTCCGAACCTTACCCAAACATCTCATCTACCCGGTACCTAATAGGTGCTCAGTGAATACTTACCAATGACTCAGTGAATGATGCCTACACCTGCTCTATAGTATTCCTAGCAAGTGCCAGTCTAGCCTCTATGAAAACAACCTTTATAACAAGAAATTTAACTCTTTCTCTTAATAAATCAGTTGACTTTTATCATCGACCTATTTTGTGCCAGGTCCCCTGACAAACAGCTCTGTGAACATGGTAAGTGTCAGGGACAGAGATTCAGGGCTCTGTGAAGGCAGACGCTCTCTCTGTCCCAGTGATGGGCAGGGATAAGAATGGATGGGGGATAGCTTCATATCTGAGCCAGTTCTCAAAGAGTAAACTGGGCAGACAATGAAAAGCAGGACATACAGAGATATTCTAAGCAGGGGAGAAAGCTTTGAGGCAGCCCAATCTATGTCATTAGAAAGCCTTTCCTTATACTGAGTTTAAAAGTTGTTCTTACAGGTTGTGATTCTTTTGCCTTTTGGGAGATAGATATTCATTCGTTCATTTATTTTCCCCCCCCACTTAACGAATATATATTGCACAGCCACTAAGTGTCAGGCCTTATTTTAGGTACTGAGAACATGACAAATCATTGCCCCCATGGACCCTATATTCTCGTGAACAGAGACCCCAGCAACTCTGTCTTCCTGGGAGTGGCCATTCATATGTGGACCACAAAGATTTGTATATTGTGAAAGCAAACAGAAGAGGACTGTCCTGGTTAACTTTCTGTGTTACTTCATTGTTAATATAGACTCTTTAAAAAAAATTCCAATTGATTAAAGGATAATTTTAAATATATTAAAAAAATTAACAGGGTTTTAGAATAAACCCCTACGTATCCACCAGTCACTGCACCAAGTAGCCATTCATGGCCAGTCTTATTTCATCTATTATCTTCCCCCACCACTCTGCCCTAATTTTGAAGCAAATTCTGGACATCATTTCAAATAACAATAGCTTTTCACATCCTGCCCTTAGATTACTCCACAGATCTGGGAGGCTGTGGCATTTACCTACGAATCCAGAACTGTGTGTGTAGCAGTGTTCTAGCTGGATTTTCTGCCCTCTCTCCTTTTTCCCCTTCCTCTCCTAAGTAATGTTTTATGGCATGTATTTTGTGATTTTTTTTTTAATTAAAAAAGAAACCAGCTTTGTTAACCTGCTACCTCTTGAAACTTCTGAACAGAGACATTGGGTGAGTCCACCTGTCAGTAGGACATGCAGATATTTTAAATGTGACATTCTTCTGAGATTCACATTATCTGGAAGTTCCAGAAGAACTTTTGATGTTATTTCCAATATAAATCAGCTTTTGTCTGCCTTTATTGGCACCGCACTTCCGTTTCTGGCCTCTGACATTCCGACATGAGTAAGCAAAATAGCTCTTCTTCAAGTTTATGAGAAGCAGTGAAAGGACATGGAGACATTTTACTTTAGGTGGAAGGTGATGCAATGGACTCTCCCAGATAGTCCATTGACTGAGCAGCTTGAGAAACAGGTAACCTGAAAAAGTTCTGCCAGTAGCTGTCTACTCAGAACACTTCAAAGGAAGTTCAGTTGTTTTCAGTTTGCTTAGTTCTGCTGGAATAATCTTATTGAGACTGTCTAACTGGTAAGTTGGATAACTTAGAGGTAATCATATATAAATGATTAATATATAAGTATCAATATAAATCAAATATTAAAAACAATATAAAATTATTATTGTCAGGGATTAGTTCTTCCCAAATAAAAGTTTGCAACAATAATATTAGAATAACTTTGGTTTTCTTTTTCATTTTGTTCCATGTGAGATGGAACTAAAGACTGGCTCCCCTTCCCCAGGAAACTTCCATTGTTGGGTCCAGGAAAATGATCCTGACAAATGCTGTGCGTGTAGGTTTACAGTTAGTGTAGAGATTTGAAGTCCTCATGAGTCCATCTTCTGATACACGGGGAAGCATGAGAAACAGTGCTTTTGGATTTTGACGATGGAAAGACATTTCTGATCTGGTGTGAGTATTTGGCTGAGCAAATCAAGCACGGCCTCAAGTTTTCTCATCTGCAAGTCGGGGTAATGATATATACCTGTAACACCGTGGATTGATTCACTTCAGCACGTAGTAGGGCATGATTGCTCTTGTCATGATTAACGCTACTGTGCTTCTGTTTTCCGATTTAGTTTGCCTCCTGCAGGAGGAAGACGGCAGCTTGGTGTGACATGTGTTGCATCATACATGTAACCTCGGGGCACAAAGGAAAGTGACTGTCATATAAATATCAAAATGGTCTATGGCCCAAATTTTCTCTTTGGCTGTCATTTTCCTCATTAGAATGACCTTTTGCTAACCTCTGTCTGTAAAATCATGCTTGTCTTTCCAAAGTCTGGCTCAAATGTTACCTTCCCTGTGAAGTGTCCCTGGGTCTCCACCTCTGGAATTATTCTTTGCCAGATCTATCTCTGCTTCCATGACCACGCAGCACAATTGTTCTCGAGTTAAAATTGCAGATTTATTTTACAGGGTGTAAGCAATTCCAGGCCATGGCCTATGGGTGGGTGGGGTTGGAGATATAGATTTGGAAATCATCCACAGAAGTGTGAGCATTAAAATTGTGGAGTGACAAAATGATAGGCGGGGTGTGCCGAGATGCAGGGCAAATTTAGTATATGATCATGATTGAGGAATGGAAACAGAAAAAGGATCCAAAAAATGAGAATATAAATGAGGGGTCGGAGGAATACAAGAAAATCCAGAATAATGCCTTTGTAAAAACAGACAAAGAGAAGAATTTAGAGAAGGGGGTGTTCCAAAGTGGTCAAGGCTTCTAAGGCTTCTAAAGAAGTCAAGAGAGTGAGGTCTGGAAAAAAATGGATGTAGAAAGTTAGAGGGTCAGTGGGAATAGCAGGATCAAGCCATCTTCTTATTATTTTTTAATCTTGGACTTTAACCTCTAGGCTTTAGAAAGCCAAGGATGGTTTCTATGGAAACAAGTAATAGAATTAGAGCAACATGACCTTGGCAACTGGCAAGTCTCAAACCCTTTCAACAAAGGGATGGAAAGAAGTAGAAAGAAGAGGAGGAGGAAGGGATGATAGAGACAGGGTTAATGGACTAACACCCTAGAGAAGGCAGGAAGGATGGTTCAGAGGAAATCATTCCTTCTCCTCCATAGCCCACCCTGCAGTAAGTCTGCTGATTTCTGTGAAGTGAATGCAACAATTAAATGAAATATCTCACCAGAGGATCCCTTCTGCCTTTTCATGGGTGTTTTATTTGTGCAGAAACCATTGCCATTGGCGGTGGTCTGAGCTGATGCAAACAAGTTAAGGTGCCAAGCAATAGCAGGAAATTGCTCTAGAGTTTAAGCAGTGGAAAGTGAAGGTATGAGGGAGTAGATTGGTCTGGATACATTAATTCTGGGCCCCTGGATATTTCATACTGATACTGACAAAGAAATACTATTAGGTATTAATAGAGAAGCTTTTTTTTTTTTTTTAAGTTTGAAAGGAAATTGTTTTGGATTCTCCATGTTCTATTGCTGACAGACCAACTCCAAATGAGGATATTCATGGCCAAGATCTTTCTAGAACAGGGGCCAACTCATAGTCCTTGTTCAGAGACCAGAAGATATGGCTTGAATCCTGGGCCAGTACATTCTGGTTTTATGAAATGTGTTTTAGTTACTTAGCCTCCTGGTCTTTGCGTCCCTCATGTACGAAATGGGGATAATCATGCTGATTTTATAGCAGTTATGAAAGGTTGAATTTGTTTGATACATCTGCCCATAGTGAGTACTGGACCAAAGCAATTCCTTAAGGGTTTTCCACACCTTCCCACGACAAGCTGAAATAAAATAGCATTTCCAATCTTTGGGAATGGAATTCTACCATGAAGCTCATTTCTACTTAGTACTCCCAATACTTTCAAGGGTTTTAGTAAAATTCATTGAATATTTTCTTTTACACGTTAACATGACATGTTGTTGTGTTTCTCCTTTTCTTTCAGTTAAAGATTTGGAAAAAAGAAAGGAACCAAAACCCAGAGTCAAGGTTGTGGATAAAGGAAACGGGAACAGACCAACTCCACCAGTAGAAGGTCAGATTTTTTTTTTTTTTATTTGCTCACTTGGGGGTTGAGTTGTTTTAATACCACAAGCAATACGCATGTACCTGGCCATTGGCCCCATCAGAAGAGTGCAGATCTGTTATGGAAATCTCCCTCAGCCCCCCATCACTCCTCCACTCCTCATATCTACTATCAGTACTTTTCTCTCCTTTCCTCTCCATCTTTAGTACCTCATCAAGTTCTCATGGATTTATTTTCTGTTGAGATACTAGACAGAATCTGTTCATTTCTTTCCTCATCTATTGCCAGTACTCAGAGAAACTGCCCTTTCTTTTCCCGATGTAAAGGATTATTTAGCAAAATCTCAATTTGTTTTCTACTGAGAAGTTAGAGGAATCTTTTCAAAATAAATCTGACCTTAGGCTCTTCCCACACACACCTTAGAACCCATTCAGTAGCTTCCCACTGCTCTTGGACCTCCAAGCCCCACCTACCCTTGGAACTTACCTGGCCCTGCCTCTCCTTCTTCTCCTTCTTCATCAAACAACTCCCTGCTTTCTAGCCCTGAAGGCTCTTTCAGAGCCTTTAAAGATCTGGTCTTTCTCTGCTGCATTGTCTGCATGAGACACTCTCCCCCATCACCCACTTTGCATAAATACCTCCTCTTTTTCCTGCAAAGCTCATTTTAATCATCACTTTCTTGGAAACCTTCTCTAACTAATCTCCTCCTTTATAGGCCCTCATACAACAACTGATTTTCCTTCACAGCATTTGCCAGAGTTATAATTTTATATTTCCTTATAATTGGAATATTTGCCTTTTCCCCTTGACTATATGATCGAAGAGAACAAGGCTGTTTCTGCTCATTTCTGACTCCTTAGTAGCTAGTAATATCTGATACATAACAGGTGTCTAAGTAAATATTCACTGAATGCAAAGATAACTAAATGGGCCATTAAAAATGTAAAATGCAAATAGCTACAAATATTGTCACCCAACAACCCACTCCCGTGTTTATTTTCATGCTCTGGCATGTGACTTTTTGGTCACTTTTCTGTGAATGTACAGGCGTGTGTGCATAGCCTGCCATAATGTATTTGTTGTTCCATGCATTGCTTCTCTTGCTTTGAGAACTTTCCATGTTACTGCAAACAGGAGGCAGGACAGCCTCGTGTTCGATTGCATCAGTGCAATTTTACCTGCCTGAATTCAAAGCCAGCCTTTGCCTTATACTTGGGTGATTTATAAGGGTTATCCTAATTTCTATGTCTCCGTTTCCCCATCTGTGGAATTTATTTCATAGACTTCTTAGGGATTAACTGTGTCGACACATGTCAAATACTTAGAATATTACCTACCAGGGAAAAATGTGAGCTGTCATTATTGGTCTATCTCATTCCTTTTAAGGCCCAGAAAATATGTTAACTATTTTCCATACTCATGAGCATTTAGATACTGTATAGTTTTCACTACATTTCTGAAAGTGAGGGGGGTGCCTGGGTGCCTAAGTCAGTTGAGGGTCTGATTCTTGGTTTTGGTTGGTTGTGATCTCAGGGTTGTGAGATCAAGGCCTGCACTGGGCTCTGTGCTCAGTATGGAGTCTGCTCGGGATTCGCTCTCCCTTTCCTTCTGTTCCTCTTTCTGTTCATGCTTGCTCTCTCTCATTCTAAAACAAATAAATAATATCTTTAAAAAAATTAAAAAATAAAAGTGGAATTTCAGGGTTAAGGGATGTGCAAATTTTAAATTATTTTGATCAGGTCTATCAAGTTTATTTTTAAAAAATAAACTTTTTTCAGTAGTTTATTTTTAAAACATAAATTCTTCCCAACATCTGAAATTCTCAATGCTTAAAAATTTTTCCCAATAATGTTTCATTGCTTTAATTTATATTTCTTTGATTACTAGTAAAGTTGAGCCTTTTTGTTTATTTATTTTTTATTTTTTATTTTTTTATTAACATAGAATGTATTATTAGCCCCACGGGTACAGGTCTGTGAATCACCAGGTTTACACACTTCACAGCACTCACCATAGCACATACCCTCCCCAATGTCCATAACCCCACCCCCCTCGCCCTACCCAGCAACCCTCAGTTTGTTTTGTGAGATTAAGAGTCTCTTATGGTTTGTCTCCCTCCCGATCCCATCTTGTTTCATTTATTCTTTTCCTAACCCCCAAACCTCCCATGTTGCTTCTCGACTTCCTCATATCAGGGACATCATATGATAGTTGTCTTTCTCCGAATGACTTATTTCGCTAAGCATAATACCCTCTAGTTCCATCCACGTCGTCACAAATGGCAAGATTTCATTTCTTTTGATGGCTGCATAGTATTCCATTGTGTATATATACACCACATCTTCTTTATCCATTCATCTGTTGATGGACATCTAGGTTCTTTCCGTAGTTTGAGCCTTTTTGTTTTTCATATCTTCAGCAGTCATTGGTGTTTTTACCTATTTTTGGTCCACTTTTGGTTTGTGTTTTTTGTTTTTTTCTATGACTACATAGAAGTTTTCTATACAGTTGGGATGTTAAAACTGTTCCTCTTGTATTGTCATATTGTTAAATATATCTTCTCTTGGTGTATTATTTGCCTTGCAACTTTATTCATGCTTTTTGAGAATTTTTAATATAATTTTTAAAAATTCATGACAGATACACTAGTCTTAACTTTTATGGATGTCTTGGCTTTGTGATTTTCTTAGCTTATGAAACATGAAATATTTGTCAAATAATTTATAATTTTATATATAACTATATTGTTGTAATTTATTGTTAAATATGTATCAGATATACAAAAAGTATAAAAATAATGTAATAAGGGACACCTGGGTGGCTCAGTTGGTTGGGCAACTGCCTTCGGCTCAGGTCATGATCCTGGAGTCCCAGGATCGAGTCCTGCATTGGGCTCCCTGCTCGTCAGGGAGTCTGTTTCTCCTTCTGACCCTTCCCCCACTCATGCTGTCTCTCTTTCACACTCTCTCTCTCAAATAAATAAATAAAATCTTTAAAAAAATGGAATATATGACTTTGTCCAGTTAAGAAAATAAACATATTAAAATATAGTTGGAACTCTTTATATACCCTTATATATTCCCTTCCCCTCTTCTTTAGAGGCTACCATTATTCCAAATTCAGTGTTTATCATTCCTACATGTATCTTTATCATTTTATTACATATATGTGAATCCTGAAACCACATTTTAATTATGCATTTGTATCTTAAATTTTATATACATTTTATTATACCATGGGTATCTTTTTGCAACTTGCCTTTTTTTTTAAACACAGTGTTAGGGTTTTTTTTTGAGTTATTAATGTTGACTTATGTGGAAGCAATTTACTCATCTTCTTTGTTGTGTAGACTAGAATCCCACTGGATAAATGTACTCCAGTGTATTTAACCCTTCTACTCTTACTGTTACTGATATTTTGCTATTACAAATATGCTGTAAATATTTCTGTTAATGTTTCCTTCTGCACATGCAGTAGAACTTCTCTAGAGTATATAACTAGAAATTGAATTATGCAGTTGTAGTACGTGCATATTTTCAACCTTGTTGATCCTAAGGTGTCCTTATTTATATGTTTTTGTATCTATTATTCTTTCCTTATTATATTTATATATAATATATTTTATTTTTTAAATTAAACTTAATTTTTTAACATTAAATTTAATTTTTTTTCAGGGTTCCAAAATTCACTGTTTATGTACCTCACCTAGTGCTCCATGCAATACGTGCCCTCTACAATACCCACCACAAGACTCATCCAACAGCTATTCCCCACACCTTCAAAACACTCCATTTGTTTCTCAGAGTCCACAATCTCTCATGGTTCATCTCCCCCTCTGATTTCCCCCAACTCACTTCTCCTCTCCATCTCTCCATGGCCTCCATGTTATTCCTTATGCTCCACAAGTAAGTGAAACCATATGATAATTGACTCTCTCTGCTTGACTTATTTCACTCAGCATAATCTCCTCCAGTCCCGACCATGTTGATACAAAAGTTGGGTATTCATCCTTTCTGATGGAGGCATAATACTCCATTGTGTAGATGAACCATATCTTTTTTATCCATTCATCTGTTGAAGGTCATCTTGACTCTTTCTACAGTTTGGCAACTGTGGCCATTGCTTCTATGAACATTGGGGCCCTTCTTTTCACTACCTCTCTATCTTTGGGGTAAATACCCAGTACAGCAATTGCAGGGTCCTAGGGAAGCTCTATTTTTAATTTCTTAAGGAATCTCCAAACTGTTTTCCAAAGTGATGGCACAAACTTGCATTCCCGCCAACAGTGTAAGAGGGTTTCCCTTTCTCCACATCATCTCCAACACACGTTGTTTACTGTCTTGTTAATTTTGGCCATTTTAACTGGTATAAGGTGGTATCTCAATGTGGTTTTGATTTGAATCTCCCTGATGGCTAATGAGGATGAACAGTTTTCCATGTGTCTGTTAGCCATTTGTATGTCTTCTTTGGAGAAGTGTCTGCTCATGTCTTCTGCCCATTTTTTGACATTATTAACTGTTTTGTGTGTGTTGAGTTTGAGGAATTCTTTATAGATCTTGGATGTCAACCCTTTGTCTATAGTGTCATTTTATTATTACATTATATTATAAATCCTGAATTGGATTTTTATCTCATTAGTTTTCAATAATTCTCCTTTTTGTTATATCCACTTTTAAGACTAAAATAGCCAAGTGCTGTAGCTATATCATGAGATTTCGAGATTTATTATTATTTATTATTATTATGTAGGACATACTATTTTCTAATTTCTAGCAGACTTTTTATTTTGATCCATAAGTTACTTAGAAATGTATTATTTAATTTCTTTTTAAAATGTATTTATTATTTATATGTTTATTTATTTATTTAGAGAGTGCATGAGCAGGGAGAGAGGTAGAAAGGGAGGGAGAGAGAATCTCAAGCAGAGTCCACACTGAGCGCAGAGCCTGACATGGGTTCAATCCCACGACACTGAGATCATGATCTGAACTGAAATCAAGAGTTGGATGCTCAAGTGGCTGAGCCACCCCTGTGCCCCAGGATTGTATTATTTAACTTCTAAACTTATGGAGAGTTTTAAAAAGATACTGATGTGTTTTTGGTGTTGTGCAAATTGCATTGTGGTTGGAATAGTTTTTAAAAATTTGTGAAGACTTATTTTATTGTTTAAATTGTGGGCAATGAGGGGGTGCCTGGGTGGCTCAATGGGTTAAAGCCTCTGCCTTCGGCTCAGGTCATGATCTCAGGGTCCTGGGATAGAGCCCCGCATTGGGCTCTCTGCTCAGCAGGGAGCCTGCTTCCTCCTCTCTCTCGGCCTGCTTCTCTGCCTACTTGTGATCTCTGTCTGTCAAATAAATAATAAAAAATAAAATAAAATCTTTAAATTGTGGGCAATGAGGAAAATTTGAATCTCTTTCTCTAATGTCTGTTTTGTCCATTTCTCTTTGTAACCCTAGGAATTTTCCTTTAAATAATGGGCTAGGTACAGGTAAAATAAAAGTTGTATTTTCCAGGGACTTTTTCTTTGGCAATGGTTCTCTTTTTTTTTTTTTTTAGCAATTCAATATTTGACTGAAAGACAGTTTAATTTAATATTAATATAGAAATCCTGGCTTAATTTTCTTTAGTAGTGACATAACACATTGATTATCTATCCTTTAATATTTTCCCCTATTTGTGTCCTAAGGTTTAAGGTGAGTAATCTTGTGAAGAGCATTCAGTTAGATTTGTAATATCTCTTACAATCTCTGTTTTTTGATTGGTGACTTTAGTCTACTTAGATCTTGAAGTTACCGAAAAGCTTGGATTTACAACTTATTTTGTGCTATTACTGTACATTTTCCCCTATGTTTTCCCTCCTGTATGCCTTATTTATTTAGTGTTGGTCAATTTTTTTAAATGCATTTCTCTCCCTTCCAAACTAAAAGGTTCCTTATGTATTTTTTGTATGGTTATAATTACTATTTTAACATGCATATAAAATCAAAGTCTAAAGCTAAGCCATATGTTTACCATTTCCTAACCAACATAAAGTTTTGTAATACTTTAACTTCAGTTATCCATCTCCTGTATTTCACATAATTCATGGCAGATACATTAAGTTTAGCTTATTTTTTTTTTTGCCTCATGAAGTTATATTTATAATAATTATTATTTTAACAGCCTGGGTTTGTCTAGATTTTCCCATGTTTATGAATTTATTTACTCAGGATTCTGTCTTGTATGTCAGACTTTCTCTACATGTTCAATTTCTTTTAGGGAGGATCTGTGTTAATAAATTCAATTTTATTCATACCAAAAATATCTTTCCCTCCCCCCTGATATTGAAAGATTAGCCAGGTACCCGGTTGAGAGTTCTTGTCTCCAGCCATTTGGAAGATGTGTCACTATCTTCTGACTCCCATTTTTGATGAGCCTGTTGTCAGTTTAAATGTTCATTTTTAGGTAATTTCTCTTTTCTCTCCAGATGCTTTTCAAATTTTCTTTCCTTTTTCTTTGGCATTCTGTTGTTTCACTCCAACAGCCTACTTACAGATTTCTTTGTGTTCCCAGAATTAAGAGTTCTTTCACCCGTTCTGGAAAAATCTTAATGTTTAGCTCTTCAAATATTTTTTTTCCCTCAGTTATCTATTCCTTTTTCTCTCCTCTCTTTCTCTGTATTTAAATTAGATTTCTCATAAAAAGTCTTCTCCAGTGATCAATGTCTCTTCATTTTCATATTTTTACCTCTCTGATTTTATCAATGACATTTTGGATAATTTCCTTTACCTTTCTATTAGTTCATTAATTATCTCTTTTCCTTTATCAAATCAGCTTTTTAGCCTTTTCAATGAGGCTTTTTCATCCTTTTCAGCGAGTAAATCTTTTATTTCTAGAAATTACATTTAGTTCTTTAATAAATTTGCTAGTAATTTTTATGGTATTTTGTTCCATGGTACTGTTTTTTTAAATTATTACAATATATCCATTGTACTTATTTTATATTCTGAGCCCAATAATTATATTATCTACAGTATTTGGGGACTAAATTCTTTTTTTCTTTTGTTGTACTGGTTTTCATTCATGGTGCTTGTTTTCTTGTTTGATGTGTCACATTGGTTTGTGAGCTCAGTTGTGGGAATTCTTCACAACTTGGTTTAGGAGTGGACCTCTCCAGAGAAGTGCCCTTTTGTGGTAATGATTTATATTTATTAATTGTCTTGGGACACTCAGAGTTTTTCTATAATTACAAATTCATAGGAGAGATCGTTTTCTTCCACACAGACAGAGGCCAATACAAAGTCTTTGCTGGAAAGCAGATATTTTTCTATTCCATCATTTCACTGAACATATAACCTTTTGAGGGTGCTGCCTTTACCTGAGAAGTATCAGTTCCAACCTCCCACACTGAAGTCATTCCATGTCTTGTTTCTTGGTCCTCTATGACCATTAAAGCTGAACTTCCTGACTTGTAAACTCCCGGTTAATATGAAGTCTATTTCCCCTTGCAATACATAAACTGTGAGAAGATATTTTGAGACTATGAAAATATTGTTTTTCCTGTTAAAATTTCACCCACTTGTTTTAATATTCACTGATGACTCTTGTCTCAATCAGTTACTACTATACTGTTTAGAAAATGGTAATTTTCCTGACTCCATTGTTTACTCTGCATGTGTTAGCTGGCTTTCTACTGTAAGGGAGATATTTCTCTTCCCCCACATTTGTTTGTCTGTTTGTATCAATATGGACTCATGGATTCTTATTTTATGGTATGGATTATAATCCAGTACTATCATTATTTATTTCAAAGCTCAAATACTTCCAGATTTGTTCAGTGGGAGCTATGTCCAGCTGTCCCCTATGCCTATCATTCTTTAACCTTTTCCTACCTTCTGGCATAAATCTTATATTCCAGAGTCTTGCATTTTTTCTGTCCTACTATGAAATCCATCAGTCCTTCAAGAAATCCTGGATTCTTCTCATGGAGTATGGTATTTAGAAACCAAGATGTAGCCACTGGATGTGCTTACCGCCTCTAGATTTTTGTTACTTCTAGGTCCTCTTAGCTAAGGGTACACATGTACACCCCCCCACACACCCCTATTTGTCTATCATCTGTATCATCATTTTTTCTTATATCTACCTTAGACCCATCTCACAGGATTCATGCTAGCCTCCCCTTTCCATGTTTATCACCCTTTTGCAAGACAGTTGGGAAACATGGCCCCAATATCTTAAATATATCTGCTTCCATGTTCGATCATAAAAGTGTTTTTAGAATTTCTAATCTATATACATGGTAAAAAGAAAAAATCTATTAGAGTTCAATTGTTTGCCTTTAGCATGGATCTATAATGAAATATCTGTGTCCAAAAGGATCTTGGGTTAGTTCTTTTCTTCCCTCTTCATTATGGTTTTGTCATTCATTTTTAATACAGCTGGGTTAACTTATGAGTGTGTAAACATGAATGTGGTTCCGAGAGCAAAATAATTATACAAAAGGGTAACACTCAAAAGAAGTGTCACTGTCCTTGTTTCATCTACCTAGCTTTACTCACTCCTTCTAAATGACCAAACTCATTAGTTTCTGATTTATCTTTATGTTTCTTTAAAAAAAAAAAAACAGATTTGTACATATTTTTCTGGAGCATTTTGCATGTCAGTTCTCAGCGAGTTTTGGCTTAGCATTCTTCACCATGCAATGCTTAAAGAATGGCACTCAAGGTGAAATCTATCTTCTATCCATGGATTAGAGTTGGCCCCAGAATTTAGCTATAGCTTGATATTCCTAAATATCCTAATTCTTTATTTTTTTCCCTGATTCACCTTCCTCCTGCACTTTAAAATGAAAGATCAGTGACATGAATTAAATACAGGAAAATGGACAATGAAAAAGTAAGAATCTCTTAGACACATGCTTCGATAACTGTGAATGAACACATGAAGGACCATTTATTCCACCAGCGGTGCATTTGCTTTACTCACTAAACGCAATTATGGGGGCACCTGGGTGGCTCAGTCGTTAAGCGTCTGCCTTCAGCTCAGGTCATGACCCCAGGGTCCTGGGATGAAGCCCTGCATCGGGCTCCCTGCTCAACAAGGAGCTCAACAAGGAGCCTGCTTCTCCCTCTCCCTCTGCCGCTCCCCCTGCTTATGCTCTCTCTCTCTGTCAAATAAATAACATCTTTATAAAAAAATAAACATGATTATGGAGGGGCCTTCCCCTCTATAGGAGGAGCTATTTCAAGGTGTTTCTTGCAGTCATCAGGACCTGGACTAGGGCAAAGACAGTCAGGGGTTTTGTGGAAGAGGAAGTGGCTTCCTGTTTTTGGCAGGAGCTCCTGTGAGGTGTGTGCGGAGCTGGGGAGGATTTTCTTAAAAAGTAAGTTGTCAACAGTGGTGACAATCCAGGCAAGAGTTAGGGCTCCCAGATGATTGGAGAAGAATATCCCCAGGGCCTGCAGGCAACAAGAAGGCCTTCCCCACCCGAGTCGTAATGTACCACTTGCCACATCCCCTCTTCCAAGTGTGTCAGTCCCATGTTTCACATTGAACTCTGGTGCTCCTTATTGTGTTTACAGTCTACAGTTGTTGGTCCAAGAGTCCACACTGATAGTGGGTGAGATACAATCAGACATATTTCACATAGTTTGGAATTCTCGTTTACATGGGAAGAGCTAAGATCCTTCACAGAAATTGCTGTGCAGTGAAAGAGTTACTTGCTTTCAATTGACCGTACATGTTTCTTCAATAATCCAAGACAAACTCACAAACACAAGCGGTATTTGCCTTTGAGCATAATACTGGAGTGTCTGCCTCAACGGCTATTTCTCCTTTGTTGTCCAAACATCTTTCTTCAGTTATTCGTGGTGTTTTGCACAAGAATGCAGAACCTGATTGAAAGAGATTATGAAACAGATAGGAAAAGTTATATAGAAGGTTTTTTTCCCCCTTTTTGTGGTTTTTCAATTAAGACCTCTGACCCGCTTTGCTTTCTTTTTTTTTTTTTTTAAGATTTTATTTATTTATTTGACCAAGAGAGAGATCACAAGTAGGCAGAGAGGCAGGCAGAGAGTGAGGAGGAAGCAGGCTCCCCTCTGAGCAGCGGGGCTCGAACCCAGGACCCTGGGATCATGACCTGAGCCAAAGGTAGAGGCTTTAACCCACTGAGCCACCCAGGCGCCCCCCGCTTTGCTTTTTTATAATGAATTTTTTTTTTAAGTTTTCTACAATGAGAAGATCAGGGGAGGGTCTTTTTCCCATGGGGGAAAAAATGAAATGAGTGCAAGTTATTCTTTTGAGGAGTGGCAAACTATGGCTCACATACAGTCCTGTTTTCTTATATAAACTTTTATTGGAACACCGCTGGGTTCGATCGTTTACGCATTGTCTGCAGCTGCTTTCCCACAAAACCCATGCTGAGCGGTGCAACAGGTATCCTGTGACCTGCAAAGACTAAAACATTTCCTATCCCACCCTTTTCAGAAAAACGTTGCTGTTCCTTGCTTTTGAATGTTATGGAACAGAATCATTTGATGAACTGAGTGATTTAATTGCTTTTCTGAGAACAGCTAGTATGTGTTGATATTTCCAATAAGGATTGCATAGATGTGCTCCCCCACATAAGCCTTCAGTGGATGTAGCTTCTCATACTATCTAGCCCATTTGACTTCTTTTCAAATCCGAGACATGACCACTCCCAAAATTTGATTGTGAGGATTAAATCAGTTAACATGTGTCAAGGACCTAGAACTTAGTAAGTGCTACATACATATTGGCTACTGATATCGCAATGTAGAGTTTGCATGAATCAATTTAACCAAAGATCAGTCTTTCGTGTTATTGATTTAACAATAAATGCACAGAGGAGGTTTGGCAGTTACCCCCGTAGTGCTGAGCTCTGTGTTGGGCACTGGGAATCACTGATGCTCCCAGTAGGCAGGATCCTACCCTCATTCTACTAACGTAGTCTGGCAGGGACTTGGTGCCTGTGGTGTTATTTTTGGAGAAGAGTCGGGTCTGCATTATATATCGTCATTGTGGTTGAGCACAGCCAGGAAACATGATTATTCTGAAGGGTTTTTTTTTTATTATTATTTAATAGATTTGCTTATTTTCTGTTAATTTTACAGTTTCTTGGCTCAGTGTTAAGAGATAAATTAGAAATTTTACTACCTTTCCCACCAGTTATTCTGGGTCTTAGATCTACCAAGCTCAGGGCTAGGAGTTCAATTTGACAAGAATGGGATTGCTGGGGATCTGAATTTTGGGAAGGCAGGAGTCGGAAGATCAGTGACAACAAAGGAGAATGGGTGGGGCTTGGAGATTAATGCTGGTTAGATCTTGACTCTTGCAGGTGAGAGGGGAGGGATTTGGTTCATTCACAAACTGGACGTTGGAGTTAGGTTGTGTGCTGGCATTCACGCAATAAAATGTTTAGGTGGGTGCCTGGCCCTTAGACATGCTCAATAGATGCTCTTCCTCCTCCTTTTCCTGCTTCTTCTGCTTCCCTGTCCCCTTCCTCCTTTTTCTTTTTCTCTTTATTGTTATAATTACTGTTATCTAGACAGCTGATACAGTGTACTAGCAACAGCACCAGGATGGACTAAAATATGCACAGGGAGAATTTGTGGAAGCCTTTCTGTCTATGCCTGTGCCCTGAGTGAGGGATAACATCTTGGGAATTGATAACCATGGGCCTATACTATGTTCAAATCAAGAATTCAAATTCACACTCTTCAAATGCTCTGGGATCCTCCCATTCAAAAGATTACTATAAAAATTGCTCAGAGTTGGCAAAAGTAAGGTGCCTGGCAGATGCAAACACAAAACCCACCCATTTGAGACATGACCTATAACTCAATTGCTAAAGATGGCCATGGATAAAGCAATGCCAAGAAAGAGGTTGGAATCCAAACTTTTCAAACACAGAAGTAAACTATGTGCCATGAGTAAGAATCAGAAGACACAAAAAGGGTGGTCTCAGAATCCCATGGATTTCAATTATGGAATGGTGACATGAAGACGATTAAATAAACAATATTGTTAAAGTCATGGAAATATTCAAAGCGAGAGAAGGGATTGACAGACTATGACAGACTATGAAAAAGAGAATATGTAGATTTGAGAAGGGATCACATAGAGCAGAGTTCTGAAGAGCTTAAGTAGATAGTCACACCCTGAGTCCTTGTTGGGGAAAATGTAGAATGCCAGATTCAAAGATAAGACTTTAAAAGACAAAATCAGAACGAGGAGGAGTGGAAGGACTGGTTGAAACCATTTCTCAGTGACAGAGATCTAGCTGTGTGCTCTTATGTGCTCCTCAGCTTTTTGGTTTATTAAACAAAACCCTGTTTTTAGGGGCGCCTGGGTGGCTCCGTCAGTGAAGCATCTGACTCTTGATTTCAGCTCAAGTCATGATCTCAGGGTTGTTGGATTGAGTCCCCTGTTGGGCTCTGCACTGGGTGTGGAGCCTGCTTACGATTCTATCTCCTTCTCTGCCCCTCCTCCATGAAAAAACCCTACTGTTTTTAAAAAGTGATGTTAAGTAATTTTATTTATTAGTTTAGTAAGGAAAAGGTTGAGAAGTTCAGCAAGTTCAGCTTGCTTAATAAACTGCTGATGTGTCTTAGGAAGAAACAAATTTATTAATTTAAAAAAAAAGGTTGAGAAATCCTCATCTGTTACAACTGTGTTAATGGAGAAGCTGTGATATAATTATGGCCCTCTGCCCCTCACTTCTTCCCATCAAGCATTCCAGAACATTTCACAGAAGCACAGAGCAAGCAAAGAATGCTCTATCAGGTATAAGGTCTGAGATACATCATAGGTCCCTGAGTCTGTGTAAACATGCTCAAAGTAGACTTCAGAAGAGGATATGAATTGCTTTCCAGCCTAAGGTTTAAGAGAATAAATAAAAACATTTTTATCAGAATACTTTTTCCTTCACATATTGAATTTCTCTTTTCACCCTTATTTTCCTCATTACTTTGTGAGATCACTGTGGCTTAGAATACAACACCCAGGCCTTGCGGTCAAACATCTCTTGGAGTGAAATCTTCCCTCACTTGCTACCTAGCCGTCCAACCTTAGGCATACAGGGGTCCCCCCTTTATCTGCGGGGGATGTGTTCCAAGACCCCCCAGTGGGTGTTTGAAACCACATATGGTACTGAACACTCTAGATACAATCCTTTTCCCTATTTGTGCATACCTATGATAAAGCTTAATTTGTAAATTAGGCACAGTGAGAGATTAACAACAAGAACTACTAATAAAATAGAACCATTATAACAACTACCCTGTGATAAAAGTTCTGTCAATGTGGTCTCTCTTTCCCTCTCAAAATTACCTTACAGTCCTATACCCGCCTTCCTTTCCTTGTGATGGGGTGAGAGATAAAATGCTGGCGTGATGAGACGAAGTGAGGGGAATGACCTAGGCACTGTGTTGAAGGGTTAGGCTCCCGTTGACCTTCTGATGATACCTCAGAGGGAGAATCATCTGCTTCTAGACCGTGATGACCGCAGGATAAGGGAGGACTACTGACCTCTCGGAGCCCTAATTTCTTCATCGGCAAAAGCAGAGTAACTAAAGTCAAGGATGTGAGGATGAGCCTCTGGCACAGGGATGACAGGCCTGGGACATCTCAGGCACCCAAGGACTGTCAGTCTCCAACCCGTTTTCCATTTTCTGCTTCCTTAATGTCTTCATTTTGAAGAGAAAATCACATACAGAATGCAACAGAGTGTCTCACATTATCAACTGCTCTTTGTTGAATATTTGAATGCAGCTTGTTTTAGACTCAAGGAGAGAGGGTCACAATCCTGTGGGGAAGATTCAGGAAGACTGTGTAAACGGAAAGAATGTTTTTATCATAAAAAAGCAGAAAGCTGATTTCTGGGGGTTTTTTCCTTGATGTGAAGCATCACAGTTGATATTTTCAGGAATTTAGAGGGACAAGAGGTAGGATCAGTGATTCAGAAAATAATCATTGAATACCTGCAGAGTATGTTATACCTGTGTATATAAAATGACAAGATTTCCTGAGGGCGAGGGGATGAGATTCTCCTAGCAATAGACTTCTAGCTCTTTTAGTCCTCCTGTCCCCCAGGCTTGCTAAGACATTTTAGAAGGATTTTCACACCTTGTCTGAGGGCCTCCAGCAAATTTTATCATTCTCGCCTGTGACTTCTCTGTTAGGAAGAGAACAGAGTTCTTCCTTAAAAAAGTTTTCAAATGTCCTCATTTTTTAAAAGATTTTATTTATTTATTTGAGATAGAGAGTGGTGAATGAGAGCGATGAGTGAGAGAGCGTGCACACAGCAGGGCTTGGGGGGGGCGGAAGGAGAGGGAGAAGCAGGCTCCCCGCTGAGCAGGGAGTCCAATGTGGGGGCTCCATCCCAGGACCCTGGGATCATGACCTGAGCCGAAGGCAGACGCTTAACTGACTAAGCCACCCATGTGCCCCTCAAGTCCCTCATTTTTAAAAGAACTTGTAATGTATGGGTTTTTCCTTTTTTAATCAGATATCTTAGAGCTATGGGTCCTGCTAAAGACTTTGGTAGAGTCTGTCCCCTGTAGGAATGCTTGGGTTTGTCTGACTGATACCTTCCTTCTTATCTAAGAATTTTGTATTAAACCTCTTGTGTCTACACCCGCAGGCCTGACTGTTGCTGTCAGATTGAGTAGGGATCTCAGCCTTAGAAATCGCAAAATGTCAGAATCTGTTTGTTATGGATGAATTGGAATTACAGAGATGATTGAGTCATTGCATTTTTCAGAAAATCACCTAAGAACCAACATGAACGCACGCCCAAGTCATGTAGTACTATATGCAGACGTGAAAATAAATGTGAATGCAGTACCCTGGCTTGGGACGTTGAGCAAGTTTTGTTCTTAAATAAAGATGTTCGGGTGAAACAACCTCTCTTGAGTCTGTATTATCTTAGAAAAATCAGGAAATAACCAGATAATTGTACAAATAAATGTTAAAGCAAACTCTATATGAAAGTATTTTTAAAGGACCATATATTTTCCAAGGAAGTAAAATCTATTTTAGGTGTTTTGCATAGGGGTAAGTAAAGGTTAGAAAGGATAGAAATGGTGGAGACAGAAGGGGAGATAAAAATTGAGTCAGAAGTCTGAGAGATGGGACCATTTGGGGGGGAAATGAGGGCAGTTTTATTGGCATGAAGTGTGAAATCAATAGGGACAGATCAAGTGGACTTATATTATGGAAAGCTTTGAAGAGCACCATGTATACCTTAGGTTAAGTTATCTTAAAATGTAGAATTGCCAGGTGCTTGGAGAACCATGGAGTTCCGCCAGTTGAGAGGGTGGTTGAGAAGCCCCCGTCATGCCCTTAATGGTTAACCTCCATCTGCTCATTGACAGAGATCTCACTGTTTCCTTGTGATCTAGGGAAATCTTGACTATTCGTGCTTTCTTGAATTGAGTTGAAATCTGTTTCCTTGTGGACATACAGAACACTACTAACCCATCTTTTGTATGACAGTCCTTTAAACATTTGAAGACAGCTTATTGTCTTCTCTTGGTCCCTTATAGCCTTTGAGCAGAGGAGAAAGGTAATGAAAGTGATGTTTATGGGACTGTCAGTTACTGCTGGGCTCTGAGGGAGCCCTGGGCAGGGCTCCGAGTGACTGCTGAGATGTTCTTTTGGTTAGAAGGCAAGAGGGTATGATTTTTATTTCAAGCTCTTTTTATTTTATTTATTTTTTTTAAAGATTTTATTCGACAGAGGGAGGATAAGCAGGGAAGCAACAGGTAGAGGGAGAGGGAGAAACAGGTTCACCGCTGAGCAGGGAACCCAACGTGGGGCTCGATCCCAGGTCCTGGGATCATGACCTGAGCTGAAGGCAGATGCCCAACTGATTGAGCCGCCCAGGCAACCTCATCCTCTTTTTAATGGCTCCCTCTCTCCCTCCTTCCCTTTCTTACCTTTCTTCCTCCGCCCTCCCTTCCTCATTCCTTTCTTCCTTCCTTGCTTCCTTCATTCCTTCCTACCTTTCTTCCTTCCTTAATCCTCCCTTCTTCCATTCCTTCCTTGCAAATTCTTCTGTGAAGGAAGCTGCTTAGGACAATAGCGAAGCAGTTCAGGCTTTGGCATCAGTCCTGGATTTGAATTTCTTTTCCACCTGCTCAGTGTGTGATGATGGGCCAATTACTCAACCTTTCTAAGTTTCTAACCTCTTTTTTCAGTGGAGCGAGAAAAACACCTACCTTGTAGGATGAATATGGGGCTTGAATGGAAAAGATACATGCAAAGCTCCTGGTGAAAGCAGTCACTACATGGCAGGTCTTTTTATTACTGTAAAAAAAAGAAGCAATGACCACTATTTGCTGCAGTCAATAAATAAATAACTACATGTATATATAACTATGTAACTATGATAACTATATATCTATATCAATATCTATCCATATCTATACCTATCTCTCTCTGTGTCTATGTATGTGTAGATATAGATATAAAGAGATTTATTATAAGGAATAGGCTCACAGGATTTTGGAGGCTAAGAAGTCCCCAGGTCTGCAGTCAGCAATCTGGAGACGCAGGAGAGCTGATGGTGTAAGTTTTAGTCTGAAAACCGGCAGGCTCGGGGTCCAAGAACAGGCAATGTTTCAGGTGGGGCCACTGTTGCAGCTCAAGGCAGCTAGGCAGGCGCAGGTCCCTTTTCCTCCGTCTTTTGCTCTGCTCGGGTTTTCAGTCAATTGGATGAGGAAAGTATTTAGTCTGTAGATGCAAATGCTAATGTCATCCCGAAACAGCCCCCACCGACACACTCAGAATGACCTTCAACCAAAAATCCAGGCCCCCTGTGGACCCGTCAAGTTGATACATAAAATTAACCATTCTACTACAAAGTAAGAAGTCCTGCTAAATAAATAAATAAATAAATAATAAATAACAGAATGGGTGGGGGTGCTGTTTTAGGTAGGGTAGTCATCTGTCAAGGATGCCTTGAATGGAAGTCTCCACTAGGACTAGAGGAAATGAGTGCTAAGCTCACTCTGATTCATGTCAATAAACACAACTGAGATGAGCTCCTGCTCCCCGCCTGCTATATGGACAGCTTGTAACATTAGTAGGACAGAGAACTAGTGACCATCCATGTCGCATTATGTGAGGACATTTTCTGTGATGGTGGTACATGGTCTGATGAAAAAGTCATGTTGGGGGCGCCTGGGTGGCTCAGTGGTTAAGCATCTGCCTTCAACTCAGGTCATGATCTCAGGGTCCTGGGACTGAGCCCCGAGTCGGGCTCTCTGCTCAGCAGGGAGCCTTCTTCTCCCTCTCCCACTTCTCCTGCTTGTGTTCCTTCTCGCCTGTCTCTCTCTGTCAAATAAATAAATAAAATCTTAAAAAAAGAAAAGAAAAGAAAAAGTCACGTTGGACCAAACCTTTAGAAGACCCGGCATCCAGTCCTGACTACGGTGTAAACACTGATTCATTCATTATCTTGTCTCTCTAAACCTCAATTTCTTTTTTAAAAAATGAGGAAATAATGACACCCCCAAGAACATTGAAAGAACCAGAATGTACCAATGTATTGAAAAGCCCTTTTTAGAACCATTGGTAAAATAGTGTCAACTCTAAAAAAAAATCCTCAGGGATGTAGCCGAAGCCAGTCTTGGAAGTGAGCTTTTCTTTTGGTTTGGAAATCTGCACTTAACCTCATGAGAGGCTTAAGTGAAAAATTGTTCTGTGACCACAGTTTTCCTTCAGATGTCTTGTGTAATTAATGGCCTAGCTAGGTATTTTGCTAGTGGCATAGAAAAAATAATTTGAAGCTACCAATGAATCCAACCAGTTGTGGTGAAAATCATCGTGAGATTTTCTGAGGGCATACTGAGATAATGTGAGTAAATATAGTACATGCTTTCCTTTCTTCCAGCTTTGCCTCATGCATTTGAAAAATAGCAAGGAAGACAGGCAAATCTGATACAATGTCCCCAATCCTGAAATATCTGTAATCCACTTTCCCTGTGTGGTAGTGAGCCAGGGTGGGAGGAGAAACTATGTTTAACTGAGCCGTCATGGTTTATTTTCTAATGCTTTCCTGGAGGATAAATTATGTGAAAAGAGGAAATTCCTGTATAACAACACAGTTCAATGTACTTCACTGATGTGCTTCGTGGCAAAAATTGGGCCGGACAAAGGAAATAAAAAAGATGCAAATTTCTCTTCTCTCACTGATTTCAGTCAAATCACGGAGATAGAAATGGAAAAGAAAATCATAATAGTCTAGTGTTATGAATACAGCAAACCATGTCCAAATGAAGAGGCAGTAGTTAGGGACAGATAATGAGTCCTATCTGAGGACTGTTGGAAAAGCTGTATGCAGTTGTGAAGTGTGACCTGGGTTTTGAAGGAAGCGTAGGAGTTTGCCTAACAGAAAAAGTCTGCTTTTGTTAATTCTCTCTTTTCTTTTTCCATTAACTATGTTGGCGAACACTTTTACCCATGAACATGGTATAAATATTCCTATAGAAACCAAATTAGGTTGTTAATTTGAATGCTATTAGAATAAAAGGAATAATATGGTTTAAAAGGAAGACTTTTGATTTGGTAATTTCATGTCATTCTCACCAAAGTACCACTCCCCCCACCCATACACAATTACTCTTTATATCATTATGTTTATTTTTATAAAGCACTTTAAAAAATCTGAACTTACGTGGTTTTGCTAGACTGTGTTTCTTCTTACTAAGAATTTAAGCAGCAGGGAGGCAAGAACTTTGCTGTGTTCCTGAGTGCCCAGAACAGTACTTGGTATACAGCAAATATTAAATACAAATTTATAAATAAATAAGTAAATGTTATCCAGAAAATTAGTCTCATAGTATCAAATTAATAAATAAGTTTAGAGTAGACTGATTTATACTGATTCAGGGGGTTTGTTTTTGTTTTTGTTTGTTTTTTGGTGATCCACTGAAAAGCTTTTTTTAAGAACCCTGGGGCAGTGGGTGGTTGGGAAGGGTTCAGTTCTGCTGCTTGGTTCTGGAGGAACTGGCCTGGAGCAAAGCCCCTGTGGACAGGTAGGGGTACTTGAATTAACTTGTATTTTCAACACAAAATTCTCTCAGGATGTCAGTAGCACAGTAAAATTGGTATAAAATTACTGTTAAAGAGATGCTTTTTGCATGGGCCATTTAAGTACTAAGTGTATTATAGTGGGAAGGGAAAAAGTGTTAGACAGACAATTAAATGCTTGCAAATGGCACATACTAGTTGTGGTGGTCACAGTAGGGGCCAGTTCTGTGGGGAGCCCCCTTCACACTGGAGACTTTTTCCTCTGCTTTCTAAATTTGTATGATGTACAGTGCCCTACAGACGTCTGTATAGCCCATTGGCCTTGTGGGTGACTCAGTCAGTTAAGCCTCTGATTCTTGATCTCAGCTTGGGATGTGATCTCAGGGTTCTGAGAGGGAGCTCCATGCTCAACAGGGGGGTGGCTTCAAATCCCCGCTCCCTCTGCCTCTTCCCCAACATGCACTGTCTCTCTTCAACATAAATAATGAAATCTCTCTCTCTCTTTTTAAGAAGTCTATACAGCCTTTTGGCTGAAAGTTTAGATTTTATTTTTTTAAGATTTTTATTTTTTTTTTTAATTTTTGAGAGAGAGAGAGAACATGGAGTGGAAGGGCAGAAGGAGAGGGAGAGAGATTTTTTTTTTTTTTAGATTTTATTTATTTATTTATTTTGGAGTGGGAGAAGTGAGAATTAGCAGGGGGATGGTCAGAGAGAGAGGGAGAAGCAGGCTCCCTGCCAACCAGGGAACCTGAGGTTGGGCTCAATCCCAGGACCCTGAGATTGTGACCTGAGCCAAAGGCAGATGCTTAACTGACTGAGCCACCCAGGTGCCCAAAGGGAGGGAGGATCTCAAGCAGACTCCCTGCTGAGCACAGAGCCCAATGTGGGGCTCCATCTCCAGAGACCATGAGATCATGACCAGAGCTGAAATCAAAAGTCTGTCGTTTAATGGCTGAGCTACCTAGGCACCCCTAAAATCTTAGATTTTAAAGATACGACACTGGGGTTCAAACCCCAGCCTTGACACTTCTTCAGTGTATGACCTCTTAGGCAAATCACTGAATCTATGTATATCATACTTTTTGGCTGGAATTGGGACCAATAAAAATAGTACCTGTATCCTAGAGCCCTTGTGGGGTCTGAAAACATACATGAGCGTGGAGGGCTTAACACTGAATGTCACGATGGATGTAACTTTCAGATAGGGCATCGTTGGTTTCCGGGAGCTGCTGCTCCTGATGCCATCTGTGACCTCAGTGTTAGGCTAGTGATCTAGACCACAGACTGGGTGCTTTCCTTTGCTTGCCCTCAGCTGCTGAGCTTTTCCTTTTTTTTTTTTTTCCTTACACTCCCTGCATTTTCAGAATTGCTTTTTAGATAAGTCCATAGTTAAGCAAAGAGCTGAATTAAAATACCGTTCAAGAAATCATTTTCCCTGCTCCTTGGCTTTAACGTTAAATACAATATGGAGGGCCAGAAAGATTTATTTTCTTATCATAATTAATTACAGAATACTGTTTTAACAATGAAAGGATATGTACATCCCATTTATTTATCTATTTATTTATTTGTATTTTACCATTATTTATTTATTTGTTTGTATTTTATCAATAAACTGTTTATCATTTGATTTTAAGAACTCACAGTCATATTTGACTGCCAGGCTGATTTGCAGCTTGATAACTAGCAAAACTGTGGAATTTCATGTTTTTTTTGTGGGGGTTCTTTTATTTAAATTAAATTTGATTAAAATATACTGTATTACTAGTTTCAGAGGTAGAATTTAGTGACTTGTTTTGCTTAACATAATGCCCTCCATAATGCTTTTAATAGACTTGTTTTGCTTAACATAATATCCTCCAGTTCCATCCACATCATCGCAAATGGCAAGATTTCTTTTTTTTTTTTGATGGCTGAGTAGTATTCCATTGTATACATAGACCACGTCTTCTTTATCCATTCATCTGTGGTTGGACATCTGGGCTCTTCCCATAGCTTGGTTAATGTGGACATGTACTTATCCCTTTTAAATGCATTTAAAAAAAATACATTTGGCTTCAGAATTTTGCATGACATTTATCTGGGCTCCCAGATGTGTCTGGTTTTCTACCACCTGATTCTTTCACACATTTTAAGATTAAACATTAGGTTTCTTTGCTTTTGGAGTTTTTGTTGTTGTTGTTGTTGTTTTCCTGAGTGGTCCCTCTCTGAAGACACAGGGTAACTATTTTCTAGTAGAAGGAGGTATCATTTGTCATCAGTGCTGAATCTGGGCTCTCACTTTTAGTAAGATTTGAAAATACTCCAAAATTACTATTTTTTAAAAATATCTTTTTTATTTATTTGAGAGAGAGACAGAGATAGCAACAGAGGACAGAAGCCGGGGAGAAGAGGGAGAATCAGGCTCCCCACTGAACAAGGAGTCCAATATGGGACTTGATCTCAGGACCCTGAGATCATGACCTGAGCCAAAGGCAGACCCTTAACTGATTGAGCCACCCAGACACCCAGAAGACACTCAAAATTAATAAAAATTGAATATATATTTTAAAAGATTCACCAGAGCAGCTGGAGTCATGTTTGAGATGTGTGATTATTGAACTTGAACATGGCAACTTTAAAACTACCTCTTGTCCCAGGTGTTTGAACATTGGCCTGCCTGGGGCACAAACACACTTGGCAGGATATGCCCGGCACAAACCACATGCACAGTTTGTTCTGCCTGTGCTAAATCTTAGTGGGGCTGGACATGCCGCATTTGTGCCTGCTACAGTGGGAAATAGCCCTGAGCATCACTGAGCTTGGATAGGTCTTAGAGCTAATGATCAGGGTTTAGGGCATTTAAAAAAAAAAAAAATGCTGTTTCCACAGTTCCCAAATGTGTGTGCACTCATCTTGAAGAGAAATCAAGCTTTGAAACGCAAAACCAATGATATATTTTGACTTCCGAAATCCAACAATATCTTAAAAACTGCATCTTTCTGCTGATATAACAGATACTGGGCTTTAGTTAGAAGACAGGGCACACAGAGGCCTTAATTTCAAATGAAGTATGTGGAATTGTACCGTGTCTTTAAGGTTTGTTGTTTAAGTTGTACGATGTAAACACTGAAATTATTTTTCTAGTCAATATTTTCTGCATTCCAAGTAGGATTATTTTTGATTAGTTATCTAATTTGTTATTTTTTAGTGGCATAATGACCACTCAAACCCCTCTGTTTCCCAGAAAAGCTAAGACTTTGCCCACAACCCACATATCACCAGAGGGTTTTACTGCCACCCCAATTCCTTGGTTCTTTTCACCCAAGACAACCATGGTCTTAGACTCTGTCTTCATCACCCAACCCCCCTTTCTAGATCTACAGTGCCCGTATATATCTCTAAAAAGGGAGTACTTTTATATTAATTATTTTACTTTTATAAAAAGATATCATGCTACTAATAATCTTCTGGGATTCCTATTTTCCCCACCAAATATCGCTACCTACCAAAGAGTGGTGTGTTGCCAAGAGTCATCCCGATTGCTGCATTTTGGTGGAACTCATTTATTTTTGTTCTCACATAAAAGTCCTCTTCAAAATAAGCAGGGAGAAATGGTTCCTTTTCTAAGACCTTATCTACGATGCACTCAAACAATTTATTAAAAAGTGAAACAGTATCCCCCCAATAGTTTTGGAAAAGAAAGAAAAGGACTCTCCATTTGCAGTAAGTTTTCCCCATAAACACTGAGAGAAATAGATTCTTAAAGTTTCAAAAGACTTCAATTTTCCCTGATTATTTCCAAAAACCAAATTAATTTTTATCCCATGACTTCTTGCAATCATTCTGTTTTAGAATACTTCAGTGTAGTGGCTTTGTATTTTATTATTAAAGAAGGGAGATTTGGTGCCCAAAAATGTAATATGTAAACTTTGGATTTATTGACCTGTACTGTTTAGCTCCCATAATGAGTATCTGATTATTTCATTGGCAAGTACATTTTTTTTCCTTCTGGTAAAAGGATCTAGGTATTCCATGCATATTTATGTCTGGGGGGGGGGGGGGAAAACCAAGATTTTTTTAGAATAATGTGGCCCTTCAGGGGCATCTACTGAATTTCCTACTCCAACCATAGTAGGTTGATTATTTTTCGCCTGGGGGAAAAATTGATTCAATTTATTCATAAACACTTCCGTGTTTTGGTCCCATTACATTAACAACATTGCATTTCAAATATTGTTTTATTATCATTTTAATGTTAGGAAACAAATGAGATAGGAATTAGCTGGTCAGTTTCAAGAAGTTGACATGGACCCAAAGAAACACACACACTCTTCATGATCAGTAGTCCAAATATGAACACTGAGCAAAGTTCAGTAGTCCGTTTGGAAGCACAAACTAGAGTATAAAGTAATGTTACCAAAGGTACTAACAATACTGTAGAATTCTAAAGGTTCTGAAATGCATTAAGAATATTTTAGTATCTTGGCTCTGGGTGACACCTAGTCAAGCCCAGACCCACCCTTCATCAGACAGCTTCTTCTTTTGTTGCCAAGATCACTCCAGCTAAGACTTTCTCTAAGGGTAAAGCTTAGGGTTGTACCACTCTGGCTTCTGGGCCTCTTTTTCTAGCACCTTATTCTACAGCCTAATTGAGCCATTTCAAGAATCAATTACTAAATGATTTTTAGAGGAAAAGTCTTATTGTCATATGGATACAGTATGCAAAAGAATTTGAATATGGGGAAACGCCTGGGCCCTTTCCCAATTTTCTTCTTCCACAAACGCTTCCAACTTTAGCCAAGGTCTGTGTACCTTTCTTTTCTTTAATTTTTACTCACATTCAATTAGCCACCCTATGGTACATCATTAGTTTCGGAGGTGGAGTTCAGTAATTCATCAGTTGCCTGTTACACCCAGTGCTCATCCCATCACGTTGTGTACCTTTCCTAGGTTAAATGCATGGCTGTGACTTTTCCTTGGATTCAGGAAGCCCCTATTTCTTTTCTATCACTTCCGCCAGGGTAACTTATCAGAACAGGAGAGCTGCCTCTCTGCCTTCTGGCCATCGTCCCATCTCTGCCGACTCCCTCACACTGGTTGCTAAGACCTTTCCTGGAAAGAATCTACAGGCAAAAGCCCAGAGCTGGATGATTTTTCACAGACACTACTCTCTAAAACACACAGAAGGCTTGAGTTGCCAGAACGGTGTGAACCTGCCAGTGTTTTGCTAACTATTTCCAGAACACTCACTCTGCTGCCAGCTGTTACCACATTTTTTTTTGCCTAGTAAGAATGCATTTAAGGGAAACATTGTAAAAACACCGTTGCTTTAATAGGGACTTTCTTGTATTCTTAGCACTAAGTTATTGGAAAGATATAAAATAGAATCACTTTTTTTTTTTTTTAAGTGCCAGCAGTGATAACAGATATTTTTCTGGGTTGTTGTGTTTTGCAGAAGTGAAGTTTTTCTGTGAAACTCCAGCCATTGCTGATATTGTGATCCTGGTTGATGGTTCATGGAGTATCGGCAGATTCAACTTCAGACTGGTTCGACTCTTCCTGGAAAACCTGGTGACAGCCTTCAACGTGGGCTCAGAGAAGACACGAATTGGTACACGTTCTGTATTAGCCAAAGTCAGCTGTCAATGTAGATAAGCTTCATAAGAGATTTCAAAAAACTTTAGAGAGCAGCTTCTAGAATTACAGGGTTAGCTATGGTGATATTCCTAAGAGCACAAGTTTGGATCAATAAATATCTGTTCCTGCTAATTTACGCTGAATGATGCTGTCATTCGACTAATTATTGAACACATTTAAATTTTCAAAAATGTCAAAATCTTCTCTGCCCCATAATAATAATAACTTTTAAAGTTGCAACTGATTTAAGAATTTTTTCAGGTAGAAGTTTTCCTTTTATTTTAAAAGAAACAGTGGAATCCAGTGGAATTTTGAACTAAGAAAGTTAGAAATTGGAAGTAGTTTTATAGTACAAAATAATCTTTGCCAAGTTAGTGCTAGCCAAGATCAAAAAAAGTTAAAAATCTATGACTTTATCATATAGAGTCTCAGTTTCACTTTTATATAGCCATTAAGCAAAATCATTCCTTTGAGGATAAAAATGAACCAGTAAATCTAGACCTTTTATCTACAAATACAATCAGATTTGTTTTTTAAGTACTAAGTACCTAATTAGGTGCTCACTTTTTTTTTTAAGATTTTATTTATTTATTTATTTGACAGAGATGACAAGCAGGCAGAGAGGCAGGCAGAGAGAGAGGGGAGAAGCAGGCTCCCTGCTGAGCAGAGAGCCCCATGCGGGGCTCGATCCCAGGACCCTGGGATCACGACCTGAGCCGAAGGCAGAGGCTTTAACCCACTGAGCCACCCAGGCGCCCCTAGGTTCTCACTTCTAAATGGCTAGAAAATATGTACATTCCTCCTGCCCCAAGATATGTCCAAACTAATTCCTGAAATTGATGCCAAGAATTCTTTTTGAAAATATATAGTGAAACAGAGAAAGAATTGTTATAAAGAAAGATCAGGCCCTTTATTATTCTGGTTTCACAAATAGTTCACTAGATCTTTGAGTAATCCCTCATTTCTGGGCGGGCTGTCTCATCTTTTTCACCAGGTCTTGCACAGTATAGCGGCGACCCCAGAATAGAATGGCATTTGAATGCCTTTAGCACAAAAGATGAGGTCATCGAAGCGGTCCGAAATCTACCCTATAAAGGAGGAAATACACTAACAGGTATGTTTCATTCAGTTTGTGATTTTAGCAACTTATCTTCCCCAAAGATTCATTTCATTTCTTCATTCTGCCACTTTGTAAGACTTGGCATAGTATTTTTAAACTCAACTAAAATCTGGAATTCCTAGAGGGCTCTTTTCTGAAACTCAGCCTTAAGAATTAAGACCCAGACATGCCATTCCTTTTGCTACATGAACGTCCCCAGAAGGGCTTGGCTGGGCCAGGAGGAGATGGAGCAAAGCTGAGGCTGGCAGTGTTTGGGGACTGTGTTAGCTGTGGCTGTCTTAGCTTCTGCCAGTTCATTTTCCTCTTTTTACCTGTTTTCTCCTCTAGCCACCCCATCACTTATTTTTTTAACTAATTATTTAATCTTTTAAAAAGATTTTATTTATTTACTTTGGGGAGAGAGAGAGAGAGCGTGAGCGCGCAAGCTCGAGGGGAGGGAGGGGCAGAGAGAGAGGGAGAGAAGGGATTTTTTTTTTAAAGATTTTATTTATTTGACAGAGAGAGATACAAGTAGGCAGAGAGGCAGGCAGAGAGAGAAGGGAAGCAGGCTCCCTGCTGAGCAGAGAGCCCAATGCGGGGCTCGATCCCAGGATCCTGGGATCATGACCTGAGCCGAAGGCAGAGGCTTTAACCCATGGAGCCACCCAGGTGCCCGAAGAGAAGGGATCTTAAGCAGGCTTTTTACTTAGCGTGGAGCCTGATGTGGGGCTTGATCCTGGGACCCTGAGATCATGACCTGAGCCAAAATTAAGAGTTGGACACTCAACCAATGAGCCACCCAGGTGCCCCTAGCCACCCCATCATTTAAATGAAAACAAATTTCTACCTTCTTTATTTTTCAAGGAAGGTATTTTCTTTGCCCTTATTCTGCAATCAGTAGTTATCATAAAAATATTTATGGATCATTGGGTCACCAGTATTTTTGGTAAACAAAGACTGTAAGAATATTTAGATTATAATTTTTCCAGCCACAATGGGTTGTCATAGGATTGTCACCTGATCTTTTCTTCTGTAGGTGTACAATGCAGGTGCTCATTTTAAACAGTAACAACACTATCATTGACTTTGAACTAAACCATGGAAATCTTGATAATTGCTTTGCCAGTTTGAGGCATAATCTTTTTGTTAATACAACAAAAAAACTTCGTTAAACACAAATCTTAGAACAATATTGCAAGCTTTCTTTCTTTTTTTTTTTCTGGATGAAAAGTGTCATGATCAAAAGGAAGGAATTTGGTGATCATTTTGGATCTGCCTCCACTATCCCTAAAAAAAGAGAGAGACTTTTTGGTTCTTTAGGCCATTGTAAACAAATTTTTGGTAATATTTGGGGTTGTTGCTTCTGTGTGGGTGTTCCTGCTTCATCCTAAATTATTAAGGTTTACATTTTCTTGTACAAAGATCTGTCAACATTGATTGGCCATGAACTTAATGTTCTTTATAAATGTTGGTTTCTGAAATGATGGACTGTTCAGTTTTTCATATCACCTCTATTCTGATGGATTTTTGAGTTTTCATCAGATCTGTCAAGAAAAAGGTCATTTCAAAAACTGAAGATGAAAATTCATAACTAATAAACTTAGCTGAATAAGTCACTTAGGTTGTGATTACATTTTTCAGAACTGGAAGGCTTTTTATTAGAGGTGATTAGTTTGTGTTCATTTTTTCTTGTTCTCTCCCAGGTCTTGCTTTGAGCTACATTTTTGAAAATAGCTTTAAACCAGAAGCAGGATCAAGGACTGGAGTGTCCAAAATTGGCATTTTGATCACAGATGGAAAGTCCCAAGATGATATTATCCCTCCGTCTAGAAACCTCCGTGAATCTGGTGTCGAACTCTTTGCCATAGGTATGTGCTATTCATGGTCCTACTTCAGTCATGGGCACAGACACCCAACCAGTTAAAACAATATGTAACGCCAAGTGCACTTCATTGAAATTCAGGGGACCTGGACAGTTTCTAGTCCTGACTCTAGTCATAGCCAGTCCTGTGATCTGAGCCCAGCTTCATTACATGTAAGATGGAGGCGATGGTAACTTGCATGTACCTTACACCTACCTCTATACGTGCCCTATAGCGTGAGGATCTCTGGGTGAGACCCCATTCATAAATTGTTGTGAAAAGCAGAAAGTAGCATGCAAAAGTTAGGTACATGTTTGTTATCTTTCAATTAGTGAGGACTTCCTCTCTTTTTTGGGTAAAGATTTATTTATTTATTTTGTGGGGGAAGGAGCAGAGGGAGAGGGAGAGAATCTCAAGCAGACTCCTTGCTGAGCATAGAGCCCGACTCAGGGCTTGACCTCACAATCCTGAGATCGTGACCCTGAGATCATGACCTGAGCTGAAACCAAGAGTTGGATAGGATGCCTAACCCGCTGAGCCACCCAGATGTCCCAGGACTTTCTCTTTAATATTGCTCTTAGCAGTTCCTTCTCTGGTAGTATAGGGAGAAACCAGTTTATCATTTTCAAGGAATTCAGGTCCTAGAGCTACTTAGAAAGCATAAAGTTCTGGATATACAGTATTATTTCTTTGATATGAACTCTTTATAAGGTATCCTTCTTGTGGAAAGGATACATGGGGCACATATTCAGCATAACTAACTGTAAAAACATTTAGATGATGCAACTTTGCTCTCGATAAAAATGTTTACAGTTTCTTTGGCAGTAAGATCTTTTACTCAGTAGAGACGAACTGAAACAATACAGGACAAAACCAAACAGAAACCCCAAGTGGGAAACAATTTGATCTGTTCCTAGATTTTCTCCTGGAAATGTGGTTTATAGAGGGTTCCATTCAAGAAGTTTGTGCTTCTATGGTCTGTGCCCCGTATTGTGGTGGGTGCTGGGACACAGAGATGAGGAAGGCAAAATCCTTAGAGAACAAATTCCTTCCCAGTCATGATGACCTTTTCTTCTCTTTTCCAAGCTGTTTGCAACACACTATTTAGTTTGGAAAGATGAGAAAGAGATAATAGACATTTAGGGCTATTTTCCCTAGAATATAGTTTTTGTTGCTGTTGTTGTTAGGGGGCATTTTTTCTTAGAATATTCTTATATGAATACAAAATCATTGGTTTTACCTAAAAGCCGTCAAAGGCATTATTGATGTTAAGTTCATTGTCTCTTCTTGTACTTGGTGCTTTTTGTACCTGTGGACACTGATCCAGCTGTACATGTTAGAAGCTTTTGTTGAAGTCCTTCAGGCAAGAAACATCAGAAGAATTGATCTAATTTTTATTTTTTATTTTACTATCCTTTTGTCCAACAGAGGAAATCTTTTTAGATGACTAATGGGATTAATTTATGTGTTTTGTTTCCATTCTGTGGTCCTGTTGATAATAAATGGATGAGTTTTTAAACAAAATTTGAAGTGAACCCGCAGATGTAATTTGGACTTTTTCTCTGGAAATTACCTGGAAATCATTAGTATTTATTATTCTTATAACCCCTGAAAGCACATGGTTCAGAAACAACTCATACTTTGTCACTTAATATGTCAGGGTTGGAAGATAAATCAAATGGTACAGGCAGGCATCTGAGAAGTCATTCATGTTGCCCTAGGTAATCTCCCTTCCCTGCTTCCACAGTACCTTAAAAAAAAAAAAATACCCTTAGATGATTGCGATGACGGATTTATAAAGAAAGGCTCCTTGTTTCTGAAGCCTGGGGCAGAGAAATCTACCTCCGAACCCATAAAACCCAACCTTGTGCCTTCCTTTTCTGTTTATAATTTCACTTACTCATTTTATTTTTTTTAAAGATTTTATTTATTTATTTGACAGAGAGAGATCACAAGTAAGCAGAGAGGCAGACAGAGAGAGAGAGAAGGAAGCAGGCTCCCCAATGAGCAGAGAACCCGATGTGGGGCTCGATCCCAGGACCCTGAGATCATGACCTGAGCTGAAGGCAGAGGCTTTAACCCACTGAGCCACCCAGGCGCCCCCCACTTACTCATTTTAATTTGCAATCTTCTGAGAGGTGACATGATGTACTAGTTAAGAGCCTATGACTTTGGATCTAGACTACCTGGTGGAAATCCCAGCTGTACGCTTCCTGTGGGTTTCCTTGAGCAAGTTAATTTACCTCTCTGTGCAACACCTTACTGATGATACAATGGGGGAAATGGCAGTGCCAGACTCATAGGGTTGGTTGTGGGGATTAAATGTCTCCATATACATATATATATATATATACACATACACATATACCATAGTTCCTGGGGTGTAGCGGGTACACTCTGAGTGTTAGCATCCATGGCTAAGATAGACTGGGAAATTTGCATGGGAGCTGAGAATTTTCTGTCTCACTCGGTTCCCTGCTGCCTTCCAAACACCCAACATTGTGCTCCTCTCCATAGCAATGGAATTCCACAAAGATTGTGGGAGAAACAGAGCTTCCCTATTTTCATTTAGCCAAATCGTGTGTTACTAGTCAGCCAGTTGTATCTGAATATATTAAAGAATCTTTCCCAAGCTTTCTCTCAATGCTATATAATAATACCATATATAGTAATAGCAATACTTTTATATTTATAATTTTTATTCTACAAGTAGCTCTTAATTTAAGTAAGTTATTTTCTAGCAATTGAAACCCAAGGGATTGATAGTTTAGAATGCTGGTTTAATTACTATTGCTTCTGCCCTCTTCACGCAAGACAGAAGTTAGTTTCATTAATGCATCTTCCTGTTAAGATTCACTGAACGGAATTAGGATACAATCACTTAAAAATAATGGCTGAAGGTGGTTTTTAAGAAAACAACTAACAATGTAAAGTAGAAGATGCTTCAATTGAAGGGGGGCGCCGATGGGCTCAGGGCAGGCTCACGGAGGTTGGTTTCTCAAAGGGGGCACGAGTGTCACGACCCTCCCTGTTGTCCTCAATGCAAGGGGTGAAAAACGCGGACGAGAACGAGCTGCGGGAGATCGCCTCTGAACCAGACAGCACTCACGTGTACAATGTCGCCGAGTTTGACCTGATGCACACAGTCGTGGAGAGTCTGACGAGGACTGTCTGTTCCCGGGTGGAAGAACAGGACAGGGAGATCAAAGGTAAAGTGAGGAAACGAAGGTGGTCGTTCTGTGATGTGGATGTTACTCTGCCCAAAAGTCTGTCGTGGATTATGAAAATTCTGATCATTTTTCATGTTGACTTTCTAAACAGAACCCTTTAGTCCCCTAAGATGTGAATCATCAGAGTAGAAAGGGAGTATACTAGCAGCCCCACTGAGGAAGGAATAGTTGAACCACCATATCGTTTTCTCCATGGTGTCGGATTTAGACCATCATGGGTGTTTGTTTTTAACTGCACTTTGGAATTTGAGGTAATTATATATTCATGTAAAGTTGTAAGGAATAAGGTAGAGAAAGATCATGTCTGCTTTACCAGTTCCCCTTAATGGTGACATATTGCAAAACTCCAGTACAATATCCCAGGCAGATACTGGAACTGAGAGCCGAAGTACAGAATTCCATCGTGGAAATCGTTCCTTTTGTCCTTTTATGGCCGCATTCACTTATTTCTCCCCACAGCCTCTCCCTCGCCCCAGACAACCACTAATCAGTGCTCCATCTCTACATAGTTTCTATTTTGAAAATATTATGTGAATGGAATTATGTGGTAAATCATCTTTGAGGACTGACTTTTTTATTCAGTTCATCCTACTTGTTACATATATTAGCTTTTCGTTTTTACTGCTGTACCATATTCCATGCTATGGACAAACCACAGTCTGCTTAGCCATGAACACATTGGAAGGATACAGGGAAAGACAGTATCATATGATTTCACTCATTAGTGGAATTTAAGAAACAAAACAGAGGAACCTAGGGGAATGGAGGGAAAAACAAAAATAAAATGAAATCAGAGACGGAGACAAAGCATGAGAGACTCTTAACTGTAGGAACACAACGAGGACTGCTGGAGGGGAGGTAGGTAGGGGAATGGGGTAACTGGGTGATGGGCATGAAGGAGGGCACATTATGGAATGAGCAGTGGGTATTACATGCAACTGACGAATCCCTAAATTCTTCCTCTGAAACTAATAATACAGTATATGTGAATTAATTGAATTAAAATAAAATAAAATTATTAAAAAAAGAAAGGAAGACATCTGAGTTTTCATTTTTGGCTGTTACAAACAAATCTGCTATGAATGTTCATGTATAGGTTCTTGCAAGAAGGTAAGTTTTCATGTCACTGTGATAATGACCCTGGGATAATTACCCCAAACACAGGATTACTGTATCACACTGTAGCAGCATGCTTCACTTACTGTTACGAAACTCTCAGTTTTCCAGGGAGGCTGCGGCTGTCTGCCTTCCCACCAGCAACATATGTGTGCGATTCTGTTTCTGTGCATTGTCACCGCTATTTGCTGTTGTTACTACATTTTATTTTAGACATTCTGATAGGTATGTAGTGGTATCTCACTGTGGTTTTAATGTGCATTTCCTTGATGGCTAATGAAATTGGACATCTTTTTTGCATGCTTATTTCACATCTGTATTTGGTTTTGGGCTGTTCATATCCTTTGCCCATTTTCTAATTAGATGAATATGTGTGTTTGTGTGTGTGTATGTTTAGTTTTTAACTGTTGAGTTTTGACAATTCTTCATTTATATGCTAGATACTAATTCTTTTTGATATGTGGGTTTTTTACGATTTTCCCCAAACCTGTAGCTTGCCTTTTCATCCTTTTAACAAGGTCTTTCGCAGAGCAAAAGTTTTAAATTTTGATTAGGTCCAATTTATTAATTTTGCATTTTGTGGTTATTTAGGTATCAAGTCTAACTCTTCTCTTTGGCCATAAATGCTACAAATTTTCTTTTGTATTTTTATTCTAAAAATTCTATGTTTTACATTTAAGTCCACGGTCCTGGTTAAATTTTTGTGAAAGATTCTAAGTTTAGATCAAGGTTTTTAGGGTTTTTTGCCTATCAACGTACAATTACTCCAGCACCACTTCCTGAAAATGCTCTGTTTTTGCCATTGAATGGCTTGCATCTTTGTCAGGTATCAGTTGGGCAAATTTGCATGGGTTTATGTCTGGATTCTCTATTCTGTTCGGTTGGTTCTATGAGTCTAACTCTCTTCCAATATCCTACAATCTTGATTTCCAATAGCTATATAAGTCTTGAGATTGGATGGACTGAATTCTCCCACTTGATTATTCTATTTGAAAACTGCTTCCATTATTTCACCTTCTTTACCTTTCCAAATAAATATTAGAGAAATATTTATTCTACATAAAAATCTTGTTGGGATTTTGTTAGGAATAGCATTGATTCAATTCTCAATTATCAAATATTAACATGGGAAGAACTGACATCCTTACTGTGTGGATTCTTCCAGTCCTGGAACATGGTAAATTCCTCCATTTGTTTACATATCCTTTGATTTTCATCAGCATTTTGTAGTTTTTAGGAAACAAGTTCTGTACAGGTTTTGTTCTGTTTACATCTCTGTATTTAATTTTATTTTGAGGAATTTTAGTTTTTTTTTTTTATTTTGGTGTTCACATGAGTATATATGAACACAATTATATTTTTGTATGTTTCTTTTGTGTCCTATGCCATTATTTGAATTTGCTAATTCTAGGATTTTTTCTCTAGATCTTCAGGGATTTTACAATGTAGGCAGTAAATCATATCCTTTGCAAATAGGGGTACTTTTATTTCTTTGCTTTTGATTTCTGTGCTTTTTATTTTCTTGCCTTCTTTCACTGGCTGAAATTTCCTGTACTGTGTTGAATAAGAGTGAGGAGAATGGATATCCTTTCCTTATTCCCCATCTGAGGGGGAGACTTTCTGCTTTTCAAGGAATTGGTTCACTCCACAGAATTTGTAGATTATATTTGTGGAAAGTTATTCATAGAATTCCCTTATTATTCATTTGATGTCTGTAGGGTCTGTAGTGATAGTCTGTGGTTTTTTCCCACTGATATTGGTAAATATTGTCTTCTTTCTCTTTTTTCTTTCTCAGCCTTGTTAGAGGTTTGTTTTTAAAACAAAACAAAACAAACAAAACATTTTCAAAGAACTGGCTCTTGATTACATTGATTTTTCTCTGTTTCTCCTCTGTTTTTAATTTCATTGATTTCTTCTCTTATTTTTCTTATTTTCTTTCTTTTACTGGTTTCGAGATTATCTTGGTCATACTTTTTCTAGATTGTTGAGATGAGAACTTGGATTACCGAACTGTGATGTTTCCTCTTTTTCTAATGTAATTAGTTAAATGCTGTAATTTTCTTTCTCCACACGGCTTTAGCTATGCTCTACAAATTTTTTTTTTGCTCTATAAATTTTGATATGTTGTATTTTCATTTCATTTCAAAATATTTTTTATTTTCTTTGACCTGTCCTCTTTGACCCTTTCATTATTTAGAAGTGGCTGTTTATAATTTCAAAGTGTTTGGGTGTTTGTCTCTTACCTTTCTGTGATTGGTTTCTATGTTTGATTTCACTGTCATTAGAGAACACACTATGTGTGATTTTTATTGTTTCAAATTTTCTGAGGTTTGCTTTCTGGCCTAGGATGTGGTTATCTTGCTACATGCCCTATGGGTGCTTGAAAAGGATGTGTGTTCTGCTATTGTGTTATGAAATATTCTGTAAATTTGGCTAGATCCCTTTGGTTGATGGCTTTGTTGAGTTCTACATCCTTGCCAATTTTTCTGTCCAGTCATCTTGTCAATAAATTCTGGATTCTTTAGCTCCATGTCTAGGACATTTGAAGTAGAAGGAAAACTCAGGGGACTTATCACCATATCATTCTTTAAGTCCTGCAATTCCTCACCCATACGCTTTGTTCTTTCTTTCAGTGTCTTCTTATGCTTGTCTTATTACATAATTTTCAGAATTTTTAGCTGTACTTAGCAGAAATAATAGGGGAAAGTCACATCAATTCTGTCTTCCTGGAAGCACAATCATCATGTATTTTTTAACCTTTGTCTCTCATGATATCATTAGTCAGCAGGTTATATCTGGTCTACAGGGATATGATCTGAGAAGAGAGTAATATCCAGATCCTCCTTGGAGAATTTGGTTTTATTTCCTGCCGTCATTGTATCCAGGGTGTGGAATGATTCTATTTGGCTACATCTCTGCCATCATTCCTCTTTCTCTGGACCAGATCTCTTGTGACTAAGTTGGACAGCCAAGCAGTAGTTTCTTGAATACATTTCTCTAAGCTTCTTAATGAGACTTAATGAGACTACTTTAGAGACCAATTTTTCCTACAAAAAAAAAAAAAGCAAAAAACAAAAACAAAAAACAAAAATCTTTCCCTGTGGTTGTTGATAGAGCATATAATATAGTTGATAGAGCATATAATATAGTTCCTGGCCATAGTTAAGTGTTCAGTAACTATGTTTTTTCCTCATTAATAAGGTTATTAAAGCTACTTTGGGTAAGTCCCTAGAGGATAAGAAATCCTAAAGTTCAAGGACTTTGAACTTCACATTTTCAAATCTTTTACAGATTCATTTGTTTTAACATGTGAATAACATACATAAAGTGCTTACATAGTCTAGTTTATAGTAACATTCAGTATACGTTAGTTGCCTTTTCTTCTCTTTTGACTTTTAGATACTGGCCATTTGTTGAATTGAAGTCTCCCATAAAGAGATGCAGTCTCTCCTTTGGTGGGGGGAGGGGTTGGGGTTATGGACATTGGGGAGGGTATGTGCTATGGTGAGTGCTGTGAAGTGTGTAAACCTGGCGATCACAGACCTGTACCCCTGGGGATAAAAATATATGTTTATAAAAAATAAAATTTTAAATTTAAAAAAAAAATATCCAGTTTATAGTATTTTGTTACAATGGGCCAAATGGACTAAAGTCAATGACGATGGATGAGAGTATTTTTCAATGAGTCAAATAAAGCATTTATAAATACAAAAAAAAAAAAAAAGAGAGACTGCATCTCCTGATGCTTAGAAACACAGGCTCTCATATTAAAAACTCAAGTATCAATATCAACGCTGATATTTACTGAGTGTAAGACTTGGTCAAGTTATTTAACTTCATTGTGCCTTAGTTTTCTCACCTACAGAATGGGAACAACAACAGTAACTACTGAGAATTAAGATAATACTTCTCAAGAGCTCAGGAGAGTACCTGTAGATGTGCACATGCTCAATCAGTGTTGTGTTTCTGGTTTCGTTTTTTTTTTTTTTTTATTCTTCTATAGCAATGTCTTTAAGAAAGTTTCTTAGCATCAAGGACTGCCTTATTTAAGTGTGTATCCTCAGGACCTGGCATAGTGATCGCTACATAATAGGCACTTAATTGTTTCAATGAAAAAATGTAGGAATGAATAATTGAATCAATTTGTCTAGAGATGAAACCTTAGAAGTAGCACAAAACCAATTGTCATTTCTGACTAATGGAGTTTCCGAGACTTTATGAGAAGTAATTTTGGGAAAGAGGTTCACTTTACATATTTCTATACTTTAGCTTCAGCTCTCGCCACTGTTGGGCCGCCTACAGAGTTGATTACTTCTGAAGTCACTGCCAGAAGCTTTATGGTTAACTGGACCCATGCCCCAGGAAAAGTGGAAAAATACAGAGTCGTGTACTACCCTGCCAGGGGCGGAAAACCAGACGAGGTAATAAGGAGATGGTATTTTCAAACCATTATTTTCCTTCTTTCAAGTCTTCCACAGTAGTGAGGACAAGACAGAATTGTATGTATAAGGAGATTATTCTCACATAAACATTGAAAATTCACTGGCCTGAAACACATTTCCCAGTGTCTACTTTGCTCTCGCATCTCTCTGATTATGGCATTCGTACTTCCTCCTCCCATCTCTATCCAATAACCCTCAGAACGGGTCATGTGTTCATTTCTTACACAACTTATTTTGACTTTTTTCCTTTTTAAAATTAACAAGTTCTAAAGCAGAAGGAATCAGTAGTTCATTATGTGGCCAGAACCCTTTTTTTGCTATTCATGTATTCTTTCAACTTTGGGAGTGGTCTGTATTGTCTGTCTTAATGAAGTCTATGTGTTCCAAATGGAGGTCATATAGTCCTCCAAGGTTTGGGATTTCCTGGCCATTTGTGGAGATTAGTGCAGTTGAGAAGTCATAATAAAGAATCCATGGCTGGTTTTTTTCATGGTTTGGCCATCACAGGAGAAAATGCCTGTTGTCAGATGATTGTTTGGATTGTTCCCTTTTCCTACCTTTGACACTGACAATCACAGGGAATATGTTAATATGTGATGAAATCCCCCCCCCTTTTTTTTTGGAAGTACAAACCTTTTGATGTTCTAACCTTTGGTTGACCTCAACATGTTTCACAATATTCTTCTGTATTATGGCAAGATTTTTAATTTTTTTTAAGTGTTCAAGGAGTAGAGCAGGAAGATTTAAGTTATCTGGACTAAAAAAGAAGGCAGAGTACTTCCAATTCTTCTATCTTTTTCATGACTAATAAGTCTGTTAAATGCTTCCCAGAGCTCCATGGAAAAATATTGCATGTCAACTCTTTTAAGTGGAGGTGGTTGGAATAACAATTAGCCTGGGAAAGACTCTCTCCATTAGATATGACTTAATAAGGGACTTTTGGATATACTCCGTAAAAGGTGCATCGCTTCCCGGAGGAATTCAAGGAGAATTGATTGCCACCGTGGAAAAGACAATGTGGCACAAATAAAATATCGAATGGCATGTTCTTGCTCTTTGGTTTCAGTTCTGCATGTCAGGTGTTCCCTAGTCTCATTCCTCGAACTGTTCTTTAATCAGGTGGTGGTGGATGGAAGTGTGTCTTCCACGGTGTTGAAGGGCTTGATGTCTTTAACTGAATATCAGATAGCCGTCTTCGCAATATATCCTCACACAGCTAGTGAAGGCCTACAGGGAACTGAAACCACACGTATGTATTGAAGTCTACCCCATGTCTGACCTTGTACGACAATGCTTAGGTGACCTTTCTTAAACTGGATTTCTGCCCAGGTTGTACTGAGGGCATCCTGACTCAGAGTCCTAGGCCATGGGTGTGATGCTCTATGCTGGTCCATGCTGTATGTCCTGTGTACAAGTGCTACATATAGAGAAGGATATTATAGACCTCTGCTTTGATAAGGAGAGAGCAACCTTGGTGGTGAAGGGTGCAAAATACATGTATTCACTTAATAAACAAGTATTTAGTGAATGTGTATTATGAACTAATTTAACTATGGACTCATTCATGTCTTTTCACTGTCTCTGATTGGCTGGATGGGTATATATTCATTTATGGATTTGTTCATCCAGCCACCCATTCTGTCATTTACTAAGTGACACAGTGAGCGGTTTTAACAGCTTCTTTATGGCAGACACTGTGCTCGGGGAGGGGCATAAAACAGTGGTCTGAATAGTCTTGGTTTTGACTGGCTTCCAGAGAAATGTGCCCATCACTGCAATGGGGTATAAGAGACTAGAAGATGTTGCTCCTGTTTTTAAACATTCACTATGTTTGCCTTCCCAGAAGGGTTTGTCAAGACTGTGTGAACATATTTAAGGATGAATATTATCTGAAAAGTAAATTATGTGTACTTAGTAGATAGTAACACTTAGATACTTTGAAATATACAGACGTACTGATAAATGGCTGAGAATTAAAAAAAAAAAATCTCTTGCAGTTGCTTTACCTATGGTTTCTGACCTTGAACTGTACGATGTAACTGAGAATAGTCTGAGGGCAAGATGGCATGCGGTGCCTGGAGCGTCCGGATACCTGATCCTCTATGCTCCTCTCACGGAGGGTCTGGCTGGGGATGAAAAAGAGGTAACTACCTGCTGCCTACTAGAGTTCTAGAATCTTTGACTTCCTGAAAATGGATTTTTTTAATTCTAAAATTTTAAGGTATAAAATTTAGAAAATTCACATTAGGTAAAAGGGGAAATCACTTATCATACCCCCATCTGGAAATAGCTATTGTTAATATTATTGAAGTCTTTTTAATGCATTTTTTAAATGCAACAAATGGGAATGGTTTTGTGATATTCTGTTTCGTTTTGTTTATGGTAAGGATCTTTCATACCATTAAATAATATTTTATATGGTTGTTAAAAATGTGCTAGAGTAAAAAAAAAAAGGTGCTATAGTATTATGCTGTTGTTTCGTACCAGGTCATGTTTAATTAATCTCATGTTTTTGGGCACTTATATAATGTGTTATAAAATATGCTTTGGTGATCATTTTTTTTTTTAAGATTTTTTAAATTTATTTATTTGACAGACAGAGATCACAAGTAGGCAGAGAGGCAGGCAGAGAGAGAGGGGGAAGCAGGCTCCCCACTGAGCAGAGAGCCCGATGCGGGGCTCGATCCCAAGACCCCAAGATCATGACCTGAGCTGAAGGCAGAGGCTTAACCCACTGAGCCACCCAGGTGCCCCTTTGGTGATCATTCTTAACATATAACTTTGCAAGGTTGTCAGATTATTTTCTTAGGATAAATTCCTAGAAATGGAATTTCTTTTTCTCAAAGGGCATACCAATTATTAAGGCTTATACTAAGTATTAGCAAATGATTCTAGAGAAATGTGTTATAATTTATATTGCTGTATGCAATTCATGAATGGCTGTTTCCCCATGGCTACACTGACTTAGAAAGTTTTTTTTTTTTTTTTACTAATTTGAAAGGTAGAAAAATGTGTTAGTATGAATTTTTTTGCATTTATTCCATTTTAAATGATGAATCTTCAACTTTCAAATGATTTATTTTAGTCTTTGTTTTTAATTTATAGGGAGTGATTACTATAACATAGATATTCAAGAAATGACAAGAAAATGTCCGTAACACTTGGGAGTGTTTGAATAGGCAGATAGAGTAGTCAAGAGGGAGTTCAGAACTCAAATCTTTACTATTATCTAAACATTGTCTTTAACATTGCTTCTGGTGACAGAAATGTTTAGGGCCAAAACTATGGTGAATCTGAGGGCCAGGAACAGAGCTTTTGTGACGTGTGTGTGTTTTATTTCTAAGGTTTAGACAGCTTTAGTTCATTTGGGATTTAATGTTGGTCTGAATTATTTTGGCAGAAAGGAGGCTTAAAAAAWGATGCTAAAAATAATGACCAGCTTCACCAAGAAGGAGAAAAATAAGAAAGAAAGGAATACCCGTTCACATCCTGTAGATTAGCAAACAGTTTTTAAAGTTTAGTAATAACTGCATATTAGTGAGCATATGGGAAACAATCATTCATGTAAATTGGTATGTAAATTGACATGTAAATTGATACAGCTGCCTTAGAGAGTAATTTGAAATATATCATCAAGTTGAAGATATATACAATTTTTTAAGGAAACCTCCTGTAAATCTTTTTGGGATGCAAGCATTTATTCAAAACACAGTATTGCAAATGATTGACATGTTCATCAGTAAAGGGATGGAAAATAGCAAATATTTATACAAAAGAATACCAAAAGAATACCAAAAAATACAAAAGGAATTAATAATGTCATCTTTATCCCTGCACATCAACATGGATAAAACTTGAAACATAATATCAACAGAAAAAAAGTTGCAAAAATTATGTCACTAGGATTCCATTTATGTACATTAAACATACAGAACTGTATATTATTTACAGATAGAAGTAGAAGGAGAAGTAAAAAACTGCAACAGGAAGGTAGACTGCATCATTAGTATAGAGATAGCAAACAGAAAGAATGAGAAAGAACTTCTGTTTATTTGAATATATTAGCTCCTTTAAAAATAAAATTGAAAGTCAACATGACAACATTTTCATGTTTATTAAGTTTGAGTGATGGACACGTCAGGGTGAATCACATTCTTTTCTCTACACTTATTTTATATAGATGAAAATACTTCAAAATTAAAATTTCTAATTTGACAATGGCATTGGCCGTTGTGTGACTGGAGACTGGCTCTGGAGATAGTTTCTTCCTTCCCAAACCAAAATAAAGCCATGCTGTCATGCGTTTGGCACACAGCGAGAATGTTGGCTAGTTTCTTTGACTCCAAGGGTCAGAAGTCATCCCAGAATCAAAAAGCAAATTGCTACATTGGTTGTCAATGTGGATTGATCTCTTCTGCATCCTGGAAAGAGCTTGCAATCCGAGTGCACGGGCCCCTTTGTTGAGTGGGGCAACAAAACTGCTCCAGCCCAATCAGGCTCAAAGTGAAAACTGGGCACCCAGCCAAGGCATTGGTTAGAATTAGCCAGCAATGAGCGATGCCCACTTGGCTCTGTCCCAAGCTCACTGGCCTAGAGCTTATACTCTTTCTAGACAACATTTCTGACTCAGTTACACCCACACTTTCCTGAGGACTAAATTTGTGACACTGTTACTCTGGCAGAGATCACTTCTCGTCCAGACGTAGAGTTATCCTAAAACAGCACGCATGGGTGCGATCAGTTTTGTGTGGTTCCGTGGCATCTGTTCCTAATATCAGATGATGGCAGACAATGAAAAATTATGGCTGAAGCCTTTGAATAAAGGGTTGTGAGGAGACAAAGTCTTATTCCATGAAGTCTCCCCTTTGCTCAGTTGTACTCTGAGCAACATGCATGGTACCCATTGGCTAATGATCTGATAACGTGTGTTCTTTTCAGATGAAGATTGGAGACACCCACACAGATATTGAATTGAGTGGGTTGTTGCCCAATACGGAGTACACAGTTACAGTTTATGCCATGTTTGGAGAAGAGGCCAGCGATCCTGTTACAGGCCAAGAAACCACACGTGAGCAGCCCAGTCATTCAGAGGAAATGCTAGGAAAAAAAAAAAAAAAGCCCAAATAAATGTTGGGATTCTAAATTGGAAATGCTGGCTTAGGTTGAAACCTCTTAAGAGCTCATTGTAACTTAAGAAAATGTGTATTTTATTCAGTGGCAGGAAATGTACTAGTTGATTAAATAAAGGAGGGGGGTGGTCCTAAAAAAAATGATGTCTCTGGGTACCTGTTCCCAGGACTGGATTTTTATGCAGTAAGGAAACTAGACCTTGTACCATGCTGCTTCAACAAATTTGGAGCAAAGTGTACACCACACTCAATTATATTGCCTTTCTCTCTCCTATATGTTCTCTCTAGCTCCTTAAATATTAAAAGAGTCACTAAAGTCTATAGGCTCTTTATTGCCAAATAGTCAATATATATTGAATGAGTGAAAAGAATTGGTCTTTTCACTAATTTTTGTTTTTCACTAATTGGGCAAGGAAGCATCATAGTTTGTGTTGATGCTGACAACTGTCATGATTTGTCTTCTAGGTTTTTGCTTTGCTGGCTCTCTCAGCACTAATCACAGGCTGCGAATCAATTGGCTGATTGCCTGGGTTAAACTCTAACTGCTCTTCTGTTCCTACTAACTGTGACCTTGACCAAGTTACCTCAGTTTTATGACCTATATAACGGGGACATTATGCTCTCCTTACAGTCTATGTAAGGGTTTAACGAGATACCTGAGTTACAATAATCAGTTCCAGAACATCTCAGACTCATAGAGCATGTGATAAACCTTAACAGTTGGTTTTACTATAAACCTGTAAAAGCTCATGAAACTCTCAAAAATTATTGATGAATTTTAATCTATTAAATCAGGAGAGGGCCCTTGAGGAAGTACAGAGAGCTATGGAACTGATAGTCAAGAATCTGCAGAAATATCAGTGCCTCGTTACACATTTTTAAAGCGACAGCAAAGTGTTCATTTTTACTTAGTCCCACAAAGCCAGAGGGATTTACCCAGGGCAGAACTCCTGCTCATTGAGTCAACAAATATGCATTGAGAACTTGCTATATTGAGAATAAAGCCAGGAACAAAATTAACCCCTAATCCTCTTTAATTACAATATATGGAGGGAGAGAGACAGTAGATCGATAAAAGCACAGTATAAGAAATAAACCAGAAACGGCAGTTCGGGAGCATTGGGTGGAAGATTCTAGATCACCAGACGGTGATCCTGGACAGTCTCAGTGGGAAAGTGACATAAGTTCAGAAACCTGAATGTTGGATGGCTCAAGAGTTTTTGGCCTGAACAATAAGAAGAACGGAGTTTCCATTTTTTTCAGAAGGGGAGATTGAGAGAGAAGATTGGAAGAAGTGGCAGGAAGAGTCAGTAGTTCAGTTCTGGACAGGTCAAGTTGGAAAGACTTAGTAGATACCCAAGCAGAGAGGACAGAGGCCATCAAACTCGCCTTTACACATGGGAAACTGTGGAGAGGAGCAGTAGAGTAACTTTGCCAGCATCAAATGACAGTTGAATGAAGTAGCTAAGATTTAATTTCAGGTGCCCTGGTTTTTGATCCGTTAGTTTACTTATTTATAGCAAGCTATAATACTCTGGTTTCTCTTCAGATCGTATAAATCTTTCGCCCTTATAGCAAGCTACAATAATAGCATTGATTGGAGAAGAAAGACACAGAAAATGTACCTAAATCTTACTTCTTTCTAAGCATGTATACCTTATTAATACTATTCATTCCATACGAGGAAAGTTTTTTTTCTTTGTTAATTTGTTCATTTTCTTTGTTTAAGTTATTATCGGGGTAAAATTTTTCATATGTAAGTCATTTAGGAATCAAAGATGCTGAGGTTTTTTTGGGGGGTAGGGAGGATTTTTAAGGTGTATGTGATTTAACATTTTAATTATTTTATCTTCCACTTACTGCAAAGTGCCTTTAAGTCCACCAAGAAACCTGAGAATCTCCAATGTTGGCTCTAACAGTGCTCGGTTAGCCTGGGACCCAACGTCAAGAAAGATCAGTGGTTATCGAATTATGTATAACAATGCAGATGGCACTGAAATTAATGAGGTAGGCTGAGGATCATAATATTTATTTATTTATTTATTTATTTATTTATTTATTTATTGCTGAGTGTGTATTAACTTTTTTGCCTGCATAACCAATCAACCCAAAACCGTAGTGGCTTAAAAGAATGCAAATTTCTTATTTTCCCTCACAGTTTCTGTCAGAAACTAGTGTGTCAACTACTTGGATCTATACTTCTGGCTTGGGGTCCCTCATGAGATCTTAGTCAGATAGTGGCTGATGCTGATATCATCACGATGGCTTCTTCATTCAGATGTCCCGTGTCTTGTCTGGGAAGACTGGATCAGCTGGGAGCCAGAGCAGTTCTCTGTGTCTCTGACTAAAGTCTTCACAAGATCCCTCAGGCATGGCAGTTTTAAGGGAGCTAGACTTTCTATATGCTGGCTCAGGAGACCCCAGACATGTGTCCAAAGAGACAGAGAGAAAGAGAGAGCTAAAAGAGAGAGCTGTGTTGCTTTTAGTTACTAAGAGAAATCACAGAATACCACCTCTGCCACCGCACAAGTCCCCACTTGGATTCAACATGAGGAGGGACACAGGTCCCACTTATGGTGGGAGGCAGGAGGGATGGGAGATATATGTTGACGTGGCCATCTTTGGAATATATAGTCTGCCCCAGTGCAAGGATGTGGGGAAATAGGTCTCTTCCTAGATGTTGTAAACTAGAAATAATGTCTATGTAATCCTCCTTATCCCTCTGCTTTTGAGTAATCTCCCATCTTTCAGATAGTTAAATGACTTAGATGAGTTAAATACAAAACTGAGTAACTCAAGTTTTGTGTAGGAAAATATTTCCAAATAACAGAACTGAATAGAACTTATAAAGATACACTATCTTATACTCAGTCAGTAATAATTTCTTCACAAATAGTCATTTCTTCACAAAGTCCTTCCTTGGGAATATATTTTAGCAGCATAGATAGCAAAGTTAGTATTATTTTTCCTCAACTTGATCCAAGAAGTTAAGACCAAGAGGGAAATATGTTGGATTACATCACTTCTATTTTCTGACCAGATGAAGAAACTATTTTCATTTGCAGAGACAAACTGTTTCCTACAATTAAATCCAAGCAGTATTTTGCAGAGGACTCCCTCACATGGGACATTAGATTATGAATGCACAATACTGCACATTTGCTAATATTTGATATTTGTATATATTGTAAAATGATCAGCACAAGAAATGTACTTAACATTCTTTAAAAAAAAATTATAACTGTTGTGGTCTCTCTCTCTTTTTTAAAAATTTTTATTGTGTTATGTTAGTCACCATACAATACATCATTAGTTTTTGATGTAGTGTTCCAAGATTCATTGTTTACATATAAGACAAAAAGGAGAAAGAAGATACTATTTTCTCATGTTTTAAATTTAGTTTTGCCAAATTTTCTCAGATAACTGTTATACTGTTGTGGTCTCTTATGGTATTTTAGGTTATTTGCCGTTATAAAGAATGACCCCAAACTAATCCATTTGTTAAGAACTACATGTGGGTTTTTGTAGTGTTTTTCAGTCTTGGAGATGCCTTTGGTACTTGCTCTTTCTAATTTGTATTATGCTGGGAAATCAGAAAGCTGTATTTGGTAAAACTGAATTTAAAACATGAGAAAATGGTCTACGAATGAAAATCTGAGAAAATTTTATTTGAGTAAAATGCACAAACAATATGTGGTTTTGTAGCATTTCCAATTTGACTGGTGTGTGTGTATGTGTGTGTTCTTAATTTTTCACCATGCAATTGAGACTAAATGTTGCTAGACAAATGTCTTTTGTTTAAGTGTGGTATTAATTTGCCTAATTTTGGAATGTATGATTTTAAGGGTGAGTATTCCTACTATATTTTGCTTTAACTTGTATTAATCAAGCTTTTACTTATAGGTCATGCTACAGTTAGGTTTTTAGGAAACTTCCAAAACATTCTGGAATGAACTTGAAAATGTCCCAGCCAACATCTACTTAGTATGTAACATGCAATTGACCATAAGCTTTTGTTTTGGACTCAATTTGTATTTCTCTGCTTTACTTCCTGTTCCTCCCAGTTCCCTCCTTCACGTCCTCTTTATCCTTTTTGTCTGTTCTGTATTATCTCTCTCTCCCAACTGCTTGGAGACTAAGGAGAAAAAATGAAAGACAACCAAATGTCGATGATGATGATGATGATGATGATGATGATGATGGCGGTAACATGTATTGAGTCCTTCCCTTCTACCAGGGTTTACAGAGAGCCCCTTATGCCATCCTTAGAGAAAACATGCTGAAAACACGACTTGTCTGCTGAGGACAGGGCCATCCCAGAGAGCATGTGCTGGGAGAGGATTTGGGGAAATGTGCAAGCAGGATGGAAAACTGAAGTTCTCCCCTTTGAGTTTTATAAACGGAAGGACCATTTTTAGACTCAGACGCAAGTCCAGTTCCCGACAGCTATGACTCAACAAGAGAGCCCAGAGCGGAGCCCGGTCCCTTGTTCCTCATCAAGGACTCTTTCTTTATCCCTCCCAGAATTAGGTTGAAATTAAGCTTTTAGGCCAGACTGTTTGAAAATTTTTCAAAAAGAGTTATATAACCATGAGATCATGGCCATTTGTTATCATTTTCTCAAGTTCTTCTCCTACATCGTAAAAGTACTACCAACAAAATCAGTTCCAGAACTGTCTAAAACATAATATAACTAATGAAAATGATGACACCTTGAACTTTACATTCAATGGGATAAAATAATCAGTAGTTAATGCATAAAATACGGTCTGTTCAAAGTCAGCTAATGCTTTAATAAATAAAATAGATCTTTTCAACATATATATATGTATATGTGTTTCAACATATATATGCTGAAAAGATATATGCTTATATACATATATACGTGTGTGTATATACACCCTTTTCCCCTTCTTGTCTCTTGGTGTACCTAAGAAAGTTTGAATTTAATCTGCTTTGTGTATGTTTGATATCCTCATGAAATTCCATTGTCATAGATTTGAGACAGAGGTCAATGTATAACTACCCATTCCAGCTGATAGTTTTATGTCCAGGAAGTTAGGTCTGGTCTTTGGGCCTCCCATTCCTTGTTTGTAAAATAGCTGTTATAAATACCTAGGGTTTGGTGGGAGGGAAAGAGGGCTAAACACAACAATGAATGTGGTGAAGTCCTTGACATGTCAAAAGTGCTCAGTAAACTCAACTGTTAAAATCCAAAACAACAGAAGCAATACGTAAATATCATTTAGAAGAACATGTCTTGAACTCCTATTTTAAATATGGATTTGTCTTGTCTGCGAGTTTAGTGAAGCCATACTGTGCATAAGATTTTGGGTCCAAAATCCTTGTGTTGATGCACTGGATACCAGCTGGTTTCCATTGGGCAAGTTCCTTAACTTTTCAGAGTCTCAGTTGCACCATCTTCAAATTAAGGGCAATAATTAGCTACTCTAATTGTGGACGGCCGATTAATGGAACTAAAACACAGAAAGCATGCAAACAATACCCAAACCAAAGTAAACATTAATGCTAATGCTAAGAATGACCTATAATACTATCAGGCCCAGATTCAGAAGATAATCAATATTTTTGGTTCACTCCTGCTGTGACACCAACACCTTGGCTTAAAATAATAACCCGTGGTTGCTCAACACGGGCAGAGCTCAGCAAGGACACTTGGCTCTGGGGCTCCCTGTGGAGTCAGCTGAGGTGACTCCTGCTTCATGTGGGAGCTTGACTGAGCCAGAACTTCCCAGATGACTTCACTCCTGTGTCCGGTTTCTCAGCCGGGGTGGCCGAAAGGGCTGAGGTTTCTTGGCCCTCTCTAGCCACGTGGCTCAGGGTTCCAAAAGGGTGACGACGGAAGCTCCTCCCTACGGGACTCACACTCTCTTTTGACCTGCAGTTGATTTCTTAATGATGTGTAGGGCTTCCGGATTGGCTCTGAGTTCAGATGAGCCCTTTATTATCTCTCTTAAAAATGACCTTTGGTGCCTCCTCTATTCACTCAAAAACAAATATCACTCAGCATGCTGAAGAACTTAAACAAAGTCCTGCCCTGGAGGGGCTTACACTCTATGCGGGAGAAAATAAATACGTAAAATAATCGCAGGTTGTGTTTGATGCTGGGAGGAAACAAACAAGGGCAGTGTTAGGGGGGTAGCCCTGCTGAGATAGGTGACAACAGAAACCTTCTATCGGGAAGTAAAAGTTCAGCACAGTCCTGACAGAGGGCAAAGGTCTAGTTTTGAAAAGAGCAAGAATCCCAAACAGAATGAACTGCATGTGCAAAGGCCCTGGGGTGGGAAAGACACAGACCTGACAGGTTATTGTGGCTGGAGCCCCTGGGTGATTCAAATGATGGCAGGGAAAAGGAGCACGGCACCAGATTATGCAAGACCAAGAGGTCATTGCTGGATGCTTGGTTTTGATTTGCAAGGCAGTAGAGGTAGCCAAGGAAGGTTTTAAGTAGGACGGTGACACATTTTATATTTTGGTAAAGTTCATGTTGACTGCTGTGAGCAAATCCATACAGTAAGCTTAGTCACCTTCCCCTTAACCTCAGGTGCTATCAAGTATAGTCATTCATAGTATTGTAAATAACACATCCTAGTGATACTGCTCTAAATATCTCTTGAAAACATTTTCAGTGGTATCTTTTTTGGCAGAATCCACTATCAGGTAAATAGGTTCATTTCTTCAATTTTTCAGGGTATCTATAGCTAGAGTGTCTTACTATTAAGTGCCTCCCCTATCGGGGGTTTGGAAGGGTTAATTGAGACAATGTACAGACAATGCTTAAATGGAGCACCATTTACTTGGTCTAGAATATGCCCCCAGCGCTATGTAGCTCAGGGGCCCAATACCCAACCTTTCCACGATAAAGCCATGTCTGTTTTTTCTCTTTGTCAAAGATGGCTTTGCTCAGGGCTCTGTGTTCTAGATCCCGCTTCCATTTCTTCTTACTTTATGGTTTCTTTCTTCATTCTTTGCTGTTCCTTTTCCAATCTGTCCTATACCCTGGGTCCTTATCCTTAGTACTCCATCCCTTAGTACTCCAAAGAGATTGGAACCTGTTTTTCCCAAGTAAATCTCTCTGTGGAAGATAAAGAAATATTTCAAATATTTACTGTGATCTTTGGTATGACTATCCCGATTCTTACCCTAATTTGTTGCTCATCTGTGCAGCCCTTGTAGGACTTATCGTGTGATACTTAGTCATGGGTCAGGGGTCCTGAGCAGTAAAGCCCAAAACTAGCTGTCCTGGCAGATCAGACTGGAAACATTATATTTATTTCTAGTAACATTGTCAATCATGTACATTTTCTTTCCTTTCCACACAATCATGTGGAAATAATATTGGTTGCAAAGATGTCCCGAGAATTAATGGAGAGGAAATCTATTTAAAGGTGAAGATTAGAAATGTGTGATACAGAAGCTGACTGGTTTTATAATTCAGTAATATATTTGACGTCTTTATAGCTCTGCTGCCAGGCCAAGTAAACGACAGACAATAATAAAATGCCTTCTGTTTCCTGTGTTTGGAGAGTGTTGAATATAGCTGGTATGATGTCTCTGTTTTGCAGGTTGAAGTAGATCCTGTTACTACCTTCCCTCTGAAGGGCTTGACGCCGCTCACAGAGTACACTGTGGCCATTATCTCCATCTATGATGAGGGGCAGTCGGAGCCTCTGACTGGAATTTTTACCACAGGTAAACCTTATTATGGTATGGAAGTTTCCAAGAGTAACTACATAGAAACCAGAAGCTGAAGCAGTTTCCTCAACTGTGATTTTGAAGAGCTTTTTGAATTTTATGTTGTATTATCATTATTTTTATTGATTTATTTGAGAGGGAGAGTATGCATGCATGGTGGGGAGAGGAAGGGGAAGAGGGAGAGAGAGAATCTCAAGCAGACTCCCCACTGAGCATGGAGCCCAAGGCAATGTTCTGTCTCATGACCCCGAGATCATGACCTGAGCCAAAACCAAGAGTTGGATACTTAACCAACTGAGCCACCCGGGGACCCCTACGTTCTATTAAGCACTGAACAATTAGGTGACCAGAATGAGTACGGCCTGATTATTTTCTATCAAAGCAAGGGAAAGGGAGGAGAGCTTATCTAAATTCAAAAGGTCCCAGTTATGTAAATGTGTATCCTGTTCTGTCCCTACTCTTATACCATTTCTTTTGTTCTATGGGTCTAAAACTTTCACAGCTTTCTTCTGTTTTCGTATGCATATATATTAAGTTGACCTTCCAGAATGGTTGACACCCAGCGATTTTTTTGACCTGCAAGAATGACAATTCCATACTGTGTAACCTAAGACATTCAATCTGTAGCCAATAATATATTCATGCGGCCTGAAGTATTAATACAACAATGTGGAATCTTTTAAATGCCAAAATAAAAAACATAAGGTGTGACTGCATGATTTTCCTTTTCTATGTATACCTTGTAGTCAATAAATACAAAAATTTTTTGCCTCTTGGTGGCAAAAATTCTATTGTTTGCTCTCTGAACTTAACGTTGCTTGCACTTGGAAAAGCAATGGAGGGATGTAGTGAGGACAGGAGCTAATTTGGAGAGATTTGAAGTATATGCTCCTTTGAGAAACAATGTTCACAGAAAAAAGTTCAGTAATTCCACAAAACTCCCTGAAGGCTAACTAACTCCCATTGGGATTCTCCTGATGTCCTATGAATTTTAAAATCTCTAATTTCAGGCACCCTCTGTGGCTCTGTCGTTAGGCTTCTGCCTTCATTTCAGGTCATGATCTCAGGGTCCTGGGATGGGGCCCCGCATCGGGCTCCCTGCTCCATGGGGTGTCTGCTTCTCTCTCTCCCTCTGCCCCTTTCCTCTGCTCATGCTCTCTCTCATTCCTCACTGTCTGTCAAATAAATTTTTAAAAAATCTCTAATTTCGGGGCTCCGAATCAGTGGGTTTAGTCTCTGCCTTTGGCTCAGGTCATGATCCCAGGGTCCTGGGATGGAGCCCCACATCAGGCTCTCTGCTCAACAGGGAGCCTGCTTCCTCCTCTTTCTCTGCCTGCCTCTCTGCATACTTGTGATCTCTGTCTGTCAAATAAATAAATAAAATCTTTTTTTAAAAATCTCTAATTTTAAGCAATAAAAATCGATGACTGACAAAGACTGTCACCCATTTGGATTTGGGGCTCTGTGGTACATCCCTGAAGTATGAAACCGTATAAGGTCTGATGAATCGTGTTTCACTTCCGATGACACCCATATGTACAAGACGAAAAAGATGTCCGGTTCTTCTTTAACTTATTACGAGGGGATGATTTAGTCACGAAAGCAAATAAAACTAAGAGAGACATTCCCCAGACCTCAAGGGCACCAATTGGTTAATTTCCTCAACATGATGAGCAAATCATATCTTTGTAAACTAATAAATATGACACTCTTACTTTTTATAGCTCATGAAAAGAGCCAAATAGAGATTCTAAGAGTTCTGGAAATTACTGGAAGACTTTAAAAAACATGCCGTATCCATGGTCTTCCTGATTTATACCGTGGACCAATGCTGGCAGCAGAAACTCAAGGTCCCACTGGGCTGACGGGCATGGCTTTCTCAGCTTCCATGTGCTTTCCCAAAGCCAGAGGTCCCCCAGAGGGCCTTCTTCCTGGCGGCCCTGGCATCTTCTTGAGTTTGGCCTCCTTGCCTTCTCTGTTCCCTGACAAAGTCTCCTTCCTTGACTCACAGAGGAGGTTCCAGCCCAGCAATACTTGGAAATCGATGAGGTGACGACAGATAGTTTCAGAGTGACCTGGCACCCCCTTTCGGCGGACGAAGGGCAGCACAAGTTGATGTGGATTCCAGTCTACGGCGGCAACACCGAAGAAGTGAGTGTCTGAAACACACTGAAAAGTCATCTGGAGCATTTTTTTTCTGGAAGAGAATAGCCCCTGAACATTTGCATGGGTCTTCACTTTAAAAGAGATTGAGAATCCCAGAAGTCGTTAATATTTGGCCTGGCATGCAGTTTTAGAAATGTCAAATCCTATGATTTTTCTAAGATTAAAATGGCATTTTTTTTTTTTTTTTGCTAGAGCCCCCATTATATATTTAATATATTTTCAGGTCCTTTGACTTTCATACAGGACATTGAATAAAAAATTTCAACTGGTACTTTTGCAATATGAATAGCTTATTTCTTGAGGGAATTGAAAGGAATGTGGTCTCGGCTTTGACTTTAAAATGGAATTCGGTGGCCCTGGAGTTCATTACGCTTAGTTGTTTCTTGCTTATGATCAGGATAACTGTTTGTCCTTTTTATTATTTTTTTTCTTAACTTTCACCGCTATTCAAGTAAACCCTGTTACTAAGCACCGAATGCTTTCCAGGTTCTCCTAAAAGAAGACCAAGACTCCCATGTTATTGGAGGCCTGGAGCCCGGCACTGAATACGAGGTTTCGCTCTTGGCCATATTGGATGATGGGAGTGAGAGTGAGGTGGTGACCGCTGTGGGGACCACACGTAAGTGTCGGTCTGGCCAAGGGGACGTCACCAGCGGCTGCCATCTGTTCTGTTACCCTCCCGCCCACTTGGTTGCCTGCCCATCCACCTTATTCCTGCCTACAAGGCTTTAATTCCTCTATGTCCCCCAGAGTTCTTCATTTGCCCTCACCTTTAGTGACACCGCTGCATGTGGCATATGAGAATCCTAGGTAATCACCCTAAAGGCAGAGACCGTATCTGTCTTGTTCACCATTATATCCTCAGCACCTAGCATAGTGCCTGTTATATTTTAACTGTGTGATAAATACTTGTTGAATGGACGGATGGATGGGTAAAATAATTTAAAAGTGAATAAATGAGTGAACAAATAAACCGAGGGCAAGCATGTCCAAGAGCTTTTGGAATTTCCCAAGTCAATCTCGGTTCCAAGAATCTTGTATAAAATTCACTCGCTGATTCATTCATCCCTTCATTTTTTAAATATGAGGTATTAACCACATATTAAATTTTCTTTGATGAAGTTCCCTGGAATCAGACTCTGAGACAGAAAATTGCAGCCAGAAGGTTAATTGAAGACTGTAGTTGGGAGATACATCTGTAAGGAAGTAAGGATGGTGGGATGAGGCATAGGGAGAAGCTAAAACTGAGGCTTTGGCTAATTCCATGAAGTGTTCTGGACCTGGGATGACCCTCCACAGTTGTCCCCAACTGTGTCAATGGGGGTGAGCCTTTGTATCCCCGCATCCCCAGTCATTGGAGGCGGGCCATCCCCTGACGGAGTCTGTGACCTCAGCCGGAGGCTGTTCCCAGAGCTCTGAGCCACGGGCAGCCAGTATTCCAGAAGCTGGTGATGAGCAAGCGACCCTGAAGAGGGGCTCTGGGAGGAGAACCACACAATTGCTCCACTGTGCCGATTGCCCACGGCGTATACACGACATGGAAGATATGCATATGCTCTTCCTTGGTGGTCTTGTTTGGCAGCCCTTTCCTAGCATGATCTACAGCACTATTTATTTTCCTTCAATTACCATGGTTATGCCCCATTTCACAGTAACTGGGAGGTTTCACAAAGATGTATGTGTAAGTCAAATGTTCATATGAAGGCTGGTATCTGTGATTAGAAACATTCGCTTCTGTGGGTTTCAGTTTCATTACCAGCAAAAGAGGTAGCACTTCTGCTTTATTGACAGCTTGTTTCTTCTTTCTTGCAATCAGAGTCAAGAGGTTGGGAGAAGCAAGTGAGACAATATAGGGGAAATTTTCTCTGAAAACTATAATAGGCTCTACGCAAATGTGCAGTTACAATCATTACACAATTTTGAAGTCATGAATATTTTTTTAGTTGACAGTGTTTGGACCGAACCATCTACGACCATAGCCCCCACCAGACCTGTGACGTCAGGTAAGGACAAATGGTTTGTCCCCATTTCCCCGTAAGAAGTTTGATTTAAACAGAAGTTATGTTATCCCAGTTTTATTTATCTTATATTATTATTTAGGAATGGTGCCTTCCCATTCAAATTTCACTCCTCTTAGAACCTCTCAACCTCTTCTCAGCCCTAAATGCCAATGAGTCTTGGGACCTCACTATGACATCTCTACCTGTTCCATCTTTGTTTTGGGTTCCTATTTAATCTTTCAAAAGATGTTCACAAAGCACAGCACAGGAGTCTACCCTTCTCTAGATCGCAGTGACTTCTATTGCTGTCTGTTAAGAATTACTCACATCATGGTGTCCTTGTATTTCGGTGGGTAACTGAGACCTGGCTGGTCTAATGGGCTTCCCACCTCAGCTACTTTCTCTTTCAGCTTAACTTTCTCCACCTCCCCTCTTTATGAGATACCTTCCAACTAGTGGTCACAGTCAACTAGATGAAACAGAAATTTGATTATACTATTTTTTCTTCCTACCTAAAACCCTTCAGTGGCTCTCCATCACGCATCCATTCACTGATTCATTCATTTTCTAGTTAATCTGTATCGAGCCCTTCTTTAGCACAGTGTCCCAAATCTCTTTATCATAACATCCAAGATCCTTCTGCTTTTCTCCTTGGGTTCCACCATGTTTTTCAAGCTCTCCCATTTCCTCCTGCCATCTAGAACTGCTGGCTAGCCCTGAAGGTGAGACATTGCCTCCCATTCCCAATACCCGGTACCCTCCCCCAATTTTGCCTGCTAAATGTCATTCTCCTATCTCCCCTGTGACTTTTACTATTTTTGTCAAGTGTTTATCCCTGTATATCTCAAAGGCCTAACACAATCTGGCATAAAGGGAACACTCAGTGAATGTTTGCTGAATGAATGGTTGAATGAAGAGAAGAAAGAGTCTTCTGGAGATGGACAGAGCGAAAGGAAGTCAGATGGTATAAATGAGGGAGCCAGCATCTCGGTAGAGGAGAAGGAGTGTGTCGGAGAGCATGGATGAAGGAGTTTGGACAGATATCAGAGAAAGGATAAAATCCATATGGGCTGAATGGATAGAGGCAGCCATGATGAGAAATGTATGCTTTGAGTGACGAGTATTGAAATAGAAATGAGGGAACAGGTGAATAGGATATATGTTGGCTACTGGATCATACCCTGAAGCGGACCACATCTGGGCCCTCATTTTTGCTTCTCCAGCAGAGCACTGGTGGGAGGCGTTCGTGAGCATGCTCCCCTGGAGGCTCCCCTTGTCCAGGGGCTTCTCCCCAGGTCCCCTTACTAATATATGAGTATGTATACATACATACATACATATATACATATACATATATACATACAGGGCTAATAGTTTTGAGGGGTCCATGATGCACCTTGGAAGCATCTCTTAAACTCATTTCTATCTGCTTCCGGTAGACATGATGCTCAACCTTCCCCACCCCCACCCCCGCCATTAACCACTAAAGCTGAGTTGTTCTCCTTATGGCTCTGCATTAGAGAGATACATCAGTGGTATTTGTTGCCATGTCCACACACAGTCTCTAGAGCTCATTTTGGAATATGATGGGTTAAAAGTTCTTTAATCCTTGGTTGTGCTTATTCCAGTTTTCCGGACAGGAATCAGAAACCTGGTTGTAGATGACGAAACCACTTCTAGCCTGCGGGTAAAATGGGACATTTCAGACAGCAGCGTGCAGCAGTTAAGGGTGACCTACTTGACTGCTCAAGGGGACCATGCGGAAGAAGTGATAGGAACGGTCTGTATACGCACATCTACCTAGACATCACTCAGTTCCCCGACTAACAGACCTAACGAGGCTGTCCCCAGAGACCCGTGCAAGCTTGACGACTCATTTCTTGGTGACTCTACCGTCTCCCAAAACTAATGTTTTTTCTTCATCCAAACTTAACTCCTGGTTTCTTAATGACCTCTCTAGCTCCAAAACTTGCTCTGCATACAACTTGCTTCAAATTGAGAAAGCTTCTGCACCTTGTCTCCCATGCTGCTTCCGCTGCCTTGACAATTCAATGGAGCACCAAAACTAGGTCATACGTAGTCTATTGTGCCCTGTCTCTGTCTGTATATACTGTTGACCCTTGAACAACATGGGTTTGAATTGCACGGGTCCGCTTATACGTGGCTTTTTCTCGGTAAATACAATATAGTCTTGTGTATGTGTTTTCTCTTGTGATTTTCTTGATAACTTTTTTTTCCAGCTGACTTTATAGTAAGGATACACTGTGTAATGCATACAACATGCAAAAATATGTGTTGATCAACTATTTACACAAATCAGTAAGGCTTCTGGTCAACAGAAGGCTATTGGTAGTTAAGTTTTAGGGGAGTCAAAAGTTATACATGGATTTTGGGCTGTGCACGGGCTCACCAGCCCTAACACCTGTGTAGTTCAAGGATCAACCACACCCATATATAAACTTCTAACATAGAAACTTTTAATATATACACGTATACTAAACTTCTTTGCCCTTGGGAGTAGGATTAAAGTTTCTTTGCAAAGCATGCATGAAAGGTTGTCTTTATATAGTTGAAGTGTTTCTAATGGGATAGCACCCATTAATGCATAGTTATGTTTTCACTGACATCAACTCATTTTCAGCAGTTCTATAGTCATTTCTAACTTATTCTTAAATATGACTGTTTCCCTAAGGGGGTTTGGATTGTTATATGCTGAGTTTTCTTTGTTTCATTTAATTTGTTTTTCTATATTAGAAACCTGAGTATACGTTGAGTCATGGCCTTCCCGTGTTTTCTTAAGTTACACCGTATCATTCCTTTTATTCAAGAACCTGAACATTCAGCAAATGAGCTCCCCATCAGTCCAGACCAGTCTGCATCTAAAGGAAATTTTTCTTTTTAGTCACGGACTATGCCTTATTTAACCTCATTACTTGCATTTCTTGTCCCTGCTGCATTACTTTGAGACACTCTAGGAAAGACATCTCCAAATTCATTATTGCTCAAGAATAACACTATTATCCTTTGTTTCTCTTCCTTAAGTATAAAGCCTTTGATGGAAAATTATTTTTATTTATGTGCTTCCATAAATAATTATTTGAGCCCAGATTTGTCTCAGGAAAGTACTTAATTTCAGGCTGATGGAGGACTTGTTATAGAGCACAGTGATATTCTTGGGAATAGTCACATCCACAGTGAATAACCAGAGAGTCCATGAAATTGGTCTGGGGGTACTTTTAGAAAGTTAAAAGACACTTAAATAAAACAAGTTGAGTTATAAATTCACCCAGATCATACATTTAAATGACCCATGATTGAAAAATTCAAAATAAAATTGTACTTAGCAATGGTAACTAGGGACACAATTTGGATATTTAGTTTTCCCTGTTATTGTCCCGTATTTTAATTTAGTTCCTAAAAATGAGACCCATAAAAACTTCCCAGAGTAAGAGTTTTGGTTTTGGTTTTTGTTTTTTGTTTCTACTCTTTCCAAGGAACATATTAAGCTTCTTGCTAAATTATTCTTGCTAATTTGGAAAGACACAATTTAATCTCATGCATGCACTTGTAAGCTATGCAAGGTAAAATAATAATAATATTTACTTTGGGTTGTCTCTAGATAATATTCCCTTTGCTAGTTTCTTTCATTTCACACTGTTTATTTTGAAACACTTGGACACCTACATGAAGGGAAAAAAAGATCAAAGGTCTGAAATACACATGTGCCCCAGTTAAGCAAACCCTTCATAAAAATGAAAAATATTGATAAATTTGGTGGTGATTATTTGCTGTGCAGAAGTGTTTTTGCTAAACTGAAGAAAGTACTGTAGAATTCTTTAATATCAAGCTTTCCTACCAAATCCCACTTGAATTGGATTTGTGCACATTTAATTTACAGACATCTTTTCAAGGACCCAACTGAGGATTAACTGAGAATTTCTATCTCAGTGTTTAGGAAAGGTTACTTCTACATAAGTGTATTATTATATTAGAGACAGAAAGTAGGTGCATCTAGATTTAGATTATAAAACAAAAATAGGGCAGGCAATTGCAGATCTGTAACAAAGTCTAAAGGCCTTGAACTCCCAACACCAAAGGAATATCTTTAAGTAATAATGCATGACAGACAAAGGCAGAGAGCTATAGCACATTATAAAAGTGAGAAAGGTATTGTGTCCAGATAAGAGAAATGCTTCTTACCATCTTACCACATTTTCCTTAACTGTAAAAGCTGATTAGATTTGCTTGAGGAAATGATCAAGTGAGAGAATGGTGTTATGTCTGTAACATTAGTAAACCAAAGTAAAATTTCAGTGTATAGAAAACAAGGAGAACTCAGTTTCCTGTTCCAATTGAGTAAGTGAAGTATCCATATATTTTCTAAACCTAATCAAATCTGCCAAATATTTGCAATAAAAAGCTTTTGACCTTGGAGAAAGTAAAGCTGCTTGATCAGCAATGACTTTGCCCTGAACTTGTTGTCAGTGTATGGAGGTCACACACTTCTTTATTTGTAAAAGGCTGATCAGGATTTCAGACTTTTCTAGAGCCTAGATGTCAACATCCATAACCATGACCTGAATTCTGATTTGCAAGAAATATTCCAGAACACGTAGACTCAGTGTGTGGCTCTGTCTCCTACGAGATAAGCTGACATTGCTGCAGCATCCAAGGACATGATCTTTTTTTTTCAGAAATTTTGTTTTATTGTATTTTATAAAAATATTAGTCTTCAATGGATTGAAATTAAAATAGCAGCGCCAACGTTACCCAGCCCCCTTTCACAGATAGTGTTTGACTCACTGTCTAGACACAGTTTTATAAGCTGGGAACACAATGAGACGCAGGGAACCCTGTTCCTCCTGATGGGATCCAGGCTGCTCCGAACAGCTTTGGGCAATAATGGAGCCAGACATGAAGTTCCATTTCTAAAAGAAAATTTAAAACGTGAAAGTTCACTGGTTAGATTTGCATCTCATTTAACCATAAAGCATCTTTTATAGAATTGTTTTATAAACAAAACCGCCATCTGCTGTGATCTCCAGCATCTGTTTTTAGTAAGAGTCCATCTTTACCCTGCTCTGTGCAAACAAGCAGAGGCCAAGCAGAAGGAACGTTGCATTCCCCAAGAGGAGATTTGCATTTTATTCTTGGAAATGAGTATCATTAGGGTAAAAACGCTCAGACGGTGTAGCCACACGCAGCAGGCTGTAGTTGTTAAAGCAAGGCTCAGGCTGGATATTCAGGATTCCAAGATGGCTTCTTTACTCAAAAGCTGTGTGGGCCTCATATGTAAAATTTTCCCCCATATGTAAAATTTATGTAAGGTTACTCCTTACCTCCAAGGGTTGTGGTGAAGAATGAGTGAATTGCTATATTAAAATTCTTAGGGTAGCACCTGGTGCATAATAATTGCTGGGTAAAGATGAATATTCTAAACGACATCAACTACTTCCTAGCAAACTCAGTGATATCTCCAGAGCAGCTCTACTGCTTTTCAGAATTCCACAGTCGAAATGGGATTGGTTCCAAGCTCATGCATTTCTTAGTTTGAGAGATGACCCTATTTCAGGAATATCAGCATGGGTGGTTTGCTAAACGGGCAGCTTGGACCGAATGCCCGGGCTCTGTGCTTCAGAGGAGTTATTTAAAAGAAGTGCCCTAAAGGAAGCTACACTGATGGGATAATAAGTCAGGGCAACCCCTGTTCTTCCTTTACCTGTCCTTAATGCCAGGCTTATCTAACTCATTTGAGAATAAAGCAGAGCTCTTTAAACAAACAAACAAACAACAACAACAACAACAACAACAAAACACAACTCCCTTCCGGGTCCACATCAACACACCCCTGTAGGATATTTCAATATCCCTTTCATCCAAGGAGTAAAATCATACTAATTCATTATAAAGTCACCTAATTCAGACTTCCTTTTTAACAGAGTATCTTAGAAAATTGCTTTTAGATCTTAACAGTATCTTAGCAACAGCTCCTTCTGGGTTCAACTCGAGGCTTCCTAGGGCTTAGTCCATGATTTATAGGTCTCTTTCCTCATCCAGAAGTAGACAGCACAGCCCTTTTCCTGCTGGCATTTTACCCAGGCCTGGAATCAAAAAAGCATCTCCAGCTGTCCCAGTCTTGTGACTCCTTTAAACACGTTTGGGTCAGTTCTTAGATCTTACTTAGCACTTTTCCAGCCATGATTAAGTTCCCCAAATGGCCCTGAGGTGTGCCAGCATCTGACTGCCGAAGCAGAGGCAGAAAGTCTTGTGGTTTTAACATTGCGAACATGTGGCTTTTCTGGTCCGTGTGCTCGCTGGGAGTTACCAGAACGTGCCCCACGGAGCCACATGGCATGTTACACCGATGCTTGTGCGGTGTGGACCCCGCCCCTGCCTTTCAGTTTTTGCAGCCATGAGAGGTAGAGTGATGGTGATTTCAGATTGAGGAAGACATCTCCTTTCAGAAATAAAAAAAAACCTGCCTGTTTGTAGTCTTACTGGGAACTATGTTTTGCTCTGGAAAAACGCAGATTTAATGCCTGGTTCTGTTGTTCTTGGCCAGCTTCCATTCTTTTCTAAAGTGCTGGGGTTCGATTATGTCTGAGAGAATGAAGAAGGGAATTTTCTAGAATTTTCTGAATTTTCAGAGGATACTGAAGTAGAATAAAAAATGATAAGCAGGCTGGGCTAGAGAATGAGTCCTCCTAAGCTACAAACACCTGCTTTCCAAAGACATGATGATTCTCACTTCTGGGTACTTTACAAATGCTGAAAAGATGCTGCTAGACTATTCCTCAGAGCCTAATTGCTTCTAATTTAAACCGGCTCTCGAGGTTATAAGCTGAGGGCTGCTGTGAGGGCAATTCCAGACAAATGCTTTTGCACGGATGCCTAGTTTTCCTCATTGCTGTTCAAGCACATTGTCTTGCTTCTGGTTATTTCCAGGTCCCCAGAGTCCTGCTCCATTCGTAGACCAACAGGAACAAAAGTCTTAACTAAGACCGGGGTCCTTTGCTTTTCTCTTCAGGTTATGGTGCCTGGAAACCAGAACAATCTCCTTCTGAAATCTCTGCTTCCCAATACCGAGTACAAAGTCACGGTGACTCCTATCTACGATGATGGAGAAGGTGTCAGCGTCTCTGCCCCGGGAAAAACCTGTGAGTGAAGCCTTGCCCCCGTGCCTGCTAGCTGACTAGCTCATTAAAAACGCCCAGCCCCTACAATGTGCCCTGAAAACCACAGTGTGGTGTGGGGGAAAGACCAAAAGAGATTGGGAGGCTGAAAAAATCTGTTTGAATCCTCTGTCCACCCAGGCAAGCTGTATGAATTTGGGCGAGGCGAGCCTAGATGCCCTGGGCTGCAGTTTTCTCGTATGTAAAAGCAAAGACTTAAAAAACTATGCGTTCCTCCTCCAGCATCTAATTCATCACAAGTCCTGCTGATTCTCCAAAATGTGTCCTGCGGGCCAGTCCTCTTGTCTTCCTCTGACACTCCGCCCTGACCCACGCCTCACTCTCTGTCGCTAAAATGAGCGCTTCTACTCTTGGATCCTTCATTCTCCTCCCAGCAGCCTGAGAGGCTTTTCAAAATACAAATTATCTCACGGCAGACCACTGTGTCAAGCCTCCGGATGGCCTCCCATTAGCCTCCCATTGTACTCGGGATAAAACCCAACAGCCTTCCCATGGCCCTGCAAGGTGCTCTAAGACCTGGACCCTGTCAATTCCCTCCATCTCACTCCCTAACAAGTGCCCCAGCCGCAAAGTACCCACTTTCCTGCTCTTCCCTGGACACCTTAAGCTTGTTCCTGCCTTAGGGCCGACGTACTAGCTCTTCCTCCCACACAGAATATCCTTCCCCAGATGTTTGCCTTTTGGGCTTTTTCTCATCATTTTGGCTCCAGCTCAAAATCACCCCCTCAGACTTTTCTGACAGACTTTTCTGACCACTCCCTGCGAAGTAGCTTCCACTCTCCAAGCCCTCAACCTGTTCTTTGGTTGCTGTTTTGTTGTTGTTTTATCATGTTAAGGCACCAATGACTACCTGATATTTTCTTGTTGACTCATGTATTTGTCCATCGTGTGTCTCCTTCCTTGGAGAGCAACATCACGGGAGGCCAGGACCTCATCTGTACTGTTTGCCTTTACATGCAAAGCTCCTGCAGTGCTGGGTGACACGGAGGGAGCGTCACTCAGTGTTTGTTTTGGGGCAATTGGCCGTGACAGTCGAGCGAGGAGTGTGCACCCGGGAGCACGCTTTAACCCGTTGGTTAAAGGCACTACAGAGTCTTAGCTGTCTTCATTGCTGTGTGGTCGTCTGTACTTGTGTGAACTACACCAGAACCCAGTGGCTTCAACTAGGAACCATTTTATTCTAGTGCATGATTTTGTAGGTGAGGGAATTAGCCCAGGCTTGCTGGAAATTCTGCTCCATGTGGTATGGATTAAGGTCACCTGGTGACTAGGTTGGTCTAAAGGATCCAACACAACTTGACCCACATGTCTGGCATATTGGTGGGGACACGTGGAAGGCTGCACTCAGCTGAGCCTCTCTCTCCATGTGGTCTCCACACCTTGCCATGTGCTGGTTCCAGCAAGAGAGTCATAGGTCTTACGTGATGACTCAGGACTCTAAGAGCAAGAGTTCCAAGAGGTAGTGAGTGGAAACTGTCAGGACAGTTAAGGGCTCTGTTTGGCCCTAGCCCAGGGTCACTTCTGCTGTAGTTCACAGAACCCACCCAGATTTGAAGGAAGGGGATTTCAAAATCCCGCAACCACCTTTAATCTACCACAGTCACCGAACAGTTATACGTGACTAGGTGCAAAATGGTGGCAAGGCCTGAATTCTGTGCTTGGGCACTTAAGTGTGGGTTTTTCAATGAAGTGTACAAGTCATTAAAATTCTGTAGCTGCTGGTTTCAAATAAGTGTAGTGAATTCTCTGGTTTTGAGTCAGTTTTGGATTATTTTTAACACTCTAATGTTCCATAAAGTTACCATAAACCCTGCCACTGTGGAGAAGGGAGGGAAAAAGGGGGAAGGGAGGCAATGGGAAGGCAAAGGGGCTACGACTAATTACTGCTCACCTAGGCTCAAAGACCTACTTTTAGCTGTCTTATGTTAAAAATTAACATAATATGGAGGCGCCTGGGTGGCTCAGTGGGTTAAGCCTCTGCCTTCGACTCAGGTCATGGTCTCAGGGTTCTGGGATGGAGCCCCGAAGTCGGGCTCTCTGCTCAGCAGGGAGCCTGTTTCCCTCTCTCTCTCTGCCTGCTTCTCTGCCTACTTGTGATCTCTCTCTCTCTCTCTCTCTCTCTCTGTGTCAAATAAATAAATAAAATCTTTTAAAAAATTAACATAATATGTAAAACTTCCATGATGAACAAATATATGCACTCACACAAATAAAAACCATGTAAAGACTTTTACTATAGAACTATGACTTAAATCCTATTGCAGAAATATCACCACCTGTAACAATATCTATATAGTAAAATTATTTCCAGGTGTTAGTGGATGGTCTTCCCATTTTAAGCTATAGTCAACACAGCTCCATTCCATCAACAGTAACAGAAATGATGATGATGGTATCTGTCCGCGTGCACAATGGTTTACAAAAGGCTCTCCACATCGATGGCTTAATGTTTTGATAAAAAAATTGGTAAACAACAATATACAGTTTCAAACAGTGTAGGCAGTATGAAGATGAAAGGAAAAAAAAAATCACCAGAATCTTCCTTCCTCAAGTTACCATCATTACCACTGGGCGTGCACCCTTGATATTGCTGTACAAACATACTTTGATAGTGGAACACAGTGGTATGTAGACAGAACTGTTTAATAAACACGATTCAATTCAGTTTCACTCAAAATAAACTGAAGAAAAGGAATGAGAATGACCTTCAGTGAACTACTGATCTTCACATGGAAGTGTTTCACCACAAGAATTTACTTCCTATATATTTAATTTTTAGAACAACCCCAGGCTCTCAAAATCACACTGTGTGTTAATACATTTTTACTTGTAAATATTTTTAATGTTATGGGGACGCTAGCTTGGATTTGTTAACAGTGTCTTTTGTTAAGATGGAAACCACACTAAACCACTGTTTTTCCTTTTCTCTGCTCAGTGCCGCCCTCTGGTCCCCAAAACTTACGGGTCTCAGAAGAATGGTATAACAGGCTGCGCATTACATGGGATCCCCCGTCTTCCCCCGTAAAGGGCTATAGGATTGTCTACAAACCTGTTAGTGGTAAGTAATGCTTCGTAAAAAAAAAAAAAATATTGTTACCATGATTAGGCATCTGAAATGGTTTTCAAGATAAATCATTTTTGTTTTGATTTTCTATCTTTGCTTTTATCTTTAGTTTCGAGAAGTGGGAAGGGCCTTACCTTGTTTGAAAAAAATTTTTTTTCCTTGTATGGTCAGTGTTAGGGTAGATATTATCAGAACAAGGAAGTCATGACTGCACCTAAAAAATAACTGGGCTCGTTTATGAGCAGAATTCATCCTTGTTATGTACCTAACCTAGGCGCCCCCCATACAAGGAAACAGTCAAAGGACACCTTGACTAGGTGGGAGTAGGAAGCTTCTATGGCTCATTGGATATGTAAGCCCTAAACATTCACAATCTCTAATTTCTAATTCCTCTTCTACCTCTTCTTGGATTAGTAGGAAAAAAAGTTGACTGACTTCTTGGATTAGCAGGAAAAAGTTGGCTTACCAACTTCTTAGTCTCTTTATTTTGGAAACTTTATTGGAAAATGTATAAAATTTGAAACTATAAAATGCAGCAGACCCCTCAGGTTGCGGCTATAAAAGGCTTTTCCATCAGCCTCTTAGTCGTCTTGATGAGGGGATCTCTCTCTCCTTACCTGCCACATCTTTCCATCCTAAAAGCAGGAGAATGGCACAAACAAGGGCGATCGTGGCCTTGGTCCATATGTCTGGAGAGACAAGGCACTTGTTACACTATTAACTCCTGACTTTCAGCACTTCTGTGAAGTTTAAACAGAAAACTAAAAATAGATATTAGAGGGGTCTTATCCATTTTTTGGACTTGGGCCTTTGACTCTGATTATTCATAAGAAAGAGTTTCTCTAATGATGTTTACTGATTTGGCAAGAAAATTTAAAGAGTATTCTTTGCACCATGAAAAAACTCTTTCTGCCCTCGAAGAGCACACAAGGCTCAGTATGTCATCTCAGATTTGTTCTTGCCTCTGGGACACTTTTCAGCTTTTTCTATTGTGTCCTATTATCCAGGCCCATACAAGTAAAATACCCCTCCTCCAATTTCTCCAGACAAACATCTCTATGAAACGAAAATAAATTAGCAAGAATATATCATGGACTCATTGGCCAACTCAAGACTGATTCTTTGCGACCCATCACCAATTCTTTGGTTGTTTTTCTCTAGGCCTGAAGCATGTGTTAATTCATAAAACAGCCTTGCTAGATCCGTGCTTTGGACCATTTTGTAAATATTTATCAGATTCTCTGAGGGAAAATAGCTTTGTTTTAGGCCAGTGGTTGTTGACTGATGCAGTTTTGCTGCCGAACAGAGAGATTTTTGGTGGCTACAACTTGGGAGGGTAGAAGGCTGCTCTGGGCATCTGGAAGGTAACATTAAGCATCTTAAGAGTCACAGTACCTGCCCCTACCACCCCAGAATTAAGAATTATCCATTCCAAAATGTCCATAGCACTGAGGTTGAGAAATCTTGCTCTAAGTCAAGTGGAAGATCTGTATGTGGTCATTTGAGTTAAGATTTTGGTGCATGAGAAAATCACTACTGAGATAGCATGTACATACAGAAATATAGAAATACATTGTTGGAAGGGGCTTCTGAAGTAGAGTAAGGAGTATTTTAGGAACTTGTTAGTAACTCAAGACTGTTAAAGAATGAGCACAGATGGGGAAAGGCGGGAAGTAAATTAGTTTGTATGGAACTTAGCAAGGAATGTTTTTAGTGCTAAAGCAAAGACTCCACTGGGCTGAAAAAGTGGTGAAAATGTAAGGACCCAAAGAAGCCAGCTGGTCAAGGGCCTTGGAATAATAGTGTCATCTGTTGGTTCTGAAAAATGCTCAGAGGAGAGGATAGGACTGATAGTGGTAGCAATTATGCTGAACCCCCATGTGGCAAAGTACAGCATAATATCCATAAAATTTGCTGCTACTACATCTTGCATGCCTGCTGGGGACAAGGCTGGGTGTCTGAGAAGGAATAATTGGGAATGACTTCTTCAGTATGCCAAGTGCCCCAAAGCCCAAGGCAATGTAATTGCTCCACTGTGAAGGCCTTACAAAATGGCATACGGTAGACTTTGAGGTGGACCAGCTCCTCTCAGTAAGCACTAGGGAAAGAACTGCATTTGAGAAAAAGCCTAGACCCCTAAAAAGAGTCCTAGCATGGTGTGTCAGTCTTGGAGCCAGTTCAAATCCCAGCTCTGCTGCTTGTCTTCTGTGTAATCCTGGGCAACCGAAACACAGTTGAACCAGTCCTATTCCTATCAGGAGTATTTCCATTTTTCCATATTCCAGTGCAACTGAAATCACTCTTTCTCCCTTAGTTGCTGGCCCGACCCTGGAAACTTTCGTGGGAGCTGGCATTAATACCATTCTTATCACAAACCTCCTCAGCGGAATGGACTACAATGTGAAAATATTTGCTTCCCAGGCCTCAGGCTTCAGTGATGCCCTGACAGGCGTGGTGAAAACTCGTAAGTCTGGTGTCCTGTTGCCTCAGCCCTTGCATGTGGTTTTGCTGCTTTGCTTTCACTGTAACTCAACACCCGCTTCAAGTTGGCGGTTCGTTTTTATTTTCCTCAGCATTACCCTTTCTGGATGGTGTTTCGTGGAAAGAAAGGTGTGCGCCTCACTCAGGGCTGTAGCTCAGCGTCCTGGTTGGCAAGCCCAATGTCAGAACCTGCCATTTAAATATACTTGGTGGTGGCAGATAGGATTTCCTTCTGGAAAGTCTCCTGCGCATTTTTCTTATTAGGTGAAATTTTCCAACCAGTCTGTAGCCTGACATGGCCAACGCCAGTCAAAGCTGGGCCAGAGGCAGGGGAGGGTGGGGGAGGTTTGCCTTTTCAAAGGGGAGTCTTTGCCCCTCCCCCCTTAGTGAACATGCACAGACACACACATACACATATGTGTATCTACACAAAGTACACACACAGACACACACTTGCCACCCATAAAAGCTACAAAAAGGACTTTCTTCTGTACCTTTTAAGGGTTTTCATGCTGTCTGCACACCATCTGGGACTTCTCACTGGCATAGACCACATCCAGACACCCATGGTATAAGGCAATGTTTTCCAAACTCTGGCACGTATGTTCCATACTCCTCATGTTTGTTTTCCTTCCACACCATCTGTTTAATATATTTCTCTAAATCGACTTACATTTTTTTTAACTTAAATACTTTTCAAAACTCACATAATTATCCTAAACAGAAGACTGGTATTTTTAATACACATTAAGGATAATACACAGATAATGGAAATAAACACAGTGAGGCTGTGTGCTCATTAAAATCATGCTGAGTGCTCTCAGCTATGCATGTGCCCCACACCTGAGAAGGAGAGTCAAAAAGAGAAACCTTCAATCTGCCACATTTTAGCTGTCACCTTGAGCAAATGACTTAACTTCTCTGAGGTCAAGTTCTCTCAACTCTAAAATGAAGATAACAGATTGATTGAGAGGCTTGCAAGTACAGGGTAACATGATGGCCCTAGGGCAAGCACTCGTGAATAACCATTATTATTATTATTGTAATGATTGTGCTTTATACCCTTGGCCCATAAGTCACTCTCAGCCCTGCCAAGTAATTTATCTGATGAATGGAATGATGCAAGAATGTGGCATATACTGAAGCAGACCCCAGGCCACCAGACATGTTAGATAGAGCCAGGCTTTACATCTGAGGAGGCTTCCTGAATCTTTTTTTTATGTAAGACCTTAAAGGCTGGATTATAGAATCCATTTAAATCTCAAAAGAAATAGTCTGTCTTCAACAGATCCATTTTGGCTTTGGCCTGTGGTTCTGATCTTGTCCTTGGCTGGTGAAGTGATGCCGTTCTGGGCACTGGGGTGTGACCTCCAAGGGATTTTCCTGTTGTTCTATTAGGAACCCTAGGAGCCGCTAGAATCCCCTGCGTATCTTCCCACTCCCTTTCTTCCCTTCACTGGCTTATCTTCATTTTCCTTTCTAGATCACTCTTTCTCTCTGGGCCACCTTTTCTGTCTCTATGATTTTTTATTGGCCTCTCTTCTCCCTGCTCTGCCTTGTCTCTTTCTGTCTCTTTTCTCTGCTTCTCTCCTTCTTCTGTTCCGTCTCTCTTCTCTTCTTCAATAAATACATTGGGTATTCAAAATATTTCTTCAAAGAGAGTATTGAATTATTTTATATTCTGTCCTTAAAGTAAAAATTAGATGGACTTCTCACGTCTTTTCTCTCTTTCTCCCAAGCAAAGTAAAAGCCCATACAATGCAAATAAATTAATTTGAGGTGTTTGTGAAATTCAGCATGATGACATAAATCATCAGTGATTTCCTTTCTTTTTTTAAATGGAACAGGAGGGCTTATTTATTTGGCCTTGGGAAAAGAGGTTTTCTCTCTCTGATCTAATAGAAAAGAACAATGTGAGGATGTAATTTTGATTAGACAAGATTATTTTTACCATCTTGAAAAATAATTTTAAACGATTTTTATGATATGAGGTAGCGAAGAGAGAGTGAAAAAATAAGAGAAAATGATGTGGACAAAAAGAGGTCATTAGAGAAAGGAAATACTAATTTTTTACTTTTCTGCTGGGGTCTAAATGATAAACACTAGATATTTACTGCTTTCTTGTATTAGAGAAACATTATTTTTATTGCTTCCCCCAGATAACTTTCCTGTGGGTCATTTTTGTGTATCACAATATTCTGTGATGAATAGGAATCTGTGTATTTTTTTATAATTTTAATGTGTTAATCTTTCATTTTTACATTTTCAAAAGCATGTTCATCTTCTTTAATCATGTTTTGAAGGCCAGTCTTTATGAAACTGCTCCTGTTTGAGTAAGACTTCCTTTTTGTCAATTTTCTTGTCCCTTTTATTTAAGCTAAAGCTATCTCCTTCAGTGGTTGATAAGTGCACATGGTATTTAATTTTTTATTATAAAAGTATTATAATACCAACTAGTTCCATCCATGTCATTGCAAATGGGAAGATTTCATTTTTTGAGGGCTGCGTAGTGTTCCATTATATATCTATATACCACATCTTCTTTAACCATTCATCTGTTGATGGACATCTAGACTCTAAGCAAAAATAAGTCAATCAGAGAAAGACAATTATCATATGATCTCAGTGATATGAGGAATTAGAGAGGCAGGGCAGAGGGGCCGTGGGGGAAGGGAGGGAAAAATTAAACAAGATGGGACCAGGGAGGGAGACAAACTACAAGAGGCTCTTAATCTACGGAAACAAATTGAGGGTTGCTGGAGGGGAGATGGTGGGAGGGATGTGGTGGTTGGGTGATGGACATGGGGGAGCGTATGTGCTATGGTGAGTGCTGTGAATTGTGTAAGACTAATGAATCACAGACTATACCCCTGAAACAAATAATATATTATATGTTTTTAAAAAAGTATATATTAATTGTGGCATATTTAAAAAACACAAATAAATAAAGAGGGAAGATTAAAAATCACTCTGAATCTCACCATCCATCACATCTTGTCTGTTCCTTGTGAACAGATATTTCCTTTTTTGTTTACAAATATCAAACAGACCATATTATTCATAATGTTTTGCAACTGCTCTTTCCAGTTATCTTTTGTGCCCTAATTTACTGAGTTGATGGATTTCCCACCACTGGCTATGGGAATTCGGACTTGGGGACATTTGTGGCATTGTCTGTAGTGTGATATCGGCATGCTTCTGTTTCATTCCAGTGTTTTTGGGTGTGACCAATCTTCAAGCAGACCAGATTCAGATGACCAGCTTGTGTGCCCGGTGGCAGGTGCAGCGCCATGCCACTGCCTATAGGGTGGTGATAGAGTCACTCCAGGGTAAGTGCAAGCCTGATTTTGTCAGGCCCTCACGTACCCGGTTCTGTGCAAATCTCTGTGGACAACAGGTACGTAACATTAGACCAGGGCCCTCTTCGAGGAGACAAGATTATATTATGGATGCAGGATAGGGAGTCAGAATGATTAGGTAAGCCAACTCTTTGACCTCTCTAAATGATCATTTTCTCATCTGTTTAATGGGTATATCCATGCCGATCTTGTGGCATTCTGTAAGGCTCAAGCTGAGATTAAACCACGTGAGACACTTGCAACGGTGCTTTGCACACATTAACCTCCAGAAAAATGTTAGCTGCTGGGTGCCTGGGTGGTCCAATGGGTTGAGTGTCTGCCTTCAGCTCAGGTCACGATCCCAGGATCCTGGGATCAAGCCCCACATAGGACTCCCCACTTAGTGGGAAGCTTTCTTCTCCCTCTCCCACTCCCCCTGCTTGTGTTCCCTCTCTCTCTCTCTCTCTATCAAATAAATAAATAAATAAAAATCTTAAAAATATATTTATATATATGTCAGCTGTTATTAGTAGTAGGAGACACACCCCCAGGGCTAACACTCTGTAGAGTTATATGGTGCTATTGTTTTGGTATTTACTCCATGGGGATCTCAGTTTACTTTTAACGTTTTTCTTACTGACTCTTTTTATTTTGGGGGATAGTTGGTGAACAACTAACTCATTCAGGAGATGGTTTAACATATTTATGCCCTCATGGGCAGGTTTTCCAGCATTACCTTTCTCAGGTACATCTGTAATTTGGGACTTAGTTTCAAAGTTGAAATACTAAAAATGTCTGTTTATTTCAATTACAAGTTTCAAGAGCAACAACAAGAGCTTGATCCCCAAAAAGTGAGTTTTTAGGGACTGTTAATCCTGTTTTCACATTATCAGCTTGGATAATATTCAGAAGATGAGAACAAATAATGAAAATTACTTTGACCCAATTTGTATTAGCAGTAGAAAAGATATATCTTGTTATTTGGGAGGGAATCTAGAGACACTGGAGAATCCCAAGTGATTTGTCTAATCTTCCAAATTGAGTAATGAAATTGGTAAAAAAAAATTTCTTAATAGACAAACGATCATGGTTTCCTCATTTAAAAAATCAGGAGGAGCTAATGTTAGGGTCTAAAGGGGACTGGGCTCAGTAGCCCATATCTTGGGTATAACTACATCCAAAGTACAGAAATCTCACTTTGGATCCAATCCAGAGAGTGGAAAGCACAGATTAGTAGAGCGGTGAGGGCACTTGGAAATATAAGGAGAATGTGAGACTAGAACATAAGCAACACAAGGAGAGACTCCTGCCAACCCCAGCCAAGACAGTGTCCCAAGAGACGTGCTAAACCACTAATTCCTTGATTCCCTGTGTGTGATCCTATAAGGATCCCTTTAGCATGGCATGACTGAACATACAGGAGTGGCTTTATTCAGGAATAAACAGTGAGTAAGGCAAAGTCAGAACAAGTCATGGGGATTTTGTGGTTGTATTTAATATGATTTATGGGATGTTTAAGCAAAAGCATATGAAAACCATGCAATTGTTTGAGAAACAACTATAAAATCTTGAGCTATGTTTCATATATCTTTATAAAACCAGTTAATTCACATTTTCATATAGAAAGGTTGACATTTCGTGGTATTTGTTAGGCCTTTTAAAAAAAATACTAAGGATAAAAATCACACTCCCAAACTATCCCACAATTTTTTTAACCTTTTATATCATTTAAGAAGTTGAGATGAAGGGACCTAGGTTCCTACGGATGTTCATTGTCTTTCATAAAAATTACATAGACTGACAAAAAGATATATCAAAACTGCCTCTGTCAATGGAATCCGTGAGCTCTGTCTTTTTTAAATTAAATGTCTTTAGCATTTTGCAAACTAGCTCTCGGATTTTTATCAGAGGATATGACGGATGGGTCTGATAACATTGATCTGGTAGTCTAAAACCTCAAAAAGCTCTTTCTGAAGCCAAGACCTTTGTTAGAAAAAGAAAAAAAAGGAGTCCACATTTCCTTCTTATCTTCAAGTGGGGACAACTTGTACTTCATCAGTGTTATTTCCAGGCTGCCAAAAACCTCTTCAACTGAGCTTTGATAGCCTCAATTAAACAAGAATGAACAAAGTGCTGCTCAATTGATTTTTCGTCAACATTTACAGCTGCGAGATTTACGAGCCCAATTAGCTTATATCTCATCCAGCCAATTGTCTAACTGAGTAATATTAATTAACGGACAGCAACAGTTTCTAATTCACAGCCTCAAAGAGGGGTGTTGGGGGTAGGGAGAGCAGTAGGGAGTAGGTTTAAATATTTTAACATATAGTTTAGATCAAGGAATAGTCTTCCTACTCTTGAGTAGAGAAGTACTGGTTGCATTTCTTTTCCTCTTTTTTTAACATTTGACCTCCTTCACCAATTTGTCCTACAATACTCCCCACCCCCAACTCCTGCCTCTGGCAGCCAGAAATCTGTTCTTGAGCTTGATTTTAGGTTGAGTTCCTTTATTTAAAAAAGAAATGCAACCTTTATCCTGACTGGTGCCTTTGGAGGACTTCTGGTCAGATGCAGATACTTCCACAGAGAGAGGAGTTTCCGAATCCCCTTTGTTTTAACTTCGTAAACCACCCCCACCCCCACACACACACACCCGACCCCCCCCCACTTCCCCATCCTCCACCCCACCCTCACCCCCCCCACCCAACCCCCAGCTCCATATGCTGCCTGGGCAGAAATGTTAGTCCTTCCACTCCAGAGGAGACATAGAAATGGGATCTTATTCTTATAAGTGATAGAGAAAAGCTTTGTTCCAGAGTGACCTATTTTTGAATGCTTCTGACAAATTCCTACTGTTTGACAGGTAAATTTTTCCATTTATTTCTCTCTCTCTCTTTTTTAAACATAGTCCCCATGGTCTAGTCATGTGCATTTGTATTCTGAGATGAAGTCAGTGGAGAGACCCCTGTTTTAACCATAATTGCTGGTCAACTTCTCTGGGCTTGAGTTTCTCTAAAATTACTTTTTTTAGGGCTTTTATCTGAGAGAATACCTACAAATTTCCAAGGTTTTTGTGAATGAAGTAGTCAGGCTGTATCGTTCGGGTTTGTTTGTAAATGGTAGCAATGCAGATGAAAGGGAGTTAGGCAAAGGGTCAATTAATTGACTAATACACTGGGAAGTTTGGAACACCAGGCCCATCTGGATCTAAGTGTTCAAACAATGCCATCAAGACTGAGTCTTGCTCTCTTCTGCTCTGTGCCTATGCTCAGCCAGATTCTCGGAGTTGGCCCCAATCAGATTCAGAATGACACCCTCCCCACTTACAGCTTAACCAGTCTCTGAGTGAAAAGAGAGCTTCTCTTTCTCAATTATTCCAACAAAAGTCCAGGAACTGAGTCATATTGGCTTGGCTTTGGTCACACGCCCCTAAATCTGTCACTGAGTTCAAGGGCATGAAATAAGCTGACTGGTCAGACTTGGTTGTCTCTCATCCCTGTATCTGGAGGAGAAGAAGGTTGTTATTGAGTTCTCAAATCATAAAGACCAAGACTGGGGAAGAAGAGATTCAAAGAAGGAGGAAATAGATGCAAAACAGGCAAAAACAACAGATGTCCTCTACTCACATAAATATTATGACTTTTTTTATAGCCAAGAAAAAAAAGAAAGGAAGAAAGAAAGATTACCAGAAGGATGAGGTCCTTTCAGGAGAGACTGAAATAAATCTGTGTTTGAGTCACTCATCTACTTGCCAAATTAAATTGTGAGCTTTGGGTTAATGGTAGGACAGACCAAAGTCAGAGACTTTTGGCTGGTCTTGGGTGGCTTAGAACCCCATGAGACCCTCCATTGGTTCTGTTCTCCATCGTTTCTCCATTGGTTCTCTGGCATTCTGTCTCTTTCTCCAGCTACTTTTGAGTTGACTTGGCACCCAACGCTGGGTATAGCATTTCCCTTTCACTTCACATATTCAGATTCTACATGGTCCCAAATACTTTATTCCCTTCCTAATCTCCACAACTTGGTGAATTTCTTTCTGGACTGCTTAAGGAAGGCTTCAAAGGATGCTCAACTTGTCTTCTGTCTTTGGGGGTTGAAATGCCAGTTTTGTGGTATCATTGACAAACAAGAATGACAGAATAGTGGAGGACCTACCTTATCAGAAAACAGATCCAAAGCAAAAGACAATATGAAACAAAACATAGTCTCAAGATTAAGCTTTTTGAAGCAGTGACATTATGATTGTGGGTCAGGGTATTTGAGAGACCTGGGGACTGAAAATATTTCTATCACAAAATTCCAGCAGAGTATTCTAGATCCTGGATATTCTTTGCTTATGGATCTCAGTAGCTACTCATAGGGCATTTGGTGAGTCAAGCTGGTGGCATCATTACTTAGCAGAATAACAACCCAGACAATGTATTTAGCCTTGCTTCATAAGAATGAAGGCACAAAGACAGAATTTCTTCCCCTTTTCCAAAAAAATAAATTGACTCCCTGCCTTGGGCACAAGGGGTTGAGGAAATTAGTCATCATTTGATCAGTCTAAATGTTTTCCTTTAAGTCAAAGCCATTAGACTTAAGTCACACATGCCAAAAGCAACATGGATACATCCCCATTCATGTAACCCCTCTTTGTTTTTATTGGGAATTAAAGCAATACTGTCTCCCAATAATTTTATGTGCTTATTCCAGTTCTCCAATGTTTTGAATTTTTTTTGTTGGTTTAGCAGTAAAATTCATTTATATTCTATTATTGAGGGTCTATAAAGTGCATGAGTATCCATGACAAATAGAGATGACAGAAAAGCACTTTCTAGAATTGATTCCTGGAGAGTACCTGGAAGTTTTTATGGAGATGGATTAATATCCATGCCATAGAATGTTTGTTTTACAGGTGACTCACAAAAGCTTCCAAGAGGCTCCAAAGTTGTGGGTAAAGTTGGAAAGAAGGAGTTCGTATGGAGTCTTGAGCCTAGGAACCACAGATTGAACTTGGACATGAGCAAAGCAGAGTGCAGGGTTTATAAACATTTTCTCACTTATCAAATTCTTGTCACAGTGAAATGTAATATCACAAGCAACTGAACCATTTTCTTTTTTTATATTTCATCATTTGGTAGTATATATGATAGGAAAAATTTTAAAGTAGACCTTAATTCATTCTAAACAAATATATTACTAAAGATTACATTATAAAGTTCACTTTTGTAACTCCTTTGTAGTCTCAGTCATAAAAATTAAAAAAAAAAATTCAAATTCCATTTAACAAGTAGCTTTAATTTATTTACATTTTTAAAAATCTTATTTATATTTTTAAAAGAGGATTTTGTCCGTAGACAAATTTTAAATGACATATGTCCTATTCGTTCTGATATATGTGTGTTGTAATAGATATATGTTTTGTTCCAACATATATTAAAATATAGATTGAAATTTAATAGGTGTTATACATTTGAAACAGAAAAATTACTACTTGACATTTTTTTATATTTTATATTGTTCTATTTTTAAGCTTTCTATATTTTGTTTATATTTAATAAACTGCAATGAACATTTTGAAGGAATTCTTTTTAACCATTAGATAATATATTTAATGTGTTCAATCAATGTAGTTTTTAACACAGGTTTTTTAATTCCTAGAAATAAAGCTCTGTAAAGCATTAAGTAGACAGATGCAAACTATGGGTGAAATAAATCTCAATCTAGAGCTTTTTATTTTTTTTTTTAAGATTTTATTTATTCATTTGAGAGAGAGTGTGTGAGAAAGAGCATGAAAGGGAGAGGTCAAAGGGAGAAGCAGACTCCCTGCTGAGCCACCCAGGCCCCCTGCTGAGTTTCTTTTAAATCATGAATGGGTAGTGAATTTTTTTCAGTTGCTTTCCATGCTTCTATTGATATGTATATTTATTCATATATTTTTTAAAAAGATTTTATTTATTTATTTGACAGAGAGAGATCACAAGTAGGCAGAGAGGCAGGTTGAGAAAGAGGGAGAAGCAGGCTCCCCGCTGAACAAGGAGCCCCATGTGGGACTCAATTCCAGGACTCTGGGATCATGACCTGAGCCCAAGGCAGTCGCTTAACCCATTGAGCCACCCAGATGCCCTAGAGCTTTTTAAATAATTGTTCTTTTCATGGTAGTAGTGATTCTTCCTTTTAACCAACTATCCGTGTGGTTAAAAAAAAAAAGAAAGGAAAACAAAGCAAGAAACACTCTATGTCAATGAAGAAAATCCATTTGAAACCCCTCCGTAATCAAAGCTGCCCAACAAAGAGCTTTATCCCGTGGCGAGATCACGCACTGAATCATCAGGGACCCTTCTGTGATCTCTGCTAGCTATCACATTTGCTTAATTTCCTATGTACGCCGCAGTTCTCAAACTGCTTTATTTAGAAAAACCGTTACATGTGACTTCCACTATTTTATGATGTATTAGTGGAAATTACAGCCGTGTCTTCTGAGACTGTGATTTAGAGTTCTGAATTCAGTTTCAGTTCTGCTACTTAGCATGTGGACTTGATTAGGTGACTCACTTTTCTGGCCTTCGGTTTCTTGTCTTTAGATTGGGGATAATTATACATTATAAGGATCAAATGAGTCGATACATATAAAACCTTTAGACTAGTCCCTGGCACGTGACAAATGCTCATTAAATATTGGCTATCATTATCGTTCTTTTTGTTGTTTCACGAAATGCACAGCACAGGACCTGGCACACAGTAAGCCCTTAGAAAATGATGAATATACTTAATCCAACTACCCTAGACTCTAGACCCAAGAGTCAGCATCAATTTCTCCAGGAAGGCAAAAAATCTTGCTGTAAAGTGGCCAACGGTTAAACTGGGTCTACTTGGTTCTTTGTGCTTCTGCCATGGAGACTAGAAAGAGAAGGTCCTTTGTGGAGATGGCTGGACATGACTGCCTTTTGGGTAGAACAAAAAGAACTTCGGAACTGGGAGTTGGGAAACAGTTCTACAGGACGTACTTACTCAGTTATGATTTTGAAAGAACAGAAAATGATTTTCAGGGGTGCCTGGGTGGCTCAGTGGGTTAAGCGGCTGCCTTCAGCTCAGGTCATGATCCTAGGGTTGTGGGATCGAGTCCCGCGTCGGGCTCTCTGCTCAGCGGGAAGTCTGCTTCTCCCTCTGCCTGCTGCTCCCCCACTTATACTCTCTCTTTCTGTGTCAAATAAATAAATAAAATCTTAAAAAGAGAGAGAGAGAGAAGAAAAGAAAATGATTTTCAGAGTGGATCCAGCCTTCTCTGAGCTCCCCAAGAGTCATCATTGCCATTAAAAGAAATCATGAGTAACATTTAGAAATGAAGGCTGGAAATTGAGCATTCTGGGGACTTCCTGGCTATCTCAGTGCCACTTCAAACTCTTGCCTGCATTTGTGGCAGCTCCGAAAATAGTCTGGACCCCTGGATGAAGCTTCTGGGATCCTGGAAACATACCTCTTCATCCATAGGCAGAACTACCTAGAGTTCTATAATCCCTAACTCCATACCTATATTTTTATTTTTTTTTAAGTAGGCTCCACACCCAGTGTGGGGCTTGAACTCACCACCCTAGGATTAAGAGTCTCATGTTCTCCTGACCGAGCTAGCCAGCCACCGTGCCATACCTATATTCTTAGGCCACTGCCAGGAAGGGCTTCTTGTTGCGTGGTAGTAAGTTGTATGGGACCAAAAGGATATGTCTTTTTGTCAGTTTATAATTGGCTATCTGTTCTGGAGAACCATGTTGATAAAAGAATATTCTAGCTTTTTTTAAAAAATATTTTATTTATTTATTTGAGAGAGAGACAGTGAGAGAGAGCATGAGCGAGGAGAAGGTCAGAGAGAGAAGCAGACTCCCCGTGGAGCTGGGAGTCCGATGTGGGACTCGATCCCGGGACTCCGATGTGGGACTCGATCCCGGGACTCCAGGATCATGACCTGAGCCGAAGGCAGTTGTCCAACCAACTAAGCCACCCAGGCGTCCCAAGAATATTCTAGCTTTTAAAAAGCAAATATGCTCACCTCCACACCTGTCCAAAAGATCAATTATGACATGCGCACACAATTACATACACTAATAATTTTCCATTAAAGGGTTGATCTCAAGAGTCTTTTATTCTCATTTTTGAACATATGAAAATGTGATTTTCAGTTATTTTAAAAAAATCAGTGGATGTATTAACTCTTTAGAAAAAGGTACAGACCAAAAAAGTATAATTCGTCCTGTAGGCCATGCATATTAAGCATTTTAGAAGCAAATCGTCTACCGATAGCTGTTTTTAAAAATTTCACATCTGTATGTTTTGTTTTATTATAGACACAAAAAAGCAAGAAGCCACTGTGGGTGGAGGGACAACCAGGCATTGCTTCTATGGACTTCAGCCTGATTCAGAATATAAAATCAGTGTTTACACAAAGCTTCAGGAGATCGAGGGACCCAGTGTCAGCATAATGGAAAAAACACGTAAGTCAAGTGTGTCCTCTCCTGCTCCCTGTCTCCATGGACAAATAGTATTTTAGGCATCCTGTTTTGGTTCAAAAACTTTATTCCATTTAGAAAAATGTTAGCTTTTGCTGCCCAGGGATATCTGTAATACAAGTTTTCTTCCTCTTCTCCGGTCCCATAATTCACTGCATATGGCACACTGATGTCATCTGTATGGGTTTTTTCCATCCTCCATATGTCTCACAAAGGACTGTAAGGCCATATGATAGCAAAGGGCTTGAAACAATGACCTTTTTTGTGATCTATATCCATAAGGAACGTTTGTGGTATGCAGAGTGTGAAATGAAGTTTAAGGACCGGGTCCTGACATTCAAACAATGGCATATTACCACAGCTATGAGGCGGGAATGGAGCCAAGACGTTCCGAATGGCTGACCCTCGAGTTATTCCCTACTTAAGAGGCTCTTGCACTTTTTCCAAGTTGGCTGCAGATCTGATGTACTGAAGGGAAAGGCAAAGTATAAAATTAAAACAAAGCACTTTTTACATGTTCTAAAGACCAAGGAGAGTGTGAACTTCTTGGAATGGATTTTAATCAAAGATTCCTGACGTAAAGGCCACTAACAGGAAAATGGTTTTGATTGTAGTGAATTCTGGGGAAATTTGTGTGCTTCACTCAGTATCTGGAACTTAGATGTCCCTGAGGATTTTATCTGAATAGGTGGTGGGTGATGGGTTTTCTTGGTGGCCCCTCTGTCATATATCTGACATTTGGAAAGTTCTGTCTATGTATAGGTCTTTCAGTTGATCTGGCACAGGCAGCAAGAAATCATCAGCAATGTGTGACCTTCAAAAATAGACAGTGAAAGCATAATAAATGGCATCATGCAATTTTTTTCTGACATGAAGATTTATTTCCTAACACTAAAATATTTCACATTTTATATTGCATGTAGTTTTGAGGGATAATCTATAGACCATAAAATTCACCTATTTTAAATGTACAATTCAATGATTTTTAGTACATTTAAAGAGTTGATCATTACCACAATCCATTTGTAGAACATTTCCATCAACCCAAGGAGTTCGTTCATACTCATTCACACTCCTCTGTCCCATCTTCAGTCCCAGGCTATTTGCTTTCTTTTCTTAGACATTTTACCTTTTCTGGACATTCCAAAGATACATCTGCCCTCTTTCACTTAGCATGTGTTTTTGAGGTTATTCATGTTGTGGGATGTGTCAGTAGTATGTTTCTTTTTATGGCTGATTAGAATTTTGTTTTGTAGATAGAGGATCACAGCATTTTGAAGTTACTACGGGCCTGGTAATGCACAAGATTTCGAGTCAAACAGACTTGGTTGGGACCCTTTCTAACATCGTGGCCTCAAACAGTTCCACATCTCTGAGCTGCTTTTTGCTCAGCAATAGAAATGAAATACTTGCTCTCTTATCCCGTGTGGTGGTGGTAAAGATCCAGGACAACCTGTTGAGGAACTTTTCTACCTGTATCTTACTGAGCAAGTATTCAATATCACCATGGCTATCTCCTTAGAAGTCACAAACTGATGGCCATGGGTTAGATATCACCGTGAAATAGGTTGTCTCTGAGCCATACATTCACCCCACCCAGGCTTTAAAGAGTCTGGTGAAAGTCTGAAAGAGTTGACAACCCAGGACACACATATTGTGGTGCCAATCTGCTGAGACCAACTGCTGTCTTTTTTACACAGTATATGTGCTCTCAAGTTTGCTTCTCCTTAATGTTTAGGCAGGTTCTTTGCTCATTTTTGTTACTTGCCTGACCTTTAAAAATATTTGAGTTTATGATCCCTGGCCTACTTAAGCATCCCTTAACCTTAACTCCACAAGTCTTAACTACCCATCCCGAGTTAATTGGGTTAGCTCTGTTTGATGTACTTCCCTTATGTTGGGAATATCTGTCTTCTGGTAGCTTCTACCCACTGGCTCTAGTTCAACCCTCTGAATCAATGCAGATCAAGACTGCTCCCTCTTCTATGGGACAGCCCCTCGCATACTGACGATAGGAACCATCTATATGCCACATAGAGGATATAAGCATATGTCACCAGTTCATTGTGGTTCTTCCTACCCAAAAGAGTCTTTGGTCAGAAGTTCTGCCCAAACACATTGACCTTTGCTTCTCACTGATTTGGTTCCTAGGACTTAGAACTTAGGATATACTTCAATTTCCCACAATAAAGAAGATGGACCCATTATAAAGATGACCCACTACTTCCACAGATTTTAAGATAAATACATCTGGCTTTAGAAGGATTTTATGGTGCTTTCAAGAAAGTTTTACAGTCCTGGTTTTGGTATTAAGATTTCTCACTTTTATTATACTTTTGGCACTTTTTATCTTCAAAAATTGCCTTTAGGGTGCCTGGGTGGCTCAGTGGGTTAAGCCTCTGCCTTCGGCTCAGGTCATGATCTCAGGGTCCTGGGATCGAGGCCCGCATCGGGCTCTCTGCTCAGCAGGGAGCCTGCTTTCTCCTCTCTCTCCCTATGCCTGCCTCTCTGCATACTTGTGATCTCTCTGTTTCAAATAAATAAAATCTTTTAAAAAAAATTGCCTTTAAAAAATAAAAGTGATAGATAATAATGGAACAGAAGGGAAAAAGTATTTAGTTGACTTCCCTCTTTCCCTGGTCTTCCTTTCCACAAGTACCCATTTGTAACAGCTTTGTCTCCTTCAAAAAATTCTCCCTAATCTATCTATCTATCTATCTATCTAATCTATATCTATATAGAGATATATTGATATAGATCAGATACATATATATCTGATAGATTTCTCGACATTTCACAAATAGGATCATAGCATGGTATTCTGCGACTTGCTTCATTTCACATACTAATGAATCTCAAACATTTTTCCATATCGGTAATATATAGTTCCCTCATTTTTTAAAATGTCAAATTATTTTACTCAAAGAATTATATTTTATTGCCTCTTAGAATTGGAAGAGGCCTTAAAATTAAAATTCATATCTCTCAACCTTCCTGCCAGTGAAGGAATCCCCTTTATTACATTCCTGACCAAGGAATCAGTCTGCCTGAACTCAGATCTTTCCAGCCAATTGGTGCTCACCTGTTTCAGAGTGAACGGCTCTAATTGGTTGAGAGTTTTCCCTCATAGTAATCTGGGAAATAAAAAGAGTTTTCTCAGTTTTTCTTAACTTTTTAGAGCCAAATAAGAACAAGAAAAGAATATAGTAACCTTTAGGATGCTTACCTAGTGATGCCATAATTTCCTTGCTCTTTGCCACATGAACTGCTGTGAAAGTCACAGCTCTCATGTACCTACCCCCTCTTCCTTTGGCCAACCACACTTTGCATATTCCATGAACTTCTCAACCCTCATCAGCTAGGTTGGACTGATCTGGACACATGGTGGCCTCCCAATGTCTTGCTGTTTGGTCCTCAAGACTGGAAGTTTTCCAAATAGAATCTGAGCAGAAGAGAGGGCAAATCAGATTCCACTGGGGACCACATCCTGGGGATGCAGGGTGAGAAGGGGGAAAGTGTTATTGAACAAGGATTGATGGTCAGTCCTCAGGCAGAATAGAAACGAAGTTTATTATGTGTGTGAAAGCAGCCCGAGACTAATCTGAAATGGGTTGGCAAGTCGTGCCTTAAATCACCATCAGAACCACTTTGTAGTCGACAGTTTGATTACATTGACTCCTGCTGGGTAAACTGAATTGTGGCAAAATGGTATTTCAAGCTTTCAGTCTGAGTTTTAGGGGAAAGATGGAGCCAGTTTTCACAGGCCGTGGCTAATGTATAGTAGTCACTAACTTCCCTAAATTCTCCAAGAAGACAACGGTGAAGCTCATTGACTTTGCTGAAGAATGATTACTCTATGACCTCCCTCTCTTCACCACGGACATGAGGGCTAATCCATGTTCCTTTTCCCTCTACAGAGTCACCTCCTACCCAGCCACCTACTTTTCCTCCAACCATTCCACCAGCAAAAGAAGGTAAAAGGATAATACGATAATGCTGTGATTTTAGGTTCGGGTTTTCTGTTGCTTTTGTTTATTAAGCAAACATTAAAAAGTAGAAAAGGGTACAAGGAAGAAAATTAGGAACACAATTTCATATCTCAGAGGTAATCCCTTCGTGCCTTTGGATGTATTTTTTTCTTGGATTTATTACGGAAATTTTCCTTTTGAGTATATTTTCACATAGACTTTGCTCTCATTTCAAAGTTGAGATCTAATCTTGATTTCATGTTTCTTCAGTAACAGAGGACCGCATTTTCTCTAATAAGCTTAGAATTAGCAGATCTTGTGATCCCTTTCAGCTCTAAATTCAAACCACAAATTTGTAAAATTTTATAATCGCAGAACTTAGAAGAACAACCTTACCAGATCCTTATTGTCCCTGGAGTATGACCTCACCTGGAGACGGTTTAGTCTATATTATAAATAGCTTTAAGGGGATGAAGTTGCACTTAATAAAACAAAAACCAAGTGAAATTTTTTTTCCTAGAGAAAAGAAAAAGGCACATTATCTCATAGAATATTTGTGTGCAACTGGCCTAAGATTGAAAGATTCAGATTACTGAAGAGTAAGTTGTTTATTTCATTATAAAACAGTCAACCACAATGATCCACACTACAAAGGGGAAGACAGGCATAGATAATCTCAAACAGCACAGGATACCAACAAAGGACTACTGAAAAGTGCTTTGGGTGGAGTGGCCTTTTGTTGGTGTATTTTTTGCTTGCTATTTTGGTATCAGTAATAACTATTGATAATAGTCTCCCTGGGCTAGCATTAGCATACATTTTTTTACATGTACCAATGGGCGGCAGAAAAGCATAGACAGAATTTTAGAGCAAAGCTGGAATTAAGCCAGTAGATTAATCTGCTTCCATTATGTCCTGTGCCTTCCTTCTGAATTTGAATCTCTCTGAAGTCACTGACTCAATAAGCAGAGGATAGGATACCTAGAGTAGTAGCTTGGACTTTCTTCTAATAAGTGGGTACAAGAGAGTGTTGCTACTTATGTCTCTAAATCACTTTGGTTCCTCATTTTTCCATTCTTTCATTTTCTATTTTTCATTTTCTATTTCTATTTCTATTATAAATCACTTTGGTTCCTCATTTTTCTATTCTTTCATTTTCCATTTTGAGGGGCTGAGATTGGTGGATTTTTTTTCCCTCCCTAATTCCACATGTTTGATAAAAACTTCTCCGTCATGAAGTCAAGTTCCTCCTTGACTACAGGAAAGAGATGATTGTCAGGAAGTATAATGAGCAAGAGCTTAGAATGTGATTTATACCTTTCCTTTGGGAGAGAAATGTAGTTACCAGAAGGAAACCATCATATGCTTTGCTGGTTGTAATAACTACTATGTTTTCCTCTTATCTCTAATTCAAATGTCATTCCTATTCTTCAGTGTGCAGAGCTGCCAAGGCGGATCTGGTATTTATGGTGGATGGATCCTGGAGTATTGGAGATGAAAATTTCAATAAGATCATTAACTTTCTGTACAGCACTGTTGGAGCCCTGAACAAGATCGGTGCAGACGGAACTCAAGTAAGGCTAACTGAACAATCTCTAATTCATTCTGTGCATTAAAAAGTTATCCGAAGCTATTGTTATGGCTACTTGTCAGTTGATGTGGGCAATATATCAGTGATCAGTTCTGACCCTAAATGGGAGGATAGACCAGTCTGGGTTTGGAAGCAGCTTACTGATGCCTGATAGAGTTTGAGAAGATGCTGTTCCTTAAAAAGCTATTGAGTTCAGCAAACTAAGAAAGGTTAGAATGGCCACATCAGTAGATGTTTCTTTTTTCTTTTTCTTTTTCTTTTTTTTTAATTTGACAGAGGGAGAGAGATCACAAGCAGGCAGAGCAGCAGGCAGAGAGAGAGGGGGAAAGCAGGCTCCCCGCTGAGCAGAGAGCCCAATATGGGGCTTAATCCCAGGACCCTGAGATCATGACCTGGGCTGAAGGCAGAGGCTTTAACCCATTGAGCCACCAAGGCACCCCAGTAGATGTTTCTTTTAGAGTAGCTCCTTTAAGGATAAATCCAATATTTTCTCTGTCCTCAAGGACATTAAAATCTTAAAAGAGAAAGGTTATGGCCATAAATTCCTATAGATCAAGAAACACATAAAATATAAACCTTATTTATCCATTCAGTCAAATAAAATTTATTGAGGATTTATTCTCAATAAGTACTTTACCTGGTCAGGTAGAATACTGTCATAATGCTTATGACAATGTCCCCAGTTTCAGAGTACTCAGAATCTTAAAGTCAGGGAGAGGATGAGGATGAGAAACAGATGGAAAAATAGACAACAAATACATTCACAAGGTAGAGATGCAAGCTATGAAAACAGTTATGTGATTTTAAATTCACTGAAAGTTATTTTAAACGGGGGGGGGTATTTTAAATTGGGTTGTCAACAAAGACCTCTTTGAGAAGGTGGCCTTTGAACTGAGATGTGAATGATGTAGAGAATGCTGAGAGTAGAATTTGCAGAAAAGGAAGATAGTGTGTGCAAAGGACCCAAGATGAAAATGAATTTTGAGGCTTTAGATGCTAAAACTTGTGGCTAGAACACAGTGGATGAGCATGGCAGGGGAGGAGGGTTGGAAAGAGCTGGAAGAAAAAGAGAAAACCAGACCATCTTGGCCTTCATGAACCACTGAAGGAATTGATGTTACCATAAATGTAGTGGGAAGCCACTGGAAAGTTTTGGTGTTTTTTTAAGATTTATGTATTTACTTGAGAGAGAGAGAATGCATGCACAGGAGTGGGGGGCAGGGAAGACTCCCGGCTGAGCACGGAGTGCATGTGGGGTTCCATCCCACAACCCTGAGATCATGACCTGAGTCAAAACCAAGAGTCGGACGCTTGACCAACTGAGCCACCCAGGCGCCCCTGCCGCTGGAAAGTTTTGAGGAGAGAAGATCTGATTTGCTTTCTTAAAAAGGTCATTCTGACTGCTTTGTGGAGCATGAAGAGTAACCTGGGTAAGAGTGGACACAGAGAGACCATAGTCCAATGCTGAGATGAGCTGGAGGCCTGGGCATGGGTGGTAGCAAGGAGATGCATGGGTAGGAACAGATTCAGAATGTATCATGGAGGGATGCCTGGGAAAATTTGGATATGAAGGAAACCGTAAGAGAAAAATAGAGTAGGTGTTGAGGCATTTCGGGGAAGGAGGAATTTTTTTGTATAGAGGGGTCAGATGTGGTTCCCTAGAGATGGTGACATCGGCAGCAATGGCCCTTGAAAGCTGGTGGCAGCTGAAGGCTCACACAGTCAAAGAAAGCACTTTGAAGATGCTGTATTTATTCCCTCCCATGAAAACCAAACAAACAAACAAAAAAAACCAGTAAATCAAAGATGGCCCCCAATTGCACTGGAAGAAAAGCAAGCTATAGGAAATGAAGCCAAGAAGGCTTGTACTGTAGTGGTTAAACAATAGATTTTGGGGGTGCCTGGGTGGCTCAGTCAGTTGGGTGTCTGACTCTTGATTTTGACTGAGGTCATGATCTCAGGGTCTTGAGGTGGAGCCCTGCACCGGCTCTGAGCTCAGCGGGGAGTCTCCTTGAGACACTCACCCTCCCTCTGCCCCTCTACTCACTCTCTAAATAAATAAATAAATAGATAAAATCTTTAAAAAAAGAACATGGATTTTAAAGTAGGATTTACTTGGCTTCAACTGTGGGTTCCGTCAAGAATCCCAAAATCTTGGGATTTTGTGCAAGGCACGTGACTTTGAATGCCTCTGTCTTCTCCTGTGTAAAACAGTGAAACAGTAGTAATTAGTTCACAGGTTTGTTTCATGAGGATGTCCTTGGAAAGAATCCACCTCCCATTCTCTGACCTTTGTCAAATTACAGGACTGCTTTTTTTTCACCCATCTGTCAAACAAGGTAGCAAAAGGCCTACATACTTTGGGAAGAGATTGTTATGAGACTGAGAGAAATTATTTAAAAATAACCTGCTTCCTGAAAAATACTTAGAGAATAAAAGATCTATTTAATGTGTGGTCAGATTTGCTCTGCAACCTCTGTGAAATTTTAAACCAAGGAAATTGTGGTTTGGATTAAAAAAGAAATTAAAATTGTAGGTCTAATCGTGCCATTGTGTGGGCTCGCTGGAGGAAGTCTGTACATATGTGAACACTAACACATTGTCTCTCCCCAGGTAGCGATGGTTCAGTTCACTGACGACCCCAGAACAGAATTTAAACTCAATGCCTACAACACCAAAGAGACCCTTCTTGATGCAATTAAACGTATTTCATACAAAGGAGGAAATACAAAAACAGGTGAGAACAACAAAAAGAACAAAAGCAAAGACTCAAAGTAAGTCCTCATTAGTAATTATTGAAATGACTTTTTGGAGGCATAAGAATATAGATTTTTTGAAAAGATGTTTCACTGATCTAAGAACTTCTGCCTTCCTTTCCCCAGTGAAACCAAAGGAGGAATGAAATTGAACAGTTGCCTTCCTCTGTTTCAGGAAAAGCAATCAAGCATGTCCGAGATAGTTTGTTCACTGCAGAATCAGGGACCAGAAGAGGAATCCCAAAGGTCATCGTGGTTATAACTGATGGAAGGTCACAAGACGACGTGAACAAAATCTCTGGGGAGATGCAATCAAATGGTAAGTTTCACACCGATGCCATCAAATGGTGAGCCACGGATAGCACCGTTACTATTGCTTTCTGAATACAAATTTATCAGCCACATCAGAATGACTTAAATGTTTCTAAGTCTTTCTTAATAGTTAATCAAAACCTTTCTTAATATTAACTAGAAAATGTGATTTTTAAAAAAATTTTCGACTTACAAATCTAATATTTTGCTGTTTTCTTTTTATTAAATTTTTTTATTTTTTTTTATTTATTTTCAGTGTAACAGAATTCATTGTTTATGTACCACACCCAGTGCTCCATGCAATACGTGCCCTCCACATTACCCACCACCAGGCTGTATTTTCTCCAATACTTTTGTTACATACAGAAGGCCCTATATAGGAAATTATAGTAATTAAGACCAATACTGTGAAAAGGACCATCCTGAAGGGCCAGGGAGGGAACCGATCACAGAAACTCCTCAGCCTCCTCATCTGTAAAATAGAGATTCTCATAGAATTATCACGAAGACTATATTTTTTAAGACCTGCCTGGCAAACAGTAATTGAACATTTATTTGCCAAGCGTGGAACCATGACCCACCTCAGCCTGCTAATCTGTTAATATCTCAGGTTTTACATGTTAAAAAAAAAAAAAACAACCCTGAGATAAAGTTTCTCTGTCCCAATTACACTTTATCCCCTAAACCTTAAATGATTATTAGACATATATAGCATAAAAATATTCCTCTGATAACAACTATTTCATCTTAAGCAGTCATTGGGGGCATTGGCCACCTTGAGTTTTGTTTAAAATGGAAAATGGCTTAGGGGAGGATGGAATAATTATCACATGGGGCATGTGCCCGTGCAGAGTTCTGATGGACTGTGAAAAATGAATTCTCCACCCCCACCAGGTCTCCTTCATAAACACATTTTAAACACCGGGACGCATCTTACATTGCATTATTTTGTATTTTGCGCCATTTAAAATAATCAGCCCCGTCTTCCCCTCCTGCCGCAGGCTACAGCATCTTCGCCGTCGGAGTGGCAGACGCGGATTACTCGGAGCTGGTGAGCATTGGCAGCAAGCCCAGCTCACGGCACGTCTTCTTTGTGGATGACTTTGACGCCTTTAAGAAAATTGAAGATGAGTTGATTACTTTTGTCTGCGAAACCGCATCAGCAAGTTAGTTCTTTGGAATTTGTACTTAACTCATGTTGCTCAATGGCTGAAATAGTTCATACCAGTTAAATAATGAGTCCCATCTTGATCTGAGAAAAGAATATGGACTCGCAGGCTGTTTATTACACAGACATTAAGTTTTGTGGTTTTGAACATTTGGAAATAAATCTCCGCTCTCCCCTGTTTAGGGTTTTCGGTGGATCAAACTTTCCCTCAAGAGAGGAGAGTCTAGGTGTAAAAGCAACTCTGCCTAAACAGCTGTAGCCAATGGTTTTCAAAATGTAGGAAGACTGCTCATCGGAGTCATCCATTAGAATGTGACTTCTTGGCGCGCCTGGGTGGCTCAGTGGGTTAAGCCTCTGCTTTTGGCTCAGGTCATGATCTCAGGGTCCTGGGATCAAGCCCCGCATTGGGCTCTCTGCTCAGCAGGGAACTGCTTCCCCCTCTCTCTCTGCCTGCCTCTCTGCCTACTTGTGATCTCTCTCTCTCTCTGTCAAATAAATAAATAAAATCTTTTAAAATGCAACTTCTCCCAATGCATGCCCTTAAGAGACCACTGTAGAATTTAATAGACCCACGAGAGTAGAAGGGAGCTGTGTCCTTTTGGTGGTAGCAGGCCGAGGGAGAGCATTTCAATCTTTAGGAATCCGTCCAAACAGAAAACCATAGCCACATATGGTTTGGATTCCCTTCGCAGCTGACTTCCGCAAAGATTATGTTAGTTTCCTGTTCTCAGGACGGGGAAAGAATATGTTTGGGAAATATCTAAATTAGGGTTTTATATTGTTTGTTTTGTTTCCTAGCCTGCCCGCTGGTGTACAAGGATGGCATTGATATCGCAGGTATGCAATTATCACGTTTTTTTCCAAATACGTTTGGGAAATACGAAACAGAGCTAGAATTTTTTTTTTTATCTTTAAAAAACTAATTTTTATAAATTTAAAATCCTAAAATGTCTGTTTCTCTCTCTCTCTCTCTCTCTCTCTCTCTCACTTTAGGATTTAAGATGATGGAAATGTTTGGTTTGGTTGAAAAGGATTTTTCATCTGTGGAAGGGGTTTCCATGGAGCCTGGTACCTTCAATGTGTATCCATGTTACCGAATTCATAAAGATGCCCTGGTTTCCCAGCCAACCAAGTATGTTTCCCTTGCAAGACAGTAAAGCCAGTCCTTGGTTATTGTATCTCAAAGCGAAAATGATGTCAACTTGACATATGCTGTCATAGTTCCCGGGAGGATTTTCCATGATGATAAGAGTGAATGATTAGATGTCTTTGTTTAAAAACATCAGAGTCACACATGATGCTGGCTGAACTTTAGTCTGAGAAAATATATAAAGTTAATTGATCTTTACCAGCACTACCGTATACCAGGCATTGTTCCAAGCGCTTATGCACCTTAATTCACTCAAAGCTCCAAACAGCTCTGTGCCTTAAATTTATTATTCTCTCAGTTCTAGAAATAATGAAACCGAAGCATAAAGGTAAATGACTTGAGTGAGATCACATGGTTTGTTTAGTGAAAATGCTGGGATTGACATCTGGCAATGAGGCCCCAGAGCCCACACCCTGAATCTTGTCATGCTAGTGCCTTTAATTCGGCTCATTTTTCATTTTTGAGAAGTCACAACAGCAACTCCATTGTAGCAGAAGAGTAGTATCAGATGTGTGTACAAACCACATTATCTTTTATAATGTTAATTGCTATAGAGTTCATAGTGTACATAGGATTTCTGGACCCGTTTATAGCAAATTCCTGGTTCAAGGGATCATCTCTCATGATGTTCTCTGCTATTTTGCATTCCAACATGAAACATTTTCAGTGTCCAGATGTTGACATAGTGTGCACCTGTGCACAGACCAATGGGAGAAATCGTATTCTAGTATTAAATTCATCTATCCAAAAATGTATATGCAAGTTGCTTTGCTAGCTTCTTTGAAAATATTAGTTATTAAATTCTAACCTATTACAGTACTATCCAAATATTTTGTTGTGCTTCATTTGGGAGGATAACATTTGAAATAAGTAGACTTCTATTAATAATGTAAAATATTTGCTGTTAGAGGTATAGCTTCATTTTCTAGAAAACTGTTGAAAATGCCTTTGACCTATAGAATATATGTGCTTTTAGATAACGCCAACACCTGCTGTGAACTTTTAGCAGGTTTTCTTTTTCCACAGTCTAGAGATGAATATTAAAATGGATATTTGAAAAACCTTCTATGGAGTCCTAGCCAAAAATGAGAACTGCCAAAGGGAAAATCCTCTCTACCCCACTGAAATGAATGGCTGGTCCAGTGCACAACGCTGTCCACCTTGCAAAACCCATTCACTGGCTCCCAGCCCTCATCTTAATCTACCCGTCCCCAGCATTTGACACAGTTGCTCACTTCCTCCTCCTGGATTCACTCTCCTCCCTGGGTTTCTGGGACACACACTCTTTTTAAGCTTCTGCCTACATAAATGGCTTAATGCAGCATTGACAATAAAATGCTGCCTCCTCTTCTTGCCTCCACTTCTTCATGCTGCAGGGATTAGGCCTGGATCCTTGACATTCTTGTTTCCCTTGTCTATACCTATTCCCTGGTGATCTTTTGAGTCGTGTTCGGCATTGTCTATGCTAGAATTTAAGCGCTTCTACAAACATGCCAATGACTCCTAAATTTGTGTTTCTGATCCAGACCCATTTCCCCGTAGCTAGACTAGCATTTCTCATTGTGTGTTAGACATCTTGCTTGGATATCTAAATAAGCATTCCAAACTGTGCATGTACAAGAGTATGCTGACCTTCGCTTCACAACCAGCTTCATGTACAACCTTTTCCATCTTACTGACAACTACATCCAACTAGTTTCTCAGGCAAAAAAATTTGACTCTTGCTGTCATGTCCCACATATACTTTCCCAAAGAATACTATTGTCTATGCCTTCTCACCGTCTCCACGGCTTTCACCCACTATGGGGCACTGTCATCTCTTCCCAAGTGCATTGCCCCAGGCTTCTAATTGGTCTTCCTGCTCAGACCTTTGCCTTTCCAGAGTCTGTTCTCCAAGTAGCAGTCAGAGTGATTTGTTGAACATGTAAATGATGTCACTCCAAAATCTGACAATGATTCCCCATTCCCCTTGCATTAAAAGTCAAAACTCTTGAATGGACCATAGGCTCTACATTATCAGTACCTATCATCTCTTTGACTTCACCTCTTATCTCCTTCAGTCCATTCTCCAGACATACCAGGAGTATGTCTTTGGTGTCTTTGTACTAGCTGGATGTCTTTGTCTCTTCTGAGGTTTCCTTCAAATGTAACCTTCTCAATAAACCTTTGCTCAGATGGAACCCTCTCAATGAGCCTTCTAATTGAAGCTAGTGGTGATGACTTTAATTAACACCACAAAATAATACATTCTAACATTCCCAATCCCCATTGAACTGCTCTATTTGTCTTGCTTTCTTTTTTTAATGGCATGTTTACCCTCTGATACACTGTATATAATTCATCCTGCTAGAATTTAAGTGCTTCTACAAGAATAGGAGCATTGTTGGTTTTATTCATAGATGTATTTATTACAATGTCTGGCATGTAGTAGGCACACAATATTTGTTGAATGAGTAGATGAACTAATACATAAAATGAATGAAATATTTTTAATCTATGCAAATCAAACTTTCATTTTTAAATTCATGCTGAATTCCCGTATTCCCAAATTTATCCACTTACTAACAATTATGGGGCTCCTATGTATGAAAAGGGCTGTATTTGTTGCTTTGGGGAAAAATTTAGAAGTTTGTAAGTGATCCACTTAATTGTTAAACAGAGATAAGATGGTATAACAGGCTCAGTTCCTCAAAGGCAGATTCAGAGGTGGAGATGAGTATTGGAGGAAGCTGATGAGGGTGTGCTCTCCTGGAACAGAAGGAGGTGAGATGAGATGAAGGAGAAAAGTCAAGCCATGAAACAATTTCACTGAAAGTCTCAGGTGGCCCACATACAGGAGCTCTGAAAATGAAGCTGCCTCCATTGGAATGAGAGGCTGTGGTCTTCATATGCCCTTAAAGACCAGTTCTTGAAAACAGGTGCCATAAAATAAGTTGACATGACCTTGGGAGAGCCCTTCCTTCTGCGGAGCAGTGTCTGATAGGAGTTGGTATTTGTGAGCTGTCTACAGACATCACTCCCAGCAGCAAAAGTAATATATTCTTAACTCTTAAAGATAGATCTAGATGGCCCATCCCAGCACAAAGCACAGACAGAAATGCAACTAGCTACAACCTATAGTAGAAAGTGACAATGTCAAGTTTTATAGAAAGACTTCAGATAAACTGTATTTATAATACCAAAACTTTTGAAATAACTTGAATGCTTGAGAAGAAGTGACTGGTTAGACAAATTATGCAATAGCCAAACAAGAAAAGATTGGGCAGACATTAAATATCATACTTTTAAAAATACTTAAGGAAATGATGCTAAGAAAAGAAAAAGGGAAACATTATATAAATGGGAGAAATACTTACAGACATTCTTTAAAAACTGGAGGGAAATGTAGTGCATCAAAATAGTGGTCATCTCTGGATAGGTTTAATAGTCCTCTGTTATTTTTTTCTGTTTTTTCAAATCTTTATAATTAAAGTGTATTTGCTTTTGTAATCAGATAAAAAACTTTTTTGAAAGGGATGCAATGAAATGTTATTTTCTTTACATTTTTCAGATATTTGCATCCAGAAGGATTGCCCTCTGACTACACAGTGAGTTTTCTATTCCGGATTCTTCCTGACACTCCAGAGGAGCCATTTGCTCTTTGGGAGATTTTAAATAGAAATTCTGACCCATTGGTTGGAGTCATTTTAGATAGTAAGTATATTCATTTATATGTTTCCACACATATGTATGAGTAATGTGTATAGCATGCCATCTTGCCTGTTTTGTGTACACTAGACCCTTGAACAGCATGGGTTTGAAATGCATGAGTCCACTTCTACAGGGATTGTTGTTGTTGTTGATAAATGTGGTTATTAGTAGTTAGGATTTGGGGCATTAGAAGTTATATGTAGATTTTCAGTATTTGGGGTGTTGGTGCCCTTAACCCCCACATTGTTCAAGGGTCAACTATATATTGTAGAGTAACTCATTTATCTTGAGCCATGAGTATATACTAGCAATAAATTATGTAATAGTTGTTTCATTCATCCATTCACTCGTTCTTTTAGACCATGTTGGTTGAGTTTCTACTATGTACCATACTAGAGTGCGGGATTCAGCAGTGGGCAAGGCAGAAAGAGACAATTACTGGCATAGTAAAGATTGCAAGAAGAACAAAGTTGATGGTGGGAGGAGTCAGGAGGGTCACTGGGAGGGGAGGAACTAGAATCATTTTTTGCACATGGATATGATAAATATAAGATTTTTCTTTTGGGTTCCTTGACCCAATTCCAGTGTGTATGTTGGAGGGTGTAAGGAGGGCAGAGAATTTTACACATAACACCAGGTAGTTCTCAGATACCAGCAGGATACTGAGAATTCAACTTAATTCTAATACTGTCTACCCAGAGATAGCATCAGATCCCATAGATTAAGGGTTCAGTACCATAAGGCTGTGCCCCCAACACCACCCCTTCAGACTCCAGTTGCAAGCCTGGCTGTTACCTGTGTTTCTGACTGACTGGTTATAAACCTGAAGTTCAAAAAAAAAAAAAAAAAAAAATCAATCAGTCAGAGGTTCCTACAAGCTCTTCCTTGGGCTCCATTAATTTGCTAGAATGGCTCACAAAACTTAGGAAACATTTCGTTTGCAGGATTACTGCTTTATTATAAAAGGAAGTAACTCAGGAGCAGCCATCTAGAAAAGATGCATAAGGCAAGGTATATGTGAAGAGGCACAGACGGCCCATCCCTCTACAGGCAAACCACCCTTCCTAATCTCCATGTATTTGGCACCCCAAAAGCTCTCTGAACTCCATCTTTGGTTTTTTTATTGAGGCTTCATTAAATAAGCATGATTCATTCAATTATTGGTCATTGGCAATTGAACTCAATCTCTAGCTACTCTCCGCTCCCTAGAAGTAGGGGAAAGAAGGGGGATTGAAAGTTCCAACCCTCTTAAAAAAAAAAAAAAGAAAGTTCCAACCCTCTAATCACAGGGTTGGTTCCCTTGGCAACCAGTCCTCCGCACTTAAGTTGCCTAAAGGATTTCTAAAAGTTACCTTATCAACATAACAAAAAACATCTTTATAGCTCTTATCACAGAAAATATCAAGTGTTTTAGGAGCTGTGAGCCAGGAACCAGGGACCAACACCAAATATGTATTTTTCATATGTATTTGAATAGCCAAATATATATTTCTTATAAATTACAGTATCACTATATATATATATATATATATATATATATATATTTACCCATTATATTTGATATATAAAATATATATAATATACATATATTCCTTATTCTAAGCCTCTTATCACCATTTTTATTTAGGATTTCAATCAAGCTAGAAACCAAAATGCGGTGGCTATTGTTAGGTGCTCACTCACATATTTGGATAAGGAATGTATTTAAGCTTACCTCCGACTATTATTTGTAAAAGGACTTTTCAGTACATGGAAATGAATCAACAACTAAATATGATATTGTGAAAACATTTTGCATCCATCCTGAAACTAAGGGAAAGCTGTAGATTAAAACGGCATAAATAATTAACTCCATATTCACATGGGACTTGAAAACAAAGAAATCTCTCAAGATGAGGAAGACTAGTTTATTCCCAGGGCACCTGGGTGGCTCAGTGGGTTAAGCGTCCAACTCTTGGTTTTGGCTTAGGTCAGGATCTCAGGGTCTTGCCGTGGGGCCCCACATCAGGCTCCATGCTCAGCAGGGAGTCTGCTTCTGTCTCTCCCTCTGCCCCTCCCCCCACTCACATTCTCACACTCTCCTGTGCATGCTCTCTCTCTAAAATGAATAAATAAAATCTTAAAAAAAAAAAAAAAAGGACTAGCCTATTCCCTTTGAAACTTGGGAATTAATTAGTGAAAAAATATTCCTTTTTTTCTTTTTTGTAATTTCTTGTCCTAAAGACTAGGAAGATTCAGTTTGCTTGTGGATTTAGTTTGTTCATAATAAGAGTCATATTAGGATATCATTTTGGGGTGTTAGGGTACGGAGTCGACCACCCCTCAATTAGACAGAGAACACTCCCGATAATGCAAGTCACACAGCGAGGCTTAATTCCAGCTAGCTGGGATCCAAGTATCTGCCCGGTGCAGCGGGTTTCAACAAGGACCCCCAGCACTCAAAGCCAAGGGTTTATATAGCATTTTCAAGGCAATTTTCCATAGCTACATACATATCTCGCACCCCACTTAGACAGTTTAACTTTGTTTAACCTTTTGCCACCCCGGCATCACCCTGGCGCCATCCTGTCGGTTAAGTGAGATTTAGGTTTAGAAGAAATTTAACTTTATTTACATTTCCTTCTGCCTCAGCCTCCTTCAGTTTTATGGTGGGGAGGGCGACCTTAGGCCTTGAGGAACTGAGCCCTTTGTCTCTGGAAATTGGGCCATTGAAGAGATGGCCTTTTTGTTGTAAATCACCGGGACATTTGCAAACCAAGGGAGACTCCTGTCTTGCAGGATTGTGATCTCTGCAAGTTAACTATTTGTTTTTCTTTAACATTTGGTGCCTGTGGCACCATTACCTAACCACCCTCGTGGTATATGATTAAGTTGCTTCCTAGGTTTTAGCTACTTTCTCTTATCTCAAGTTATGTACACCGTGTGGGCTGGTTAGGGACGCTCAGTAAAATGGCTTCCTGGCCTTCAGGATGGCCATTCTTATGTTAACCCACTCTTACAGTGCAAGGTGCCCGCTTTTGCTTTGCCAAGATGGCTGTACTTATGTCAGGGCTAGACTTGAGGTGGGTACAGCCTTGTTTTTCTTGGCCTCCACACCTGGAGCTGGTTTCCAGGACTTGTTTTTTAGGTCCCCTGGGGGAAGGGGAGCAGGGACAGTAAAATAGGTCCTCACAGGGAGTGGTGTAAGTTGTATGTCCTGGAAAAGTTGGTTGCTCCAGGGGTAAATAAAGCAAAGGGTTTGGTTTCTAGATCTTAAGATATGATTAACTTTATTCTCCTTTTTTGTTCTGCTTCTACTCCCAGCTTTAGACAACCATGTCCTGGGAGGGTGTTGGGGATGAGAGTATAAGCAAGGAAACAGAGGAAGAATAGGCGTAGGGTCCTTCCTTCACTAGCATCACCACATGGTTGAGTCAGTTAGTTGGCCAACCGAAAGCCTGGGGCAACCCAAGAACTAGAGATCATTTCCTTACTTAATCATCACTTTATTCTAAACACAGCCTTAAATCAAAGGATGCATTATTCTGTCTTGAAGTTTATAAAAATTGTTTACCCATTATAACACTTTCTAAACTGTTTTTATTTTCCTTTGATTAGATGGCGGTAAAACCTTAACATATTTCAACTATGACTACAGTGGGGATTTTCAAACAGTTACTTTTGAAGGACCTGAAATCAGGAAAATTTTCCACGGTAGCTTTCACAAGGTGAGTAATGCCTTATATACGTATATTCCTTATTCTGTTTGCTATGTGCAAAGCAACAGAGGTGTTCATTCTTTATTCTATTTGCTGTAGGCCAAGCAACAGAGAAGTGTTAAATAAATCCCAAAGAGCTTTGGGTTTCATATTTCAGTGGGAGTAAGAATTCTCTGCGGGCTTCTTCCAAATTGGTAGTTCTAAGATGTGACCACAAAGTGTCCATTTTTACCAGGTACCCCAAGAGATATTGATGGAAGTGGTCCAGGTTCACACTTTAAGGAAAAGTGTAGTAGAGGATACTGCATTACAAGGAGGACAGTTGTTAATTTGCTACCTTATGTGTGATGCGGAATGGATTGCTGGTCTACCCAGTCACCAGTGCAGATGAAAGCACAATAAGCCAAGTCATGTTAGTTTGTAGAAGACAGTTTGTGCTGATATATTTATACACATTGATATGTATATTTATTTATACATACTTATATGTATAAATTTACATATTTGCATATGTATATGTATATATACACATACATATATTTATACATATACATATATATGTGTGTGTGTGTGTGTGTGTATATATATATATATATATATAGACAACCCATCACTACCATTATAAAAGTTACTCGGAGGAGGAATTTTGTAAAACCTCACTGTAGTTTTTATTTCTACCTGGTATTTGTGGTAGAACTCTGTTCCTTGTGACTTCATATCTCTCAAACACTTAGTATGGGTCCTCACTAGAGTAGTCATGGCTCATTCCAACACAGACTTTCCTTTGTGTTGAGCAAACGATCCCCTGATCTCTGGGCTGTTAAGTAAAGCAAGCTGCTAAGGCTGCAGGTAGAATAGAGCATTCACAGGCCATGTTGCACAGACCTTGCTCTTGACCTTCCCTTCTGCATGTCGGGTGAAGGAAGGGATGTTGCAGAGCAATCTTCAACTGGGCTTCTGTCTCCTGACATAGAACATGGTCAAGTCCATCTAATTTACATAGGGTTGCTACTCTGGGGTTTTGAATACCCTACCTGCATAAGAACAACTGTATATCAAGATTCTCAATCTTTTTGGCACGAGAAAAGTTACATACAAAAATTTTGTTGTTGTTGTTTAATAGGACTGGACAACCAGAAGTATAACGTCTTAAAACCACTAGATGCACTCAGAGATTTATTAGTTCATGGTTCAAAATAGTCCCATTAGCATCTCTTTGTGGCGATATTGTCATTCACTCACCAACTTCCTCTTGTCTTGAAACAATTCTGTCTTGGCTAGGCAGAGTCCATTCCAGAGTAGTCAAGAAAAATTATAAGGGAGATGTGAGAGTCCATAGTGTAAAAAACACATTGCCATCATAACATAAACTTGTGATTCTCATTCCGAAGAATCATTTATGAGTCTTAGATGAATGTTAAGCTTAAAGACCTGAAAAGTAAGTGTCATTAAAAACCTGATGTTAAATTTATAAAAACCTTCTAGTGTTTTAAAGTAATTTTAAAAAAGCCTTGCTCTACTCTTTTCAGTATTATTGATAAAACCAAATAGCCAAACAAGCTGAAAAGAAAAGGCTTATCATGTAGTAAACTACTCCATTAACAGCTCCATTTGCTCATCTTGATGCAAATTCAATGTATAGAGATCAAATTTGATTTGCTGTTTTTCAATTGGCTTTAATTTCACACTTTGGATATGAAGTGTGGCCCCAAGACCTTTCAAAAAGTTGATAATGATATAAACAGATCCTTAAATGCAATTGAAGAAACAAAATATTTTTGAAAAGGTTTCAATGTCTCCTGTTGTAAAGCAAAAGATATTTACAAGGAAAAAAAAAAAAAACCTGAATGATCTCTGCACAGGTTAGTTGTTCTTAAAGCATGAAGTTTATATACGAGGTTGTCTAGCACCCAGCATGAAAATTCCTGTAATTTGTCATCATGAAAAGTATTCCAAGTTTCAGAAGCATTTAAGAGTCAAATTAGATCCCTCTGAATGATCCTAAGAGAGATCTTAGTAGGAAGGAAATAATGCAAGGGATTTCTCCAGCAGCCTTTTTCCACTTGAATAACGATTTAAGTCCTCTTCACAGAAAAAAAGAATTCTCAGGAACCTCTACTGTTGACTTAAATTATTTTAATCATGACTTAACATAAATGAAACATTAAATAAAAATTGATATCCATCCTTATGCTTTCAGTTCCTATGCAACTATGAAACAAAAATAAAGATCGAATAAAACCCATAAAGTTAATGGGGCACCTGGGTGGCTCAGTTGGTTAAGCATCTGACTCTTGGTTTCAGCTCAGGTCATGATCTCAGGGTCCTGAGATCCAGCTCCACGTCAGGCTCCCTGCTCAGTGAGGAGTCTGCTACGCCACTCCCTCTTCCTCTGCCACTCCTCCTGCTCATGTACTCGCTCTCTAAAATAAATAAATCTTTTTAAAAATTAAGTTAAAAATAACATTATTTTAATATGAAAGATGCCGTTTCACTGATCTTCGACCTCTGCTCACAATACAAATGCGGTACTAGCTGCTATAACTCCCCTAAGTGCTGTCTAGTACTTTTTTTTCTTTGAACTACCATACTTTCCCTGTGTGGGTATTTGTAACTTTTTGTGGCTTTCTCTTATTGTGAAATCATTATTTTCCTATTAATTCCACTCTTTTAAGCTCTCTAAAAAAGGGCTTCCATAAAAGAAATGCCCATGAGGCAAACACCATCATAAATTGAGACATATTTATAAGCACTGAATTTTCGTGGCACAACTTGCTTCCAATGTGGTTCATTTAGAATATACTTCCCTTCAGCCCTTAACACCGGGATAATGCACATTTTTACAAATCCTCACAGAGACTATGTAGACTCCTGAATATATTATCTTAGACACGCAGATTCTGGAAATTTCACATGGAGAACACTGTGCCACATGTTAAGCCAAAGAGCTTTAGTTCTTTTGGTCCTGGAGTCACCAGAAGGCATTCCTCCTTCCCTTTCAGATTCTAGATCTCCTCTTTTCATTTTAAATTAAGTAAATATTATCAAAATGTGGCTTGCCAACACCTGGCAGCTAACTTTTGCTGGTAAATCCATTAGCATTTTTTATTTTAATTTGTTTGTGTCCATCTTAATGTGCATTCCGAAGAGGCATAAGCAGTTGTGCCAATCCTCTCCTTTCTGGGTGTTGCTGCTTTAGATGAAGGCTAGATTGTGGGTCCTTTCAGAGTAATTGTAAAGAAAGTTTGAAGTAAATAAAAATAGGCATACTACTCGACTGTGGGACAATCACAGTGGCAGTAAACGTAGAACCTCTCTCTTGTAGCAAAATGCATAGTGACAGATCTCCTTCTCTTGTCTGCTTTTTAGTGACAAGTCATGAAATCACATAAGGGTGATTGATATTTCCTCCTACTTCCTATCTCCTAAAGCATCTTTACTTTTACCCAGATACACATCGTTGTCAGCAAGACTTTGGTCCAAGTGGTCATTGACTGCAAGCGTGTGGCTGAGAAGGCAATAAATGCCTCAGCTAATATCACGTCGGATGGTGTTGAAGTCCTGGGGAGAATGGTCAGATCAAGGGGACCAAATGGAAACTCTGCACCAGTAAGTAGATAAATAAGTGGAGCTGTGTTGTTATTATAGAAAAAAAAAGAGTTTTCCAGGGGACAAATTTGGTAAGAGAATGGATGCATAGATAGATGGGTGGATGATTGGATGATGGCTGGATGGATGGATGGATGGATGGATAGATGGCTGGCTGGCTAGCTGGCTGGATGGGTGGATGGATGGATGGATGGATGGATGGATAGATGGCTGGATGGATAGATGGCTGGCTGGCTGGCTCGCTGGTTGGATGGGTGGAGGGATGGATAGATGGATAGATGGCTGAATAAATAACAGCCTTCTTAAATGAAATAAAATATACATTCAAAGTTCTTGGCTGTATACTTCTACTATATTATAATGAGAACACTCTGGGAATTAGACTAGTTTGTTTTCTAAAGGCATTTAAAAATGCAAATAGTAAAATACTTATCAAACTGTTTATGGCATAAAAGGTCTGCTAACAGAATCAAAACAATAAATCAGAACTCTAAGCAAATATAAATTCATGCAAAATATGTGACCATTATACATAGTATACCCAGGAAATTTATGTAAGTTTCTCATTTCAGTTAGGTTTGGGTATTTTTAAACTAGATTTTTGTTATGGTTAATGTGAAGTTTACCCTTTAATCGTAAGTTATTTAATAACAAATCATTCTAAGATAATACATTTTTCATCATATAACATAGAATTTAAGACAAGGAGACTTCCAAGTGGCAAAGGAATCACATTCTTTTCTCTCATTACCCACAAAAAAAGAATAGTGTACACAAGCTTTTGTTTTAACACCATGTGTTCACAGCTAATTAGCAATGTTCTCTAATTTGAGTCATTCCATAATTAGAACCAATTAGCCCAGAGGGCATTTTATTCTTGTAAGCAATTCCAACCATTTTAATGAACATTTCTATGTAATAGAATCATCAGGTTAATTATGAGTCACTATTACTGTCTTGTGCTTTCTAGATCTGTAGCACTAGCTAGCTATGTGGAACTAGAGAATGCCTTGATGGTTCTGAGTCTTTTTAAGCTGGAGATCACTTTGTACAAATGAAATATTCTAGTATGTCAAATAAATAAATATGATTAAAATAGACCCATGCTAATTGAATGGGAGAGAGGACATGGAGTTATAGGTTACCCCACCCTCCAAAGGTCCCTAAAGGAGCTTCAAGGAGCACAGTTCTAATTCCACTAATCTAGCATGACCCATTCACTTTATATACCGGCGAACAGTCCCAGAGTGGGAAAGAGAATTACTTTGAGACATTTCACTATTTAGTGGCATATTTGTTTTTGGTAACAATACAAGGAAATCCTTATACACAGGGGAGTATTAATGCTTTCAGACCTTGATAGATAGGTGCTAATTAATTTAATACTTAGTTCTGATGTAGCTTTTGTTTCTACTTACCTTTGGAGAACCATGAATTAGATGTTTGGAAAGAGAGGGTATGAAAACTATGGAAGTCTGTCTTGTTTTCAGTTATGGTAAGGGTTTTTAAGAATGTTTACATTATAACACTTTCAAGAGGATGGTGCCAAAAACGAAGAAAGAAGCCCCTTCTCCTGCCAAAGCCAAAGGTTTGAAGGCCGAGAAAGTGGTGTTGAAATGTGTCCACACACACACACACACACACACTCTCACACAGCACACACACAAAAGATTCACATGTACCTACCTTCTGAGGACCCAAGGCGCTGCCTTTCTGCAAACAGCCCAAGTGTCCTGGAAAGAGTGTCACTAGAAGAAACAAGTTTGACCATTGATGACCATTATGCCATCATCAGGTTTCCTCTGACCACTGAGTCAGCCATAAAGAAAATAGAAGACAACACAGTTGTCTTCATTGTAGGTGTCAAAGCCAACCAGTACTAGATCAAGCGGGCTGTGAAGAAGCTCTATGACATTGTCGTGGCCAAGGTCAGCACCTTCATCAAGCCCAGTGGAGAGAAGAATGCATACATTTGACTGGCTCCTGACTATAATGCTTTGAATGTTGCCAACAAAATTGGGATCACTAAACTGACCCCAGCGGCTAAATTTAAATATAAATTTTTTCACAACACACACACACAAAAGAATGTTTACATGATATCAAGGAGTTGGCAACTCCTAATGTTTTGTATTTCATGTTGAGTAAGAAACACACCATCTTCTCCACAGAAGAGACTTTTATGATAGCATACTCCAGAACTTATAAGGCTCCGTAATTAGCAAACTAGGGATATTATCTTGTAGGGATAAATGGACGTATATAGATGGAGGCTTCAACGAATGAATGAACAGGCTCCAATTTCAGAAAGAAACGATTCTAGGTGTTTGAGATTCTGGGGCCAAATCACTTAGTAGTAGTAGTAGTAGTAGTAGTAGTAGTAGTAGTATTTATTTATTTATTTATTTATTTATTTATTTTAGAGATAATGCACATAAAATCCCTGACACTTTGTAGCATGTGACAAAGAGCAGCTGTTACTGAAGGTTGTCAGTACTACCTTCTCCATCTAACCTGTTCTAAACCTCTAATGCTTAGCACTTGATTATTCGTAGCCATCTATTATTTTCTCATTCTTCTGAATATGTACATTTTACCTCTCTAGCCAGAGCATAAATCCGTTAAATTAGAAATCAGGTCATGGTCTCCATTTACTACTTCCTCCTTCTATCCCACATCACAGTATCTAATACATTCAGATGAACAGGCCAAGTTCTCAAGAAACACTTGATAGAAATTAAATAGAATGTCATCTATTTAAATTTTATCTTGTTTTTTCTGAAAATGTTGTTTTGTGTATATTGTATTCCGTACAGGGCATTGATAATAGACTAGTTATATATATCCTACCTTCCCTAATTATAATTTGTATTTTTAAATTAGCTTTATAATTATATTAATTATGTTTCAAAGTATACTATTTGTAATAATGGTACTCCAAATATATGACCAATTAAGTATCGTAGAATTTATTTCTGAAAGCAAAAGTGCCTGTAGGCTTTAAGTCTACCGGTAATAAATCTTTACTTTGGGACATGAAGGAAAAGCAATTAAACAGAGCATTCTCTGTCATAACTTCCAGCCAGTAGTAGACAAAGGGGAATTTATAGAAGTCAATAATTAAAGAGTTCTTTGTAAGGCTACTAAGAAAAAAGTTGTGGCTTTTGTTAGAATCTAGAAGTCTACAAAGGATTGCTAAACAGATTTTCAGTCTGCCCACTTATTGAAGAATTTGATTACGTTGAAACGGATAATATTAGATTAGATCTCAAGAATGTGATTGGAAACTGACTTGCTCTTTTGGGTTATTAACTGTTTGAGTGCAAAACAAGAGAGACGCTTTAGTCTTCAGTTTTCAATTTAGAAGTTACCAACTGGTAACATAATCTTGATTTATATCTGTACCCCAATACTGAGCAAGAGGGAGCATGTATTGTGCAAGTTCTGGATTATTCCAGGAGGAGTAATTACCATATAAGAGGAGTTTACAGGTCAACATTCCCTGGAAAATTCAGCAATGGTTAAAAAAATGCCAGATGATGGGAAAACTCTAAATATTCAGTCCTTAAAGAAAATAGATTTTTCTTAAACCGAAGTTGAGTGGAGGAGAGATTAATGGATTTGGGGATACAGTACCTATAGTACCCAAATTGCTCACATTTGTAATAAAAAACAACTTGTGTTCAGTAATGTGAGATTCTGATAGACAGTGAAGAGTCCTTAGTGGGACTCAACTAATAAGTTGGCTTAATTGAGCCGTCAAAACATACAAGGGTGGAAACTTAATAAATGTGCTTCTCCTTTCTGTTCTTCTTTCTCCTCAGAAGTTTCTTCTACCTTTTCTGATACCTGATGAAATTATAATGGAGCCAGAGACAATCCTAGAAATATTTTGAGCTTCTGGTGTGTGATCATGTTCTTAGCATCTTTCTTCCCCCTTTTCAAATCTAACCATTTTATGACTATCCAATTGATTTTTGTCTGGTCCTCTGTTATGGAAAGAAAGACAATTGCAAGTTATGTTATAGAGTTTTTAATAACATAACTTACTGAGTTAAAGCTTTTATGTAGGAATCGAGAGTAGACTAAGCAATGATGCTGTAGAAACAAGTGTTTTTAAACTATAAGAAAATGATCATGTTTTCCTATGAATTATATATTTTAATCCTTAAAATTTTAATAGTAGCAACATTTATTTGTTTATCTTGTTTAATCCTCCAATAACCACAGGAAGAGATACTTGTATTATCCCCCACTTTATAGATTCAGAAACTGAGACTTGAAGAAGCTAAAGAGCAATCCCCTTTCAAAAAGTGAGGAAAATAAGAGACTGTATCTGACTTGCACAAGGAAACCTGCCTACCATGCTAAGCTCTCGTCCACTGGTCAGGGTGATCATTACGGACCTTAAAGCAGAGAAGGGAGTTTGGTCTGTGCCTATGCCCTATCTGTTCACTGACATGTTCAGAGATGCACCAAAATTTCAGTTCTGACCTTGAAAGTAAAAGCAATCAAAATGGTCCCCACAAAGTATGGCTACACGGAAACATTTTGATGACTACCAATGGGTACCATTGGGTACCATTGTTGTACCAATGGGTACAACAGCTGTTAATTTTCATCTCCTCATTGAATTAGTGCCATTATGGTTTCCCTTAAATTCAATAAATTGATTGAGATCAAATAAAAACACCATGTTCACTAGCTGGGAAGGGGTAGGTGCTTGATAAACCTTAGCTTTGAGATTTAGTTAGTAAAAATTAAACACCAAACTAAAGCAGAAGGTGGTCAGCATCCTCCATGCTCTCCCTCCAGTGTTCCTGCACCATGTAAATCTCTCTAAATATTTGTATAATTTTTGGTATAGCTTGACCTCAAAGTACAAGCTTAGTTATGCTATGCTGGAGAAAAATCAGAGGGTAAAATGTGCTAATGAGGGGAAAGTTGAATCAGGCTACATTTTTTTTTTAAGATTTTATTTATTTATTTGAGAGAGAGACAGTGAGAGAGAGCATGAGCGAGGAGAAGGTCAGAGAGAGAATCAGACTCCCCGTGGAGCTGGGAGCCCGATGCGGGACTCGATCCCGGGACTCCAGGATCATGACCTGAGCCGAAGGCAGTCGTCCAACCAACTGAGCCACTCAGGCATCCCCAGGCTACATTTTTATGCCCATTCACAGATCACAGTGACTCGACTGATGAGAAATATTTTAATCTTATTTTCGTGCTGACATTTGACCTCACATGACTTGCCTTTTGTGTTACACCCAGACCAAAATGTCCAATAATGAAAAACAAGCATTTGTAATTGGCTAAGCATTCCCTTGGAAGGCATTAGAAAAGGTGAAAGTGAGGACTTACGCATCCCCTTTGCTCTTGCCCTCTTTTTCACACATTTATTTTTTTTTTATAAAGTTATGGGCCCAGCACACCCATATTTTTTTATATAAAGTTAGAAGGAAAGAAATTACAAGAAGTAAAAGGGGCTGACTCTTGTTTATTTTGAAACACATCATCTTGCATTTTCAGGCACTCAAATATAAAATTTTTTGAAATGTCTGTACCGTTTCCTACATAATAGCCCTACAAATATGTATGTCGTTGCTTTTGGAATAAAAGTCAGGGTTTTTTTTTTTTAATCAATCCTCAGAAATGTGCCTTGGAAAGAAGTCCCGAAATAAAGGCTGAGAAATCCAAGCTATTACGAATGCAAAACAATTATGAATAAATTTGTTGTACTCACACACACAGACACAAAAGACTGCTGACTTCATCAAACTTGAAAAAGAAAAGACAGCCCACAAGCATTGCTCAAATGCTAGTATTGGCTTTATTCAGCACTTAGTGGGCTATTCTACCCCCTTGAATAAGTAAAATGAACTCCTAAAGGTCCCAAACTTCTATTCAATGGGGTTTAGCCAAAAGGTTAAGCCAAAGGTTTAAAAGAAGTTTAGCCAAAGGTGTGTATGTAGACATCATAGGGTTATAGGTGATTAGGTGGTGAATGTTTATTCGAATGTTTATTCAAGAATGCCTGATCCTTACTGGGGCTAATGGAAGTCCTTTCCTTTACGTACTTCTTTCCATTCAATAAAATACTTTTACACTGAGGGCTCTATTCAGAAATGGGGAATTTCTTAATGGATGAATGACTTAGATTGAACTGAATTTATCCAATACAGTCATTGGGCCCCATTTAATAAATGCTCTGAGACAAATGGCATTGTAAAGTTTGTTAGGCTGGGGTATCCGCATTTTGAACATTAGACCAAAGATCCTTTCACTACAAAATGAACCACAAGAAAATGAAATGTGTTTAAAAAAAAAAAAAAAGAGAGAGAGAGAAAGAAAGAAAATGAAATGTGTTGTTCAAATTCAAACCAGAACTCCACTTTCAACATGGGCTTACTTTTCTTAAGCAATTCCTTCCCAGGTCCTGATCTGCGGAATGGGGTTGGCATTAGTTATAATACCCCATAGTGGTGATCTAAAGATGACATGATACAGGTAAAGGCCTTAAGATAGTGCCTGGCACATAGTAGTTTTCCAGCAAATGCCCACTGCAATTGTTGTCTTTATTTGCTTAGATTTTCTCAAAGTATTAAACAGATAGGATCATTGTGGAAACAAACTACTGTTCTATTTCTGCCCTCAGCACACATGGCTTTGATTTAGATTAGACTCTTCTGGCCTTTGTATTATATTCTTCTGCACCTTAAGGAATGCAATAGTGGAAGAGCTGTACCTGCTCCATTAAAATAATATTTAGGGACGCCTGGGGGGCTCAGTTGGTTAAGCATCCAACTCTAGATGTGGTTCAGGTTGTGATCTCAGATTGTGAGATTGAGCCCTGTGTTGGGCTTTATGCTCAGCATGGAGTCTGCTTGTCCCTCTCCCTTTGCTCCTCCCCCTGCTCTCTCTCTCTCTCTCAAATAAATAAATAAATAAATAAAATCTTTAAATAATAATACCTATTTATAATAACTATATTCTAGGCATTGTTATACACATCTTCATACATTGACTCATTTTACTGTTATAACTCCTATTATTACACTCATAAATAGCGATTATTAAAGAGCTAACTACTATTATTATACTAATTTTACAGATGCAGAAAACTAGGACCTGAGCACATTACATAATTTGTTCAAAATGACTTAGCTTTTGAGTGGAGGATCCGAGGCTTATACACAGGCATTCTAGCTCCATAGCCTCCTAACCCCTATGGTCCTTGAAATACTTTTGTTGCTATTGATCATAAACATCAGTGTTCCTTAAAACTATTTTAATTTAAAAAACCTATTTTTTTCTTGGTCCAAAAACCTTAAAAACTGAATTTTTTAATGATCATAATTTTGTTGTACATTTGCTCTCCACAGACTCTAATATCCTACCCTTTGGGAGTTTTTCTTTAATCTGGAGAAAAAAGAGCAGTGAACCATGCACATATTTCTTCAAACACCAAAAAAAAAAAAAGCCCACCAAAAAAACTGCGATCCCTTGATTCATGGATCTGCTTTCAAAACTTAAGCTTTACTTTATTAATCTTGCAAAACTCACTTGGGAAAGGAGATTTGCAACAAAGCACAGTTCTTACGTATTGCAAGAGAAAGCCTGATTTTATTCCCCTTATTGTCATTTAGAGCAGGCTATTCTGTGATACTGCCTGCATTGTGAGTAACTATTTTGCAGTACTTTCTACTTGGGCATTTTCATTTTCATCTGCGGGACCCCTGCCAGGGATGAGTTGTATTTCTTGGGGAAAAATAAGGTACCCAGAGAGTTTCTAGCACTTGCTGAAAACACTACCCACTGAAGAAAGGTGGTAGATTCAAAATGAAAAAAAAATCATCCTTCTCCCAGCTCTGTAATTGGTGACATGCATAATATTTGAAAAATCATATCAGAAGAAATATAATGTCAGAAATGGCTGGGTCATGAAGCTAATGTTAGCCCTTAATAATATTGCAATGATGTTTCTGTGTATTTTAAAATGTACGTTGAGTTTTGCCAACATACATGAGTAGAACAAGACTAATATTGATGGCATGATCAATGAATGGCTTAACTAAAAATACAGGGACGCCTGAAAGGCTCAGTGGGTTAAAGCCTCTGCCTTCGGCTTAGGTCATGATCCCAGCGTCCTGGGATCAAGCCCCACATTGGGCTCTCTACTCCGCAGGGATCCTGCTTCCTCCTCTCTCTCTGCCTGCCTCTCTGCCTACTTGTGATCTCTGTCTGTCAAATAAATAAATAAAATCTTAAAAAAAAAAATACACTCAGCACAGAGTCTGACAGTACTATTTGTGAATTTGTCACAACACTTAAAATGTTGTAAACAGCACTCATGAAGTAGCTCTTGTTCCCAGTAAGATCTCTGAGGGCAAGATTTTGTTTTCGTTCATTGTCATGTTCTAAAGTTTGATGTAGTATCTGGCTTGCACTATACACTAAAGAAAAATTTGTTGAATGTGTGCTTAAGCGATTGAAGTCAGAATGAATTTGACGAGACTTCGTGAATCCCTACTACCTCCCATATATGATGGGGACACCAAGATGAAGAAGGGTTCTCTGTCCCTTGAAAAGCTCCCAGTCTAAGGAGGAGCTAATATAAATAATCACACTGTATGGTGGCAGACGTGCCAGAGAAGAGATACATGGAGTGTTGTGGGGTAGCAGAGACACTGGTCATGACCATGAGAGCAGAACAGGGCAAGTTTCAACAGAGAAGCTAAGTTCCTTTAGGCAGGGATGAGAGGGGAAGTTGGAGGCTGGATGGACTAGCTTTAGAGTAACTATAGACAAAATGTTGAATCTCTGTGTGTCTGAGGAACAAAAATAATTTGATATTGCTGGGATGCCTTTATGTACTGTAAAGTTATGTTACAAATGTATGGGTGTTGTATTATGTGATACAGGATATGAAATCATAATTATAGATGGAGTGTGTCTATTTTTTATTGAATGACAATTTTGTTTTAAATTACAGTTCCAGTTACAGATGTTTGATATTATCTGTTCCCCATCATGGGCCGATAGAGACAAATGCTGTGAACTTCCAGGCCTGGTAAGAATTCTCCTTTTATTAGTAGGTCTGTTCTTTATTGAAATGTTTTAAAGTTTTATGTAATTTTCTCTGAAAATTGAATGCTATTTCATAAAACTCATAACGAGCTAACTCATTGTGATGATAATGAAAATCAGAAGAGGTTAAGAAAGAGGCACATCTGACGTCAGCAGGGCACACTGGCACGCATGGAGGGAGCTGCACACCTCCAGGGGGTGCCATCTACACAGGGTCCAGAGGTTCTCAAACTTCCTGGTTCAGGAAAACTGTGGTGTTGCAATAATTTTTTTCCATGCTACCCCCAAGCCAAAAGAAATGCTGAGCAATTACATATATGAATCCATCAGGTCCAAAAATCTTAAGTGTTTATGCTCTAAGAACTCAGTAGCCATATGAAAAAATAAGAGACATGAATTGAAAGGAGAAAGCGGTATTGTTATTTTATTCTTATATAACCACAACTACTCACTAATGGGATGAGGATGGGTCTATCTGGATTACCCAATTTTTCATACCTTGGAATCTGATTGGACATCGCCACCTCTCTTCTTTTTCCACATTGACTTTTTTCCATGGTACTTGCTTTCCATCATAGAAACTGCCAGAACCCCAGATTTGTAAGTATATAACACCATCAAGAAAATATTTCAGTATCTAATATTAAGATTATGAGCGACCTTGAGCTAGTTGCTCACATGAAGTACAGTGGGTGCCCAATATTGCTCTTTCTCTTGAGGTTGTAAAATGTTCATGGTGCCCCCGTAAGTTTGCTGAGTGCCCCAGGGCATCTTGGCACACAGTTCTGAAATCATAGTCATAATCTGTATCACCTATGTGAAGTAACTAGAAAACCAAACTTTTTATCATTATTAATACCAAGTATAATTCATGGGGTTTACCTGTATATATAAAAACAGATTCATATCTTAGCATTCTTAGGGACAGTGGCTGAATGGATGACGCTGTTATGGGGAGAGTAGCCATGTCTTAATAAGTAAACTTGGAGAATGGGCATGGAGCAGTCCAATAAAGTCCAAGAGACTGGCCTTGTTAACCTTACACCAGATCACACCATCTATTGTAGGCATTTAATTCATGGTCACTCTGTTTGAGAAGGAAATACAGTTCACCCTCAAACAACGTTGGAGTTAGGGGCACCGGCCCCGCTCCCACTCAGTCAAAAATCTGTGTGTGACTTTTGCCCCCCCAAAACTTACCTACCATTGACCGGAAGCCTTACTGATAACATAACAGTTGATTAACACCTATTTTGCATATCATATGCATTATATACTATATTCTTACACTAAAGGCTAAAGAAAAGAAGATTTATTAAGAAAATCATAAGGAAGAGAAAATACATTCATAGTACTGTACTGCATTTATTGGGGGAAAAAAAAAAGCCCACATGTAAGTGGACCAGTGCAGTTCAAACCCATGTTGTTCAAGAGTGAACCGTAACTTACTCTTTCTTCATCAAAATTACTTTCCAAGTAAACTGATGAAGCATTAAATCAGAGGGGCTCTGGGATGTTATGCTTAAGCACAGATGGATTGGAATTTGGAAGCAGAAACATTCAGAAGCTCACGCTGTGTTGAGCAAAATGCGATCCCCACTTTTCCTGGGAAGGACCCAGGCCTGATAAGGGCTTTTCCTGTTGTTTCTATCACTGAAGGTATGCCCGTTCCACGGTAGGAAGACATGGATGGAGGTAGAGTGGGCAGCCATGGCAAAACCATGATGGAGCCTCTGGTCACAGGAGACCTGGTATCAGCCTTATTCAGAGGCTCTTTGAGGATACTTAAATTTGTATTCTACTCTAGCTATCCAGATATCACGCCAGATGTGTTAGCAGGGGCATTCCTAAAATGAGCTGAAAGCTTTGACTATTGTCCAACATTCAGAGAAAAGTATACACAGGATACCTGGGCCCCCTGCTCAACATTTTCTGGTTCCTGTTGTGAACATTTCAGAAATGGAGATTATCTTCCACTTGATCTTTCAATTATCAACCATCCTCTATTCAGTTCAGCTTTACTTCTCCCCCAGAATCTTAAGAAGTGAAGCTTGATTTCCCCCCATCCAACAGGACCAGTGGACCCTATGATCTTCTGCAGTTTCTTGTCGTGGTGCAGACTCCTTTTTGGCCAGAGCTTCGAATGGACTGGTCACAAACTGTGTGATCACTGTTGGCAGGCGCTCTGTCTTCATACCCCAGTAACATACCCAGAGATGTCCAGCCTGATGTTCATTATCTATCTTGTAATGTCATGTGGCTGCAAAATTGGGCAAGAGAAGGAAAATGAGCTCTTATCCCACAGCTTTAGGTGGCTACCATGGTGTTTCCTTACATTCAACCACACAACGTGAGTCATAAGAGAAGTTGCTGCAGGGACTTGACGATGGGTTGAACCACTGTTTTTATTTTGTTTTATGTGTTTCAGATGCAGTTGACTATTCCAACTTGGTTTTTTTTTTTAATCCTTTGAAATAGAAGTAAGACGGTTTTCAAGACCTTTAGTTCACAGAGTACTCCTTCTCAAACTGAATAAAATGGTCATCAGAATCTCTTTTACACCCGCTTCTGCCTTCCTTTCTTCACCTCCATCCCTGAACTAATTTTATCAACATCCTTTGGTAATGATGATTATCAATGACTCACCAGACACTCATTCATTTTTCTTTAAGGAAAATATTTTGCAGGCAAGAATATTCTTTGTCTTTCCACACTGATGTTCACTTGAGTGGTATTTTGGGGGTGTTTGTTTTTTTGTTTGTTTTTGGTTTTGTTTTTAGTGTTCTAATTCGAAGTGTTTTCTTTGAGCCCGTATAGCCATTTGCTCCCCGCCGACACACACACACTTTTGCTCTCTGGCTGTCTCCATCTCTCTGTCAAATAAATAAATAATAGTTGTGCTATTTTTCTTTTCTCTCTTCAGAGGGATGAGGAGACCTGTCCAGAGCTACCACATTCCTGCTCCTGTTCTGAAGTCAATACGGGGACTCTGGGACCAGCAGGCCCACCAGTAAGTCTTGCCTCGTTCAGACTTAAATGTTCTTTAATAATATTCATAGCTATCACTTGTTGTGTGTCTAATATGTGCTTGCCCCTGTGCTAAACACGTACTTAGTCCTATGAGCAAACCGAAGCACAGAGATGTTAAGATACGTGCCTAAAGTGGGGCATCTGATACAAATGGCTATCAGACACATAATTTGAATCTCCCCATTAGGGAGATTCAAATTAAAACCACATTGAGATACCACCTTACACCAGTTAGAATGGGCAAAATTAGCAAGACAGGAAACAACTTGTGTTGGAGAGGATGTGGAGAAAGGGGAACCCTCTTACATTGTTGGTGGGAATGCAAGTTGGTGCAGTCACTTTGGAGAACAGTGTGGAGATTCCTTAAGAAATTAAAAATAGAGCTTCCCGGGGTGCCTGGGTGGCTCTGTTGGTTAAGTGACTGCCTTCAGCTCAGATCATGATCCCAGAGTCCTGGGATCGAGTCCCACATCAGGCTCCCTGCTCCTTGGAGAGTCTGCTTCTCCCTCTGACTTTCTCCCCTCTCATGCTCTCTCTCACTGTCTCTCTCTCAAACAAATAAATAAAATCTTTAAAAAAAGAAAAAAAAATAGAGCTTCCCTATGACCCTGTAATTGCACTACTGGGTATTTACCCCAAAGATACAGATGTAGTGAAAAGAAGGGCCATCTGTACACCAATGTTCATAGCAGCAATGGCCACGGTCGCCAAACTGTGGAAAGAACCAAGATGCCCTTCAACAGACGAATGGATAAGGAAGATGTGGTCCATATACACTATGGAGTATTATGCCTCCATCAGAAAGGATGAATACCCAACTTTTGAAGCAACATGGGCGGGGCTGGAAGAGATTATGCTGAGTGAAGTAAGTCAAGCAGAGAGAGTCAATTATCATATGGTTTCACTTATTTGTGGAGCATAACAAATAACATGGAGGACATGAGGAGATGGAGAGAAGGGAGTTGAGGGAAATTGGAAGGGGAGGTGAACCATGAGAGACTATGGACTCTGAAAAACAACCTGAAGGTTTTGAAGGGGCGGGGGGTGGGAGGTTGAGGGAGCCAGGTGGTGGGTATTAAGGAGAGCACATATTGCATGGAGCACTGGGTGTGGTGCAAAAACAATGAATACTGTTACGCTGAAAAGAAATTTAAAGAAAAAATAAAAAATAAATAAAGTGGGGCGTCTGCGTGGCTCAGTGGTTAAGTGTCTGCCTTTGTCTCAGGTCATGATCCCAGGGTCCTGGGATCCAAGCCCCACATCAGTCCCCTTGCTCAGCAGGGAGTCTGTTTCTCCCTCTCCATCGGTGCCCCCCCAACCCACGCACACACTTTTGCTCTCTGGTTGTCTCCATCTCTCTGTCAAATAAATAAATAAAATCTTAAAAAAAAAAAAAAGAAAGAAACTTGTCTAAAGAACACAGCTTCTCTTTAAATCCAGATCTCTGTGACCCCATTATTTGACCTCTATATTATACTGTCTTTCAAATTGTTACATATTTCAAAATCTTCCCTTTAAACTCCTGTGGTCTATGTTCAGTGTGAATGTTTCAAATGATGGCCCTCTACTTGCATCTGTAAGATTTACATACCCTCCCTTTGCCCATTATGTGTTAAAATTGATACATGAGGAAGGATTTTGAATTCACTAGGAAAAATACCCTATCTGGACATGAAGTTCTCCACTGCTGTTGGAAACTTCCTGCAAAAATGGGGAGAGAGGGAGATTGGCCCTGTGGGATGTAGAGAGAAGGAGGAGGAAGGAAGGAGGGAGGGAGGGAGGGAGAGAGAGAAAGAAAATATTTGTAAAATATAAAATGTATATAATTGCACTACCTGGCTCTTTGAATTTACCATGATGGATATTTCCATTTAATGTGTTTAAGTGACATTTTCGATCTGACCTGCTAACCTGGGGGTATGGGTGTTTCCTTAAAGTGATATAGTGGGTCTATGGTTAGGAACGGGCAAATGGACCAAGGCAGAAAGAGAAAACAGGGAGAAGAAGTACAAGCAAATAAAGAAATCCAGACCTTGCGGGAGGAATATTCAGATGTCCCATCAGTCCTTGCACACTGGCTGCGGGAGGCAGGTGGGCCCGCCCACATGCGTGCAGTAGACCACACAGGCAGCATGAAGGTTCACTCCAAGTTGGCCCCCCCCAATCAGAATTGTACCACATTTCCTGAACTGAACAAAAAGGAAGAGAACCTGCTGACTGTGTCTGAAATATATCCCAGCAGCCTATCCTTTGCCTTTGGCATGTAGAACATTCTTTCAAGTGCAGACGTAGAACCCAACTCCATTTTTTTTTTTTTAAACAGAAGACTCTTTATCCCAAAGAATCCAATGTGGAGTCATGGTAAAAGCATTAAATTTAACTCTTAAGACTAGACAAGTCTCTGAACTGCTGCAAACCTCCATTTCTCTACATATGTAAACGAACATACACCTCTCTGTCTTTCTGAGGAATACATAAGATAATATACATATAAGTGTTCTGTGCATTATGAAACATCAGTCAAATGTAAGGATTTGCCTTTAGTTTAATCTTGGAATTGGAAACACAGATTTGCTTTCAATTGTGTATAGCTTGATTTTTTTTTTTAACCCAAAAGTATGTCTTTGAGGGGCACCTGGGTGGCACAGTCGATTAAGCATCTGACTCTTGGTTTCAGCTCATCTCATGACCTCAGAGTTATGCGATTGAGCCCTGTGTGGTCTCTTCTGCGTTCATGTGCTCTCTCTCTCTCAAATAAATAAATATATCTTTTTAAAAAAATAACGGTATGTCTTTGAACTTTATCAAAGGTAATGCACATTATTCCATTACATAAACTAGAGATTATTGACCCATGACTGTGGAGAATTTCCCTATTACGCTATTATTATAGTGGACATCCTTTTATGTCTCTGTAAACATGAGTTGAGTGCTCTTATGATTACACTGAGGATCAGATTTGTTGAAAGATAAGGAGGGTGTATCTTCAGCCTCATGAAGAAACCACTAATTGCCTTTCTAGATAGTTGTCCAAGTATCCTCTCCCAGACTCTAGAAAAGGGTCTGGTTTCCCTGCATCTCACCAGCACAGTGGTCTCACCAGATTTAAGAGCTTTTACTTATCTGATGGGTATAAAACCCTGTGGTTGTTGTTTCATTTTATTCATTCATTTATTTTTCTTGAGAGAAAAAGAGAGAGAGAGAGAATGAGTGGGGAGGGGCAGAGGGAGAGAGAGAGAATCTTAAGCAGACTCCATGCCCAGCACAGGACCCAACTTGGGGCTTGATCTCAAGACCCAGAAATCATGACCCCAGCTGAAATCAAGAGTCAACTGACTGAGCCACCCAGGCGCCCCTGTGATTGTTATTTTAAATAAGACTTTCCCTTTGTGCTAGTAGGATGGAGCAATTTTTCATTTGCCTTTGAGTCATTTGGATTCCTTTCTATATAAATACCTGTTTATAAACTTTTCGGGGATTTTGTGGTACAGAGATTTTTTTATTTTAGTTTCTAAGTGTTTTTATATATTCTGGACACGAATCCTTTATTAATGATACGGTTTACAAATGTCATTTCCTGGCCTGTGGCTTGCTTGTTGTTGTTTATAGGAGTTTTTATTGTCTAGAAATTTTAATGCTGGTGTAGTTAAATTTAATATTTCTGTGAGCTGTCATTTTTTATGTTTTCCTTCTTTTTAGCCATGGTTCACTTAGAAGTGTCTTTTTAAGTTTCCAATAGTATGTGCAATTTTAATTTTTTTTCTTGTATTAACTTTATTGCACTTTTTTATGGAAGATAGTCTTCAGGGTACCAATTTTTGGACATTTATTGATTCTTTGGCATTTGCTTTGTGACCTTTTACCAAGTTTTACAGCTGTTCCATGTATGCTTTAGAAGAGTATGTGTTTTCTAATTGTGGAGTTTAGAATTCTAAACATAAATATCCAGTAAATCAAACTGTAAATTGTGTTGTTAGAATTTTCTTTATCTGCATTAATTTTTTATCTTTCAATTGCTGAGACAGATGTTAAAAATCTTCTACCTCAATTTCAATCTGTCCAATTTGGTTTGTAATTCTACATTGTATATCCAGAGATTGTGTTACAGGGTACAAAAAATTGAAAACCTTCATCTTGCTAGTGACTTGCCATATCAACATTCTCTTTTGGATTATTTTCCTGGTACACGTATATATATTTTTATTTGAATTCAATTAGCCAACAAAGAGTACATCATTAGTTTCAGATGTAGAGCTCAGTAATTCATCAGTTGCACGTAACACCCAGAGCTCATCACATCACGTGCCCTCCTTAATGCCCCTCTTCTTCATCCATTTAGTTTTCAGCCTTTCTGTTGTCTTTATGTTTGAGATGTGTTCTGTTTAAATAGTATATGGCTAGGTGTTGTTTTCAATCTGGTTTTGCAATTTTTTTTTTTTTTTTTAGAGTTTAGTCCATTCATTCTATTGTTTGTGACAATTAGCCTCTTTGGGCTAAAATTCCTATATCTATCACCTTAATTTTTGCTTTCTATTTGTCCCACATGATATATATGTGCCTTTCTTGGTTGGTCGAGGCTTTATCTACTTATTTACACTATCTGGCTTTTTGGTTTTTTATTCTTTTCTTCTCCCCTCTGCTAATTTGGAAATCTGTAGCTGTTCTTGGTCAACCAAGAGATTTTAACAAACATATTTAGCTTGACAAAGTCTAAAAAGAATTAAGATTTTCACTCATATTTCAATAGATATGATATTCTTGGGATATTTTTCTCTTAGATCATCCTTTTTATAATTTATACACTATTGGCTATCTAGTATTTTAATATGTCTTTTAAAATCATAAACTAGATATTTTATTAGTACTTGGTATAAATTACTATGTGTTAAGACTTGCCTCCATACTTGCTATTTCTTTGCTCACAAAATCTTCTGCTATCATTTTTATTTCTCCTGGAATACACCCTTTGGATGTTCCTTCCTTTCCTTCCTTCCTTCCTTCCTTCTTTTCTGTCTTTCTTTCCTTCCTTCCTTCCTTCTTTTCGAGAGAGAGTGCAAGCAAGCAGGGGGAGGGGCAGAGAGAGTGGGAGAAAGAATCTCAAGCAGACTCCCCACTGAGTGCAGAACCCTCCTTGGGGCTCTGTCTCACAACCCTGAGATCATGACCTTGAAGCCGAAACCAAGACTCAGCACTTAACCAGCTGTGCCAACCAGGTGACCCAGGATGTTCCTTTAAGGAGACTATTGACAGAAAATTTTCAATTTTTGTTCATCACAAAATATTATCATATTTTCATATTGTATTATTGAAAGATAGTTTTGATGGTTGTTATAGAGATTGTTGATTGTACCCCCAGCATTAGTTGCCCCTGCTTCTTTTTCATGGTACAATTCCCTGAGTTTTAGCTAAACACATGGCCTTCAGCTGGGGACTTGACTTCTTAGCATCTGTAAGTAGGTATCACCTTCTGACCAAGATCTGGCCAGTGAGAGAAAAGCAATATGCAATCAACCTAGATGTTGTTCTTAAGTGAAAATGAAATTACTTCCTTATCTTTTCTCGCCTCGCTCAACATATTACTCTGGGAACATGTGGTAATGGTTCAGTTTGATAAGCAGTGTCCTAGCACATAGCAGAGTAATAAAATGGAAGCAACTGAGTTTCCACATTGTCATATGTGGTAAAGCTACTCTATGACACCGAACCAGTTATCAGCTCAGATTTTAATATAAGAGAACAATAAGCCTCCTGTCTTGCTTAAAAATTTTTAATATTGGCCTTAGTTAAAGCAGTAAGACAACTTTCCAAACTAATAAACGGGAAGATCTTGTTTTCAAGATTCCTTTGTCTTTAGTGATCTGAAGTTCGGCCACAGTGAGCTCTGGGGCACAGTTTTGATGTAGATGATCTGCCATTTTGGAAAACTTAGGACTTCGTGAGTTTGAATGGCAATGTTTCTCGTTAAATTTGGAGTTTTCTTAGTCACCGTCTCATCAAATATTGCCTCTTTCCTATCATCTCCATTACGTTTTTCTGAAATTCAACTGATATACTTTTTTACTTTCTATGTTTCTTAACCTTTTTTATTTCTGCTTTTCTCTCCAGCTTTCTTCTGTGTGATTTCTTCCAATTTAGTTTCTAGTGTATTCTACATTTAGCTATGTTTAATAAGCTATTAACCTATCCATTGTATTTCTGATTTTGATGATTATGTATAGCAAAGCTAGAAGTTAAATTTGGTTCCTTTTCAGAACTTCTGGGCATTTCTATACCCTTTCTTCTTTTGTAATACCTCAAAACTATTTTTTTCAATATTTTAAACAAAGTTTATTTTTTTATCTGATCATCTCAATATCTGCATTGTATGTGGTTCTGAGTCTGCCATTTTTCTTTTCTGCTGGTGTTACATTATCTTGTTTCCATATGTATTGTGTGATTTGGGAGGGTATATATTTGAGCTTGTATTATGTGAAATTTTATCTCGGGGGATATTGTGAGCCAGTTTGGGGCTATATTCCTCCAAAGAATATCTGTGCCTGCTTCTGCTAAGCTTCTGTGTACATAGCCAACTGAAATCCTCCTAGATGTTGTTTGCTCCTGATGGGCAATGATCCCTAGATTGTGGGAGAATCAGCTTCTGGGTAATATTACTTAGCAAAGACATTTCCTACTCCTCCCACAGCTGCATTGGAAGCAACATCTTGGTCATCCACCTGCTATTTTTTATTGTCCCCCTGCCCCCAATTCACAGTGAAACTTTTCAAATTCCTCAGCTTTAAAGAACATTTCATTTTCCGCTCTGCTCCCACCTAGTTCACATTTCCTTGCTTTGCATAGGCTCTAACATACAGACTTTGCAGCAATCCTGAACCATTTTCTCCATCTTCCCCGAAGGCAGTCTCTGTCCACATGCTTGCTTCTCTGGCTTTTGTTTCTTCATTTCTGGAATTTATGCATTCAGTTCTTAATTATAATAATGTTTATTTTATTTTAAGCAACATTAATAAGCTTTATTAGCTGGAGGGTTTTCAAGTGTTTTCATCTGCAATACTGCTGGAATAGGTTGTAAAATATTTACATATGACCTAAGAGTCAGACTTTGTAATGAGAAAAAAGCAGCAGAGAAGTGAAAGAGAAGGGTTGAGTTCTGGCTTGGAGAGAAAGATATAAAATAGGGGAAAAGCTATTGAAATTTTCAAATATTTAAAGTAAAATAAACTATTCAAGAAATAGTATCCCAAACAATATGAAGTAAATCCTGACTAATGATTTAACTAGTGATTATTTTCTCATTCAAGAATTTATATGTGGGTGTTTTGTGCCAATAAAGCTACAAAATAAAGCTTTTTTATTGTGCCAACAAAGCTACAAAAGAACTGTAGGAAGGCATGGGTGAATTAACCATATTCCCTTTGCCTAAACTAACCCTTTCTTATTAAAAGGATGGAACTTGGGGTGCCTGGGTGGCTCAGTGGGTAGGGCCTCTGGTTCGGCTCAGGTCATGGTCTCGGGTTCCTGGGATGGAGTCCTGCATCGGGCTCTCTGCTCTGCTAAGAGCCTGCTTCCTCCTCTCTCTCTCTCTCTCTCTCTCTCTGTCTGCCTCTCTGCCTACTTGTGATCTCTCTGTATCAGATAAATAAATAAATAAAATATTAAAAACAAAACAAAACAAAAGAATGGAAGTTAACATCCACAAAACTGTATTGAATTCTTGTCATGTGCTCAGTGTTGAAGATTAAGGATAAAGTGCAAAACAAGTTACAAATATAAAAGGTTCCAGGCTTTTAGACAAGATGCCTGTGACACGAGTAGTTGTGAACCAAATTGTCACATTTGAACAAAACCTGCAGTTAAACACCAATCATTAAAGATGCACAGGGAAAGGTAAAGAGTTTGTGCCAGAATGGTATATTAATTGGGAAGACCTGCGCTTGCTGCAAGGAACAGAAAGTTTGACTGGCACAGTAGGGTAAACCATTAGAACATTTAGGTATTTATTGTTTGCTCAACAAAAGATTTAGAGGTGGATGGTCCCCCGGGCTTGTCCCAGCCTCCCACTTTCCTTTCTATAGGCTTGTGGCCTCTTGATGACATTGGCCCAAAGTGGTTAATGTGCCCATTCCTGGTTGAAAAGAAGGTGGGGCAAGCAAATTTGTCTTTTTCAGCCTTCAGAGAAGGGAGTCAGAAAAGACTGTTCAGTAGCCAACCAAGAGTGTCTGCCACTCTGAGGGAAAATATTTGCATGCTACATAGCAGCAAAACGTATGGTATCCAAATATTTAAGGAATTTCTACATATTAAAGAGAAGAAAAAATGCAACCCATTAAAAAACTGAGTAAGGTATAGAAATTAGTATTTGCATCAAGATGAAATGCCAATGGGCAAAAGTTATAAGTGATGCCCATTAGCATAGTGTTAAGAGAAATGAAAATTAAAATAAGAGTAAAATATTGTTTTCACCAGTTAGTTTGGTAAAAATGTAAAGTTTGACAACATTGTGGGGGAGGAAAAATAATTTTCCCTCTACCCTTCTGGGTTCTTGACTAAGACACCCTTTTAATAAAAAGATTAACAGAAGAGAAACAATCAGGAGTTTAATAACACGTGTACTTCCTGTATACATTGGAGATATCCAGGAGAACTGAGTAACTCCCCAAAGTGGCTGAAGCCATCACTTTAAATATCATCTTAAGCTAAAGACAAAAAAAAAAAAAATAAAAAAAAAAAATTGCAAGGGTGGCAAGTCAGTTTGGGGAGGAAGAGGCTCTTATGCAGTCCCCAGTCTCTGCCTTTTTCATAAGTAAGTTTCTAGAGATTTCTCTAGTTTCTCCCTTTCTTCCTGGTATAGAAAGGGAGACACCTTTACAAATGGGGACATCCCTCATAAATGTAAATGTCTCCTATAAAACTTTTACTCGGTTTTTCCTTTTCAGGGCTTCTCCTGTGTCTGCAGTTTCTTAAATAATCAGGCCGAAATAATCCTTATGCCAAAGGGGCACATTGAGGTGACAAATTGTGCTCCCCTTCAAGATCAAGTAGTGACTAAGGTTTAGAGAAGCAGGAACCTTCTTAAACTCTTGGTAGATGAGTAAACTGGCACAGCTTTTTTGGAGTTTGACAATATATTGGCCTACCCACCAAATTTCATTTATAATTCTACTTGTTGATATCCTAAATATTAACATTTGTACTTAAATATTAAAGTTTGTGCTTCAGGGGTGTGTAAGGATGTTAACTACAGAAGTGTTTAAACAGCAAAAGGAAAAAAAAGGGGGGGCATCTGGGTGGCTCAGTAGGTTAAGCTTCTGTGTTTGGCTCGGGTCATGATCCAAGGGTTCTGGGATCAAGCCCCACATCGGGCTCTCTGCTCAGGGGTTGTCTGCCTTTCCTTCTCCTTCTCCTCCTCCTCCTGCTTGTGCTCTCTCTCTCTCTCTCTCTCAAATAGATAAAAATCTTTAAAAGAAAATAAACAAACAAAAAAATGTGCAAGCAAACCCTATGTTTCCAGTCATGAAAATGGTTAAACAAACAACTGTATAATCCAATACTTTCTTATTAAGTTAACAATGTTCTTGTTATGCTGTTATAAGTTAAATCATGTTACATCATAGAAAAGAATCTCTAAAATATATTAAGTTAAAAAACTTAGAACTATGTAAAAAGTGTGATGTCACATATGTAATTTATAATACATCATATAATAGCACAATAATACTACAGGTAATATTTTCTATAGGTACATATATGCAGAAAATGCAGTTTTATAATTGTATTTTAAAAGTCTAGAGGAGGGGCACCCAGATGGCTCAGTGGTTAAGCGTCTGCCTTCAGCTCAGGTCATGATCTCAAGGTTATGGGATTGAGCCCCACATTGGGCTCCCTGCTTAGCAGGAAGCCTTCTTCTCCCTCTCCCTCTGCCCTTCCCCTGTTTGTGCTCTCTCTCAAATAAATAAAATCTTTAAAAAAAAAAAAAAAAAAGAAAGTCTGGAAGATAAGCAAGATAAGAAACAAGGTATTATTGGGCAGGGGAATGAATTTAAGTGGCTAAAACAAGCTGGAAGAAACCTTCAAGATCACTGGATCCAGTCTTTTCCCAGTCATGTGAGTGTTTTGCTGATGGTACACAAAATGCTTTTTAGGGTCCTGTATGTAGCAGGAAATAAACTGGAAACACACACTGAAAAAGCCATTCCATTTTCTTTTTATTTTATTTTATTTATTTATTTGACAGAGAGAGAGTGAGAGAGACAGCAAGAGAGAGACTACAAGCAGGGGGATTGGGAGAGGGAGAAGCAGGCTTCTTGCTGAGAAGGGAGCCCCATACGGGGCTCGATCTCAGAACCCTGGCGTCATGACCTGAGCCAGAGACAGATGCTTAAAAACTGAGCCACCCAGGTACCCCAACCTATTGCATTTTCAATGAGCTTTTAATCCTTCTGCTCAGGTGAAAGAGATATTCTCAGTCTGGTGCAAATACTTACTCATCTTCTTTTTTTTTTTTTTTTTTTTTGTATTTGGTTATTTCCTTTTTTTTTTATATAAACATATAATGTATTTTTAGCCCCAGGGGTACAGGTCTGTGAATCACCAGTTTTACACACTTCACAGCACTCAACATAGCACATACCCTCCCCAATGTCCATAACCCCACCACCCTCTCCTGACCCCCCTCCCCCCAGCAACCCTCAGTTTGTTTTGTGAGATTAAGAGTCTCTTATGGTTTGTCTCCTTCCCAATCCCATCTTGTTTCATTTATTCTTTTCCTACCCCCCAAGCCCCTCATGTTGCATCTCCACTTCCTCATATCAGGGAGATCATATGATAGTTGTCTTTCTCCGATTGACTTATTTCGCTAAGCATAATACCCTCTAGTTCCATCCACGTCATCGCAAATGGCAAGATTTCATTTCTTTTGATGGCTGCATAGTATTCCATTGTGTATATATACCACATCTTCTTTATCCATTCATCTGTTGATGGACATCTAGGTTCTTCCCATAGTTTGGCTGTTGTGGACATTGCTGCTATAAACATTCGGGTGCACATGCCCCTTCGGATCACTACGTTTGTATCTTTAGGGTAAACACCCAGTAGTGCAGTTGCTGGGTCATAGGGTAGCTCTATATTCAACTTTTTGAGGAAACTCCATGCTGTTTTCCAGAGCGGTTGCACCAGCATGCATTCCCACCAACAGTGTAGGAGGGTTCCCCTTTCTCCACATCCTCGCCAGCATCTGTCATTTCCTGATAATTTTAGCCATTCTGACTGGTGTGAGGTGGTATCTCATTGTGGTTTTGATTTGTATTTCCCTGATGCCAAGTGATGTGGATCATTTTTTCATGTGTCTGTTGGCCATCTGGATGTCTTCTTTGTAGAAATGTCTGTTCATGTCCTCTGCCCATTTCTTGATTGGATTATTTGTTCTTTGGGTGTTGCTTACTCATCTTTTTAACAGAGAACAAGCCCATGGCTCACAGACTTCAATAGAAACAAAATCTAGCTGAATTGAAACATTATAACATTGTAGTATTTATTTTATTTTATTTTTTTAAATTTCTTTTCAGTGTACCAGAATTCATTGTTTATGTACAATACCCAGTGTTCCATGCAATATGTGCCTTTTAAGTTTACCTTCTATTCTTAATAAGTAATACATTTTTCAATTAACTATAGTGCCAAAATATTTGCTTTAAGATTAGATTTAATTAAATAGTCAGTTGGAAAATATTCAATGTATACACATATATTTTTATGCACATATATACAAAGAATATGTTCCCAAGAATACATATACACATACATAGATACGTATTATGTACGCACATATATATCTAGATAAAGAAAATTATATTAAGTAATTGTGCAGGTGGTGCATTAATAAGGCAAAAATATTACAAAGAATGCAAAAAACTGAAGTTCCAGTAACACTGATTAGCCTTTTAGGGTGTAAATAAAATTAAATTGTTACTATTTTTATATTCTTTTTATAATTTAAAAGAGTAATCACAAAGTTGTGATATAAGACACACAATTTTAGATTAAGAGTGTATTTTATTTGCATCTATTAATAGTAGTAGTCTTACACACTAAATTTCAAAAGACCATAGCTTTTTTTAATTTGAAAGGATTTGGCATAGAAAGCTTTCTCAAACTATGAAATCATCCTCAGGAAGAGGTGAGTCTAGGTGGCAGATTTCCAGTAAAGGATCATAATGAACATATACCATTACACAATGAGTTGGCCTTTATTCAAAATAAGAATTACATAATCCATATTATTGAAGAACATGGATGAAACATGCTATTTAAGACTTGTCTTTGTGCTAATACTTAACATCTGTTTGCCAGGGTGGTCCAGGACTCCGAGGACCAAAGGGCCAACGAGGTGAACAGGGTGCAAAGGTAATGTTCTCTCTGTATCTGTCTTTCTCAAAAATAGCAATAATGTAATTTTGGAGTTCAGTACTGTTTACCCTTTGCAGTCTAGAACCCCTCATGTTTTTGTGAAAAGTTGTGTCTAAGTCTTTTCCCTTATTCTTAAAGACTTCCGTTTTTTCATAAAAGTATTTAAGAACTTTGTGAAAGAAATGTTCATTTCCAGGTCAAAAATAGAATGTCAGTGTTCTGAGTATTTTAGTTTCCAAGGTAGTGTTCTTTCTCTACCTACAACAAAGTAAGGAGAAAAATCTAATCATGACTAGGCAGCACTCGCTCCTGGGTAATTTCTCAAGTTTTAGAGTCCTACTCCCTCCCCACTAGGTATAATCAAACACAGAGCTCTGTTTTCCTTTCTCACTGCCCAGGGCCACCATGTGTGCTGGTGTGGGCCATGCGCTGCACAAAGGCACCAGCTGAGATGACCAAGCCTTGCCAAGCCATGTCCAGGCACACGTTTTCCTACTTTGCACAAAGGCGCCCTGAGGGATGGGCAGAAGCCCAGCCACTAATTGATTTCAGGCCTCACCATCTTCTATCTGGCTTTTGGCAGATCTTCTAACTGGTCTCCTGGCTCCAGTGATTTTGATTTTCTGATGGATTCTTCACATCGGCCCCCAGATTTATTTCTTTAAAGTTATGCTGGGTCATATCATACTTTTAAAACTGTAGTCATATGCTGCTATTGCCTAGAGAGTACAATTCAGCTTCATTGGTGTGGCATTCAAGGCCCTCTGTAATTTGATTCCCCATTTCATTTGTACCTGTTGCCCCACATGATCTCCTCTCCAGCCACCTGCAGTCTTGACTTTCTGCTTCAGTATAGTCACCCACTCAATTTGCATGGTATTTTTTCATGGGGAGGAGAACAGTGCAAAAATTTTTACTATAAAACTGGAAACAAGCGAAGCAGGGTAGAAGGTAACATGGGGGGAGGTGAAAGAAGTAAATGAAAGAAGACTGAAGATAAGGAGGCCCTAGCCAACCCAAAACTCTAATCATGAGATATCTCCTTTTTTTATTGGTTTAATTTTCTGAGATTGTGGCATATATCTTAGGCATAGACTTGATGTTTCTTACCTGGATCTCTCTCTTCTGGTCCTACGAGGAAGGCCAGTGATTTGAAAGCCTCTTCTCAGACAGCAGTATACTGGGTCTTCCTCTGTCCCACTTCAGGGCAGTGCCCAGGAGCTCCTGTAGATTTTGGCTTCCTCATCCCACTGGGGTCCCAGCAGGATCCCATTGTTTTTCCAGCATTCTCACTGGGTGATGATTCTGATCATGAAGACTTATTAGAAGTTCAAAGATGTTTGATGATCCCAACATTGACTCCTTACCTCTGGTAATCCATTTCCACAGGACCACTACTGAGGTGGTTGCTTCTCCACAATGACTTTGATGAATCACAGATAAAAGTATGAAGTTATTTTAGGAAATATCTTGTTAGACAAAGGATTCTCACATGTCTACCAACGCGATAGTGTAGGAACAGATGAAGTATACCTTCCATATGGAAAGCCCCATGCTGTGTTATTTTCCATTTTGTGGGTCCATATTTTAATTGTAGCAAACAGATAATAAGAATTATCTTAAATTATCTTAATTATCTTAATTAATTATCTTAATCATCTTAAAGCAGCCCTGCTGCTGGACTTTCCAAGTCATTTTGTCTCATACTGTATAGAATAAAATGAGATCACATACTTTCTGCTTTTCTGCTCCACTCTTAGTTCCTTAATAATATTTAATTAATATATGATTAAATGATTATAAGCATTAACTAATATTTATCAATTACTGGTTTGTCTCTTCCATCATATTTTTAAAATCTAACTACCTCTGTCTCTCCTCCTCTTACACTATGTCTCTTATAAGAATAGTTTTCATTTGTTTTCTGCATCCTCACTTCCAAGTTTTGTTTTGTTTTTGGTACATAAATGTTTGTAGCATCTTTATTCACAATAGCAAAAAATTAGAAATGCTTCAATGGTCATTAATAGGTGAATGTACAATTTTCTGCATAGCCATGCAATGGAGTCGAAAGAAACATATTATGGAAATATGAAATAAATGTATGAAACTCAACACCACTCTGACCCATGAAAGAAGCATGAACCAATGAAGTTCACAGTATATAATTCCATTTACATATAACCGGAATCGTACTTAACCTGCATATGACTTCTCTTCCTGTAAGAATCCTGTAAAATTGCTCTTATTAAGGTCACCAATTACCTCTTTGTTATCAAATCCACGGGCTACAGTTTCATTCCTATCTTACATGAGGTCTCTACAGCATTTGATACAGTTGGGCACCTTCCTATTAGAAATTCTCGCCACCCCCCCACCTTTGGCCTTTCCTACACTGCTCAAGCTTCTCTTTCTCCCCTTTCTACCCGCTTTTCATCTCATCTTTCCGGTTTCTTCTGTTACTGTCTCAGTAGTCTCCTTAAGAACCTCACCCACACACATGTCTCCAGCGACTCCAAAATCCATCCCAGCTCAGACATCTCTCAATCCCCAGACTGTTGGACATGTCCACACGGTTATCCCCATGAACTTGAAACATAACCAACTACGCTCATTATCTGCCCCCACTTTTTCTTCTGCATTGCTTGTCCCAAGTAACAGATTCATCAGCTTCACATTTAACATGATATCCAGGTGTTGGAAATCTTAACTTTTGCTAGTTTTCACTGGAGTCTCAGAATGAGAGAAGGACAAGGAGAAGAGGTTGAGGAGGTAGTTTTTCTGGAACTAGGATTACAGAGGTGATAGAGCTTTAGCCAAAGCACAAGGTCCAAACTGTGGAAATAAGAGTTCCTAATAGAACAGGAGTGTCTGATTCTGAGAAGAAAGGAAATCAAGTAATAGTGCCCCGAGGGCAGGTCATGAGGCAGGCAAGGAAGAGGCACGAAGGGATGGTGGGATCAAGAGGAGGAAGCAAACAGGGACTGGGTTCAAAGTCTTCAGTAATGCAGGAGTGCCCCCGAGATGGGTGGCTGACAGGGATGGAGGTGGAGAGAATGTAGTTCAGCTGGATGGGATGAACCTCCATGCCACAGACCAGGAGGGTGGTCTCGAAGTACTTTCTATCTTTCGGATTTGTTATGGAGTGTGGGGGGTCTCGTTACTCACATAGTTGGCATAGCCTTCTTATTTACGGAAGAAAAAAATTAAAGTTGCAACAACCCCTATGTGTTTACTCTTTTGGTTTACTGATGACATCTTGTCTGGGAGGTGTACCATCTGAGGCATGTGGTCTTGCTATCCTATCAGCATTTTGTGTCTTAGGAATATTTCTGTAAGGAAATAAATTACAAGTGCTCTAAGCAGAAATACTGTTTGAGTACCAAGAATCTAACTTGCCTCTGGAGTTATTTTCTTCTCTTGTGTTCCAGGGACCAGAGGGCCCTCGAGGTGACACAGGCCCTCCAGGACCCCAGGGCCCCCCTGGACCCCAAGGACCAAGTGGTCTGTCCATTCAAGGAATGCCTGTGAGTAGTGTGTAAACATTTGGGTGGATTTTATTGGTATACCTTTTTCATGAGTTCTAAAGAGTGAACTTTTGTCTTCTGTGCCCTTTATATAATGAGCCTCAGTCCCTTTCAACCCCTAAAAAAAAAGAATTGAGAAATGGAAGTAGCAACTGAGAGATCATGAGTTCACTCATTAGTCAATTTTTTGTTAAGTGATGAGGGTTTTTACAAATAGATACATCCAAACAGAGTATGTATATCTATAAGCAGTTTGCCTAAGAAGAGAAATGGAGCTATGACAATTTTTTTCCTTTTTCTTGTTGGATCAAGTCCTTAACAGATGTAATAAAATCTAGAAAGTAACAAATTCAAGTTGTTCATTATGGATATGAAATAATCACGGATATAGATTGATGGAAGCCATTTATTTATGATTTTTATCTCAGTGGGCATCAAAGGACAGGGCATTTACCTGGAGTTTGAGATTACAGACACTGTATTTTATATAGCCAACTTTGTTTGTAAAAGCTGTTTGTATCACAGAAAACAAACTTAATGCCACTTACTGATTTTCATTAATCTTCCTCTAGGGATCAAGATTTCAAGAATAAAACCAATTTCTATAAACTAAAATTAATATTTGAAACAAACTAGCCTTTTAAGCACATTTTTAACCATCTTTCTGGACATATGATTCTGTCTCCCTCACTGAGAAATTTTCTGTTCCGGGTTATTTTCACGGTTTAGAAAGCATTAGCATTCCAGTGACTCGATTGGTACTACTACTAGTAAGCCTTTGGTAAGGTCCTGCTACCTGCCAGGTTCTGTGTTTGCTTTTCTGTTCCTATATCTTTCTAACCAAAACAGAAGCAGAACTCTAGATAGAGGTGAACCTCAAAAATCTGAACTATCGGGGCGCCTGGGTGGCTCAGTGGGTTAAGCCGCTGCCTTCGGCTCAGGTCATGATCTCGGAGTCCTGGGATCGAGCCCCACATCGGGCTCTCTGCTCAGCAGGGAGCCTGCTTCCTCCTCTCTCTCTGCCTGCCTCTCTGCCTACTTGTGATCTCTCTGTCAAATAAATAAATAAAATCTTAAAAAAAAAAAATCTGAACTATCAGTAGTATCTAACTATTCAGTCTCTCCTCCACAGACGTACAGTATGGGCTCACCCATATCAGACAGTGTTCTGTGTTTAAAATGTTCTGCTGTATAAATGTTCAGCTCCGTAGGCATGCTTACATATGGAGGGTAGCATATGTGAGAAGCGAAACATGCTGTGTTTGGGTGTTAGCGTGAAAGCAAGTTAATGTTGACAACATCAGAACAGCCAGTGGAGAGGAAGAAGAAACGAAGAATTTACCCTACCTAAACGTAACCCTGAATGCTTTTGGCTATTCAGGGTATGCCGGGTGCTAAAGGAGAAAAAGGAGAGACTGGCCTTCCTGGCCCACAGGTATGAGTTTTACTTTTTAGTCTGCTTAAAAAAAAAAAAAAAATGCTCTTAGCTTGGGGCGCCTGGGTAGTTCAGTCATCTAAGTGTCCAAATCATGATCTCAGGGTTGTGGGATCAAGCCCCCACATCAGGCTCCATATGGAGCCTGCTTAAGATTGTCTGTTTCCTTCCCTCTCTGCCCCCTGCCAAATGCTCTTAGCTTTAGAGCCTTACCAAGGTGGGTGGCTGGGGGTGGGGAGCTATAGCTTCTAAAGTCAGCTGTGATTTTAGCAGTAAGTGTTTTCTGTATTAAAGACTGTTAGCCTATATTCATTCAACTTAGTTGCCTCTGAGAGTCATACAGATTCTCCCAAGGACAAGCCTTGATGAGAGACATTTCTTTCACACAAATCATTTCTGGATTCTGAATTCACCTTTATGCTATTAAATTGTTTGGAGCCCTTGATCTATTTCAGGGAAGGTGGGTAGAAAGGCAATTTGATTTCCAATTTCTGTGACTCTAACTTTTTTGGTCCTTGCTCTACCTAGGGTGTCCCAGGAGGCATTGGTTCGCCAGGACGCGATGGCTCTCCAGGCCAGAGGGTAAGGCCCTGCCCAAGGTTGTTAGCACGTTAGATTCCTTACCAAGACATTCCTTGTTTCTGATAGTTTTCTTTGCAAGGAAGTGAAACTAGGTGGTTTTTTCCTTATTATTCCTTCTGTCTATCTACATTCTGCCTATCCTGTGTCTCTTTCCCCTCATTGACCTCTTCCATTAGTTTCATCTTTATTAGTTTCATCAAAACCTGAGAACTTTTATCAAACCTTCCCAAATTAATGACACCTCTTTCTGAATGATCCCATAACCAGAATGCAACTTGCACTGAATTATGTGCATTGGTTTAGCAGATTTTCCAGGGGTTTTTTTTGTGTGTTTTTTTTTTTCAATTTTCTAGGCACAAACCTAAAGGAAATCAAGGATCATAGGAGTTGAAATTTAAGTATTACGACTATCCACAGTGTTCTTCATTTATTTGATATATGTCAATTATCTAGTCTTTTAACCTATCCATATGGACAGCAATGAGGATAGGAAAACTATTGCAAGCAGAGAACAGAATCTACAAAGGCATGAAGATGAAGAGAAAGTGGGCCATTTCCAATATTGCACAGAGTTCAGTGTGGCTAGGGAGTAGAGTGCACTGTGTGAATGTGTGTGTGCATATCTATGTACACACGCATGCACACATTTAAATTTGGGAAGACTGTCAAGAAGTGAAGCTGGAGAGGTAAACACAAATTCAAGTAAATCTTTTTTTGTTTTTTTTTAACTGTCACTGATTTAGGATATGGGAGGCTCTACAGTTTCCCTCAAGACAAAATTATATGGAGTGGCAACCAGTTAGGTCCAATCCAATGAAGGCCAGCACATTTGGCATGCACTGCTTATTTTTGTTACAACTTACCCACTGGGATAGCAAGTGGCTGGAAGACTCGTTTGTCTATTCAAACAAGACCTGCCTTTAGCTCAGAGTGGCTATATGGCTCAAAATAAGGAGATCGTTTTTTCTGTAGAAATGTAGGTATGGGGCCTTAAATTCCTTCCGTGTTCTTTTTTTTTTTTTTTTCACCAAACTTTCATTTGCTTAAAAATCTCAGTTTAGTCTTTGCCCATTAAATGGAACTACTCAGTCTGTAAATCATGTACATGTAACTGTATGTAAAGGAGGCATTCTCTAAAAGTTAGATTTATGTAGGTTTCTTGTGTATGTGGAAGGAGTATTTAGAAATATTTATATGTTTTGGCAAAGGGCTTAGGCTAAGATCCTGTTCGGTTACACACCTAGAATCTTTCATGATGCCTGAAGCTCTGGAAATGGCGATACTAAAGATTTGGTTCGGTGAATTTACTTGATTTATCAAGTAAATGGAGATGAGTCTTGGCAGAGAACTCCCAAATCAAACATATTGGATTTGTGTTTGGATCATTTGGTTTTAGAATACTTTCTTTGAAAAATTCTTTTTTTCCTTTTAAAACCTATATACTAACACAGACTTTTTATAATTATTTTGCTATTTCTTCAAACATGTTTTTAGGGAACGAACAGTCTTAGAGCTGTAGTAAAGTGATGAGATATCTGTATGTGGATTTTTTTGTCCTTTCTCCCCCAGTTTGGAGACAAAAAAACCTTTCAGAATGTGTTTAGTTCCCATTTTGAAAAATTCTTGGTTGCAGATGGACTTACTGGCTTTCAGGGGATACTCGTTCTTTGCAGGGTCATGTTTAAAAAATATTGTGCAAATTCTGTGACAATTGTTTTAGAAAAGGAAAATAGTATTTCAGTGTGGAACTTTAAGGGGTGCCATTCACCCAGAATAAAATATAATGGCGCCCCCTAGAGCTGTACAACATGGCAGCCCTGCTTGAGGGAGAAGCTGCATAGATCTTATTTAATAAGATATTAGTTGACCACTTATCTTAATTGAGCACATACTACGTGCCCTGTGCTGGGCTCAGCCTGGAGAGAGTTCTCCAATGCTCCAGAGCAGAAGGATCCAGAAGAGGAAAGACTTTCAATAGTTAAAGGAGGCAATTCCTAGACCATCTACTTATAGGACATGGAAGGATGTGGTGGTGTCCGGAACGTGACTCTTAACCTGGGAAAACAAATGGGTCTTCTTCAGACACAGCAGAGAAAGAAGGAAAAGTGGATGAAAACAGAGTTGTTTAGGTGGCTCTGATCTATGGGGGCTTAAGGAAAGTAAAAGGTCTAAAATAATGAGTTACTGAGCAGGATTGTAAAGTAGGAAGTCCCAAGCCAAGATTTATGGGGGTCCCAGCAGATCCAGGACACAGGGCACCTTGGTGGAAGGCCAGGTCCTTCTGGGACAGCAGGTCTCCATGCCTCAGCAGTGGGAGACAGGTGTCACTGAGAGTCCTAGGGACAAAACTTCATGATTATTCCTCCTCTGCCTTGGCCATTTTAAAAGGCAAAGAAGAAAATAAAAGAAATAATAACAACCACAGTATAGAGCAGGCACTGGATGCTGAGACTTCCCGCTGAAATGCCTGAAAAGCCACTTCCAAAAAACCGTCCAGTTAGGCTCGACCGTCCAGGGAATCAGGAAAGCAGAGCTATGTTGTCCTTTCGTCCCACTAACCAGCTGAAATCACTTCCTGTTGTCTCACCTTCATGGTCCCTGATCCTGAGTGAGGGAAGCCCACTGTAGACAGAGAAGGGAGCAGTTCCAACCCGTGCCTCTCCGTACTTGGACTATCTCAGAGGTGAGAGCAGGAGTGAGAGCAGGAGGCAGGCTGAAGAGCAGTGGGTTACTCCTTCCTGCTCACCCATCGTTCTTTTTCATCTCTGTCTTCTCTTGTTGACAGGTAAGAACTCCCAGCCCAGAGGTAGCACCCTTCCCTCAACTCCCAGCTTAGGGAAAGATTAGCATGTCTTTCCTAGAGCTGGCGTCAATGTTACCCCCTTAATTTGGCCTGGAAGGAGGGAGAGCTTAGCAAAAATAAAAGGGAAAAGATTAAACATCTCCTCTTTAAACAGGGAACATGTTTTCTAATGTTCCTGGCTTATTCTGGCTTTTCCCAAGGGGAATCTTTGACTCTTAGAGACAACTCATACTCGGCGCTGGGCCTGGGGCCATAAGCTCATCCAGCAAAAGTTGGACTTCTTCACTGAACAAGTCTTGGCCTCTTGCTGGCAAGTGACAAAACATGGTGCAGGGCCACATTTTAAAAGGCAACAATGGCTAAGAGAGGAGGTCTCAAATGTTCATGCCACAAACAAGAAATGGTCACCATGTGATGGGATGGAGGGGGTAACGGAGGTTATGGTGGCAATCATTTTGCAATATATAAATGTATCCAATCAGCACATTAGTACCTTAAACTTATACAGAGTCATATGTCAATGGTGTCTCAGTAAAGCTGAGAAGAAATTGTATATTCAAAAAATAAAAAATTTAAGAAGGTAACTATGTATAACAGTTCAAGTCAAGACTCAACAGTTGGGTGTAGACACCTTCATTCCCAACCATTCTGGCCAACAACATTCAGGGCACCTCTTTCTTTTTCACTATGTGTCTTGCCACCTCCCCTTTCTTCCTCCCTCTTCTTTCCTTGGTGTCTGTGACCCTAGGGCTTTCCTGTGATCTTTGAGCTCCTCTGATGAAGGGTGGGTTTCAGCCTCCACCCTAGACATCTGGTGGTCCTTAGCGAAACTAGGAAGAACAGGCAAGGCAGGGATGATAAACAGAAGAAATGAGGGTATGAACAGAAAAGGGAGGAAAACATAGAAAACTCAACCTCTTTTCCAGTTCTGAGGTTCGCTGACGTCCAAGACCATGAGCTTTCCATCAAATGCTCCACATAGAAACTGTAAAAATTATTTTTATTTCCAATTCTTTTTTTTAATTTTCCAATTCTTAATAGGGTTATATAAAAATGGCAAAGAGACAAGAAATAAAAATAACAAGGAGGTAGAGCTTTTATGGCACCTGGAAGATAGTAATTCCTCCATTGTCCGAATACAGAGGGTTTTCATTTTTAAATTCCAAATGAACTGAACTTGGAAAGCTTCCTTTGCCCCAGGTTACTGTTCCCTGCATTTCCATGCCATAACCACAGCCTTCCTTTCTCAGCTGCAAAAAATGAAATAGTAAAAAAAAAAAAAAAAATTCTTCTGCATATGAATTCTGCTGAACTTGCGAGGTTGTGAAAAGCAGGATGGGCCAGTGGTGAATATGATTGATTTGGGCCATTAGCCAGGCCTGAGTTTGAACCCTTACCATAATGACATTGGACCAGTTGCTTACTATTTCCAAGCCTCACTTTACTCATCTGTGAAGCAGAAAAAATATTTAACTCCGTAGAGTTACTGAGGGAATAAATTCATAGAAAGAATTTCTATATAAAAATTTAATTTTAGCTTATCTTAATATTCACTGTTTTCAATGTGAACCTCATAAGTCAGGACAGTATACTATTTTATAATGCCTGTGCTTGACGTATTAAGATGCCTTAGAAGATTTTAAAGAACTATAAAAAAGAGCCTGAAGAAAAAGCAAAGGGTTTGTTGCTTTTGTTTAACTTTCTTGGATTCCACGTTGAAAGGACACTTGGGACATGCTTCCTTTTGATGTGGGTTCGAATTTGATGTATACAAAGGCCGTTTTTGTAATGAATGTCCCGTTTCATCAAAGTAAGTTGGACTTAAAATATCCTTGAGAAATGGAACTTGAGTCAGTTATCTGGATTTAATTCCCGTCACCAATGTTGAGCAGTGATGAGAGACTGATCTAGGGAATATTTTGTTAAATATGAAGATTCAAGATAATATCCCTCTTGAGTATCTTCCTCATTCAGAAGAGGAAATGTCTAGCCATCACAAAACTAGTGGGGAGGATGATTTGATTTTCTTTCTTGTGAGTCTAGACGGGTTTTTGTAAATCATCCACAGCAACAACAGATAGTATACACCATTAGAACTTCACAGCTTATCTGAATAAAAATGGCAGGAATCATTATTACTAATTATTGACTAAGTGCACGTGCTTTACAATGTGATGTTCTGTAATGCTCAAAAGAACCACGAAAGCCAAGCCCTGTTACTCCACTGTACAGATGAAGAATCTGGAACTTAAAAAAAGCAAACAAAACAAACAAACAAACAAACAAACACAAAAAAACCACAGCACAATGCCATTCAGCTAGCAAGTGTTGGAGCCAGGATTACGGTCCATCTCTCTGGTTCCAACACTGAGCTCTTTCTTTCCACAAAATTCGGTTTCATAAAGGTCACTGGGAGATTTTGTTCATGTAGGAAAGTCTTCGATTCGAGATATTTAATAAACAGGATGGAAGATATCTTGCCTAGAATTTGGGGGCTGGAAGAAACCAGTTTGGGCTACTTGGTGAAGCAGAAGTTGATAGTTCGCCCAGAGGAATAGCTTTCGATTACTTTTCACGCTTATTTGGATGGTAACACATCTGGGCACAGTTGAGAGCAGTTACTTAGGGAATTTGTAATATGTTTTAACAAGTTTACAGACACTCCTGTTGGAGCCTAGGGCGTGGATGAAATCTGCCTTGTTCTCTGGTCTCAGGCCATCCTTCAGGGTCAGGCCAGATGCTTAATATTGTAAGCCAGTGGTTCCCCAACATAAGGGATCAAGACGTTCCAAGTTTTGCTTTGTTTTGGGGCACACCAATTCCTGGGCTTCGACCTCAGAGAATCAGATATGCAAGGTATTAGGTGTGACTTTGGAATTTGTAGTTTTAAAAAGCTTAATGCTTCTCAGGTGCCTGGGTGGCTCAGTGGGTTAAGCGTCTGCCTTTGGCTCAGGTCATGATCTCAGAGTCCTGGGATCGAGTTCCGCATTGGGCTCTCTGCTTAACAGGGAGCCTGCTTCTCCCCCTTTTCTCTCTCTGCCTGCCTTTCTGCCTACTTGTGACCTCAGTTTGTCAAATAAATAAATAAAATCTTTTAAAAAAATAAAAAGAAATAAAAAGCTTAATGCTTCTCATAATCAGCAGGGAGTTAGAATCACTGGATAGTATAGTGGGTTAGGCCTATTGTATGGCTAAGTAATTCCTTGCACAGAATTTTGCTGCTGCTTTAATTCACCCAAGTCATCACTTCAGGTTACTAAAAATATGTTTGTATTTCTATATATATATATATATATATATAAAATTACATATATAATATATACATGTATGGACATATTAAGTGTATTGTGCATATATATGTAAATATGTGCACATTTGTAGATCTATTTATAGGCACACACAGATACTGTGTGTGTGTCTGAAAATTCCCCAGGGTGGCTCAACATGGTGCCACACATAAGGACTGATCTTGGGTATCGAGGCTGGGCCAGTGTTTGCAGAGTCTGTGGCTTGTTGGTGCTTGGCCTCTTACTCTGGTGATTGGGCGTAATCCTTTGCTGCAAGTAGCAGCCTTATTTCTTATGGCTGACTGCCTTGCTGGGATGTCTGCTGGTGCTCACAGCAGTCCAGACCCATGCCACAGGGTGGAGATCATCCAGCAGGAGTTTCTTCAAGTGTTTTTCTGACCCTCGCTGCTTGGGTTTGCTTCCTCTAAGCAAACTCATTGGATGCCAGCTGTGTGGAGAGCCCACTCTACCTTAGAGTGTGGTGTAAGTCAGAGGACATTAACAATCGGCATGTTCCAGTATCTGGGCTTAATATCTGTGACTCACCATTCCAGGCTTCAGAAAAGGCATGGGTGGTGTGTATCATGATTGAGTCACGAGTTCTGAGTGCCATGTGATAGCTGCATAAACGTAAATATTCTGCTTCTGACTTTAATTTTAATTACAACGCTCTTTGTGGGCACATCAGTTTCCGCTGCTAAGTGCCAGAGACACAGAACTTAGAAATTGTAAAGTTTTTAAGACCCTACAGGAAATTTGTATATATATTCCAAAGCAGGGCAAGGGAAACGGCAAAATGGACATTAATGAATGGTTAACTAAATGTCTGTAAAACAGTATACTTTGCCAGTTTCGGCCATAGGTAAATTTAGTATTCATTCAAATATCAGTGATTTTTGAAAGCAAATGTTAGGGCTAATTTCCCTTTGATGATAAATCACAGTCAACTATAATTTAGTAACTTGCTCATAGCCACCTCTTTTCAAAAACAAATTATAAAAATCCCTTCAAGTTTTTAGAGCAAAACTCATTTTTAATGTGGGTTGTGGGTGCATATTAAGATGTTGAGGTGAGAATCTCGGAAAAAGAAAAACATCTGGAGTTATTCGTGTTCTAAAACATGCCTTTTTGTGGGTGACAGACTTCAAGCTCTTGAAAAATATATTTGTCGGCTTAAGTGAATGTCTACATTATGCTTATCACTTACTTCTATTCCCTGCTATTCATTCTTCATTGTGTACTTGGGGTTTCCACTTTTTATGGGGGCACTTAACCCACAAGCACATGTCTTTCCAGATTGGCTAGCATATATGAAATGGAAAATTTATAGATACAGAAATGTTCTGGGAAATATAAACACATTTTGAGCAGAGATGGGTTGAAGACCGTTCCTCCAGTGAGCTTTGATCAAGATTAAGCTGAATCACAAAGCTAGAACTTGCCATTTATTTTGCCTTGTAACAGGCAGACATTTTACAGAGTTTTTCTTTTCACCAAGTTTATTGCTTTTATATATTTAAAAAAAAAAACACAAAACCTGCTGCCCTTGCTCCTCACCCTGAGATGAAGAGGTGAGAAGGGGGACCTGAGCCCTGGCTAAGCATTGCCCGGCTTGCAAAGATGGGCTAAAACATGGGACCACAGTGACCCATGAGCAGGGAGACTCATGCGGTAGCCCAGTCCTCCCAGGTCCCTTGATTTAAACATCTCTCTGCTAAAGCCCTCTCTCCCTTTCTATGCCAGGATGAGCTGTTCTTCCTACATGTTCCCATGGAACTCTCTCGTCCACATCATAACACTGTCATTTCTATCAATTGTTGGCTATTGGCTTTGCTCAAAACCATAAACTCCTTGGAAATACAGTCTCGTTCATCATCAGCTATCCATATCCAACCAGAACGCACAGCACAGAGTAGCTTTGCAAATACTTTTTTTATGTGACAAATGTGTGGCTTACAACTAATAATCTTTCAAAGGTAAATTCACTCGTGCGATCAAAAAATTAAAATGCAAAGCTATTTACATGATGAAAAATGTGAAGTTTTTATTTCGTAGAGTTAGGAAAAAACTTCGGAAAAAAATGTGTTTGATGATGTCTCTAAAATGGTATTTGGAGTAACATCCTTTTAGTTATAACAACGTGGAACAAGTACATTTTAATTTACAATCAGGGAAACGGGTAACACAGTAATCTTAAGCATGCCTTTCTTCTTTTTTTAATTTAAATTCAATTAGCCAACACATTATATATCCTTAGTTTCAGAGGTAGTGTTCAATAATTTAGCAGTTGCATATAACACCCAGTGCTCATCCCATCACGTGCCCTCCTTAATGCCCATCACCCTGATGCCCCATCCCCCACCTGCCTCCGCTCCAGCAATCTAATGCCTTTATTCTTGAACTGTTGTGTCTAAAAATTCTCGATTGTTCATGACAATCCATGAAATAAAATGCACTGTTGTGGACACTGTTGATGCCCTCATCAGATCCCACTTTCCTGACAGGTATATTCCATCCCTAAGCAGCTACGGATGCTGACGGGTAAGGATTCAGAATTGGCCCTTCCGCAGAGAATTGCTCTTAAAAATGGCACCTTGTCTCCAGTCCATGATAACTGATATGGGTGAACAAAACCTGACCACGGGTCACTGCGGGTTGTAACTCACACTGCAGCGCCCCCCATGGGATGAGCTGATGGCCAACTTCAGGGAAAGCCAATTCTCATGGCTCTTCCCCTGCTCTCCCCTGCCTCCTTCACTAGCTGGCTGGTTTCTCCCAAGAAGAGTCCATCTGTAAACCAAAGGCATGGCATCCGGGTCCGCTTCTAGGAAACTACCCCTAGGATATTCACCGAAATGAAATTTCAGCTTCTGAGGGTACAGGACTCCTGACTCCTTTCCTCTGTGCTCGTGGAGGGCTCAGGGACAAGGACAGATGACATGGCACTTCCTCCCTGCCTGTTGTATTTCCAGACTAGTAATATCCGAGACCGATGCTCATTTAGAAGGATAATCAGAGCCCTTCTTCCAGGAGCCCCAATGTTGTTCAAATTAAACATTGTTTTAGGACCTATTTTGTGCCAGCAGTGTGCTAGGGCAATATTAGGAATGGAACAAGGAATAAAGTATAGCTTCTGCCCTCTCAGCTTCTGGTAGGTAGAAGAACACACAGCGAACAAACGTCTTGTCTAGTACCCTCTTTGGATCACACTAAAGCACTAGCCCCTCCATGTTCCTTCTGTGAATCAAATCGCCCCGGTGTCCTGGGGCAGGCCTCGTGCTGCCGTGCTGATGGCCGAGTGTCGTGTTGGCTGTGTGTCATGTGGGGGTCGCACATGGGTGCATGTGGGCTTCCCATCCCTGCTGGAAGAGTTTTAGGGCAGGAAGCCAAAATATGTCCTTTCTAAAACATCTTAAATTATTGACTATGTGCCCAGAATCCATTTTTTTCTCATGTGAACTTTATTGAGGAAATCACAGATTTTTAAATTCCTTTTTAAGAAATGTGTTTAATTCCCCCCACCCTTTTAAATGGTAAGTTCCCCTAACCTCGTTGGGCCCCAACTTTACTCCTTTATAACATGAAGGGATTGAACTGGAGTTCTCAAGTTCTGTTCCTCTCTCACGTGTTCTGATTTTTTATTGCCTCTTCTCGAATATGCTGTATTTAAACAAAATGCAAAATAATTTCTTTCAGATTATGTCAGGATTAATTTTTGATGTTTAGTTAGTACATCCCAAAAAAAGGTATGTGTGTGTGTAACTTAATCTGTATCAGCCTCTATTACTGCAGCCTTCTGACTTTTTTTTTTTTTTTTTAAAGTAAGCTCTAAGCCCAACACGGGGCTTGAACTCATGACCCCAAGACCAAGAGTCCCATAATCTCATTACTGAGCCAGCTAGGCAACCTCTAACTTAATATTTTTGACTGAATGTCTGAAATGAAAAAAACAGAAGTGGTAGTAAAAAAAACAAACAAACAGCAACCCAAAAAAACCCAACTAGCTTATATATTAGTGTAGGATAACTGCTGTAACAAGCAATTCTAAAATCTCAGTGGTTTAATGTAGCAAAATAAAGTCTATTGTTGGTTCACAACCCAATGCTGTCAACAGGATAGAGAGAGAGATGGGAGGTCTAGTCTCTGCTCTATATGGTCATTGAGGAACACGGGGTCTTTCTGTCTTGGGAGACTTTAATTTTCAACACATGGGCTCTGAAGTTGCCACAAAAGGGGAGAAGAAAGTGAAGGATTACCCACAGGAAATTTTCAAAAACCAGGACTAGAACTGGCCCTTTTCCATTGGCCAGAATTCAGTCCTGTGGTTCCAACATGATTGCTGGAACAGGAGGCTGGGAACTTTGCCTCACACTGTGCCTGGGCAGAAAAGGAAAATCATGAACATTGGTGAGATCTGGAATCATCAGCCTTTTCTGGTTTTCAGACTTGCCAGTATTGGAGTTTGAGAGCATGCTGGAGAGGGCTTTGCTGCCCAGTGCTGTTCCTACACACTTATCCCAGCCCCTCTTCATGCCCCTTTTTATTCCTTTCTCCCCATTCACATACCATTTCTTTTCATCTAACCTCATCTTTACTCTCTTATCTGACACCTTGAGGTAGGGAGGGATAATGTGAATGTGGATGGGGAGCCGTAAGGAGATGATTTCATGGACAAGACAAGAGGAAAAAACAGGTCACTGGAAGAGTGGCAGGAATTTCAGAAAGGCCCCAAGTGAGCAAAAAGGGGTTGGTTTGACTTGGATGCATTGGTTTGAGATGGAAATAGATTATTCCTAAAAGAGACAAATCTCAAGATAAAAAGTTCACTTCTCGGTGGAGTAGAAGATGATGTTTTGGTCCATATTTTATTAACCTATTAAAAAATTCAGATTGTGGGGCGCCTGGGTGGCTCAGTGGATTAAGCCGCTGCCTTCGGCTCAGGTCATGATCTCAGTGTCCTGGGATCGAGCCCCGCGTCGGGCTCTTTGCTCAGCGGGGAGCCTGCTTCTCTCTCTCTCTCTCTGTCTGACTCTCTGCCTACTTGTGATCTCTCTCTCTCTCTCAAATAAATAAATAAAATCTTTAAAAAAAAATTCAGATTGAAGAACCTCTTTCATATTTTAACTACTTGCAAAGACCAGCATCCATAATTAAGAACTATAACCATTTAAGAGTAACTCATTCTAGCCCTTCCTTATATATTTTCACATAAAACACCACATTCAATAATTTAGGAAGATATTTTTAGAAAGAACATAATTTGCTTTCTGCCTTAAACTCTTCCAGCATGGAATGGGAAGCCAACGTCTACTCATTTGTAAGCTGGCGGTGACACACATTGAACAAGCTGGCCCAGCAGTCAAAACTATATCATTGCAACAGGAAATCCCCCCACAGTCTCCTGTAGGCACTTGCTGAAGAGTTGTTGTTTCAGATCTTGTAGTAATTTGTAATGTAGGTTTCTTTGATAGGTAGTCCTTGCCCCAAACTCTCACTGACTCCAGGTCATGAAAGACACTAGCTCATCTTTTTGTCTTTTTGTCTGATTAATTACCAAGACTTCATCTTCTTTTTCATTTGTTATGTTTGGTTTAATTTAAAAAAAAAACTTTCTGGAAACAAGTTCCTGTTTAGTTTGTAAGTGGCATGTCTTAGACCTAAAATTCTTACACTGGACAATTTCACAGAGCCAACAGATACAAAAGTGTTGCCAGGAATAATTCTCATGCAGTTTAAAAGCAGTGAATCCTTGGAAGTCCAGAGCAAGCAACAGGACTTGTCCCTCCCCCGCAAATTAAATAGTATTAGGCACATTTACACTGAAAACCATATAAATAAAGCAACTGCATAGTTGATACATTGTGTTTCTTTTCTCCAGGGATTTCCTGGAAAGGACGGGTCCTCTGGCCCTCCAGGACCACCAGGGCCAATTGTGAGTATTTCCACAAACTACTCGGATTTAAAGCATTTCATTTCTTTTGAGAAATTTTCTTTTGCTCAGCTTTTCACCTGGGCAGCCATCTTTGCTCTAGGGTAACAACTCCCTCTTTGGTGCAGAGCTCTCCCTACCGTTTCCATGTGGCTTGATCATTCTATCAGAGCCACTTGGTCCCTACGATCCCCTGCATGATCTAGCTTTTATATTGAACTTGGGTAAGGCTTGAGTTTGAAAGAACTGCACTTGACTTAAGTCTCCCCTGCTTTTTTGATAGTTGGGAATAGGAATGAGCCATGGATCCTGAAGTCTTGGTGTTGAGAGGGAGGGAAGTCATCACTGTGTGTATTTGTTAATCCTTCTTAAGAGCTGGCTGTCTTCCATGAGAATGCGTGAGTATTCACCTTTGCTCCGTTTTCCTGTCTGTCTACTTAGGGCATTCCCGGAGCCCCTGGAGTCCCAGGGATCACAGGAAGCATGGGACCTCAAGGTGCCCTGGGGCCACCTGTGAGTATTGCAGCAATAGCCAGTCAGCTTTGGCTTATTTATGTGTTTAAATTTACCAGCATCTCTGTTGGACAAAATGTTTATTCCTTACTAGGCTCTGTGGCATCCGTAAAGGAAACCAGAGAAGCTCCCGGGGGAAGGATTGAGATCAGACTGTGCATATATCGTGGCTAGAGACAGATGGCCCCAAAAGGGAATAGTCAACTATGCTTCTGTTTATATATTTTTTCATTGTTTGCTATTCTGTATTTGTCTAAGTAAATTCAATGTCATCTTTACAAGGATTGGGTATAACCGCTATGTGTTAATTGGGCCTGTCTCCTGGTTAAAAAAAAATACAAAGTTGAGAAATTCAAGGATGGGTAAGAATGGGAACAGATTTTTCTTTCTAAGTTCTATGAGAAAGACAGGATTTCCCATCAAACACGTACTCACACATAAGCAAATAAATGTAAGTGAAAGGCAGTGAATAGAACTAATGACCTCCCATTTTTGTGCTTCTCATCTCTTCGGGTGTTCAAGCGTGACCAGTCGGAGGAGTAGAGATAGGATGGGGGAGAAAGAAATGAGCACATCTGTGTCAGTTTCCTCATCTATAAGTTGAGGTGGTTGCATTAAGTGGCCTCCAAAGCCACATCTGTTGTTTTCAGTGACTTTCAAGCTGTTTCTTCTAGGTGTATTAGTCAGCATTCTGACATTATCTGTGATATACTGAGCCTGGATCCATACCTTAAAGTAACTGGAGACGTGTAAATGTATGTATGACCACAGACATGTAAAGAATTTGTAGAAGAGTGAAATTTGAAGCATGAAGTAGGAGAGGTTAATGAGTGAAATTTTTTTTAAGATTGTATTTATTTGAGAGAGAGACAATAAGAGAGAGCATGAGAGAGGAGAAGGTCAGAGGGCAAAGCAGACTCCCAGTGGAGCTGGGATCCCGAGGCAGGACTCGATCCCGGGACTCAGGGATCATGACCTGAGCCAAAGGCAGTTGTTTAACCAACTGAGCCACCCAGGCACCCATGAGTGAAATTTCTGTGGCTGCATATAGCACATTACTGCAATCCTGGAGGCTCAACGCTACACAAATGTATTAACTTACAGTTGTGCAGATCAGAAGTCTGACACTGTCTCACTGGGTTAAAATCAGGTGTTGGCACTTCCTTCCTGGAGCTTCTAGGAGAGAATCTATTTCCTTGTCTTCTCCAGCATCCAAAGACTTCCTATATTCTTCGGCTCGTGGCCAACTTCCACCTTCAAAGCCAGCGGTGTTTCATCTCTCTGGCCATTCTTCCATCATCGCATTTCCCTCTGGACACAGTCCAGAAAGGTTCTTTGCTTTAAGGACCTATATGATTGTATGTGGGCTGCCAGATAACCCTCGAGAACCTAGAGAACCTCAAGATGCTTGCCTACGTCACATTTGCAAAGTCCCTTTGCCACATAAGGTGATATATTCATAGGTTCTGGGGATGAGGGCATAGATACTCTTGGGGGGTGGGGGTACGCTTTTTCTCCCCACCACAGTGAACAAAACACAACAGAAACATTTGTTCTCATTTGGAAGGACTCCTGTCTCCCTCTCGCCACCCAGAAAGCCATATTACTTTTTATTTTCAAAACTCACGTCAATAAGTGAGGACCCTCATCCTCAGGGTCCTTTTCCAAGATAGGAACATAAAAAATGCCTCCAGATCCAAATACAATGTCCTTGTTTAAAACACTTTCATATCTCCTCTTTTTAAATCCAGCTGGTAATGGGTCACAGAAAAAGATTTTATTGCTTTGTCTTCACACCTCTTTTATTTATTTATTTTCTTTCTTTCTTTCTTGACACAGAGAGAGAGAGAGAGAGCAAGAGAGAGAACACAAGCAGGGGGAGTGGGAGAGGGAGAAGCAGGCTCCCCATGGAGCATAGAACCTAACACTGGGCTCGATCCCAGGACTCTGGGATCATGACTTGAGCTGAAGGCAGACACTTAATGACTGAGCCATCCAGGCACCTCCGCACCTCTTTTTTTAAACCCACAATGATGTTACTGAGAATGGTCATACACATGGAAACATACTGTACACTCACACATGTAATCACATGCAAGCACACGTGTGTGCACACATACACACACACTCTCAGCCCTATCTCTACCACTGTTTTACTGCAAACTTCTCTATGCATTTGGCTTGAAGCTGTTTCTTACTGGAAAGGAGACTTGAAAACCTCATCTCTGCTACCAGGCTTCAGTCCACTTCCCAAAATGTGCTCCTGGGAACAAGAGTTCTGGACTATTTCAACAGGGCTCGGGAGAGCCAGGGGTGCCGGTTAAAGCAGTGTCAGAGACCTGTGCATACAAAACCTGTTTCTCAGAAAGCCATGAGAGATTTTAGGACTTCAGAAGCTTGGAGGCCGCCCAAAGTGGAATGAGAGAAAATGAAAGCTGCTTTCATTTGACGAGGCAATGAGCTAACATGCTGGTACATGAGCCGCTCTTTTCATTCCCGGCCCTCTTGCGGACCCCTCCTAGAACTAGCGTCCCTTACCCCAAGCTGGGTTGATCCTAAATCCATGAGCAATGGAATGGGAAAGAAGAGCTGGCTGTGGGAGGTCATCAGGGGAATAAAATGGGGTGCACGAAGGGTGGAGAACACATTAACCAAGTAGAACCCCACCCTGCCCTACCACCTGGTGGATGGTAGCTCTCAAATAGACTCTAAATATGGGGACCAAAATGCCCATAAACTTTGTCCCGGAAATAAAGTACTGGTTTATAATATTATCTTCAATTATTGTACATCAATGGAAAAGGGCCCTTGCTGGTGCATGAGGATCCCCGTGCCGCTGGCAGTTTCATCAGAGACAGAAGCCATGTAGTGTAAAGGCACTGGGAGGGGGAGGTTGCCCCAGTCATGGGCTCTGGGTCTCCTCTCCAAAGCCAGTTGTTCTCCAAACTGTCCAGCCCAGACTTTCCTGAGCACACTGGGACGTGAGCAGCCAGGACGCCTGCTAGCCGCCAGTCTGGCGTGACCAGTAAAGCAGGCTCAGTGTCCTGGTGTTAGGGCCCTGATTGATTTCCCATGGTTGTCTGTCTAGGAAGGCAGGAGGGAAGGAGACCAAGAAAGACAGACGGCCCCACTGAAAATAGCAACGTGTTTCCTAGGGCAGTGCCAGGACCGTGTGCTTTCCTGCGATCTGCCATCAGCCACCGGCTGCCCGGGCTGGAATGTGCATCTGTGGCTGTAGCACTCATAATTCCTACCTGAGGTTGCAGACTGGGCTGAAATGCAGGGTCTCCCTTCCAGCGCAGGGGATGGTGATGAAGCTTGTGTAAGAAGCGGCCATCCGTTCAGCTTGAAATCGACACAGGTAGAGGGGTCCCCCCCAGCATTTAAAGAACACTGCACTGGAAATCAGGATGCCTGGGTTCTGGAGGTGGCCCTGCTATGACCTTACCCAGCTGTGCCTGCCACATCACTTAAGCAATTTATCTAGGCTCTCAGGACATTGGCTTCCTCATTCATTCATTTAAAAATATGTACTGGGTAGCCATGGTATGGACCCAGATACATGGGGGAGAGGGGTTCCTAGGGATATGAAAGATGACCAAGATGTTTTTCCACATCCATGGAAAATCTAGAGAGAATTTTTTTTCTATAAATAGGTATAATAAAAGGCAGAATGTGAGAAATGTCTTAAGGGAAAGACAATGAAGTTGCTATGAAAACCCCACTGAGAGACAGAGAGACAGAGAGGGAGATACACCCTGAGCTGATGGGATATGGAGAATCGTGCCCGAATGAGGCAGCATTTGCCTTGGATCTTGAGATGTGGGTGTGATTTCTGCCCACAAAGACAGGAAGAGGGCATTGATGGGGGTTGTGGTTAAGACATGAAGTAAACACAAACCACCGCATCTTTTATACATTTTAGAATTTTTCAACTCTCTTACATCATGGCCACTGACACAATTTTATTCTGACCTCTCTTCTTTTCTCACAGAGTTTATCACGGCCAGCCCTAAGTGGCCCCCTTGCCTCTGCTTTCACCCTGGTCTTGTCCATTCCCCAGGTTCTGAGTGATCCTTCTAGTACATCTTTGATGTGTCATTCTCTGCCTTGAATCTCCTCACTGGATCCCGGTAGCCAGAAGATGGGTCCCAAATATTCAGCCAAGTATACATGGCCCTTCATGATGGTCCCTATCTTGACTTTCCGACTGGCCTCCCACCGTCTCTTTGTTTGGAGTTGGGTCACCTAAAATTATGTAGAGCTGCCCCAACACATACCATACCATTTCACAATTGTTTAGCCTTCAGAACATCGTCCATTCATCTGAGCTGGTTTCTCCTCCTTTCTCACCATGCTGAGTTTCTGGCTAGTCTCTCTTTAAAGCTGGGTACTTCCTGTGTGAGGCGCCACTCACCTCCTCAGGCTGAGACCACGTCCAGCCCTCCACTGAAATGATCCCTTCCTCAAGGGCAGAAATGTCATCATACTCGTGTACTCACATGTTTTTGTTTCTAGTTTCCAGCTCCGTCTCATAGAGGGCTCTTAATAGGTCTTTGTTAAAAGAAAGAAAGAATGGGGCACCTGGGTGGCTCAGTGGGTTAAATCCTCTGCCTTCGGCTCAGGTCATGATCCCAGGGTCCTGGGATCGAGCCCTGCATCGGGCTCTCTGCTCCGTGGAGAGCCTGCTTCCTCCTCTCTCTCTGCCTGCCTCTCTGCCTACTTGTGATCTCTCTCCGTCAAATAAATAAATAAAATGTTAGAAAAAAAAGAAAGAAAGAAAGAAAGAAAGAAAGAAAGAAAGAAAGAATGAAGGCATGTTTGCATTCTAGTTAGGCTGATGTCCTAGGGAGTATTAGAAGATTATCTCTCCATGGCCTAACATGGGAGACCTTTAGAGCCGAGCTAGGATGTTTTGATTTGTGTTAACAGACATCTTTAATATGTAGGACTTGGACCATGATGAGATCATTCCTCTTCCCTCAGCATTAAAATTCTGTGACTTTATGAATGTAGCTACTGTAGTTTCATTTCTTTACATTTCAAGGGTTCCTAAAATTGTAGGAAAATGTGCCATTTTTCTTGCCCACATCTACAGGGAATATGTGTTTTCCCTCAAAGCGTACTTTGGTGGAGTTATGGACCTGCCCTTGCTCTGGAATTTTTATTTTGTTTTTGTTTTACTTTGCAAAAATCAAAGGAAGGATGTTAGGGACATTGGAATAAAAAGTAACTTCTTGTTGTACAGATATTCTACTAAATGGATCTTTCACTGAGACCGCCTAGCTGTGTCCTGTAGCTACCAAACAGCCAGCATCATGAGGCTGAGTTTGAGGAATTTCAGGTTGGATTAAACACATCCATCCCTATGTACCAGAAGGGGCTGATACTGTGTGCTTTTTCTTATCACTTGGGTTCACCCTCTAACTTCTCTAAGTTTTAAACATTCCAAGGAAGCAAATTTAATAAACAATAGCTAGGAATGGAGATGTCAAATAATGTATTGGTTCAGGAAAAAAATATTTGATACCAGTTGTTTTTAAGAAATGACTCAGGTTAACACCGAGTCCTGAGCCATTAGGGTTAGCAGGGAGGGACTCCTGATTGCTTTTTTATTATTGTTTAGCTAGGAAATGGAGTTGAAGATATTGGATGGCAGAATTGTTGAATGGTGTTCTCATTCACTCTGCTAAAAGCACATTTGCTGGGGAGATCACGGGCTCTGGAGCCCAGCTGATTGGGTTCTGGTCCCAGAGTTTCCTTTTCCTCACTGTGGGATCATGGATGAGTTATTTCACGTCTTGGGGAATCATTTTTCTTATGTGTAAAGTGGAAATAGCATCTCCTAGGGTTGTTAGAAAGAATGAATTATATTGCTTTATAGGTATTTTTATAAGGATTAAATAAATAAATTAATCTGATAAGGCTGTGATAGCGTTAAGTGGGTTGATACACTGAGAACAATGCTTGGAACATGATAAAAAGCAGCTTCAGTGTTAAATTGCTAATATTTACCAATAGTTTCTGAATATATTAAAAATGTGGAAGATTTACTTATTTTTGTTGCTGATTTTTGGGTTTTGTTTTGCATTTAATGCTTGAAAATCTGCTTCCACTAAAGATTTATGTCATGGTAACATAAGTAGCTCTTTTCTCCAGTTAGACCTACAAGGGGACATTATTGCATCTTTGGGGATTTGGCCACTTGTAGAGCCTAAGACATGAGGAGGACAACAGCAGTACATCTATATCTCTAAAGAATTGTGAGTGAAGGATGCCTTGTAAATCTTACTTTTGCAAACAGTTTCTATAAGGGAAATTGGATACTTTCTAGCAGAATCAACTCTTGGATACTTTTTTAACAGAATCAACTCTTTATCTAATGGTCTAGAATGCCTGAGAATGTCTTTTCAGTCAAGGCAGTTAAAATGAAGCTGCCTTCCAGACTTGCAGTAAAATTCAGCCATTCATTCATTCAGTTAACATATCTTTGAGCACGTGCCCAAACACAGTCCTAGGAACTGGGGAGACAGGAGTTTGTGAGCTAGACATAGACTGCCTATGGAATTTACACGCTGAGAATAGTTATAGAGAGCATATGTTTTCTTTGTAGAGTTCGAGATTCTCCCCTGGCAAGTCCAGCTTTGTATTTTTCATAAAGTGTGTTCCACATGCTACCTCATTCCAAAAAAATGATGACATTATGAAATGCTAACACATTTTCCTTGTAAGGAACCCCAGAGACCATTTAACTTAATGGCCTGATTTTACAAAGAAGCTCAGAGAGTTTAAGTGGCTTAGAGATCCTATCTCATTTATTTTTTCCCCAAAATATTAGTGTGAAAATTTTCAAACAAAATTCAAAGGATTTAGAGTGAATGCCTATATACCCAGCATTGAGATTCCACTATTGTATGTTTGTGTATGTATTTTTCAATAATGTTCCCTTGGGCTTTGTTGATTATTGATCTCATTTGTAATCTTGAAAAATTATCTTATGGTACACTAAAGCGTGGATTTATTCTTCTAGTTGAAGTCAGTTAATATTTTTCTTCTCACTTTATTAACAGAACAAAAGGAAGCTCAAGGTCAGAGGAAGTAGACAGCAGTCCTAGATTTATAAAGACTATTTCAATTTAATATTGGACTTAGTTGAATGTTTGAGTAAATCTTTTATGCAGGATACAGGCTAGGTAGTTCTAGAAATACAAAGTAATATAAGTTATGTCTTCCAGTTTTAGAGATCTTACCATCTACATAGAAGAGAAATCCATGGGTTGACTTGTAACTAAGTACACTGGAGAATAAAAAAATGCAGTGTCATAATACTGGTAGTTGAACTAAGTGCTGGATTAGAATATTCCTACGGTTGCTACTTAATTTATAACATTTATGTTTATAAATACTTTAATATTTTTCTCACATTTCAAATGTTTTCACACACTGAGTTAGACCTACAAGGGGACATTATTGCAGCTTTGGGGATTTGGCCACTTGTAGAGCCTAAGACATGAGGAGGACAACAGCAGTACATCTATATCTCTAAAGAATTGTGAGTGAAGGATGCCTTGTAAATCTTACTTTTGCAAACAGTTTCTATAAGGTAACTGTTGGACCATAGATCAGGTCTATGAGTCGATCATCAGGTCTACGGGAGTGTGAAAGTGCCATTTTGAGGAGTAGAAGATAGGGAGGTTGGAGCTAAATAACAAAAGATTTTGAGTTCAAGAACCAACTTTGTCACTTGGATGTCTAAGAATCGCCAGGTGATTCGAATAGAGGAAGAGCTGTGGTCACTCTTTAGTCGCTGCGTTTTCTGGGTTGAATGCTGGTGGTCTCTGAGGAAGGACTCAGGGTTATGTGAGGAATCGGGTCATGGAACAGAAGGAATGGCTATAAGAGATTGCAATCCAAGAAAGTGTGTGCGTGTGTGCGTGTGGAATAGACACACACGATGCAAGGAATAGGAAAGACAGAACCAGTGGTGGGCTCAAGCTGCTTGCACCTGCTTCTCTTCCTTTCTCAACTCTGTCTTCATTGACAGCACACGCGCAGCTTGAAATCAACCACGGAAGATAGATTTACACCTCCAATAGCAGCAAACTCTGCAAGTCAGGGCATCTTATTTTTCCAGAAAGCCAATTTACCTGCACGCCAATGGTGTGAAACCAGAATTTTGAATTTGGGTGACTGTAAATTGAGTAGAGATTCTGGAGAAGATAGTTGGTTGGGAGCTGTTGAGTTGATTGTAACAACGGGGAACCGTCTGACAATGTGGGTAAATTCCATCTGTAAAGGCTATTTGCTACCCTTTTATAAGAGGCTCTAAAAATGTTATTTAGGGGATCTGTTATGTTGCTTCAGAGTTGAAACAAAAAGATGAAATGCTCTGAAGACACATGTTTTGCTTATTAGTGTAATTTCATTACAGAAACACTTGAAATCTCCATTATTTCTTCAGTAAAAATTTTTATGGTAATAATACGGTTTCTTATGGGCCAAAGAGTAGCTAAGCCACAAAACAAAATAATAATTCAGCTGAGAATTTGCATTAATGCAAGTTCCCATTATCAGGGAGAAGCAGGGAGAAGCACTGTGTCCTGTGACATGGACAGAAAGCGGAAGTATAGGATTCCACAAATCTCATCTCTTGCCTGAACCCTTAGGATGGAAGATCATTTACTTTCTTCAAAAGATAATCTTTTAAAAAATGGAAACAATGTAGCTATTCAAAGGGGGCTTGTAAAATAAATCATGAAGCCTCAGTAGAGTACAATTCATGGAGTGGTGCTTAGGGTGGAAAGGTGTGACTGACCTTTTCGGTGAAATGACGTCACAAAGCAGTATCTCTGCCTGATCTCAGTTTTGCATGAAAAAAATCCTGTGTTTAGGTATTCAAAGGCTGGGGGAGTAAAAAGTTTAAAAGAGCTCCTTCTGTTTGCTGTTTGCTTATTTCTGTTATGTATCGATTTTTGCTGTAGAACCGTGAGAGCCAGGAAAAACATCTTAATAAAATGAGAAAAGATCCACTTTCATTACAGCCAGCTGAAGGCAGTGTTACAAGTAACTTGACAATTTTAATTTTTTACAGGGTATCCCCGGAGCCAAGGGAGAGCGAGGAGAAAGAGTGAGTATCTTCTCGCTCTGTTTACCAGGCATAGCCAGCTGCACACCTTGCGTTGCATAAGCCAGAGACAGGATGGCTGTTGACTACCATGACTATTACCATCGTGATTGTCCGTCACTCTGATTCCGTTTCCTCTCTCCTCCCTCCCCTCAACCCAGTGGACTGCAGGCACGCTGTCAGGTGGAAAGACACCCCATGGGCTGGAAGTCAGGAGAGCTGGTTTCTAGTTGCCTCTTTGCTACCATTCAGCTAGATAACCTTGGGCCCTTTCTTTAAGGTTAAAATGGAGAGAATCGAACTCCAGTAGCTCCGAAGTGGATTTGATGGCAAAATTATATCATGGACGTAAAAAGGCTTGAGAACATTAAAAACTCTCTACAGATGCCCATAGTAGAGTGGGGCTTGTGTTCTCTCTGATGGGCCGACATTGGCAGCCGATGGCAGATGCAGAGTCAAGGCAACCAGTTGGAGAACTTAAATCAGTTTATTTTCGGCACCTTCTCTCTCTTTTGAGAAATTGTGCTGTGGTTCATAGAATTGTGCTGCCGCCTGTGGTAGAAGCAACCGTGACTTTGGGCTCATCCAGTCACCTCTGTGAACCCTTGGGCAACATGTTTAACCGTTCATCTATACAATGGGTTTAACGTCTTTCCTTGGAGTTGTTGCTAATATGAACTAAGCGACTGCCTGAGAAAGTGTTAGATTTTATAAGCTCCGAAGAGTTATTAGTGGGATATTCAACATATATGGGTTTGTGTCAAAACTGAAATTTTTTTAGAATCTAGGACCAGAAAGACTTGATTTGTCATTTAATGCAGGTTCCCAGGAACCTTGCACCATGAGTGTCAAATCGCTTCCTCCTCGCCTGCACCGTGGGGGCCAGTCCTATGCTGTGGGAGCCAATGAGTGGGGAACAGGGGGTCGAGTCAGAGCTGCATGCCGGAAGTACGGCCATGGGGCTGGGCTTGCGGCCAGTTCTCAGAGGATGCTTTCTTCTCACGCAGGGGGACCTGCAGTCTCAAGCTATGGTACGAGCGGTGGCGCGTCAGGTGTGCGAACAGCTCATCCAGAGTAAGTACATCACGGTGTCCAATGTCGTTCTCTGTCCCTTGTCCAAACCGGGATCTGCCTTGCCCAGAAGTTAGTGACTCTGGAAAACACTGCAAACACTTGGTCTCGGTGCAGATAGGTAAGCTTTACACCTACTATGGTCGTAATTAACCCAGATAAGAGGTCAGCACAGATCACCCTGGAGTCCTGTATCCTTGTCACAGACACCCACATCTTCCGCGGCATCTGTCCAAGATCTTTCCTTTGGCCCATGTAGATTTAACTTAGCAGCCCAGATCAGATCTCTTATTTTTCCTTGTCTTGAAGTGAATAGTGTTTTTTTTCCTCAAGTACTCAGCGCTTGAAAGTTATCAGACTGAGGAATGAGAAGCTGCTTTCAAAAAGATGATTCATGGTGTTTTCTGTCAACTCACTAGATTTCAATCAATACCTGCTTTTTAAAATCCTTTTCTTTTGGTTAGCCCAAGATCCTTTGCTTCATTCTTTTTTTTAAATTTATTTAAATTCAGTTAGCCAATACATAGTGCATCATTTGTCTCAGATGTAGTGCCCCATGTCTTCGTTTTCAACTTGAACTTGCCAGCAGCACTGTATTTCAAGTACTGGTTTGTGTTCATTCACTTGCATACTCACCCATTTTGGGTTTCCCCCAGGCCCACAGATATTTTGTCTCAGGAATCTAACCAGAGGTTACTAGTGTGGGCCCTTTGCCAATAATTTGTTCAATTCCAGAAAGATCTAAGGCCAGACAGAGATGAAATAGTCAAACCCTGCCATCTCTCATCTAGCTTTGTGTTGAGCCTTATACTCTGGAAGCAAGCCACTCCACCTTCATTACCCGAGTGACTGTCTTAGCTTTGGATGGTTAAGTTTTTTTAACCCAGGAATGTCTGGGAATCCCATAAGTGTCGAAGAAGCCATAATGCCTGGTTCCCAAACCCCATGCATAGTAGATAAACCCCGATCTCATCTCTGGGAAGACAATGAGTGAAGGTGCACGTCGGCTTGGGACATAAGTTGGACATCAAGACATAAGTTGTGCAAACCATGTGCAAAGTTGTTATCTTCCGACGTAACAGTAATGCTCCCTGTGTTTTAACTTTATTTCATTTATATTACATTGCCCAAATTAAATGTGTGTATCTCAGGGAATTGACCAGTTTTAAATAAAACTATTTGAGTTTCATGCCAAAACAAGATCTTTAAAAACACAATAAATTATAAAAGCTGACTTGAACATCATGAAAGCTAAATTGAACATTGAAAACATCCAAAGCTAACCCGTACCTTGGATTATTTTGTAGGTTTCTCATTTCAAGTATACAGTGTAAACCAACAGGAAATTATTTTAAGGAAGCCTAGGGGTTAAATCCAGATGGGACTGATGGGCCACAGTATGTGGGAGATCTCACAATAGTTGCTGTCATATTCCACTGTAGAATAAAAATCTTATATAAATATACGATCATTTAAGACATGCCCTAAAAATTGAGAGTTCAAAATTGCATTTCCCCCCACTCGGGAGTTCTCGGATTCTTGTGAATGACTTCGAGGAAAGGGAAGCCAGCAGAGAGTGATGCAAGGAAGCTGACAGAAGCCTGTAGAATAGGGTGGTCCTGTTTGTAGCTGCAGCTGGGAGAGAAGAGATAGAAAAGTTTGCACACAACTTTATGAGCAAGACCCAACCTTCCCGGGGACTATGCCTGGCACCTCAGCCCCATTGCTTCAGGTTCCTTTGTGTTCCTTATTCCATTACTTGGGATTCTCTTCAGAGCTTGATTCACTGGTTAGCATTTAATTCCTCACATGCTCCGTTATCTGGTTTTTAGTCCGGAGCCAATCAGAAGAATTACCCTAGGAAAGGTGAAGTGGGAAGCTGTGTTAGACCGTAGTGATGAGAGCTAGAGAAGTGATAAAGGGGGGGCCTCTTGTCAAGGGAAGAACCTAGAAAAGCAGATGTGGAAATGTCGACTGCACCCGGACAATAGTGGACATGCCTACAGATGCCCCTCGAGTCATCAGTTTCAGTGGTGGTCCTTTGCTTAAGAAGGCATTGAATGGGGCACCTGGTGGCTCAGTGGGTTAAGCCTCTGCCTTCAGCTCAGGTCATGATCTCAGGATCCTGGGATCAAGCCCCGCATCAGGCTCTCTGCTCAGCAGGGAGTCTGCTTCCCCCTCTCTCTCTGCCTGCCTCTCTGCCTACTTGTGATTTTTCTCTCTGCTAAATAAATAAAATAAAATCTTAAAAAAAAGAAGGCATTGAATATATTTTAGAAATAATCCCTCTAAAAATGGTTACTCTTCTTTATTTAGATTTGCAGGTTTGAAAAGGGATAGGTTATCATCTAGAAAATTCATTCATGTGGGAAAATCTTATCTCCTGATGTTGCCGGAAAACTGAGGCGTTATGGTATCAAGCACTTTACCAATGTGTACTTCTGATTATTAAAATACGTTCTTCCAGGCATAACTGAGTTAAGGGATTATAGGAGGGAGAGCCAGATTTTTTTGAAAAATAAAGCTGGTGGGAGTATCTGCAGCTGGGACCCAAGGAAAGGTTCCTGCAAAAAGTCTTGGCAACGGAGAGTCAAATTGAAACAAAACACTTGTCTGGGGCTTTGTGAGCAAGAGGGTGTAGCAGGCTTTGTGGGTTGGAAAAAAGACAAATAAGTGGGGGGGCTGTTGCTAGAGAAAAGGGGCCAGCTGGGTGAGGGTTTAGGGGTCAGATAAATGTTGGGGGCGAAGATCAAATTTATAACTTCTGCCCATGCTGTTTACTGAGATGCTGATGTGAGCTGTGGCATTCCAGACACTTGAGATGCGCCTTGAAAACAGTCCAGCTGTTCATATCATCCAAAGTAAAATGTCATCATTTTTAAGTTGGAAATCAACACATTTCAGAGGGGTGTGCTTTTCCTCTTGCAGTTGTCTAACAGAATGGTTTGGAATCTTGACAGATAATACCGTTGGTCTTCCCTTCTGTGTGTGACAGTTCACTGAAGGATGTCTCTGCCCTCTGTGTCTCAGGTCACATGGCCAGGTACACGGCCATCCTCAACCAGATTCCCAGCCAGACCTCATCAGTCCGGACCATCCAAGGGCCTCCTGGAGAACCTGGCAGACCAGGGTCACCCGGAACCCCTGGTGAACAAGGACCCCCAGGGACGCCAGGCTTCCCAGGAAATGCAGGCGTGCCAGGGACCCCAGGAGAACGAGGTAAGCTGAGTCACCTCTCTCATTGGAATGCCTCTGAGGTATGTACAGGAAGCACGGTGTAAACAGTTGTGCTCATACAATGATGATGTCCAAAAGAATGAATGTTCATTAATGCCACCCATCCATTCTCCAGCTTACTTATTTATCCCCAAGACTGAGTCAGTTGAGGAAACTACAAAGTATTTCATCAAGAGCCATATCTACTCCTATAAAAAAGGAGGATCAGGACCCCCAACTCACCTCTCAGAGACTTCTGAGCAAATGAGAGAAAGGTGTCCCCTCTAGATGGAGGAATTAAGAACAGGTGCCCTTCCAGGTGGAAGAATTAGAAAATGATGTCCTCCTCTGGACAGATATGGCATCACGCATATGTCATGGTAAGCCAAGAGCTCGCTTCTGAGGTCTGATGCTTTTTTTACGCAGTACCATAGTGGGTAACAGTTGATGGCAGTCCTCAGGTGAGTCATAGGTCATATCGACATACGATTTACATATGCCTAAGTAGATCATGCCAGCTATAAACTTCAAATGAAAATACTGTTCGTGGTTCATCTTCCTATATTGTGTTTTATATATAATATAAAGTAAATATTTCATTTAATAGTCTTACGGGCCAATGTTTTGTCTTTCCTACCAAAGTTTCTTAAAAATAGAAATCCTACTTAGCCTTTTCTGTTTTCCCCTATAGGTCTTAGCAGTGTTGCATAGTACAATAATAAGACTTTGATTGAATTTCACCCAGTTCTATAATTGACTCCAGAAACTCCAGAAACAGATTAAAGAGATGTGGGAAATTGGGATTAAATATGAACCACAAAGAAAGTGATGGGCAGTAAGACAATGGACTACAAGTATTTTCTAAGACACCATTTTCTAGAGTGCAGATCTGGGGAAAAGCTAACTCTTACCTATTTGCCATATGAATCCTGTTACTTTTGTGACCTGGGTAGGAAATGTTTCTTTTATCACACTTGGAGTTGTGACATGCGGATTCCAAAGTTAGTATTTCACAGTTTGTTCTTGATCAGTGCTAACAGGCCGCACACATTCCTGCCTCTGAGCTTTCATGGGCCTCCTTCCCCACTTTGGAAACGTCCTTTGCTTTCCCTGTCTCAGGTGTTCTTACTCTCCGTGCTGCACTTCTGTTTCAGAAGTGACGTTTTGTTGATTGCCCCAGACCGCACAGTAACTCCACCCCTCAGGACCCCTGCGCACTGAGTGTCTTTCCCACCCATTGGAGCACTCCTCTGGGGTAGGTGAACAGCTCCATGGCCAAGAGCAGGGGCAGCTCTGAGCCGCATTGCTCCTGGTAGGTCCTCCCTCAGTACTTGCTGCTCTCATGGCAATCCAGTCCTGGTTTCCCTTTCTGAAGGTACTTCCCGTGCCAGGACATGAAATCAGCAGATGTAGAGAAGGGCATGGTTCCCTCCCAGGTCCAGGAAGACCTGGCCGCCGGGCGTCCTTTGACAGTGTCGGTGATGGATCACCTGTGACACAGGGGGCACAGAGCCCGTGCCTGAGTCATTCTCGTGAGTCACAAGGTGTGTTTGTTCTTTTTGGAAGTCCTCTTCTGGTTCTTGCCAGACTGAGTCTTTCCTGCTCTGCAAGAGGACTTGAAGGCTTAGACCAGAGGAAAATCTTTCAGGAATTCTCAAACAGTGGCCCAGGCCGCCATTGAAATAGGAATTTCCATGATATAATTTTCTGACTACATATATCTATATACATGTATTTGTAAAGAGTGTAGACAAAGCAGAATCATGTCCTGCAAATTCATAGAGGATGACGGTGAGACAGAAAGTGAGATAAGCCCTTTGGACATGAGGGAAAGTGATTTTGAGATGATCACCAATGGATGGTAATGGTTTTGTGTTTAAGGTTGGGGTTTCTAGGTCAAGGCCCAAGGGACTTTTCTTTCCTAGCAAAGAATTTCAAACCTGTTGCACTTGGGATTGTTGCTGTAAGGAAGACGATGATTTTTTTGTTTGTTTGTTTGATCTCATGGTCCAAATACCCAGAAACTATTGAGAGACAGGAATATCTACTTTTTCACTAAATCAAAACAATAAAATTTTAAAACTAAAGACATTCAGCCTTCTTTTCTCCTCACCCTCATTTTGTCATTTTGTGCAAAAGAGAGCATATGAAGATACCGAGGTCCAGGGAGTCTTGAAATCAGCTAACATCAGGACTAGAAATAAAAACCAGAGATCATGGGGTTGTTGTTGTTGTTATATAAAATAGGATTATCACACTGCTCTATGTAATATAATTTTGAAAGGACACTATATTATCTAAATATAAAATATATTTTATTTTATATTTAAAATATAAAATAAATAAGCATTTATTTTACATTATTTATTTATTTTATAAATATATATAAAATAAATAAGTAAAAATAAGTATTATTACTCAGCAGTGTATTTAGACAAATGCTAAACTACAAAAGCAAAGCAAAAAGAAATGTAGTGTTGAGTACTCTCGCCCAGTGTGTAAGTGAACCTCACTTTCTTCTTCCCATGTGTCTCACGTAAGTCTCCCGATAAGAAATGCACCACTCCATTGACTTGGCTAATTTTTTGTTAGAAGGGCTCCATCTGATTTTCCTATTAGAATTTTTCAAAAAATTTTAAAGTAAGCTCTCTGACCCATGGGGCTTGAACTCATGACCCTGAGATCAAGGGTTGCATGCTTCAGTGACTGAGCCAGCCAGACGCCCCTAATTTTTCAGAAGTTTTTTGAAAAATACATATACAGGATGTACAGTAAGAAATATATTTTGCATCGTGATGCCATATTATGCATGCAAACTTGTCAAACTGAGGCAAAAAGCAATATTACTCATCCTTACTATGGTTTCCTGTTTGCCTCTGTTCAAAAAGCTGAGGGGCAACCTTTTATTTTATGACCTTGATTCAAACACACTATTGACTAACTCAATCATTATCATTGAACTAGCCAAAGAATATGCATTTTGGGGAACAGAAAAGGAATTACAGGGGCGCCTGGGTGGCTCAGTGGGTTAAGCCTCTGCTTTTGGCTCAGGTCATGATTCCAAGGTCCTGGGATGGAGCCCTGCATCGGGCTCTCTGCTCAGCAGGGAGCCTGCTTCCCCCTCTCTCTCAGACTGTCTCTCTGCCTACTTGTGATCTCTCTCTCTCTCTCTGTCAAATAAATAAATAAAATATTAAAAAAAAAAGAAAAGGGATTACAAATACTTCCCCCCTATCAGCAATGTGACATAAAGACTGTTCTCGACTTTCCTTCTCATCCAGCAGAAGACTGCATTCTGCCTACATCTGAGTAGCTACCTCCTTCTCATTTACCCTTTGTCTCCTTTAACTTAAAGTATTTTTTTAAAGATATTATTTATTTATTTATTTGACAGACAGAGATCACAAGTAGGCAGAGAGGCAGGCAGAGAGAGAGAGAGAGGAGGAAGCAGGCTCCCCATGGAGCAGAGAGCCCGATGCAGGGCTCGATCCCAGGATCCTGAGATCATGACCTGAGCTGAAGGCAGAGGCTTAACCCACTGAGCCACCTAGTCGCCTCTTAAGGTATCTTTCATAAGTTTGTGGGGAATAGCCATTTCGCCATGTTCTCACATGGGTCGCGATATTACAGAATCCTTAGAACGTAAGGAACTGTTCACAAAAGCTATAGCATTCCTCTTTGGTACCCTGACCTGAAACAACCGAGTCCTGACGTTTCTGAGAACTCACTCCGCGATCACAGCCTTGTAGTGATTCTAGCTAGACCCCAGAAGACAACTCCGTTTCTAATTCTGATCTTTGTATAATTGTTCCTGGATGATGAATCTCCTATTTTCTTATTCCATTTATTGAAATGTTCATATTTCACACTGGTGTCTTGAACCATATATTATTAACCCAGTCAAAAATCAGTTGGTTGGTCTATAGTTGGCCAAACTGCATTTCTTTATTTACTTGAAAAGAACTGGGACAGTTTCCTGATTTCAGTGTTTCTGCAACTCCTTCAGTTTCTATCATTCTCCGAAAAATATTGGATCACAGGAGCCATCCAACTGAAGATTTTCATGATCAGATTATACATCCATAATTTACTGGAATTTATATCTGATTTATTTTGTACAATAAATCAGTAAATATTTATTGAATGCAAGGTTCATGTAAGTCTCTGGGGTTGACAGGATGTGAGATAATACTATTTATTTATGGCTTTCACTTATTAGGCACTAAATGTATCTGCCAATATTGTGTCCAGTCCTATATACACACTCTCTCCTTTGGACAAAAAATAGAAGACATGGTTTGGATAAGGAAGGAATGTGGAACATTACTAAATGTGCACATTGGGAGAGTGAATGCGAAGTGAGTTGCGTAGAAAGTAAATGCTGTCAGAGGTCAGTATTTGCTCCATTTTTTATTATTTTTTCTAATTTTTTAAAAGATTTTATTTATTTATTTGTCAGAGAGAGAGAGAGACAGAGTACACATAGGGGGAGTAGGGGAGGGAAAAGCAGGCTCCCCACTGAGCAGGGAGCCTCATGCACAGGGTTCTATCCCAGGACCCTGGGATCATGACCTGAGCTGAAGGCAGATGCTTAACCCACTGAGCCACCCAGGAATCCCTAGCTTCATTTTTTTTTAAGTTTTTATTTATTTATTTATTTGAGAGAAAGAGAGAGAGCATGGGTGAGCATAGGAGGAAGGACAGAGGCAGAGGGAGAGAGAATCTCAAGCAGACTCCCCACTGAGAGCAGAGCCCTATGTGGGACTCAATCCCAGGACCCCAAGATCATGACCTGAGCAGAAACCAAGAGTCAGATGCTCAAATGACCAAGCCACCCAGGGGACTCTAGCTCCATTTTTAAGTGAGGAAACTGAGGCTCAGTTAGTTTTTCAGTTTACCCCACTGGACGATAGGGGACCAGAATTCAAGTCCACATCTGCGTGATTCCAGAATAGCTGTGCTTGTCCCCTCTGTCCTGTTGCCACCTTGGAATTCATAGTGTAGTGGGGGACTCCCATGGGAAAGGCCAGAACCATGTAGGGTCTGGTGGACCCCATTTCCTTATGTCTCCTACTAACCACAATCTGTGGCTCAGTTCACACAAACAAGTCAACAGCTGAACTGACCAGAATATCACAGTGGGACGTGGTTGTACTATTGGCAAGCTCCCTGCACACTGTGTTCTGGTTTGGGAGGGGCTTGGGACATCCTTGACCTGGCCAACGACCAACTTTGAGGTGATTTGTTGGATAAATATGAAGGTGGTAAAAATATTTTCCATGATTATACATTTTGGCACTTGAAAGTTTTTCTAGAATTTTAGCATGTGCCCGGGCCATGGAAGAGTCCAAGTAGGGGAACTACCTGGAGAGTAGCTGACCATGGATCCAGCAGCTTGGGGTACACCTATGGAATTCTACTTCTATTATAACATCTAACAATAGGGGAAATAGAAGAGAAACATGGAATAAGGCAATTCAATCTTGTTTTCTTTGTGATATTTCAGAAGAGAAACTGATTTCACTTCACTGTTTGCAGTGCTGCTTACTTGAGTAGCAGGATGGGATGTCATTTGGAGTATCAGTCTTACTGAAGTCAGGATCTGAACTTGGCCATTTACTAGCTGTGTAATCTTGACTGCTTAATCGTAAAACTTAATCTTTCTGTATCTTCATTCATTCACCTAACCAGCACTTACTGAGCACCTACTACACATCAGGCATCGTACTGGGTGTTAATGACATAGTGGTAAACAGGACATACATTTCCTGTGTTTCCTGTACCTGGCATGGACCCAGATATTAAATGCACTAACAAAAACTAAATGAATAGTTTCCTTTAGTGACATTAGTTGTAAGTGCCATGAAAAAAAAAAAAATCCATGATGCCATGAAAATGTAGAAGAAGGGGTTCTGACTTACACTGGCAAGTCAGTGATGTTTTAGCTGAGACCTGAAAGTTTAGGAGTTTGGCAGATCAATAAGAGAGTCAGAGGAGAACATTTCAGGCAGAGATAGCAATAACATATGCAAAGGTCCTGAGGTGTGAAAGGGCTTGAAACTCTAAAGCCATGATTCTCAAAAGTAGTCAACATATTGTCTCCTTTTCAACAGATAATTTACATCTCTTTTACTGTTCTGAAATGAAATTCACAGATAATACATATAACCTGCCTTCACACATAATTAAAAGAAAACATAATTTAAAAAAAATACATACAACCTGCCTTCACATATAATTTAAAAAAAAAAAAAAGCAACTAGACTGCCATCTAGTGTAATGTAAAGAAGTAAAGCTAAAGTAATTTCTACTTCAACTGTTTATTCCAGTATGCAAATTCTCAGCATGACTATACTAGAAACATAATGAAGAAGTCAAAATGTATTTATATTAAATAATTACTGAGAATGCAACCAGTACAAGTTCAGGCTGATGTAGCTGAGCTTTATCAACAATGGGTCTTTCTGCATTCGTGTCTGTTGTGTTCACAGTGAAAATCATAAGAGCAAATACATCATCAGCATTATGCAAATAACTAAAATTATCTTCTACTTTTTCAGACATCTGTTCCTTGATTAACAGATCTCTTGGTTTTCCACTATATTTCTTTTTCCTACTGGGGTTCTCTCCAGAGAAGCCTTATACTACTGACTATCTCCCCTCACCCACAGACAGTAGTGATGTCTTTATGCATGCTAGTGCCTAGAAAAAGTTGAGTGAAAATGACTGGGAGGTATCATTCCAAGGATTTTCCCTATTGGAATGCATTGTTTTCTATACATTCATTAGCACTTTATACCTACTCTGTGGGATCAAATATTTGGGATGCAATATTAGCATTGAGGCTTAAAAAAAAAAATAACAGCATTGGAATGTCATCTTTAATCACAAGAAGATTTCATGTTTTTGATTAAGAGCTTGATGCAAGGACAGTTGCCCCACTCTGTTTGTTGTCTGGATTAATTTTTTATTGTTCTCTGAGGATATAATCCTTGAATGACTTTATGAAGTTAGAAAATTATTCCCCTTGAGTTTTCACTGACAAAGAAGACCAAATTTCTAAGGAGTGAATGTAAAGAAAGACAAGATTTAAGGATCAATTTTTGTATCAGTCCTAAGTCCTGTGGTTAATTTGAAGAAGACGGACTTTGTTCCAGGAAATGAGAAAAGGGGGGTGTGAGAAGGAAGAGAAGATGCAACACAACTGAGCCCCCCTTCCCACCCCACCAGAGCAAACACAGGTAGAAAAGAAATCAGCCATGCTCCGACTGCTGGAAGTCACTGATAACCCCCTTTGGAGACACAGAAATGGCAGTCAGAGTCAAGAAGTTGCATATACCCGAAAGCTAACTCTGAGTCCCTAAGGTTCATTCTCCTTACCTGGGAATCAACAAGGCTGAGAAGGCTGGGTCTCAAGTCAATTTGAGAGAAACTGGGAGAGGGAAATTGGGTTCTTGCATTTGGTATTTCTGTGGTTGAAAAGAGCTGTTGGCACTGAAGATACATTTGGCTGAAAACTTTGGTCACAAATGCAGAATAAAAGCAAAGCAGTTGCCAGACAGGAATGCCTAGATGCTAAGCATCTGTGGAACTTCTCAGTGTCTCTTTTATCCTGGTTTATTCCTGGAAAAATTATCTTTATGGGACAGATCAACTTAATTAAAGATAGAGGGTTGGCAGGGCTCTTATAATAATTGGCTGGTTGAGACTTAAATATTTGCAAGTCTTCCCTGTGATTGTTGTATTATCTTTGACATTGGCTTGCATGAGACATAGTCTTTTCCTTGCTGTTAAAAATCTGCTGACGTGTTTGTCTCTTTCCTTATTCCCTGCGTCTCATCTCCTCAGAGATGAACTCCAGAAAAGTAAAGGTAGCTTTCTCTTTTCTCACCCAGTCGTTAGGTGGTAAAGTCCAATTTGAATGTGCATTGGAAAAAGATTTTCTCTGAAGGTTTGATGTATTGTGTTTTCCTAATGTATAGTAACCTGAATACATTGAAAAGGAATGCTTTTCCTTTTTCTTTGTTGTATCATCTTCTATTTTGTAAGGGTTTTTTCCCCCTCTGTTACAAACTGAGTCTTTGCATTCAACATGGCTGCAAAGAGAAGCTCTATGTGTTAATGATTCATTATAACGAGTTACCCTACAACTTAGCAACTTAAAACAACAAAACCTATACAATCGTGGTTTTCTGGGTCAGGGAGTCGGGAGTGGTCTAGCTGGGTGCTTCTGACTCAGGGTCTTCCAGGAGTTTGGTTCAAGATGTCAGCAAGGGCTGTAGTCCGCTTTGTCTTCTTTTCTTGTCATGAAAGCTAATATAATTGTTTCTGTAGCTTAAAATATTTTGAAACCCTTAATTGGAGGGCCTGTGTAGTAGATCTGATCAGATTCTTGCACTGGATTTCAGTCCCTGTCTGGGGTAAAAGGTATCGTGCTAGAAATAACCACTCAAGGTTAATGCCATCTCAGCAAGATATCTTCGTATGGTCCCGGTTCATATTTTCCGCCTGACTTCAAGTATGTACTTTTTGCTCTAGCCAAATTGAACTGCTCTGTGCTCTCAGTATTAGTCAGCTTTCGCTGCATAACACACCACAAACATCTCAGTAGGATACAACGATCAATATTATTTTTTTTCCCCACCACATATCTATGGAAAACAGGGGCAGTTCTGCTCTGCTGGGGCTCTGGCTAGAAGGGCTAATAGTTTCCTAGAGTACGTAATCCTCGCGGCGGTGGCAGAAACAAATCAGGGCAACCCAAGTTGCCTATTTCAAGCCTCTGTGCCTGTTGTTGCCTCTAGCGTCTCATTGGCCAAAGCAAGTCACGTGGTCGTGGCCACGCCCAACTCCACGCAATAAGGAAGTACACGCGGCCCAAAGCAGGAGAATGCGTCAAGTCTGGCGCAGAGCGATGAGGAAGGGCGACTGCTCATTCCTTGTGCGTGTCTTTTCCTTTGCTGCTCCCCCCAGTGCAGATTCCCACTGTGCCCTCTTCTCGTCCCAGTTCATGGGTTTCCACCTGCCCTTCCCACTCCCTAGAATCCTCTTTCGTCCTCTGGCTCATTCGTCCTTCAGATCGCATCTCTGGAGTCCCCGCTGCCAGACCACTCGTTCCTCCCACGGTTTGTTTGGCCGGTGTGTTGGTCGTTGCTACCCTGCTCCCCTCCAGCTGAACCAGACTGAGAAAACCCTCCCCGAGCACATGCGTCCACCGCAGCAGTTTCTCATTATACTGTCATTGCTGGTGTCCTTGTTTGTCTTCCCCCTGGACTGTGAGTTCCTTGAATGGGGCTGTGCCTTTCATCTCTGCTTCCCCCCAACCCCTACCACACCAAGAAGCCTGAACAAGAGCGGGGTCCGTCACCGGTGTGCGAAACAGGTCATTGAGCACCCAGGTAGAATGTGCTTTCTTGACTTGCCTTTTAATGATGATTTCACCTCTGTGAATCCTGTCTCAGCAGTAAGGCTGCACGTTCCCCGGAGACCAAACGTAATGTGGATTTTCCCTTTATTTTTCATAATACCTGAAGTGCAATAGTCATTTCGTGAATCATGAGTGATTTATGGTGTTGATTACTCCTTGGCTAGTTTTTTGGCTGCCATTTGTCCTTCACTCTAGAGCCATGAAAAAAAAAAAACAAAAACAGAAGTCCAAGTGGCTATAGGACATCAACGCGAAGACATCCTGTTAATAGACAGTTACTGCCAACTTGACAATGTCAACGTTTTCTTCAAGTCATTATTGTGTAAATTCAGCCAGTAAAACGGGGTGAGATTTTTAAATAGGAAAGATTTTTCGACTGGGTAGGAAATATATATAAAATAGCAAATACGTTGGACATTTCAGTGCTCACATTTTAGTGTGTCTAATTTAGATGTCTGGTCAAAAGATCAAGGGAGGTCCTGCTTATAATGCCTCTATGTGTGTGTGTGTGTGTGTGTGTGTGTGTATACAATATCTATATGTAAATATTGATAGAGGCAGACAGGCAGAGACAGACAGTTTGTTTTAAATATAGGAATGCACTAAGCCATTTTCTAAATTTCTGGCCTTGAACATAAACAAGTAAAATGGAAATATAACATATACTAATTTAGATGATAAAACTAAAGCTGTTTATATTGGCTATAGTAAACCATTTTCAGTGAACTTTTTTTAACAAGGATTTAAGGCAATAAGTACAATAAATAAGTATACCAAAATGCATTTATATAGCTGAGGGAAAAACATACATAGAAAAGACATATTCATTAACTCTTAAAATTTTCATTGGTTCTAGATTTAACTAGATACAAGACGTATTTATCTTAATAGTGCTTTCTTCATGCTCATTATGAAGGGCTACTGGTCCTAATGCCTTTTGTTTTAAACTCTGCAGACACTGATATCATCCCAAGGCCCTGACACAGCTCTCTTCTTTTCCAAGAGTCAAGAGCATCATATCACTTTTCATTTCCGCAAGGAATGAAAACAAGCCCTAGCTCTAATTTAAATATCATCAGCTGGTTGAATATTCATGCCAAACCTGAAATGTTCGTTTTTGAAGCCACAGAAATTAGCTCATTTGTTCTATTAACTTTCAGTTGTTAATAATTTTCCTAATAGCCCATGCTGAAATAATATAATGACATTGAAGGAGAATCAGTCAGAACTTGGGAGCTGAAACTGGTCGATGGGCATTTGGTCTGCTACTCTTATGCCCGTAAGATCATAGCATCAGTGTGCAAAACTGTGGGGACAAAAATCCAGGATTCCTGCCAAATGTAATCCCTGTTCATTTTTGCCATGCACCCGCTGGTGGGACCAACCTGCGGACGGCTACACAGGGTTGGTGCGCACTGATGGGATTGCCCCTTCATTCTCTCTTCTCCCTTCTCCCTCTGTAACCCCCATGCTGCCCCTTTCACCTCCCTCCTCCCTGCTGCACTTTCTTCCTCTCTCTCACTGCCCGGATATCAATGTATCTAATTTAGATGTGTGTGGTCGAAAGACCAGAGGGCCTCCGGCCAATATTACCATATCTCTAACTGATAGAAGAACCTGAAGTCCAAAATATCCTGTTGTCTTGATCTTGATCTGGTAGTGGTTCCTTTGATCACCGGACAGCCCTACTTAATGCTTCGACATGTTTTCCTTTGGCTTTGCTGGGAGACTAGCTCAGTGTTCATTGGTAGAGTTGAGCTCTGCCGGACTTCTCAGTCCACTTTACTAATTGCATTGTTTTGTAGCACCCAGCAGGGCCAGATCCATGTTTTAAGGGGTCTGAGGCTTCAGCACTTTGGAGTTCCTCTTTGAGAAAAAGACGGTGAAGTTGCGAACAAAAAATTAGGTGGATGGTATTGGAGGGGTCCTGCGCACATGAGGGGGAAGGGCCGTATCCACAACCCTTCGTGTGTCAGGACCGGATCTAGACTGGCTTCTTATTCTACCACTCCCCGACCTGCTGATGCCAGAGTCCTGATGCTTGGAGTCCCCCAGGCATGCCCAGTTCTCTTTCATCTGCCGGCCTCTGTATGTGCACTTGCATCTGCCCTTCTTTGCGTGGCTGACGCCTGCTCTCCAAGACTTGGCTTCAAGGGTCAGCTGTATCTGAAAGCCCCCTGTGACTCCCCACGGACGCCTCGATTCTGTGCTTTCATGTGTTGTTGTAGCTCTTCTCACACTGCGTGATGGCTCTCTGTTTGTCCCTTTCCCTGCCACAAGGTGACTCACTACAGGCAGGCAGGGTCCTTCTGGCTCTGATGCTCAGTGCCTGATACTGGGACTGGACCAGGCAGTTTGCTTTCATTCTGCCCTTCTCCCTCCTTTAGCGGTGCGTCAGTGCCTCTCCAGGCTCCCTTACCCCACTGCTCCTGGAAAAATTCAGCCAATGGGAGCCTTTAAAAAGGAGTAGAGGGTTCCAGGGACACCTTGGTGGCTCAGTTCTTAAGCATCTGCCTTCCGCTCAGGTCATGAACCCAGGGTCCTCAGATCGAACCCCATGGTCGTCGTGTTCCTTGCTCAGCGGGAAGCCTGCTTCTCCCTCTCCCACTTGCCCTGCTTGTGTTCCCTCTCTCACTGCCTCTCTCTGTCAAATAAATAAATAAAATCTTAAAAAAAAAAAAAAGGAGGATTACAGGGTTCAAACAGGGTAGAAGTCAAGATATTTCTCCTCTCACCCTACACCTGGCTCCCCTGCAATTCTGGTTGTGGTGACAACTCTTACATGGCTCCTGCTTCAACCGGTAATCTCTCCCTCTGCTTCTAGATCCTACCAGAAGGTTCTAGGCTCTGGGTTCCAGTCCTACCATTTCTTCCCATTGCCCCCATACTCTTAAAGATGAGAGTGACTTCTTGCTCTTGCTGATTTATAAGTTGCCTCATCATTTTTAATTGGCTTCTCAGTCCTCCATCACCCATGTAAACAAACCATGTAAACAAGTATCTGGATTAACTTCTCTTTGCCTGAACTATGTAGAGTGCTTTATCTTTCCCTGAGTCCTGAATTACCCTGTCAAAGTGGATGGGCCGTTATTTTATTAAAAAGGCAACAAGAAGAAAAGCTGTTGGCCATGGTTTGCAAAATGTGTTTACATTGAAAACAATCATTGTATAATCGCTTCTCGGCCTTTTGGCCAAGATCAAGTGTGAAAACAATCATGTATTTTCCAATCTTTGTCCCCTTAGCCGAGACCTTAGCCAAAACATGGAGTCCCACACGCTGGTGGTACTAATGCTACAGGCCGAAAATGTAGAAATAGCAGATTCTGGAAATTGCATGAAGTATTTAGTGAATTATGTCCAATGAATCTGCCACCTTGTGGCTAGGTACCTATCTAGTACATTGCTTCCAGTAGGCGTTCAGACATATTCTGAATGGAAAGCAGACTGTACTTGCCATTCATTGTCCGCATTTCCTAGGTAACAGACAATATAACAACATAGCCGAAGCCCTGTCTCGCTGTTTCTGGGACTTTTTGGTGCAGTGACAATGAAAGCATTGCCCAGCCTTTGCGTATCTGCCTGGGCATAAATCCTGGGAGTTGCTCGAAATGTCTGGGCTGAGAGACTAACTGTGCTCAATGGAGCAGCACGAGGCCCCAGTGTGGAGGTCTTGGTGTGGTGAGAGGGCAGAGAAATGAGTAAAATGTCTCTATTCAGAGACCAGCAGGCCTAAGGAAATAGGAAATGGACAACCGAGCGCCAGATCCTGGGCATGTAGTCAGCAGGAGCCAGAGAGGGCCACTCAGCGTCAACCCTGAATCTTGCTCAGAGTAGAGGACAAGAATGCCAACTGAGGGAAGTAAGCTGAGAAAATGTGATAACCACAGGGCTGATTGCTGAGCCTGGGGCCAGAGCAGATGTGCAGACTGACCCAGCGCGCCGCTCAGGAAGCTTCGACTGCATAGAACAAGACAAGACAAGTCGCCTGCCCACTTGGACTGAAAAGGCAGGGAGGGCAGTGGTTCAGTGTCTGGGCTTCGGCACCAAGCTGTCTGGGTTCAAATCGTGGCTCGTGCTCCTTCCTAGGTGAGGGCAGGTATCACAGCCTCCTTAGGGGTTAATAGTAGTTTCCGCCCCCTTTGTTCTTATGCAGACAAAATGAGCTCACGCATCCCAAGCCTCTAGCTTTTGGAATGGACTGTGGTCATTTTTAGACTTAGCTGATAAACTCACTGGCCACATTCTTGGTTTGTCAAAGACTGCAATAGAACTTAGGATTTCATTCATTCATTCATCTGCTTGACAACGTATTTCTTAAGTGCCTTAGTATATGCCTGGAACTGGGAATGTAACAAAGAGCTAGAGTGAACAGGTCTCTGCCTTTGTATACCAGTAAAAGAAAATATTGGAGGGTCAGTGTTAGGTTTGTGGTAAGGGAGAACCAGGGAGCCCTGAAATGGTTTCTAACGAGACTCTTAAAAAAAGAATGAATATGACAGAGGTACCTCTCTGTTGGGGGATGTTGATAAAGCAGGTGTAGGGGCAGAAAGTACATGGGAAATCTCTGTACTTTCCACTCAATATTGCTGTGAACCTTGCAAAAAAATAGATTTATTAAAATATTTTTAAAAGAAAGAACAGATGAATGGATGGATAATAATCATCTCTCTGATTATCCTAAATATTTTTGATAACTCAAAAAAAACTGAAGGTATTTTAATCTTATCTAAAATCATATTTTAGGAAAGTTAGAGCTTCATTTATATCAGCTATGCTTAGTTTTTAGAAATGGCAGAAATTTAATTATGATCGGTTATATTCATTGCTAAGAAACGCTAGCACTGAAACTGCCACACGAGGAACTTGTTAGAAAAAGCAGTGTTCCCACAAGGCAGGCATGTGAAAGTAAAAAGCAAAGCTCCGGGGTAAGGAATTTTGTTTGTTAATCCTTCAAAGGTCAGGCTTGCTTTTAACAGTCAGCTGCATGTTGGTGTAAACATGCAGTTATTCGGTTAGGTTTCTAGAACTTACTGGGCCACCTACCATGTGTGAGGTTTGGCTTGGATCCGACACTAACAGTAAAGAAGACATGATCCTTGCCATCAGCAGGCTCGTAGTCTTAGGCTAGGCGAACATGAGGACAAGCAATGCAGAACAGGCACGGACAGTATGGAATCAGAGAACTCATTCATTCCTTCAGTGAGTAAATAAGTACATATCTGTAGGTTTCATAGTATGTGGAAGACACTCTCACCGTGTCAGGGATACAGCCATGAAACAGATCAATAATCCCAGTCCTCTTGAATCCTGTAGGCTTCTGCTCATTATGGTTGCAAGAAGCATTGGGCTGGGTCTTGAAGACGGAGAAGTATTTATGGAGACATCCAATGTGAAATGGGTGTTCCAGAAGGAGGGGCATCCTATGCACTCAGGAGTCCCAGTGCCTTTGTGGGGAGAACGTTGGCACTTGGCTCTGGGGACTCCATCTCAACAACGAAGGGCTCCACCTTCAGCCCTCACGAAGAGATTGATGAAAGAAGCCCTTATTATGGGTGATGATGGCATATTTTCTGTAAAGAAGGGCTATGCCCAGATCTATTCATCGCCTGCTGACGTCTCACAGATGGGTGGACATTTTGGGACATCTGATTTCTTTCCTTTTAACCATGGCTTACAGGCTTCTCAAAAATTTATGCAGATCTATTTTTAGAGAACTGAGGTCTCTAAGTCTGGCCTTTCATTTCAGCCCTCATCTCAGGTCCTTAATTATTGATTTTTAACATGATTTTTTTTCATTCTAAGAAAAAGATTTACAACCAAACTCAGGTGTCATGGACACAAAGTTTCCTTCAGCTCAGAACCTAAGTGAATACATGGACAGATACTAATCTATTAGCCTACCTATAGTTGGAATGGATCTTCATTTCAAGGATACTGAAATCTAAAATTACCTATTAGTATAATTATATCCTTAGAATTTTCTCGAGACATTTTGAGGGGCTGGAATATTTTTGTGAGACTCTTACTCTCTTACCTTGATTTGTAGTACAGGTAATATCAAATGCCACTCATTTTTCTCTACATAACTAGAAAATTGAAACAACCAGAATCCTCACTGCCCAATCTCCCCCATCTTTTGCTTTCTCAATGAAGAAGCAATGGATAAGTCAAGAAACTCTTTTTTTTTTTTTAATATTTATTTATTTGACAGAGAGAGGGATCACAAGTAGGCAGAGAGGCAGGCAGAGAGAGGGGGGAAGCAGGCTCCCCACTGAGCAGAGAGCCCGATGTGGGGCTCGATCCCAGGACCCTGAGATCATGACCTGAGCTAAAGGCAGAGGCCTAACCCACTGAGCCACCCAGGTGCCCTAAGTCAAGAAACTCTCACCAGAGAGATATTCCTAAGAACACTTTCCTGCATGTCCTCTTCAGCCTCATGGACAGCATCTCCTACTTTGGAGAATCATCCAGAAGCCATGTTGTGAATGTTGATCCTTGAGTACCGTAAGGTCATGGGAGGCCTCTGAGTCACCACACGCTTAATCACGAGCAGGCTGCCATTAGTCATCTGTGTATTTCATTGTGTTCTAACTCTTTAAAAATTAGTGGTTCCCTGTGGGGAAAGTGATTCTCATTCAAACAGAAGAAGAGGCTAAGTATGGTGGAGTCCATTGGCAACTGAGAGGACACCTACTGACTGAAAATTGCTTATTCCAATTAGCCACAAAAATAAGAGCTAAACTGGTAGCTAATTGGGTAACAGCCAGTAGGTGTACCCAGGGTGCTTTTCTGTCTGAACAACTTGGTGAGCATTTGAGTATTACGCGTTGATTGGTCTGAGAATGCTGGGTGCTTTTTAAACTCAGATGAAATTGTATTTTTATTCTTGAGAAATTACTGTCTTCCTTCTGGGTTCCTAAGACAAGAGTCAGACCCAAAACAAGAGAAGGCCAAGTGCTCAGCGCCCGGCTCTCTCCCTAAAATACAGGTCTCTTGTGAGCTCAGAAAATACCACCTAGGCCACACAATAGGCGTGGGTGTGAGGGAGGCCCAGCAGGGGGTAGAGAAGCACTAAGGACTGCTAACAAAGAAGGACTTTTTAATTTTTTTTTAAGATTTTATTTATTTATTTGACAGAGAGAGAGAGGTCACAAGTAGGCAGAAAGGCAGGCAGAGAGAGAGGAGGAAGCAGGCTCCCCACTGAGCAGAGAGCCCGATGTGGGGCTCGATCCCAGGACCCTGAGATCATGACCCGAGCCGAAGGCAGAGGCTCAACCCGCTGAACCACCCAGGTGCCCCAGGAGGACTTTTTGAAAGGGCCCACATAGACCTTGACCCCAAAAGGTGGACCCAAGGAACACAGCGGACCCCAGCGTTCATATCAACAGACAGTTGTTCTATGTGCCATGTAGCAAAAAGTACCAGTTGCTCACCAGTCTTTTTTAATTTTTTATTTTTCCAACTATTCCCCAAGCCCATATTACATGAACGCCTTTCTTTCTGGAAGTTATAAACCAAGATGTGAAAAGTGTCCTTGTTTGTTGTGTCTCTTTGTTTGTCTGGCGTGAATACACACCGCCTTTAGGAAAAGGGAGAAGTTACTTGTAATTTTAAACATTTTAAATCCCTGGCGTGGTGGCGTGGGGGGGGCTTCTCAAATTGGTTATTGTCATTTATTTATGTTTCCTTCGAGGCTTTGCCAATTCACACATAATTTCTTTGTGAGTCTAATCACATGCAGATGCAATGCCATTCTGCTACTTCAAAGCATTGTTGTACATGAAAAACAGGCACCAGAGACCTTCTGTGTTGTGAGCCTGGGTAACCCGCCCCCCCAACCCCAGCTGATGTAACTCTCTCTAGGACGGGTGGGCCACAGTAGAGCGTGTTCTCACCTGTCCAGCAGTCTTGTGAGAGTTGTTTGGATGATGAGGTGGCGGAGTGCATGTTTCCTTGTTATTTTGTGGGGCTTTTTTTGCCCATGAAAACGTATAGTTTGTTAATAGCACTGTAAATGATTTGGAAGAAGGAGTCTGCTCAGTGGAAAAGAAGCACGAATAGGTTTAGATTTTTATGGGGCTGAATCAGCCAAATCAAACACAGGCTTTCCCGAAGCTTCCAAGTTTTTAATGGAAACTCACGCTCTTCAGAACTTTGCTGCCTAATTATAATTCATGCCTTTTGCAGATACATTACAGGGTGGACCAAAAGGAAAATGTTAGCCACATTCACTTGTGATTTCTATTGTGTGACCGTGGAGCGCCAACTGCATACGTCCAATGGCCTGGTGCATGTAAAGACACGGGCCAGATCCTGGCAGGCCAGACCCCTTCAGTAGGAAGGTGGATAGACTTACAGTATCGCAAATACAAACAGCGTGTTCGGCTACAGATCTAGCTTTCCTTATGTGGTCGTACGTAATTCACAGTGTCAGAATTTAAAAGTCCCCTGGAACCGTAACCCCAAACCAACTCCTATCATTATCGTTATCAGAGAGGTCTTTTTTTTTGAAAGATTTTGCCCAGATTTTCTTTTAAAGACTTTCTTTTTTTTTCTTTCCTTTTTTTTTTGAACAGGTCTAACTGGCATCAAGGGAGAAAAAGGAAATCCAGGCATCGGAACCCAAGGTCCAAGAGGTCCCCCCGGACCAGCAGGTAAATCTTCCTACCTAACCGGAAACTGCAAGATGAAAATCCTAACATTTTATATTCACGTGACATCACCGGTGAGAAAAATGGCCTTGTTACATCTCGTATCTGACGGAAATGGCTGCTTTTCTCATTCATTTTATTGGAAGGCCAATTGTTAAGTGACAATCCTCCCAGTACAGAAGCCTCAAAGGCTTCTAGCATATTCTGGGACCCTATTGGCTTCATGAGTTAGGCCGTGCTAGGCTATGCTATAGTAACAAATCAATCCCAAACACTTAGTAGATTGACACGATAAGGGTTTATTTTATAGTCCCCCGAAGTTTGATTTGGGTAAGGTGGCTTTCCCCCATGTTAGAACAAAAGGCCTCCAGGAGAAAGATAAAGGAGGCACATTGGCCTTCACCTTCCTCAATGGACAATGACCTACATCACAGTGAGGCCTATTTCACTGGCTGGGACCAGCCACACTGTCTCCGTTGAACCACATGGGAGGCTTCAAATACAGAGGAACATGTGGATGTTTGAGAAACACTCAAAAAGTTTCTGCCACCATGGCCGTCTTACTGGATGAGTTTCATGTCAGTTTTGAGTATTGTGTATATTACTGTGTGCTTTTACAATGATCTCTGGGTTATCATCCTCGTTATTAGAATGGTAAGTTTCCAGTCCTGTTGGACATTTTTAATCTGGTTTTAGCCACATCAAATCGAATACTTTATTAATTTTTTTCTTTCCATCCTAATAGTGATTTTGGAAAGTACTTTTCCTAGGAGGGATTCCTAATGGAAAAGAGTCACTTTGAGCATAAGTGCTCGTACCATTAGAGCTGGTGTGAGGGACTGATCTAGCATCACGTGTTACACAGAATGGATGGTTGGTGAGCGTAGACTGAATGGGACTGAACCTACTTAGAGCTGTAGTGCTTTTCAAATATAAGGCGACACTTGTTCCTCATTTTCAGTAGAACTAGAATTGAAGAGTTCATCTCCACTAGAGTTGAAGAATCTCATTTTTCATTGAAGAATGCCTTTTCAAACACCATTGGAATCTAGACCTAAAAGCAAGCATTAAAACACCCAGCCTGATAGACTTCCTAAAATCACAAAAATTTCAGTCTCCTATTTTTACTCAATCGAAGTGCTCCGTCGATATAAGGTAGCCTAAAGAAATTTTGGATCAGTATTTTAGGTCTGATTTCAGACTTTGCCTTTTTCTCCTGCGGGATAATTTCTTTCCCACTCAGGCTAATGTAATTCAATTACCTGGGGCCAGAAAGCAGGACAGATTATGAAGCTGAGACCGAGTGTGTTTGTGTGTGCATTGGAGTGTGCATACACACGTGGGTGTGCTTGTCCAGCAAATCCAATTGAGAAGTAAAAACTCAATGCGCAGAGAGAGACATCTTATCCTAAATGTCAAGATGTGTGAGGTGGCTTCTCTTAAGGGTTCGTTTCCTTCTTGGTAGTCTCAAAACTACGTACGATGGTCAAAGACCAACTGTTTTCCTTTGTGGGTGCTTCTTAGGACCTTCAGGGGAGAGTCGTCCAGGAAGCCCTGGGCCCCCTGGCTCTCCTGGACCCAGGGGTCCACCTGGTCACCTGGGGGTGCCAGGACCACAGGGTCCTTCTGGCCAGCCTGGATACTGCGACCCTTCTTCGTGTTCTGCCTACGGGGTAGGAGGTAAGTGCCAGCCCCTCGTGGGCTTTGAGCAATGTTTCGCTATGATTAGAACTATAGTGATGAGAGTGCAATGAACAGTAGACCAGTTATGGGAGGGAAGCCAAACTTGAATGCTTCACTACCTTAAATTATCCAGAGACCTCTTCTAAAAAGTGCATGTTACTATCGAGGCTATCCCTGCAAAAACCTTAAAAGGAAAATGAAAATAACAACACAAATCTTCCTTGTTTACAAATGGCAGTCCACACTAACTTGACCTCCGACCTCATATTCGGTCATTGGGGGACATATTAGAACTTTCTGGGTTACTGCTATGGTGTGGTCCTATTTCACTCATGCTTTGGAAAAGCCTTGAACCTGGGACTTCTCCCTAATGTGGAGGGCCCCTCAGATTCTTTTGGGTGACATTCTGCCCACCACATACCCACCATTTTTGGTGACCAAAGGTAATGTTAAGAAGAAACAAGAGTGACCATGCCTGTCCCTGCCACATTACTAACTTCTGGCCTGAGATTGTGAAAGATAATGCTTCCTAAAAACATCTGCAGCCTGCATGTCGGCGAGTTGTGCAATGGGACATTTTCTGACATAGTCACTCTTGGAAGCATCAAGAGAGATGTTCAGAGACCGCTTTGGGGCAATAAACTTCTTAGTCAAAAAATTTAAATGTTCTGCTTTAGGAGAAATTTAACCTTATTTTCCAGAGGAACTGGTCAAGAGTTTTGCTGATGTGTTTTTCTCTGTTCATCTCTTCCCTCCCTGTTCTCTCAAATCTCCCTGTCCCTTATTAAGATCTGATCCCTTACAATGATTACCAGCACTGAGGTGGAGCTCTTCCACTCTGACTCCATGGGCCTGGGCAATTGGCTACGGATCCAGAACTGTCCTGTTAACCACCACCACCCCCCAGCCCCTGCCCCTAACCATGGGCACTCCGCTTCCCTGCCTCACCTGCTTCCCCACCTGCTCACTGTCACGTCTCTTGCCCTCCCTGCTCCCGACACATACACTGATAATACTGAAACTTAACCAAATCACAAGTGTCCATCGTGATAGGAACTGACAGCTCTGTATCCTTCTGGATCTTTCTGGATGTCGGTCTGTGACTGTGTACCAAGAATTTATCCCCAACTTTTCTGTGTGTGATAACTGTTTAAATGTGCCTTCTCCTCTTTCCTGTCCCCACACAAGATTGACGGGCACGTTCCTCCCCCACCACCCTCCTCTCCCTCCTCCTCTAATGCCCTCCCTTCCCGACTGTCCCCTTGGTGATGGGTTTCTAACACGAGATCAGTTTTAAAAATTTATTTTTCTGTTATAATTCTGCTGAGATTCAGGGTTCCTTTTGTAAATAAAACACATACTATATTTAAGCAGTTGGCCGTGATTCTAGTTTTCTAACCGTTGCTGTAACGTGTCTGTTCCTTCCTTTGCTAACCATCTGAAACCTCACAGGGGAAAGCACAAGCGGCATGGTGGGTAACGGGAGCTCGTGCTTTCCACCTAAGCAGGCTTTCTCTCTCATTTATTGACCAAATCTGTGTCTCTTATGGACCCATGTGAGGGGAGAATATCAATTTATGGTTCCTGAGTCCCATCAAGTCCCCACCCCACTTTTCCTCTCTAGCTCCCCATCCTGATCAACCGGAATTCACTCCTGTCCAAGACGAGCTAGAAGCCATGGAACTGTGGGGCTCAGGCATCTGATCACCCTAGGACAAATTTGGAGACCAACCTCAAGAACTCTTAGAGAAACTTATTCAAGAAGAATGTTGTTATGTGGTTTGTATGCTACCTTTGGGGGGCTTGTCTCACCAGCCTAAATTTCCTTGGACATTGTTAATATTGGTATTATTAGCAAAAAAATTATATTTTAAAAAATCCCCTTCATCTATGACACCACAGGATTTATTTCTCCTTGTTATTTTAATGGCATGCCAGATTATTTGTTTTTCCAGAGAAGAGCACTCAAAGGAAAATTGCCAAAAAAAAAAAAAAAAAAAAAAGTTGAACTCTGGAATCTTTTCTGTCTTAGATGATCTCAAGTCCTAAAATGCATCAAGACAGCTATGATTGTATTCAAAGGAAATGGGGCCCTAGCAGAATGAGAATTTAAAGAGATCCAAAGATTATGCCATTTATCCCTATCTCCTGTGGCCTTTCTGAAAAGAAAAATGGATATTATTGGAGAAACTACCTCTTGATTAACTGATCTATCCAGCTCTGAGATCACTCGGTACCTCGTTTCACTGGTGTCTAAGAATATGTATCAGAATACAGCCTTTCTGAGTTTGGTGATTTTAAAAATAGATTTAGTATTTTCAGTGGCTTTACATGTAAAATAGTGACTTTCCACCAGTTCTGATGCAAAGAGATCCAATCTTGATGAGCGACTCATCCAGCGGTATTCCAAGGCTTGCCCTCTTTATCTACATGGATTACTTTGTACATGCAGATACGTTTTTTTGCAAACCCATTTCCATTCTCTTTTATAAGCAAATAAAAATTTAAAACAACATCGTGGATTCTTTTTACTGCATTAATGTCACCCTAAACTTCTATAGTCTTAGCTGAGTTTCATTTTATTTTTTAAAAGATTTTTTTTATTTATTCACTTGAGAGACAGAGACAGAGAGAGCACAAACACAGGGAAAGGCAGAGAGAGAGGGAGAGGGAGAAGAGACCCCCGCTGAGCTGGAGGCGCAACATGAGGCTCCATCCCAGGATCTGGAGATCATCACCTGAGTCAGAGGCAGACACTTAACCATGTGAGCCATCCATGCACCCCAGTCTTAGCTGAGCTTTAACTGGAAAAACAACAGTTGGCTTCCTTTAGACAGGTATTCAAATTTTCATTCATTCATTCATTCATTCACTCATTCATTCTGAGTGTAGTAAGAAGCGTAACAGAAGAAGCGGTTGATTTGGGCCAAAGAGAGTGGTAGATTTTTTTTTAAGATTTTATTTTATTTATTTGAGAGAGAGAGAGAGAAAGAGGGGAGGGGCAAAGGGAGAGGGAGAAGTAGACTCCCCACTGAGCGGGGAGCCCAAAGTGGGACTCGAACTCGGGACCCCAGGATCATGACTGCAGCCGAAGGCAGTATCTTTACCGACTGAGCCACCCAGGCACCCCAAGACTGGTAGAATTTTATGACTCATATATAACCCACAAGAAAATGCAAGACTGGTGCTAAATAAATGTTCTCCAATAACTTACCAACAGTTGACTGTTCTAGTATTAAGAAGAGTCTGAAAAACTCTAGAAAGGAAGAAAGGAAATGAGTTTGAACCCAACACACTCTAACACCTGAACTATAATATATCCTTTGCTCACAAAGGAGGAAAAATCTAGATACTTGAGAAAAATTTCGGTTCTATTATTTGCTTGTTGAAAATAAGATGGAAGAGAGTCGTAAACTTAGTGTATGCTCCTTTTCCTGGAGCATCTCCCTAGGAACAGATAATTTTAAAGAGTAGAAACGGGGTCACTTATAACCAAAAGTTGGATTCTTCCTGGATCAGTAAGGTCTTCTGACCTTCTTTGGTTTCCTTCACTAAACAGATCTGATTTAAAACCTTTCCAGCCAAAGGATTCAAACAGTCAGTTCTACTTATGTGCCTTTGGGGATTCAGGCAAAGAGTTTTTTGGTGCCTTTGCAGGAAATGAAAGAAGACTGTGAGCAGATAACCAACAGCTGTTCCATTTTAGTTATGGCAAATCATTCCACATGTAGAAAGAAGGACTGATGAGACAGAAAGCTTGCACAAGGTTGATCAGGATGACTAGAGCCAGAATCACTTAAGAGAACTCCTCTGTAAAAGACTAGGTTATGTCATTAGTCACTTCATACCTTTGTGTTAGATTTCTTAATCTTTTAACAAGTGATTAGAGAGACTATTCTGTGTGCTTGGCTCTTGGAAAGGCCTCGTCTAATATCGTGCCACGGAGAGGACTCTCAAAGTCTGTAATAAATGGTGAAGTATAAACCAGCAGAGGTTCTAATCCATTGGTATCATTCTTGAGTTGTGCAGATACACTTGGCTGGATTTGATTTTACTGGATGGTCTAAATCTGTTTATTTTAGCTAGAGGAAGGTTCCATTCGTTTGGAATGTGTCATCCCTTGGACCCAGTATTTCAGATTTCTATTGAGTGAAATGTTCAAAATAAAAGGTGTAACTCAGATTCAGGACTTTGGTGGTTACAATAAATTGCCTTGTGAAAAGCTGATTTTGAATTGCATTTTTATTGCCTTACCTATTTTGGCAGGAATATATTTCTATCTTAATTTATAGTCTATCCTCTTTCTGAAAGTAAGAAAACATTATCTCATATAAAGAAAAACATTACTTTTCAGAATTCTCATCACTTCGATTAGAAGCTCTCAATGACTTGAGAACTAGTCCTTTTAGGGTAGTATCTTGTATTCAGGAAAACCTCAATTTAATTGCAGGACAACACTCCCCCTTTCATTCCTACCTCCTCTGCCCCCTCCATCCTCTCCTAACTAATCTTGCTGTGTACTAGGAGCTGTTTTTGTTCTCAGGATAAAAACACTAATAAGAGAAATGTGGGCTTGTCCTCATGGAGCTTCCTTTCTAGTGCTAGAGAAAGATGGGAAATGAGTGAATCAAGAAGCAAAATGAATCTCAAATTACGTCGGATAGTAGGAAAGACACAGGAAAAGTGCTGAGAACGGAATATGAAGAGGAGATAAGGGCACATCTGCTTCCATCTGGGGGGACAGAGACAGCCTCTGTGAGGGGCTGATGTTTAAGCAGAGACATGAAGCTAAGAAAAGGCTTGGGAGGAGAGTCCAAGCCAAGATCTCATCACATACAAAGGCCCTTTATCAGAAAGGTGCTTTCAAGTTCAATGAGCTAAAAGGGTAATGTGGCAGGAGAGTGAACAAGATAAGGCTGACACCAGAGTAATGTAGGCAACGGGCCAGTTAGCGATTTAGATTTGAGGCCGTCACTAACTTAAAACATACCCCTGATCACGTCAGTTGTCTGCTGAAACCCATCAGTGTTTCTCATGAAACTTCAAATCTCAATCACTAACTGGCACACTGCCTACCTTGGCCTAAGGCTTGAAGACTTTGGTCTCCAGCCTTATCTTGTCTCGGACAGAAGCAGTGTGGAACAAGGACGAGCCAGGACATGGAGGACGGTTTCCCTGCTCTCTTCTGTAACCAAGAAATAGATGCATATTGTGTTAAGCTCTTGAGACATTAGGACCTGGAAGAGTCATGTTGCTGAACTTCTCTTCTGAAGCTGCCATTGAGCAGTTACTCTAGGCCGGGCCTACTCCAAGGGCCTTAAAGTCGAACCAGTGAGGTTGGGTTCTACTCTGCTGCGGTAACAACAATTTCTTTGCTACTTCCATATCAACATGTACCTCCATGATTGCCGAAAGAAGAGAAGAGAGGCCATGGAGAATCATCTCCCCCAACTTCCTCCAAAGTGACATACGTGACTTCCAGTCACATTTTATTGGTCTATGTAAATCGCATGAATTCAGTGAACTTCATCGGGGTGAAGTATAATTTTCCCACACGCCAGGAAGCCGACAAGAACCAGAAATATTGGTGAGAAGCAGCAAAAGCTACTCCTTAGGTTTTAATCCTTTGATCATCACTGCAACCAAAGACCTAGTTCATTTTTGTCTTGATTGTCCTGGTGAAGAGACAGCAGCACAGAAAAGTTAAGTTACCTACCTGAGAACGCACAGCTAGAAAATCAAATGTAGACATTCTGACTCAGAGTATCCCCTCTTAATCTCTAGGCTACTCTGCCTCCACATATTGGTAATTCTTACACTTTAATGGCAAAAAGGGATGGAGATAGGGCCTGGCAGATAGGTTCCTGGGCCCTGAGGAATCCCCAAAGACTGTGCTTTAGTAGTCTGGGTTAGAAACTCCACATTTTTTTTTTAACCAAGCACCTCAGTGAACTACAGTTTGAGAAACACTATTTTGACATCATTCTGGTTGCACAGTGGGCAATGGGTTGGTTGGAGGAGATCACAGTAGATGAGGCAACATGAGTCACACCATTGTCATGGTCAGAGGAAAGCCTGTGGAGGACTGAACCAAGGTGGTGGAATTGACAGGACTTGTTAGAAATGGAGACGAGGGGGAGAGATGTGACTAGGATAACCCAGGTGTCTGGCATCGGTGACTGGGAGATGGAGACCTCTAGCCTCCCCGAGAATCACAGATTTGGGGCAGGGAAATGGAAGAGTTCAGTTTAGCAGAGAAACTGAGAGTTAAGTGCTAAATAGGTGATTTGGAGCTTCAGAGAGTCATCTGGGTCAGAGACATATACTTCAGGGTCATGTACATGTAGGTAGCATTTAAAGGCCACAGGAATGAACGAGATCCTCTGGAGATTTTTTCCCCCATCCTTCTCCCCCTCTTTCATTTTTGTTTATGTAGACTCTTCAACCTGTTTTTTTCCTATTCTCTTTTGAAATATATCTTTCAGCCAAGTAGTCTCCAAACTATAGCCACAATGAACTAGTTGCAAAACTCCTGGTGCGTGTTCTCTCTTGTTTCTCTTTGACTCCTTGCCTATTTTTCCCCCACTTGGAAAGCCCTTTCCTGCCCCACCTCAGTTTAAATGACGTACTTATATTTATACTCAACCTCCAAAACTCACCCAGGTTCCTCTTCCAATATGAAGCTTCCCTGAAACCCACCATGACCATCTGGACAACCTTGACAACCATGACATCACAGTCACCTTTTCTAGTTAGTTCTTTAACCTCTGTGCCCCCATATTATTTGTGTGCGTTCTCTAGGAGGTCTTCAACTGCCTACAGTTGCAGATGCTTAGCACTTGACAGCTGCTCAGTAAATGTCTGTAGGATCATTTCGTCCTGGCACAGTTTCATTTAAAACCTAGCTGCAGTAAGAGGAGTTTTCTCTCTATATTAGCGATAACATCTGGGAGACAGGAATAATGTCTAGGAACAAATGATCATCTTCTATAGGGACTTGCAAATTGAGATCTAATAAGTATTTCAGAATCTGAGGAAGAGGTAGATAAGCCATGTCTTCCTGTAAATCTAGTCATTCATGGGCTCATGTACTCCTCCCTCTCTCTGTGCACACGAGCGTGCATCCACCCATCCATCCGATTTGAAATTAGTATCTGCCATGGGTTCAGCCATGGATTGGGGTAATGGAGAAGAAAAGATGAATACAGAGTCATAGGAGCTTCCTCGCCTCCTGCTGGAACTGGAAGCAAGCAAGCTCATTTGTATCCGATTGTGGAAGATCTATCCCAGGTTAATATGTTCAGATTTCTGGCTGACAGCAATAGGAAAGCAGTGGGCACCTAAGCAAATGAACCATCTGGTTGTGATTATTTTTTGGAGGCAAAACTTTGACAGAGTGTGTGTGACAGACCGGTGTCAGGGAAGACCAAGGAAGGAAAAAGACATTTAACGAAGACTTAACATTTGCTAGCTTCTGTTCTAGGTACCTTATATTCAGTTGATTTGCACAAGTTACTCCAAGTATCCCCTTTTTACAAAGGATCATGTAAGGTAAGTAACACGTCCAATGTTACACGCATACATAAAAAAGGCAAAGAAGGGATTCTTATCTGGTTGCCGCCATAGCTCATGGCCCCTCCCCTGTGTATCTCTTGCTGCCTGTTGCGGTAGATCAGATGGCAGGGGCCTGCCCCCCACAGCCCTGCAAAGGGGAATAGGAGGAGGGGCCAGCTTTGAGAACTGATGAGGAAGTCTGATGAGCAGAACTCCATGATTGATGGGATAAGGGGGGATGGTCACAGGCAGAAGGTAAGAATGGCTTCCAGATCTTAAGTTTGGGAGATGGAGCAAAGGGTAATATCTAAATGAGATAGAAACTTGAGGAAAAAGAATAATTTCAGCATTGCATATTTGCTTTTGTGGTTTTTTTGCATTTTCCAGAGTAAGTACAACATAAGAAGACAACAGGGATTTAAGAAGGACAAAACAGGGTGGGATGATTTGGGATGACTAATTTAAACTACAACAGCCGGGCAGGACTTAATCTCCTTGGGCTGTCCCCAACAGAAGGGCTGTTCAGATACAGAGTGGAGGTTTCCAAGGTGTGAACCAAAATATTTAGTTCAAAACAAAAAATCATAATGTCATATTCTGATTTGATGTTGCGTTGGAAACACTGACGTAAAAGGTTCATTTGTGCTGGACAAGCTCAGAGTTCAGAGAATTCCTTTGCTACAAAGTCTGGGTTCTTCTTGACTCTTTAGAATTACTCTGTCACTAAGAAAAATTAACTACAGGAATGAACTTGCAATAATTTTACGTTATGTATCAGACTGAGTAATTTGATTATACATGTGACTGACACAAGATATTCAACTGTCTTGTTAAACGAAAAAAGCAAATTCCTGAACAGTATGTATGTTATTTATTTATTATTCTGCTCCTCTATCCATAATGAGAGATTGGGGTGAATAAACTCCAGACACTTAGCCATGGTTATGTCCTGTGTACAGGATTTTGGGGAGCTTTGTTTTTTAAGTAAAGTATTAATTTCACTGAAATGCTGATTTTTGACAATACTGTGCAACAAACATGTGCTCTTGGAAGCGTAATACTTTACAGGAAAATCACAAAAGATTTTAAAATAAAATTCTGCTTTATAAAAACTTCTTAATATCCTCATCATAACTAATGACTTGGAATGTATGAAAAATGAGTCATTTTAGACTATTTAGAAAGATCGTAGGCAACGATAATTTTAAAAGCAGAATTAAAGGGGCAGGAGGCTAACCGCATTACCAGGAGTAGTGGAATGATTTTCTTGTTTTGGTAGCATTTGTAAATGCATAAACGTTGGTAATGATTTATTTTTTTCTCTGTATCTTGCTAAGTAATAAAAAACATATGCTGGCATGACTTGCCATATTTTGTTAGTTGTTTGTTTCTTTGTTTAATTGCATTTTATCTCACTGATTAGAAAAGATCTATGATCCATGTGGTGAAATTCAGCTTCATTAACTATAAGCTAAAATAAGTTTTATAATGAAATCCAGGGAAGTAAACATACTTTTTTTTTTTTCAGATCTAAAATGAATGTTGTTGGTAACAGAGCAAAACTAAGTGAGCCCAACAGCAAAGAGAAGTATAATTACTGAAGACATTTATCTCCCTTTTTCATTCGCCTGTCATCTGGCCCAAATCAGTGAATCCTGATGAAATTGTATCCCTGTTATGCACTAAAAACCATGTCACAAAATCATTAACCAGCTCAGCTTTCACTGTGAGGAATCATTTTTATTTGGATGTGTTACTGACTAGATGTATTGAAGAGAAGTCAGTTCTTAGAAAATGCCAGTGTTTTCACTCTACCTGTCCTTTCTCTCACGTCCTGCTCATAGAATACCTGTGAACTGGCAAGTTTGGAGCCGACAGGGTTAGACTTCACAAACTGAGTTCTTTTTTCACACGTTCCAGCTATCCTATTTGGACACCCCCGGTAGAGGGCTTGCTAACTAAATCTTCGTTGTCCACTGACTGCCTGCTCATGTCCTTGGAGCACAGCCAACGGGTTCTATTCCATTGTCAAGTGTGAGCATGTTTTATCAAACCAGGACAGAGCCACAGCTCTTGTGACTGAGAGAGCAACAGAAAAGCTGGAAAGAAAATAGATGCAACTCAAAAACTGGTTGTGCAGGGAGCAGGAAACTTCTGTCCACATTCTATAGGTTTGGGGAGGTTGACTTTTCTTTTCCTGAAATATCTACCATCCTGTAGCTGGGTGTTTTACAAAGGAATTGGAAATATACCTGCATGGCTGAAGATAGCGTTCAAGGATGGGGAGTGATCTAAGGGACCATGAACCCAGCAGCTTGGCAGTGTGGAAATAGGCTGATGGCCTCTCTCATCATATTTCTAGACAGTGGAATAATGACATTTATGCTTACCAGGAAGACCATGGCTTGGACACCATTTTTGAATCTTGACATTGACCTGGTTTTTGAATTTTTATTCCTATCAAAGCAAAGCCTGACTACAGCAAAGGCAAGTGTATCTGGAAGCAGTCACCTGCTTTGTTATTTGTTAAGGATTATATTATCTTGGACTTCTTGTCCACACATTCTTTCCTTAACTGATTAAAGTCAAGATTTCTTACCTTCCTGACTCTAGTATCACCAAAGAGACACTTATATTGAGTGTACCAATTATTTCCTATTGGCTTCTGTGTTAGGCACTGGCTAGCTTCTGCCAAAACTTGATTTTCTTCTTCTTGAGTACGAAGTAGATTTTATTGCCCAGACCCCCTCAGTGTGGTTATATAATATGTTCTCAACCAGTGAAATGTATATGTGACTTCTGAGTCAAGGGAGTTAAGATATGTGTGTGTGTGTGTTGTCTACTTGCTTTTTTTCCATTTGCTACCTGAATGCAGAGGACTCCAAGGTCCTTTAGGAGGCGGGAGTCATAAGATGCAAGGTGTTTGGGTTCCAGAATGACTTTGCGAAAGGCCAGCAACTGATTAGGAACATCTGCATTATATTGTTACATGACCAAGAAATAAACTTTTATAGAGTAACAACAGCCCAGAAATATGTGTGTGTGTGTTACATTAGCTAGCATTACCATAGCTAATATAGCTGCCGTTACTCATGCCACAAATATTTATTATAGGCTATGGGTTTATTATGTGCCAGACACTCTTTTGGGGGATTCCATGAGCCACACACTGTGTTAGGTGCTGGGATACACAAGAGAAAAGACACTCTCTGCTTCAGTAAGCTCAACTCACCAATGGAGCAATAAACAGTTATAACACAATAAAACAATGGTTATGGTGGATATATTACATGGGGCAGAGATAGCAAGGGAGAAGAAATACTTAAGAGTGCCTGGCAAGAACAGAGGTATGAGCATTGGTGGAAATAGGATTGGTAGAGGAGAGTTGAAGAGAGTTTATTCCATGGCATAGAGATGTGAGGACATGCTTGTTTGGCAATTATCGATGGTTAAGAAGGACTGAAATGCAAAGTCCTACAATAGAAGTAGATGGAGATGAGAATGGAGCGATGGGTTTACAAAAATCTGACGGAGTCTTATAGGCATTATAAGGTGTGTGGATTTTAGGCCAGGTGGTAGGGACTCGCCAAATTAGTTTGGTTTGGGACCTCTATGTTAGAAGTATCTATTTGGCTTCAATGTGAGGATGGATTTTGGTATGTGTTGGCGTGGGTTCTTTTGGATGAAACAAGGGTTTCAGGGCAGGTAGATTATTTGGGACATGATCTCAGGAGCAAGCAATGAAGAGCAGGGCAAATGAGACAGGGAACAGGGAAAGCCAATATAAAGATGTATAGTCAGGGTCACTATTGTAGGCTGTGGGGATTCTGTTCCATCATGTCCTTTGAGGAATGGAAGACCACTTTTTAGAACTGTCTCCAGAGGGTGGGAGACTGAAGCTTTCCTCCTCTGACTCTCTGTGTCCCACTGGTTGAGCCTTGGTTTGGGGGGTATTAACTCCTAACTTCGGGGACTGTCTTTGCATGACAGTACTATGAGACAGAAATAAGTTTCTAGCATACTCATGAGATAGGATGCTGCCAGCAGAGCTGAGTCTGAACTTGCAGAACTGTCCGCCACAAGTCTGGCTAAGCCACGGGTGAGCAGAAGGGATATGTAATGTGAAGGCAGAAATGTGAGTCTGGGAGACAAGTTAGGAACCACTGCGATGGTTAGGAACCAAGTTAGGAACCACTACAAGTTACTATGTACATTTGAACTATGGGAATGTGTTATTGGCACAACAACGATATCTCCCTGGCATATTTCAAGCACAATGGAATGTGCACGCAAGAGTGACACACAAAAATCGCTCTCTCATTTGAGCTTGTATTCTAGTGGGAATGACAGAAAATAAATAATAAACCTCATAAGGAAGTAAATGACACACACATAGGAAGAATGGGTTATGGAAAAGTAAAGGTTAGAGGATGGAAGTTGCTGAGGGTGAGAAGGGAGAGGGTTATAGTCAAATAAGGTGGTCAGAGTAGACTTCATGAGTACTGACATTTGAGCAGAGACCTGAAGAACGGAGAGGAGTAAGCCCAGGGGATAGATCTGGAGGAAGAGACTTCCTGGCAGTGGGAATGGCGAGCGCATAGGGGCTCTTGGTAATAAGATGCCTGAAGTATTCCAGAAGCACTGAGGAAGTTATCGTGACCAAGCAGAAGGAGCAGAAGAATTGCAGGAGGTAAGATGAGAGTGGCCACTGGGGGCCAGATTACATATTGGCCTATGGACCGAGGTATAAATGTTGGCTTTAATTCTGAGATAAATAGAAAGTGTGGAGATCATTTGAAACCTTCAAGAAGCAATTTTGGTAGAACGTCAAAGGCAAAAGTTTGAGAAAATTGAAGAGAAAAAGAGTAGGACTAAAAGAAATGGGGATAGCGAGTATATCCCACTCTTTGAGTCTTGGTGCAAAAAGGAGTAAAGAAATAGGAGAGGGTGTGGTACAAAAGCTGGGTCAAGAAAACCATATATATATATTTTTTCACTCCCTTAAGAAGAGTCAAGTTTGGGGGCGCCTGGGTGGCTCAGTGGGTTAAATCCTCTGCCTTCGGCTCAGGTCATGATCCCAGGGTCCTGGGATCAAGCCCCGCATCGGTCTCTCTGCTCAGCAGGGAGCCTGCTTCCTCCTCTCTCTTCCTGCCTCTCTGCCTACTTGTGATCTCTGTCTGTCAAATAAATAAATAAAAACCTTAAAAAAAAAAAAAAAGAAGAAGAAGACTCAAGTTTGTTTCCTTTTCCTCCTTATTTCACCGTCTTGGCATTCTGGGGTGAGGGAAGCCACAGGCCAGTGCTCAGAGGTTTGGTTAAAGGGGCAGAGTGGATCACCTCTTTCCTTCCAACTCTTTCAATCTGTCAAAAATCCTGCAGAATCCAACATTTTCTTCCCTTTGCACTTTGGGTAAATTGTATATAAAATATAAATATATAAAATATCCACTTCCCCACCCAGTTCTTCTATCTCCAAGGTAGCAAAATACCTCCCAGTCCCTCGACTTCGCCTTGGAAGACATCAGCCAGCATGAGACACAAGCATGACACGCACTGGATGTCCCCGCACGTCGCACCAGCAGGGGTCTGACATTTGCTTGCATGGTAGGCTTGCTTTCTTGTGTTTCTGCCTTTCACCATGAGAACGTGCCTCATGCCTCAGGGAGCCACTGGCCCAAGGATGACCAGAGACGTGTGCAACAGACCCGGACTCAAACCGTGGCTGCACTCCAGCCAACTTGCACACGTGTGAGAGGAGAAAAAGCAGATGATCGCTTTGGAGTGTGTTCTGCAAGAGGGCTGTGTCGATAGCCGAGAGATCTCATACTTACCACCTACGAATATGACTTGTCTATAACCTCTCTCTAGGTCATGTATCCCATCTGCTCTCCGCATCCCTTCACTAGAGTACAGAGGCCAGTGTGAAACTGACACTGATTCCAATGTGTGCTTTTCCTTGAACACCTCAAGTAATGAACTCCCTTCTCTGTGGACACTGATCACGTCCTACAGATTCAACTCGGTTCTGATGCTGTTGAGCTGGAGACAGATCCTATAGGCTAAGGGCTCAGTCCCCCACTCCATACCAATGACAAATCTGCATTGTCATCTGTGCCTCCCGCCTGGCTATAAATCAGAGGTTCCCACGCCTCCTTCCTTGGGTTTGATTGCTTTGTTAAGTGGCTCACAGAACTCAGGCAGCCAGTTGGCTCTCAGGATCACCAGCTTATTAGAGAGCGTATTAAAAGGATACGAATCAACAGTTGGATAAAGTGACACATCGGGTCAGGTCCCAAACAGAAGATCTTCTGTCCCCATGGGGCTTGGGGCCCGGCATGTCAACCTGTGGCTGTATTCTGGTTCACCAATCTGGAAGCTCTCAGAACCCTGGCCTTTTAGGGTTTACGGAGACTTTTTTACAGAGGCACCACTAATGAACTCACTGGCCATTGGTGATTTACTCAACCTCCAGTCCCTCTCTCTTCCCTGGAGGTCAGGGTGGGACTGGCGGGTCCAATCCTCTACTCATGTGTCTGGTTCTCCTGGTAACCAGTCCCCATCCTTAGGTGGGAGCCCAAAGTCATCTCATTAACATAACAAAACACATCTTTACTACTCTCCTCAGTCAGGAAATTCAAAGAGTTTTAGCTCTGTGCCAGAAACAGACCAAAGATAGGCATTTCTTGTTGTAAATCACAATAGCACACCATGAGAGCAGGAAACTTATTCCCATAACTATTTCAAACACCTAGAATAGTTTCTGGAACATAAATATTGTTTGAATGGCTGAATGAAATACAGCAGCTGATCCTTTGTTAATCTAGACCCGAGAGCCGGCTGATGAATTGCCGTTTCCAAAGTTTAGACTTCGGGGTCCAATTTTCTGAAGGATACACATATGCACGTTTCTCCATGATTTACTGCCTCTACATAGACATGGTGCTGGTAACGGTGCATAATAATGAAATAACGGGCCATATTTTCTTCACAAGTTGTAAAAATATTTTATTTGGATTTTGTGAATTTGCCAAAAAGTCAGACAGTTGCTTACATTATGCTCACAGTTTTCTCCAAATACCAAGACCCCTTTTAGTTTTGTGATTGCGAAGGAAGGTGTCGGATGGCACCCTCATTCCAGAGTGTGATTCTGAGCAGTTTAAGGTAAGCTGACGGGCTGGAGCCCCGAAGCAGCAGCCTGAAAAGCACGGGGGTCGCACTTGACACAGTAGGGTCTTCTAGTGGCCTCTGTTTGCAAGGCTTCGGCAAGTATTAACTTTGGACTTGAAAGTGAGGGCAGTAAAAGCAAAGTTAAGCCTTGAAATAAAGATCTGTTTGAAATCAAAGGGTTTCTCGTGGACCAAATGGCGCGGATACAAACGTGTGTCTCCTTCTGAGGTCCTGTTTGTGCTGTTTTCGTGTGGAAAATGTATCCGAAACCTTCTTGGCTGCCAGCCCACTAGAAGTCGGGGCGCGGGTGGGGCCCCCGTCTGTTTTACCAGTAGCTGGTCTCAGATTTCCATTCTTCTAAGGTGAAGCCCCAAGCAGTCGCGATGCTGCAAAAACTATTCAACTCTCTGATTTCAGATTTTTGGACCGAGAGAAAAATACCATTTCTCTGTAAGGGCCTGTGTTTAAGTTGAAACGTAGCCTTCATGCCTGTGTTGGAAAGAGCATACCTTCTTAAGGAGGGTTCTGTCCAATTCAAACTCAGCATTGTGGAGCTTGGCAGCACAACCCCTCCTGGGACTCGAAGGCTTTGCAGATTCAGACCTTGCTTGCTACCTGTTCCGCCAGGAAGTTTTCAGCCAGGAGGGACGTGGACAGTTAATGTTGCTCTTGGCTGCATGTGGTACTAAGCCCCTTCTCCAGGAGGTCAGAAAACAAATGCAGCGGAGAGGGAAAAAAAGATGGGGCACAAGCACAGGGATGGTATCTGAATGCAGCTAGCAGGGAATTCATGACGGAGGAGGAAGGAACTATGCTGGGAATCTGATCACGGGAGTTTGTATGCATTTTTTTAATCTTCCTTAATTTAAATTAAACCTTACAAGTAAAACAAAATGCTGCTTTGAAATCATTTTTTTTTAAAGATTTTATTTATTTATTTGACAGAGATCACAAGTAGGCAGAGAGGCGGGCAGAGAGAGAGGAGGAAACAGGCTCCCTGCTGAGCGGAGAGCCCAAGGCAGGACTCGATCCCAGGACCTCCCCCCACCCCCGAGACCATGACCTGAGCCGAAGGCAGAGGCTTAACCCACTGAGCCACCCAGGTGTCCCTGCAATTATTTTTAAAGATGGCAGCATTTCTTTGTGACCACAACCCTCACCTCTGGCTCAGCACATGGCCCCACCTGTCTACACCAAGGGACATGATGAGTCCCAAGGGTCCCAGTTCTTCGTATTCACTTTGTGAATTTGGAGTAGCAATTAGGACAGGGAAGAAAAGGATTGCGTTCCGGTGCCTTTAAAAGGCCTACTGTAGAACCGATGGCTTTAAAAGGTGTGCTGTAGAACCTAACGTTATGTTGGCCCACCTGCGAGGTGCTGATCGAATCCCGGAGGTGGCCCCCACCTGGAGGGGAGGGCAGACTGTGGTAAGAGCACCAGCGTGCCTATAAGAGAGGCACCTCCCGGGAGGTGCTCCCGACTCGGGCTCAGACTGGACAAGGGGATGGCACCAGACTTGAGCACAGTATCTCCCATGTGGCCACTTCTGTTGGGATTGGAGACTGTGACCTCTTAGGACCCTGCGAAAGTCGGCCTGGCAGAAGGAGGTGCCAAACCAGAGATTACAGTAAGTACAGCCGTCTGCCCTATAATGTGGCGTATGCGTTCCTAAAAAAATAATCCTTGAATGAAGGAATTTTGCACTCCAAAAATAACAGGGCTTATGGGAAAAAGGGTTGGGGCAGGAAGCTCAGAACTTGTACCGTCTCAAGAAAACTACCATAATTTTAAACAGTTTCTAATAACCATTGTAGTAAATATAGAATGTTTTGACAAGACATGAAGTTTGCTTAGTGGAGGTGTTGATAGTGAGGGGTTGTGACTTTTGAACTATGGAAAATAAGTAAAAGGAAGATTCAGGTTTTTTGAAGGAAATGGGATACCGGAGGTAGATGGCTGTGGCTTGTTGTCCCTGCTTTTGTTCCTCTGCATAAGCTTCAAACAGAAATCCAATTTTCATTGTTTTGTTAGTTTCTGCCTCTCGTAAAGAAGCTGTTTGTGTGGCCCCACATGAGAAGACAGGACACAAAGTGCTCTCATGCTGCCTCAGATTTGGGGTTATCTTCAACCCACAGCAAATGAGCGCTTTTCAGTTTTCCGTTGCCCGGAAGACAGGTGACTCTTGGGAAGTTAAGATTACGCTCTTCTTCTGTTTTCAGTGTTGTCTCCTATGTTTGTCAGTGTGCTTGCTTAAGGCTGACTGCCTACTGCAAGGGCACACTCTCATTTCAGAGCTTTGCAATCCTTTGCAATCCTTAAGGCTTTTCCTCCGCTGCTAATGATCAGGACGCCTTCTTGTGTTTTACTGAGAAGATATAGCAGGCAATGCGCTTGGGCCAAACAGAGGGAGGTGTTTCGTATTATTCTCCCGCAGGTCATTATGCGCAGCTGGGTGGTGTTTTTCACGTTTACCTCGTGTTGGCTAATAGTCCAAAACTGCATATGAACCAATACAATTTTGGTTTTAGTCATTTGATTCCTTATCTGCACCGATTTGCACATTACACATAGCCATTATATCTATCTATATATATTTTCAAGATTTATTTATTTGACAGAGAGAGAGATCACAAGTAGGCAGAAAGGCAGAGAGAGAGGGGGGGGGGGGAAGCAGGCTCCCTGCTGAGCAGAGAGCCCGATGCAGGGCTCGATCCCAGGACCCTGAGATCATGACCCCAGCCAAAGGCAGAGGCTTAACCAACTGAGCCACCCAGGCGCCCTATCTAATCTATTTTGTCTATCAGCTTTCTTTTCCTTCCCATAGGACTTTTGAAATAATTAGTTTCCTTCTTTTTCTGTAATAACTCTTATTTTTTAATGCTCTCTTTTGTTTCTTCTATTCATTTCAGTCATGACTTCAATGGGAGCCAATGGGATTGCAGTGGTCTGGCTTGTCTTCCTGGCTGAGGTTACTGGGTCCCCTACAGCGAGCTGTGTTTTCTGTTTGGCTGCTGTCGCTGTGCTCTCTTAGTACATGCACAGGTCGGGCTGTTATAAACTTTCAGGCAATGGCAAAAAGGCAGGCTGTGGAAGGCCTAGTAGAGTCGGCTTCGGAAGGCCATTTACCGAGTGCAAAAGCCTCCTGCTCTGCTTCTCTCTGTATGCACAATGGAGTTAGCACCTAATGGTAAGGAGGAGCCACTCAGTCCAACATAGCCTTGGTTTAGTTCTAGATGGTTCCGTAGGGTCAGGCGGCCCCTCCCCCACCAAACGGGCTTTCCCATAGTGAGAGAGAGGTTTATGGCGGTCAGTGTCCATGTTCTTACTGAACGTGATGAGGACTGGGCTCAATGTTACTGTAGAGCACGTGGCTCTGCTCTCACCTCTTCAAACCCTGCGGCTTTGTCAGAAACCAGGGCTTTCCTCAGTGAGCCTTTCTCAGCCAGGGAACATGTACCGGACATTGTTTCAGGTGTTCAGGTTATACCAGTTCCCTCTCTATTAAAGCTACTGCATCAGGAGCTGGAGGCTTGTTTCATACTGACTCACACCTGCACTTACATCACCAAGGCAGGAGGCTTCTTTTTTGGTCCAAAAGTTTAAAATAGAACTGCCACTTCCCTGTGAATGGGAGCTGTCGACCTGTACCAGGTTAGGCTTGCTTTACTACAGACTTTGTGAGACCGAAACAAATACTCATTATCTCAGCTAGCAGCGGCTAAGTCCATGGGCTTGTGAACCAGACTGCCTCATGGGCTCAAATCCTCATGACCACTGAGCAGTTCACGTTTGTGACCTTGGCCAAGTTGCATAACTTGTTGCTACTCCGGCATCTCTGGTTTTAAACGGGGAGGATTACATTGCGTACGTTATAGGGTTGCCGTATGGATTAAATGAATTTACATAAAGCTGTTGTGTTTGGACATCTGCAGGTGTTTACTAGCAATACTTCCTCTTCTAAAAGTTACTGAAGTTTCCCCTACACATACTTACGTCACGCTTGTACGCAGTTTACCTCTGCGTCTCTGACACCCAAGTGCACTTACTGACAGGTCGCTCTAAAGCTCCTTTTCCACTCTGCAGTAGACTGTATGCTCTTTGGTGGGGCAAGAGGTGCTGGGGGAAGAAACACGTGATTTCTATTTTCCCAACACCTAGCATTGTGCCTGGCAAATACGTGTTTGCTGAATGAATGGGAAAAGTGGTGTGAAATTCATTCTTTGATTGGCTACGATAAGGGAAGAAAAAAAAAAACGAACTCCCACAAAAATGCCCAAATACAATGGTTCGGCATCTTAATTCCTAAAGAAGAGAGTCTGTGAGGGCTATTTATCTCAGCAGTCCAATCTGAGTGTCCAGCAGAAAAGTGAGCAGGAGCCAAGAGGAGAAGATACGGGGGCATCGTGCAGGAGTCTGCAGGCGGCACCACAGGCAGGGCAGTGAGATTTCCAGGGAGCAGACAGGCCATAGTTTATTTTGGCATCCTGGAGACCAAGAAGCTATATGGAAAAAAGATGACTGCACTTTGTAAATACCTCAGTGCAAACCTTACGCTCCTGAGCTGGAAGGATGAATGTACTGTGGGAGGTAAGATACAGTAATCACCGAAAGGAAAAGCGGAGGTGGGGCGTGCTTCCCCCGGCAGAACAGCGATGGCGGAACTCGAGGGAATCCGCACGGACGGGCACTTGTTGGCAACTCTACCTGCGCTGCTACCCCGGGCGTATGTTTTCGTTAAATGAAAAACTGAACAGTTACACAAGTAAGCAGTTTTATTCTTAGCATCACTTACAGCAATTCAAATTGGACTATATAATAAAATAATTCTATAAAATAATGTATTTTATTGCAATTTCCTATTAAGGAGTATCACCTCCAGAGCCTTCTCCATAAGCTTTCAGCGTCCATGTCAAGTTCCTTGTCAAAACGCAGCGGCTGTCTCACTCTGCCTGTAGCTCGGGAGATACTCCTCAGGAAGAAGCTGCTGTCACCGCGTGGCTCTTTCCTGCAATTTTCATTCTTCTAGAGTCGATAATCTTCAGGCCTGAAAGACAAAATCAACAAGTCTTTCTTTGTGAAATCATTTTCTCCTGCCTGATGAAGATTAGTTTTCAATTTAAAATGAAAGTAAACTATTCATTGAGAAATTCTCTACAAATAGTAGATTTTTGGTGAAAAACTCTAGAGTCAAATCGTCATGAAGCAACAATTCCCAAGCTCTTTTGAGAGTATAAATATAAGCTGCTTGTGCCTGTGCATGAAGGCAGTATTTAAAAACTTGAATTCAATTTCTGTTCCATTTTTAAATACATACTTTTTTAAAGACCTTTTCACGGAAAGGACTGCTATGATCATTAAAAATCCATATCAGCATATGGATTTACCTAATAAAGGCAATTTCTGAATGAGTAATATCCCTATTTATATTATTTTATCAGGCAAAATGTAGTTTTCATTATGATACATACACAAATGTATAAACACAAGGCCTCTGATATTTTAATTACATACACATAACTGATCTTTTCCTCATTCATGCATTTACAGGATTAACCATACTTGAAAGTTACATCCAGCAGTAAATTAAAACAAAAAACACTTTTTAAATCATAACAGTGGAGAAAATGAAAAACGGGAAATTACAAGATGTGAAAAATGTTAAAGTGTCCTTTTATCTTTTCCATAGGTGTGTTTGTAGGTGTTGAGCTCACATGGGAGTTTCAGAAGGAAGTTTGTAATCAGTAAACTAGATGTTTTTGAAACAGCTGTAAAAATATGATAGTTTGAATTCCTTTAAAAAATAGATGAACTCTGTTTGCCCTGAAATAGCTTATCTAGTCCCTTTCTCCACTCACAGCATGTTTTCTTCAACAGAATACGCACAAGATACCAGACAGCTCAGCTACGAAGACCAACAGTCTAGTGGCTGAGTAAATAAACGACATTACAATTTCAAGTTATTATTTAACTCTGAGGAACAAGGCTCTGATCTGGGAAACCAGCCAAATACGCTTCACCGTATCAGCCGTTCTGTAACGACTAGAGGAGAAACTGCAGAATTTTGTCACCGTTTCTGAAGTCTCTTTCCAAATGTAAAAACTGCATCCGAAGTCTGGGAAATGACAGTGTGGTCCGAGGGTGAATGTGGCTCTGAAACGCATCCTTTTCATCTTTGGCTTGTCACTCAACTCGGTGGGAGCAGTTCCCAGTCAAAGACACCAGCACATTTCAAGAAACCACTTCTGCTGTCGAGCTGGTTCATGTGATTATGATGAGCGGGGGGTGATGATGCCACCAGAAAGGAATCTTCGAAGCTGAGGTCCGGACAAGAAGTTGCTGCGACTCCACTCAAGAACACTCCACGTGCTTAGTCACAGTCTAGTTGTTTCCACACCAAAGGTTAATTTATTAAGTTTCCACACCAAAGGTTTAATTTATTACAATGAGATGACAAAAACACCTTTTAGTGGGATTTACAAATAAAATTGGACATGTGTGTGAAGGGTGTAATCTGTGATATAAAGTATGTAGTAGGCAGTGACCTGAAAGCTATAGGGGGCTAATAAGGCCGCCATCTGTTTCCAGAAGATTTTCTGGTGGGAACTGAAGAGGATAAAGAGGAGGGCTGTGTTGGGGCTATAGCAGTGATGAGTGGGAAGAAAGGGCTGGTTCAGGATTTAAGAGGCAGAAAAGTACCACGTTGGTGGGGAGGGTGGGAAGGGACGGGAAGAGGGAAGGGGCCAGGGAGAGGGAGGAAGAAGAAACTGCTAGAAAATGAGGATTCAGGGATGGATCTGGATTCTTCCCTTCAGCTTGAAGACCTCTGTGAATGGCAATGTTGCTGATTTTTTCAGGATAGGGAATACAGGCAGAGGAACAGACCAGAAGGGAAGGACCTTGGTTTTGAATATGGTAAGATTTGGACATGACAAGCACTAGCAATTAGGAGGTGGAGTTTAGGAGAAAGACAGGTCAGAGTCTCTACCACAGATCCCTTCTTTTCCATCGCACTTCCACATACCAAGGGGCTCTGCCTAAAAAATCTTCAGGAGTCCTCCACTGCTTTGTCACGAGTCAAACACCCTGGAAACCAGTATCTAACCCTCCATGGCATGGCCTCAGCTAACACTTCTGAGTTACTCCTTCTACATCCCTTTCCTTTACATTCTGGTCCCATTACACTACTTGCTACCACCCAGATAAAAACTTTCACACCTCTCGACTTGGGTACTTGAGCTTTTTTCTGCCTGGTAGACTTGACTACAAAGACTTTAAAATCCACCTCAAAAATCACATCAGCTGGGTAGCCCTCCACGACCTCCCTTTCTGACTTCGGGCTCCTCTTTATAAAACTGCCAGAGGATATCATGCATACTTCTATTACAGTGTTTCTCAAATTATACTTGCTTTTATTTATGTAAATAAATGTTACTTACGTAAGATGTGCTGAAGGCTTACTAGATGCCATGAAGTATACTAACCACTTCACACACATTATCTCATTTTATTCTGTTGTGAAAAAGACACTTTTATCAATCCCATTTTATAGTTGACAATACTGAAGCTCAGAGAAGCTGGGTAGCTAGCCTAAGGACACACAGCTAGGAAGTGGATGATAAGGACCTAGTGCAGACCTTCTGACTGCAAGTACTTGCATGCACCATTTCATTCTGACTTCTGGTAGGCTGCTGGTTCCTTTGAAGGCAGGGTCCCCATGTAACTGAGCTTAAGCTTCCAGCAATTAGCACTAGGCCCACCAAAAAGCAGACACCTGTAAGATATCTGTCATTACAGTACAGTCACTGACTTGACAATGCCGCTTTGTTTTACAAACTCATCCTTTCCTTTTTTTAATGGAAACTAATCAGGATCTTTTATGGATGGTTGATCTGCTTCCAGGAAGGGAAAACAGTATCATGGCCAAGGGTACTTTAGATGTTGCCATAGCCAGAAACATCAACTCCTACTGGAGGGCAATTAATGGTATTACATGACGTTCAGGAGGTACCGTTGTGGGGAAAGTGAGGTTTTTACACTAAATACGGTTTTATTTTTCCGCATGTACACGCGCACACACACATACATATACACAAGGCCAGGCACGCATACAATGCATTTATACCGCTTACCTTTTTCCACTAAAAGAAATCCAAGATAAGAAAGGGAGGGGAGGTCTGTTTACCTGAGTGCCCCTCCAACTTCAGTGGGCATACACATCGCCTGGGCTCTTGTAAAAATCCTCAGTTTATCTGTAGAGGGGCTCACGATTCTACATTTCCAACAAGCTCCCACGTACTGCAATGCTGGTCCATGGACCACAGCGTGACTTAGCAAGTCTATAAGGTGAACGTAGGCCGCACACAGAGATACTCATAAGACAGAGGGGATGACTATTTGAAGATGCTGAAGGAGCAAATAAAGTAAATTTCTAAAACCATGCTGTGCCTAAGAGAAGGTGACACACTTCTTCCTTAGCTAGAGCTGATTTCATTTGCTATACAGTATCCTTTGTAGTTCTTTACCCAGGAAAGGACTTTATTAATAGGCAGTTTTATGCTTTTCTGATGCAATAGTTAAGTAATTTTAAATTATGGTAACAGGTACTGAGGCTGGATATTCTTTTGGTATCTATCATCAAAGAAAGATTAAATTGTAGTCAATGTAGGAACTAGATTAAATAATTATTAAAAGGAAGACACCTAGCATCTAGTATATTGCTTTTCATAGTACGGATGCTTAAATGTTGTTTGAAACTTTAATGAAGTTAAATAGCTTAATCCTTTACTAGAAGGATGATGAGAAAATTTATATTCTATATTTCTTTGCCTTAATTATTTGTCGCTGTTTCAGTGCAAATAAAAAATCGTGAAGTTTTAAAATAAAAGATAGTCTTATGTAAGGTTAATGTTTTTGTAAATAACAGTATTCTAAAATAATCTCAGGAAATCTTTGAAGAGACATTTCAAATGCTGTTACAGAAAAGTAATCTCTTGATTTTTATAGAAATGTTTTTCTTGACAGAAATAACTTATTTTTTAACAAAATTACCATAATATTTTCTTTATATATGTAATACAAAGTATCCAAAATTAAATATATCAGAGTTACACTAAAGCACAGACTGTTAAGGAAAACTTCTATTTTAGCTGTAACTGTTAAGCTAGCTTTAAGAAAGACGCAAAGACCAAAATAAGATTTTACCATACTTAATGAATTAAGTTAATTCCTCTTTCAGGAAAATCAGATTCCACTCCTTTATTCATTCAACAAAGATTACTGAGTGTCACGTCTAGCTGTGGGCACTGGGAACACAACATTGAGCAAGACAAAGTCCTGTCTTTACACCATGCAGTTTCTCATAGAGGGAGATGCGCACACAGTCACACAAAGTTACACACACACATATGTACACTTTGACTTCTGAGATGAAAGCTAAAAGTATCAAGCTTTCATATATACACTTAGGGTAATTTGGGAGATTAATGAATCTTCAAAGAATTAGCCAACAGAAGACTTTCCTTAATTCATTTTCTAAACTGTGCTAAAATTAGATAGCTCCTAAATGTTCTCCAGCAGTAATTCATTTTGTACTTAATTCTTGCCACCAGCAGAAAACTGCCTTCAAATACTATAGCTTGAAAAAAAAAATCACTTTTTTGAATGAGGAAACAGAACTTAAATAAGGGCTGTCTGAGCAAGTATTCTATGGTACTTGTGATTGCTCAGAAACTTGAATGTTAAAATCATACCACCTCTCACAAAATTCTCTCTTTTCTATAGAAAATCCTTTACCACTGACATCTCTATTCAAAATGTTGTCAGCCACTCACTAAATGAAACAGGTAAAATACAGCCACTCATTAAAATGAAACAAGTACCTCTCAGGAATTCAGAGATTCAAACTCTTGACAAAAAATGACAGAGACCAACACATTTTAATTATCCTGAAAATGGGGACATTCCCATAAGAGAATTTATCTTTTGACTTCAGGAAAAATCCTTAGGGAGACTTCAGTTTTCATTGTAAAATGATGAGAGAGATCCCCATTAGGTTTGTGAACAAAATGAAATATAAAGCTATAAAACACATAGTTTATGTGATGTTTCAGTTAGATACCTAATATTATTTGTCCCATTAAGATAATTTATTTTTTCAGAAGAAAAAAAACATTTGAATTCCAGTTGTGAATCCATGAAATTCTGTGTAACTTAAGTGTAATAAATTTCAAAAATATCTTATTCTCCCTTGGGTCTTACGTCTTTTCACTCATAAATAATATTCGTCAGTATAATGCTTATTCCAACAAAATATTTAAACAGAATATTTAGACAGTAATCTTAAGAACAATAAAAGGTCAGTTTGATTGAGTTTTAAGTCATTTCCATTGTACTGGTGAAACTATTTAGAGTAAACAATAAGAGGAAATCTGGTGACATCGCATATTCCTTGAACTAAAATTCTTTGAACTGAAGATGTCAGCCATACAGGAAATTGTGAGGCAAAATAATGGTGCCTCTATCCTCATTTCTCCAGGCACTGTACCATGCACCACATCCTGATTAGAAAAAAGCTCAACTGTGCTTTAAAAAACAAACAAACAAAAACCAAAATTAATAGGACTGTTAAATTTTTTTAATCTACTTACTGCTTTTTTCAGTTAAAATAAACAGGAATTGCTGTTACATTCAATTATCATTTTTAAGTCATAAGCTCTATTGGCTTGGAAAAACGGTGTGGTTGCTCAAGTAGAGATTGTTTTTAGTCCTAATCTGTTCATATCCAAAAGAACAGTAAAGTTTAGAATGTCTAATTTGAGCAAAATTCAGCACTGGAAATACTGAGGTATACAGTTTTTGTGAGTGCTGAGCTGGTTGAAATAATGGGAAAATTGGAATGTAACCCTGCTCCTCAAGTCCGGCTAATAACTTCTGTCTGCGAAGAGCAGCAAATTAAGTTAAATCTTGTAGGAAAATGCCATATGACCAGACTAGCATAAAATTATGGAAAATCTTGAAGATGTCCAGATCCCAATTCCTTATGGGTTTTGAAAAGGTAAAAATCCTTCTTTATGGTCTTTAAATAAAGCCTCTGATGTGAAGCACTTTTATAAAAGAGGCATAGGTAAAAATATTGTTTTCTGGGTATTAATTTAAATACAACTGAAAATCTGGAGATTTTTCGAATTCATAGGTTTCCTATGGGAGGGCACGTATAAGTTTAAATCACTGCTCTCTTCTAGAGCTACAGACTAGATTACACACGATGCTCCCCACGGTCCTTTTCCAAGGCTAATGTCCCGGCACCTGTGCTCCTTCCACAGTGCTGGAGGCATCACCCAGGAAACATGCTAAACCAAATCCTGCTTTCAGCAGAGACAATTCAGGGCCAATCACGACTGTCTTCCTATCTCTCCACTTCCATCCCTGCCACCCTCTTTGTGGGCGCACTTCCAACAGCACACTCTGTAGAGGACATTAAACGCTGGGGACGTGGGTTTTCATTATAAACATCTCTTTTCAAGATTTAGTGATGCTGAACTTTCCATACTTAGTTTCTATACAAAGGTGAGGGTTTTGCTTAAAAGAAAGCATTACAGACTTAATGAGTGAAGAACACAAAAATATATTTCTTTTTGGTATCGTTTCACCACTCACTCTGTGGACTATGCGAAGCAACTCAAGATGAAATTTTCCACATACCTTATTTGTCCTAAAAAAAAGCTCTCCTACAGAATTTTGTAAAAATGAAAATAAAAAAGTTTAAAATGATCCAAGTTTTATTTTTACCCTACATAATGAAAAGTTTCCATTACAGTGACAGCATTATAATTTCTTTTTTTTTTTAAAGATTTATTTTTTTTTATTTATTTGACAGACAGAAATCACAAGTAGGCAGAGGCAGGCAGAGAGAGAGGGGGGAAGCAGGCTCCCCGCCGAGCAGAGAGCCCGATGTGGGGCTCAATCTCAGGACTCTGAGATCATGACCTGAGCCAAAGGCAGAGGCATTAACCCACTGAGCCACCCAGGCGCCCCCAGCATTATAATTTCTATGATTACTGTGGTTTTGTAATGTGTTGGCAAAACCACAATGATTATGGAAATAATTATTGACAGCTTTAAAATAAGTTGACCATTTGAAAGCTACAACCCAGGGAAATGAATTGTGAAGAAAACACCAGTGCTGTTGCTTTTTCTTTGACAAACAAATTCTAAGTGTACACCCTCCAATTATCACTTGCACATGGCAACCACACGTTTATTTTGTACCTTTAAGAAACAAAGGATAACTTCGTAACATATTCTAACACAATCTATATATGTACGTATGAGCTATAAAAAATACTAATACACCAAGTATATCGACTAATTTAAGAAGTGAGGTTTATAGGCAATACTTCTCATATAAGAAAATGACTTTCAGTTATTAAAAAAAGTTGTTTTCTCATAAATATCAGTTTCTTTCCTTCTCGTCTAACGTTGTTTTAAAAATGGCTACACAACTAGCATAAGAAAATCTGCATAAACCGAAATTAGGCCTCAGAGACTTTTGTAAAAGATTTAATTTAAATGAAATCCCAAAAATGGAGCTTTCAATTAAGATTAAAAAAAACTTTGTCAATCACCTAATGGATTCAAGGCTTAGTTTTGACTATCATCACTCTTTGACCGTTGCTCAAAAGCTTTAGTTTCTACTAGAAAAGCTAATAAACTTACATCTGACCAAAAGCTAATAATAGCTCCAATTTAAAAATGTACATTTCTATACCATAAACCCATTTAAAATTTTATTACTAGGGAAACAAAAACCAAAGCAAGCTAGTTTTGTGTCTGCTGACTTAGGTGCAATCCAGGTACATCTGCTTCAGTCAAGTCTCCGCAGATTCACCATCAGATCTATCTTGACTACATTCCAAAGGAAGATTATATTGTTGGCTTAGCTATTTTGGGTGGAATGAGAGTGTATTTTAAGCAGCCTCCTTCTCCAAAAGGAGAAAAAAAACCCATTTTTCTCATGAAAGCAAATCTACCAGTAATGAGAAATCCCATTTTCAATGGATAGCCCTGCATAGTGTGTTAGGTATTTTCATTTTTACTCTAATGTCTGTAATATTTAATACTAGAACTTTATGAAATGGTAAACAACTAAAATGGCAACGTTCACTAAAGGGGTCAGTAGCCACATGGGGCTAATGAAACAATTAAAATTACATAAAATAAAAGTATTTTATTTAATTAATTTATTTATTTTTTACCTCAGTTTCTGAGTCACACCAGCCACAGTGTAAATACTCAACACCCACTTGTGGCCCGGAGCTATATTCTGTATTAGATAGCTCAGATACAGAGTTTTTTCATCATGTGGGAAATTCTATTAGACAGCCCTGACCATCTAAATTGTAATATGTAAGTATATACCCACATTATCATCTGGGGAAGTTATATGGCTACCTGTAAGGAAAGATCATATTTTAATAAAGCCCAAAGGAAAGACTGGTGCCTTAATGCACATTCCTGTCAAAGAGAAATCTGGAATGAAAAGAAAGGGCAGGAAGATACATCTCCACAGTAGTTACTAAAAAAATTCATCAATTTACTCTAAGTTTCTCTAAAAGTCTCCTTAAAAATAATTACAGAAAAGCCCTTCCTAATTCCATTAATATAATAAAGGCACTTATAGTCATCTTCTGATTTGTTTTAAATGAGCCAGGAATCACTTAGTGTAATGAGCAGTTTAACCAGTACTCTTTGTTCATGATATACAACTCCAAATGCATAATCTATTTGGTCACATATTTGATTAAATAACACCTTTAGTACTTCTAGATAAAAAAAAAAAATAAAGGTACCACAGATCCCCTTTGGTTAGGAATATAAATTCATTTATGATGGTGTTTCTATAAAAAAATCAGGTATGAAATTCTTAGGATTTCCAGAACTTCATACAGCCTGGTAAACTACCAAAACCCAAAGATTACGTATGTAATCTTTTTTAGCATGTAACTTTATAAAGCAAACTATCTGAGAACTACATATGACTTAAGTATACTTAACCAAGATGCTACAAGAGGCACTCAGGCAGAGTGGTTAGGACCATGACCCAGGATCATGACCTTAGGCTTGAATCCCTAACCCACCACTTAACAATCATGCAATCTTAGTCAAATTATTTTTATGTGCCTACATTTCCTTTTTAATGAAAAAAATAAATAAATAAATAAGGCATAGACACACAAACACAAAGAAACAGTGGAAGCTAACACACCAAAATTAGTTAACTAAAGTGAGATTATTTACTACCTTAATTTTATATCTTATGCATAGTTTCTACAATGAACATTTAACTTTTTTTTTTAAAGACTTATTTATTTATTTAGTGAGAGAGCACAAGAGCAAGAGGAGGGGCAAAGGGAGAGAGAAAAGCTCAAGCTGAGGCCCTGCTGAGAGCAGAGCCCGTTGTGGGACTGAATCTCATGATCTGAGATCACGACCTAAGTGTAAATCAAGAGTTGGACAGTTGACTGGGCCATCCAAGTGCCCCAAACATTTAATACTTTCTATTTATATATATTTTTTAAAGATTTTATTTATTTATTTGAAAGAGAGAAAGATAGTACAACCAGGGTAAGGGGTAAAGAGAGAGGAAGAAGCAGACTCCCCTCTGAGCAGGGAGCTGGATGTAAGGTTGATCCCAGGACCCTGAGATCATGACCTGAGCCAATGGCAGATACCAAACTGACTGAGCCACCCAGGAGCCCCCATTTAATACCTTTTAACTCCCCCAAAGTGCACGTTTTTAATTGAATGCTGAGTTTAAAGTCTATATTATGTGAATTCGTAGTAAATTAAAGATTCCAGGGTCGTAAATCTAAGCTAGTAAATGCTTTTCATAAATTAGAGATTAATTTCAATTTGTACATCTCTTTAAAAGAATTTAAAAATGTTTGTCTTCCTACAAAAATGTTCATATATGTAGGTTCAGTTGTAAATGTAAATAAAAGTTCTATGTAGTTTAAGTAGGAAAAGGCACACTGAATATATCTGCAATAAATGACTATGTAAGTCTCTAAGAACAAGCTAAATTAAAATTATTTTTCCAAAAGTATAGAATTTATCCAAGTGCAGAAGTCTCATCTCTCAGATGCCAATGCGGGAAGAACGGTAAAGATAATAGCATGGAAAACAAACGGTAAAACTTTTTATTTTCAGTAACTACTGATTTATCTAAATAAGTCACTATAGGGGCGCCTGGATGGCTCAGTGGGTTAAGCTTCTGCCTTCGGCTCAGGTCTTGATCCCAGAGATCCAGCCCCGCATCAGGCTCTCTGCTCAGCGGGGAGCCTGCTTCCCGCCCCCTGCCCCGCCTCTCTGCCTACTTGTGACCTCTGTCTGTCAAATAAATAGATAGAATCTTTAAAAAATAAATAAATAAAAATAAATAAATAAGTCACTACATAATCTGGATTAAAAAATGAATTTAAATAAAAAGAATTAAAATAGACTTTTGGGTTTTGAAAAGAAGGCAAATTATTAAGTAGGCATCTATAAAGGTCAAAAGAAGGAGAAAATCACCCCACACTAAACTTAGTTGTTAGACTCAAGTCATGTCATATAATGTATAGTTCTGGTCATCGTCAAGCAATGAAAACCAGAACCTAAGGAGTGATAGAAAATGCACTTCTTTATTTTAGAGAAAAATATTTATCATGAGGATGTATCCTGATAACTAGCTGGTATAGATATCATCAGACATTATAAAATTGTTTTTTTCAATTTTTCATATAGAGTCTGTTAATCACTCATTTTCTGTCAACTGAAAATTGATAATTCAGATGATACAGTGAACAGAAACAAAAGTAATAAAGTGTTTTTAAAGCCAATCAATTTCAATGATTCTAGCATAAAGGACTAGTATTAAATTGGAGTATTTTACTACCGTCACTTCGTATCTTCTAGAGATTCTTTCCTAATGTCATTTATAAAAGTTGATACCAGGAAATCTGCTTTCTTCATTTATTTATTCAATAATTATTTGCTGAATGCCTACTGAATGTGCCAGATGTTATGCTTAGGTAATTAAGACAACCTGGAGTTCCCTCATGGAATCTAGTTAGCAAAAGACATTTAAAAAAAATCACACAGGTACTTAATTACATTGGAATAAATGTAGTAAATGAAAAGGAAAGTGTACAATAAGTATACTTTATAGCACAGAGGGTCGAGTTTAGGAGAAGACAAGATGCCCAGTGTAGATCCAGCAATAAGGATGTATGGTTCCCTTTTTGATCTACTGTATAAATTCTGTAAATGTTCCCGAGACCCATCAGATAAAGTACTGTTCTACGTGCTGAGGATGCAGTGATGAACTAGACGCAGCCCCTGCCCCTCACGAGCTGACCATGGTAATGACAGAGTTACACAGCAGGTGCTGTGGCAGAAGATGGCCAGGTGCTTTAGCCTGGTCTTGATGTTTACACAAGGCTTCTTAAAGGTGGTGGGATCTGAACTTAAGGTCTCAAGAATGAGTGAGAGTTATTTCAGAGCATGGGGGAGGGACGTGTTGTTTTAGGCGAAGTAATGCAAAACGAAGACAAGGAAGAATTAAATTGTGTGAAAAGGTTGACAATCTTCAACAGGCTGCTATTGTTAGACTAGTCAAGTGGAAAGAACTTAAGCTTCAGAGACAGAGAGGAGCCAGGTCATGAAGACCCTGGTAGGCCAGATAAGGAAACCTGGAAGCAATTAGATGGGAGGTAGTACGTCAACATTAAGCAGCTTCCTGGAACTCAGACAGAGGAAATTGTGTAGAGGATAGCAAGAAGTGTCTGTTATTTTGTTTTTCTATTTGAATCAAGACTATTAATTATCCAGAATTGATGACTTTTCATTAGATGATATTCTCAAGTTTAGTGGAAGCAATCTGGAAAATGGAGAATCACTCTGTTTTAGGTAATATAATGATTTATGATTCTAAGAGACCATAACCAATCCAAGTAATGTCATCCCAAACAAAATATCTGATAATTTATAGGCACCTATGAACACCCTTGCATGTACATAGCAAGGTTTTAAGACTTAGAGACTTTTTGGTTCTAATACCAAAATCTAGAATTTATCCACAGGTAGAAGATGGAAAGAGTATCCAAGGGAGTAAAAAAAAAGTTCACTCTTCCCATCTTCAAGATCTTTTCATTTGGTTAAGGAAACAGATAGGATACTAAACTGAGCTTAAAAAAAAGAAAAAATAAAGGAAAGAGAAAAGACTTACGGAGACCACAGTCTTGGGAAAGCCTCTATTTCTTCCTGTGTGTACTCATCTAGACGTCTGGGTACTTTTCGTGGTTGAGGAAGCTCTTCTACTAAATTCTTACGAATATCTTCTGGTATGTCCTAGGTTAAATAAAATTTAGGTTTAATTTTCTTAAAATATATCCCTTAGTAATAAATTAGTAATATTTAATAAATATTAAAAAATAACAAAAGAAAATTTACAGAATGAGGAAAACAATATAATCTTTACAAATCCATGAAAATCCCTGTAAAGTATATTAATGATAAAAGTAATTCATTATAATACTGTACCTTTTATTTTAATTTTGACAAACCTATTTCTCGTGAGAAATTAGACATCTTTAATTCTGAGGACCATCGAGTCACTAAATTCTATCTTTTTTTCCCTCAGCTGTTTAATTTATTCCCTGCCTTTCAACTGCAGAAGGCACTGCCTTGGCTGATTCTCATGATTTTTCATCTGATTGAGTGGATGTACTGGGTCTGTGGCTTCCAGGGACACAACCTTTCAATTCAGACTCCATGTTGTTGCCAGAAAAAACTTTGGAAAATGAAAACCTGCTGGATCCTTGAGTCATTGAGCCAACAAACATTAACAGAACTCCTTCTACGAACCAGAAACTATGCTAGGTGCTCAGAATATAAAAGGAAATAAAAAGACGATGGCCTCTACAGGGTTATAATTTTTAAAATGACACTTCTCAAACCAGTGTCTTCACTCCTAGGCCACCCCTGTGACTTCACCTCTTCCCACACAGCCGTCCATGGCGTCTGAGTTATCAGCCTCCTTGCCTCTCACGTGTTGTTCCACCCGGAAACCCTGGTGCCTTTATTGATGGCATTCCCTCTGCCCACAATGACTTTCCCCTGGTTAATATATTCAAATATTCAGAAAAATGAAACGAAAAGTAAAATGCAAAAAAGTCTGAATTTGGGTAATGAAAAGCAAACTAAAGAGTAAAGCATATAGTTGAGAGCTATTTTAAAAGAAGAATAGATCTTAAACAAAGCAAAGGAAAGGATAAAATGAAAAGCATGAGTAACCAAAAGAATTTACATTTATATTGTGCTCATGATACAGAAATAGGGAAAGGGAACTGTCCTGGGAGTCTGGATGGTAAGTTACTTTTGGAAACTCTACTAAAATAATGGTTGGGTGTCAAGAGGAAAGCATCCTATGAGTATTTCCACAGGGATAATAGATATATTTCCCTCTTTTCATAACAGTATGTTCCTAAACATTAAAAAAAAAGATTATTATATAGTAAATTACAATTCTCTGCAAAGAGCATATCATAATTGGGAATCAAATATCTGGGCAAAGACTAGGGACCAAAACGGTCGGTTTTCTATTCAATGTCTTACAAGTCAAAATATAGTTTTACAATTAACTTTAAAGAATCAGAGCTCTATCGCATTATAAACTTGTTCTAAAATCTAATATGGCAAAATTTTAATAATATTTTTAAAAAGTTAGGTGGGCTTTTTAAAATTATGGTTTGTACAGGGTGAGTCACTACCAGTACGTAAAAAATACAATAAATACTACTGACAATGTGTTTCTTCACTGAGAAGCATTTTTAAAATATTTAACTTGCCTCCCCCGATGTATTCAAATCTTTAAGTTTAACTTCAGAGAACTGGAACAAGGAGAGGATGTCTGGACATATAAATATTAAGTTGCTCTAATTTTTTACTTCCTGGAAAAGTCTACTTGCCAGTTTGATATGTACAAAAGTTTCTGAATATTTCACACTCCTTTGGGGAGCCATTAAAAAAAAATCCCTCTATCATTCACAAAGACAATTTTAAAAGTTGCCAACTGCTTACACAGCAGAGGGTGTGGAACCTAGTGGGTTAGTAGATGTTTGCCAAACTGAAGGAATTCTGACCGAAATGAGCTTACACATTTTCTCTACCAGTAGAGCAATTTACTGAAAGAATGGATTAAAACACTGCAAAATGAGGAATGAGTTGTTGATTAGGCATTACACATGAAACCAGGAAGAGGGGAAGCATCTCCCTTAATCTGCGCACCAAGAAAGTAACCCAAACATGCTAACTGGATGTGCGCACGGAGATGTGAGAGATTTCACTGTTCCTGCTGCATGGAGGGAATGATTAACCTAAATGGGGGGAATAAGGAGAAGAATGAGTGAAATAAATAGGGGGCAAGGTGATCAGTTATTAATTTTCTCAATTTCTAGAGAAATTTCAAACCTACAGAAAAATTGTGAGAATATAGTGAAGACACCTAAATTCACCTAATTCACCAACTGTCAGAATGGGACACGTTTGCTTTCCTTTTCACCTATATACAAACATACACACACAAACTTTCACTTTGGCTGAACCATCTGAGAGTTACTTGTAAATAGTTCATCCCTAAGTATTTCAGTGTGTATCTTCTAAAAATAAGGCTTGTCTCCTATGTCACCACATTACAAATTCATGCTTCAGAAAACACTGATGAAATACTTTCTGATATATAAGTACATATTCAAGTTTCCCAAACTGGTAAAATATTGTCTTGTGTATCTTTCTTCAGTCTAAGATCCAGTCACGGATCACAGGCTACATGTACTTATGATGCTGTTACTATGTTGTTTCACCTACATACTAAGTTCTTCAGTCTAGTCTCTTTTAACACAAAGCCTTTCCCTGCTCTTTGTCATTCCCTGAAATTAACACTTTGGAAGAGTCCAGGCCAATTATGTAGTGGAATGTCCTTTTCTTTGGATTTGTAGGATTGTTTCCCCAGTAAAGTCAGGTTAAACATTTTTGACAGAACACTATATATATAACGTTGGGTCTTCGGTACTTTATTCATAGTGGGAGGCACATGATGTCAGTCTGTCCCATACTAATGATATGTTTGATCTCTTGGTTATGTTGATGTCCACCAGGTATCTTTAACATAAAAAAGTATATTCTCTCCTTTCAAATAAAGTGTCCTGTGACACGATGTTTTGAAATTATGTGAATATCTTGTTCTACAATAATCTTTCACGCAGTGACTACAGAATATGCTGATAAAATGGTGGCTTTTCTAATTCAGTGTTATTTCTACATTTTTTAGATGATATTCTCTAAGGAGAAGCTTTTCCTTCTCTAGAAAGGAAAGGGAATTAATGTGTTAAAAATAATTTTGGGGGGCACCTGGGTGGCTCAGTGGGTTAAAGCCTCTGCCTTCGGCTCAGGTCATGATCCCAGGGTCCTGGGATCGAGCCCCACATCAGGCGCCTCTGCTCCACGGGGAGCCTGCTTCCTCCTCTCTCTGTGCCTCCCTCTCTGCCTACTTGTGACATCTGTCAAATAAATAAATAACATCTTTAAAAAATAATAAAAAAAATAATAATATTTTTTGGACTATAATCGTGGGCTCACAGATTTTCATCTTCTACTCAACATAATCCATTATTATTACCATTCATTCTGAGGCTCACGCTGTCCCATATGTGGTCAGTGGGCACCAATTCAAAATGCCTTCCATGTTCTCTTGATATTTTTGAGCACTGCCTTACTTTCTATTACTTATTATTTTACCAGTATAAACAATATAGAAATAAATTAAGTGCATGTGTATACTCCAGACCTAGAATCAACCATTCCTCCAATGAGAACCAGGTTCCTTTTAATATGGAATAGCACCTAGAAAACAAGATCTGGATACTAGTTGTGTTTACTTCTACTAGTCCTATCATATAATTTTTATTTATTTATTTTTTAAAAGATTTTGGTAATTTATTTTTAGAGAGAGAGAGAGAAAGAGAGCACAAGAGCATGCACGAGCAGGGAGAGGGCAGAAGGAAGGGAAGAGAATCCCATGCAGATTCCAAGCTGAGAATGCAGCCGGAGGTGGGGCTCGATCTCACAACTCTGAGATCATGACCTGAGCTGAAATCAAGAGTCAGATGCTCAAATGACTAAGTCACCCAGGTGCCCCTTGAATAAAAATCTTAACATGAAAAGAAAGTTAAAGTAAAAAATAAATAATCTAAAAGGCATTCTCCAAAACATCTTAATTCTCTCTTCTCTAATTCATTCCATCTCTTTGTCCCCATGCTTCAGTAAGTAGCCAATTTCATTTTCTCATTTATTCTTCCTGAATTTCTTTATGCAAAAAGCAGCATATATGTGTGTGTGTGTGTAAACATATATATGTATAACACATACAGAAGGTAGTATGCTATCTGCATTTTCTCACCTTGCTCTTTTTTTCACTTACTAATGTATCTTGGAATACATCAATTCACAAGAATATTTGGCATTCTTTTTTTATAATTACACAGTACTCAACTGAATGGATATAATATTGTTTATACAATTACCTATGAATAAACTCATTTCTATTATTTTATTATTATAAATAATGTGGAAACATTAATCTTGTATATCTTCAGAGTAAACAGATTGCTGGATCAAGCGTGACTCTCCTTATGTATGTCTGGCATTATATGCAATGTTACCTCATTCTCAGATTCCTTATGGGTTGCACTGTTTTGGACTTCTACCAGCAATCTATGAGTGTCTACTTCCCTATGTCCTGGACAACAAAATGTGCTATAAAGCTTCTGAATGTTTGACAGTCTGTTTTGAGGGAAAGGCCCATTAATTTTATCATCTGAAATTACTTAAGTAATTTGATGTTCAACTGAACTACCACGAATACTTAAAACATCCACATTCAAACCTGACTACCTTACAACTAAGATTATCTATTTATATATACACATTTTGTGTGTGTGTGTGTCTTTCAGAAATTATGGACTCTAAAAAATGGGACAGTACAATCAGAAACAAGTTTTAATATTGTGATTTCATAAAAGTCAGTTATTCTTAGATGATGACATAGCTCCCATACTTGTTATCTACGAGGTAAAGTGAATACTGGAAAATTCTACTCATTCATGCAAAGCAAAGGTAATATATTAACCATTTTGATAAAAGCATGAATAATTTACTCATGCAGTAAGCTAACTAAATAGAGCACTCAGTGGCTTAAATAGTTGATACAACTTGGTATTCTGGAATTAGTTTCTATGTTATTCCTCGAGCAGGAACTATAAGGATAACAATCACAACCATGGTAATGACAGCAACGGGCACTTCCTTTGTCAGGCCTGTTCTAAGCATTCTACAAATGCTATCTCATTTAACCCTTACCACAATCTCGTAATCCAGTCAGTACCCTTATTTCCATTTTACAGATGAGAAAACAGGGATAATAAGTAACCATCCATGGCCAAAAAGTCAATAAATGGTGGAGTATGAATTCTACTCCAGACAGTCTGATTCCAGAGCCTGGACAACTATTTTATTATAGAACTTCTACTGTTTCATTACATTATACTAAAGAGAAAGCCTAAGGACTTAAAATAGTTTAATAGTAATAAATAGAACTATTTTTTTTCCAAGTACTTTTTTAGCTGAATAAATTTTGAGTTAGGAACAAGTATTCTAAAATTAAATCAAAGAAAATAATTAGCAAGCAAAACTAAGTTATTAATCCATGATCACACAAGGTTTGCTACTAGTCATAAAAAATGTAAATGAAATTCATGCTTTTAATAGCTGATGAAATTAGCAACGAGTACCCTCAATTTAACAGGCTCTGGCCATGTTCCTGCAGCAGCATCGTTACCAACGACCACTGACTCACCTCGTCTGGGAAAAGATGCAACCTCTGCATCAGAGTTCTTCTGTGAAGGTTTTTTGGCAACATGCCATAAATAGCTAGCTTCACAATCTGAAAAACACATATATGCAAGACTCAATAAGAAAAATCTGACTTGGGATATAAGAAGGCAACCGCATGTAGAGATCATGACGAAAACAAAGTGGGTTAAGACTCAAAAGAAATGAAAGAAATTAGGACCTAAGTAGGTATGTGGCAGCAACAAAGGAACTGTCATTGTTTTGTGCATTCCTATTTTCTTTAGGCTCTATCTGGTTTCATTTATGTTTAAAGGATAAGGACAATAGGAAGAGGTTAAAAATAATCTATATATGTGATGTTTACTAGAAGAAGCAATTCTCTAGGCTTGTACAAGAACCTATGGCTCAAATCTGTCATATACTGAAGAGAGCAGAACCCAGGAGGCCTTAAGTCCTGTTTCCTCCAGGCAGGTCAGGAGGTTTCACATTCATAAAGTAAGCATGGCCAGACAGTTTTGAGACTGACTCCCTAAGCTGCAAATCTACAACAACGGTAACAGTTAACATTCACTGAAAACTTAGTGTGTATACAGTGGCCAGCTGCACCACATTTATTGTCTTGTTTGTGATGCCGAGTCTCATTTCACACACAAGAAAACAGATTTAGTGAGGTTAAAGAGCCTCCCAATTTCACATAACAAGTGGCAGTGCTGGAATGCAAACCAGGCGGTGGTCTTACTCCCAGAATAGACACACAGTACACGCAATGACGGCCATAATGTGTTTGTCTCTAACTTCTCAAGAAGACAAAAAGTCCCTTTCTCTCTAACATACCCATTCCCAAGATGGCAAACTAATCTTGTGCAATTTACTTTTCCCTTTTTAAGATTATCATCTCTGTTGGTCTGAATGTGATTTGATAGAAACGTTGTCAAGAGAAGGTCGTACAGGGTCACGCTGTGTCCCATAATCTCCTGGGGGCCTGCTGGTATACAGTATATAGAAATACACTGCGAGGTCTTCAGTAAGCCACTGATAGGGACATTGGAGCACTGCATCAATTTTTACCATCTGTACACATAATCCAAGAATGTAACTTGACATACATTAACCCCACTAAAACTATACACTGTTCTAACATTCGAGGCCCTCATTAAACATTAAACATTTTGTAATGCATTTTAATCTTTGTTTATAAACATAACTTGAAACAATTTCTATAAATGTTATCTATTGCCAAATCCTTATAAAAAAGTTGGAACTATACTGCCGCCTAGTGTATAGTGAGTATGCCTAAATAACACAGAAATTTAAATTTTAAAAATATTTATTAAATATTAAAACTACAATTTGTTGTGGCACTTATGGCATATAACCATGGTACATATGGCACCATATGTAACATATATGGTACAGAAGCCCTTATAACTTTTTAATACCATTAGATGCAATCCATAATAACAGGATATTTTATTTCCTGTAACAGTCTAAAAACATGTTTTGAAACAGAACATCAAATATTTCTTGAGCAACTTCTGAGCATATTTTTGTAAAACACCTATAAATGATAAGAAATAAAAATAAATAGTAAAGCATGGAACTTCCAAATGTTACTTCAGGACTTACTATAATAAAATACGTCCTTCTCCCTCATCTCCAAGAAAGTTTTAGGCAGTATTACACCAAACAAATGATTGTATCCTGACAGTAGATACCTATTTTTATTCACCATCATAGGGAAATAAAAAAGAATGTCTTCACAGCGTAACACTTTTTCATTTATGAATATATTTAGGTATAAAGCTAAAATAGTTCCTAAGGGGGAAAACTGTTATTTATTCTATGAGTACAGTTCAAAGACTGAGTTATGAAGAATTAAGGAAGGAAAAATAAAATTGTGAAATGGCAACGGGAGACTTTGTTTTTAGTAATATCGACAGCTAATATTTAGATTAGAAACTTCTAGTACATAACTCAAATGATAAAGAAATAAATATTAATGAAATTAATAATACTGTTTTAAAAACTCCTTTCTAAACCATGGAAGCAACTAGAGGCCAGAAGTAGGAGAAAGTAGTACAAGAGTCCTAAGGCTGGCATTTGCCCAGAAGGCATCAGCTTAGTGCATGGCTTGCATTTCAAAGGCCTACCCCTTTTTTGGTCAGGAAGTAGGATCAAAGACTTCCTCATAGACCTAGATTTTCAACAGAAGTCAATACCCAGGGTACAGAGTAGGGAAATTAAAAAATCAAATCTTTACTGACAGGAAACATAGAACTATGAGCCTGACTGCACAAGGCCTCAAGCCCTCAAATTCACCTTTTTAAAAATGGGGATCAAAACCCAGAAGTCTATAAAGTATAGCTTAAAGAGGCCTTAGGTTGGTATAGCCCCATGCACCTGTCAGGAGCTAAGACAATCTTTTTTTTGTTTTGTTTTGTTTTAAAGGTTTATTTATTTAGTTTAGAGAAAGAGAGTGTGTGCACATGTGTGGGGGTTAGGGGAAGGGCCAGAGTGAGCGGGAGGCTCTCACGCACACTCCCACTGAAGCCAAGCCCAGCCTGTGGCTCAATCTCACAACTCCGAGATCATGACACTGAACAGAAGCAAAGAGTTGGGCATTTAACTAACTATGCCCCTGCCAAGTAAATTTATGACAAAATCTACTCTGGAGATATAGGTCCTAAAGAATTCTCAGTGATGAACTTTCAAGGTACATGAGCTTATCAAGTATCCTGAGCAGAAACAATGTATTACAGACCCACAAAGACCACAAATATTAGAATCAGATATAAACACTACGAATTATGTTTACTCTGCTTAAAAAAATAAGAAGGAACCAAAGTATGACAAAGAAACAGAAAAACTATCAAAACTGACCAGCAAACTTGAAATAAAGACAAATAGTACATCTTCAAGAAAAAAAATAAAAATTCAAATTAGGACTCAATAAAAGGATGAGACATAAGTAAAAGTATGTCTCGGATGAGACATAAGTAAAAGTATGTCTCAGATGAGACATAAGCAAAAAGATAGAGAACTAGAACACAAACATAAAGAAAGTACTGGGTGGGTTAAGTGGGTTAAGTGGGTTAAGCCTCTGCCTTCGGCTCAGGTCATGATCTCAATGTCCTGGGATCGAGCCCCACATGAGGGCTCTCAGCTCAGCAGGAAGCCTGTTCGCCCTCCCCATCCCCATCTCTCTGCCTGCCTCTCTGCCTACTTGTGATATCTCTGTGACAGACAAATAAATTAAATCTTAAAAAAAAATTATTGATGACGCAGCAAAGACAGGGAGGCACAAAATATGAAAGAGAGCTAATGAATCATGTACAATGAAATAAGACAACTACTGTAAATATATTTCCAAAGGGAAAGAATAGATAAAGAATAAAGGCACCAATATTTAAAAGACCTAAGTGCTGGCAAATTTTCAGAACTGAAGATACCAGTCCTCAAGCAAAATAAATAACAAGACTTGAATAGAAATAGAAAAACCAACACCAAAAGAAACAAGACAAAATACATACAAAGAAATAGTTACATTGACATGTGACCTGTCAATAGCAGTAACAGAAGCTAAAATCTGTTTGAACAATAGCTTCAAAGAGGTGAGACCAAAAAAGTCATGCTAGAATCACATATATTGAATAAGCAAAACTAACTTTCAAGAAAGAAGGCAAAAATAAGATAGTTCCAGACAAAAATGAGTTTACTATTAAGAGAATGTTATGATAGGAATGCCAAAAGAAATATTTCAAGAAGGAAATTAATCCCAAAGGAAGGCTGTTATGTGAAAGGATTTATAAGCTAAGAGAATCATAAAACATCAGTAACTGTGTAAAACAGTAAAAAGAATGTTGAATTGGAAGGGTTTTAAGAATTTCTGAATAGAGAAAGAATCATAACTGTGAGGGAGAGTAGGTGCTAAAAATCTTCTGAGGATCTTGATTTGATCTGGAGGAAAGTAAAGATATTGATTAATCTTAGACTTAGAATAAATAAACTCAATCCAAAAGAAGGCAAGAAAGAAAGAGAGGGGAAAAATAAAACAAAATTTCGTTCAATTTAAATGTAAAGTAAAATGACATTTCAGGCAAACACTACCAAAAGAAGGCTGATACAGCTTATTAATATAAAAAATATACATACCTAGAGTTAAAAAGCATTACTGGAGATAAAAATTCTTAGGAACAGTGTAATTCCAAACTTAAATTCATCTAACACTAAATCTTCAAAACATATAAAGCAAAAACTGACAGAACTACAGGAGAAAAGTAAATCCACAATTGAGATTGTAACATAACTCTTTCATGTAACCAATACATCAAATGAACAAAAAAAGTCTTACCTTTTTTAAGGTTTTATTTATTTATTTGTCAGAGAGAGAGAGAGAGAGAAAGCGAGTGAGAGCAAGCACAGGCAGACAAAGTGGCAGGCAAAGGCAGAGGGAGAAGCAGGCTCCCTGCCGAGCAAGAAGCCCGAGGTGGGACTCGATCCCAGGACGCTGGGATCACGACCTGAGCCGAAGGCAGCCGCTTAACCAACTGAGCCACCCAGGCTCCCAAAAAAAGGTAAGACTTGACTGGAATATATTTTGCATATTTGATATAATGAATATATAAGCATACATAGATACAAACAACGCTCTCCAAGATGTTTTCAGTGAACATATCATATTCTAGGTAATCAGACTGGTATCAAGTAATTAAAAAGAAAAGCAACAAAACTGTTTGGCTACATGTAAAGCATAGTAAATAGTGCTTAGAAAATATATAGAATTGAATAATAATATATATAATTGAATAACTGAAAACAGAATTGAATAATTCAATAATAATTTAATATATAGAACTGAATAATTAGAATTTGGAAAATATATAGAATTGAATAATAGTAATAATGATGATGCATTAATACTTAGCAAAACTTGTGAGACAGAGTTAAAGTGCAGAATTTATAGCCTTGCATGCCAGCTACATTAGAAGAGAAGCAAGACTGGAAAAACAGTTTCTGAACCAGTTTTTCCACAGATGATAAAAAATAAAAAATACAATAAACTTACTGCTACTGGATCCTTCTGGTGTAGTTGAGCAGCTGTTACTTGTTTAAATCCACCTGGATAGCTGTGAAAAGAAGCAAAGACATTAAAACTGAGAGTAGGCTATGACATAGTATTCTTGAAATGAATATTGTTTTATAATATGAAAACTTTTTATTATAAAATTCTTCTTGTTTTGGGAAAACATGCTGTTCATTAGTGTCTTAAAAAAATTAAGTAGTGGGGCACCTGGGTGGCTCAGTGGGTTAAGCCTCTGCCTTTGGCTCAGGTCATGGTCTCAGGGTCCTGGGATCGAGCCCTGCATCAGGCTCTCTGCTCAGCAGGGAGCCTGCTTCCTCCACTCTCTCTGCCTGTCTCTGCCTACTTGTGATCTCTGTCAAATAAATAAATAAATAAACAAAAATCTTAAAAAAAAAAAAATTAAGTAGTAACCCGATGCTATTTGAAGTGCTGTTCTTTTTAAGTGGTCAAATATCATTATTTCATAAAAGTTCCATATCTTAGAAAATTCTTGACATAATTATCTTTCTAGGGAATTAAAGTTTTCATTCATTCATTCACTCACTTATTCATTCACTATGGGGCAGTTTATCATGCTTGAGTTAAGAAAGAAAAAGCAGTAAACCACTATGCTTCACATTTCCTACCAAGTCAAAATGTCTGGGATCGAGCCCCGCATTGGGCTCTCTGCTCAGAGGATAGCCTGCTTCCCTCTCTCTCTCTGCCTGCTTCTCTGCCTACTTGTGATCTCTGTCTGTCAAATGAATAAATAAAATATTAAAAAAAAAAAAAAGTTGGTAAAAGATCACTAAGAGTAATACGCTGGTCCTAAGTAATAAAATATTTCATTGCATTCATATAAAAATATATATAAAATGGATAGAGGTTAAAAACTATATATATGTATATATATGCATATATACATATACACACATATGTATATGCGATACACACACACACACACATATATACATACATACATACATACACACTTGGGATAGTACTGGTGGCAGCATGGTAACTTGGATGCCCCATACCCCAGTCTAGAATCTAGATTTGCCAGTGGCTACCAGTATATTATTTAACTCATTTTACCTTTTCATATAAGAGTTTATTCACATAAGAAAATGAGGGGCGCCTGGGTGGCTCAGTGGGTTAATGCCGCTGCCTTCGGCTCAGGTCATGATCCCAGGGTTCTGGGATTGAGCCCCGCATCGGGCTCTCTGCTCGGCAGCGAGCCTGCTTCCTCCTCTCTCTCTGCCTGCCTCTCTGCCTACTTGTGATCTCTGTCTGTCAAATAAATAAATAAAATCTTAAAAAAAAAAAGAGAGAAAGAAAATGATACTATCTGCTCCATCTACCTCTCAAGATTTTTACAAGAGCCAGTGAGAAAATGTTTGTGAAAGTGCTTAAGAAATTTCAAACAAAAACAATATATAGATGTAAGGTTTCATTATGCTGAATGGATAAATACAGCCTAAACAATTTCTGAGGAAGGGGAAAGGAAAACATAAACTCAGTGCACTCTACAAAAGAAGTTAAAGATTACCTAAATGTGATTCCTTTCGTAAGTTTCTTTCGACAAGACTTGAAAACATTTGAAAAAGCCACATTTCAGGAATAAAATTTAAGAAGCAAATTTAGAAGTCTGCTCTAAAGATGGATCATTTTCAAAGTGATACTCTTGCATTTGTTTCAAGGAATTTCAGTTTCAGAAAAAGAAATATCTGTCTAGACTTCAATTATTGTATTCATTCTCTCCACTGAAAAAAGTACTTTATACCTTCTATGCTAGAGATCACCTTTCTGTTTTGAACACTGGGATGCCAAATTCTAAAGCATAATACCATCTACATTTTATTTCAGGAGAGCATAAAATTCCGAGCAGACGAGTGACTTGAAGAGTATAATAAATACTCTGTCGATTTTTACTGGTGAAAAAGTAATTACACTTCTTCCTCCAGGGATAGCCTGAATGGAAGAGAAGAAACTTTGTTTTAAATGTTAGTCAAATTTTTTTCAATTTAAATTAATTCAGTAAATACCAAATGCCTATTGTGCTGAGTGCTGGGGATATATAATAAATATAACAGTATCCTGTCCACAGGAGAAATGACGAAGTGAGTTAGATGCCTACTGAGGCATCTAACACAGGCTATATTTCTAACTCATACCAATACATTTTAGATGACTGAACAGTTAGATGTCAAAGTTCAAGGTGCGCACATACACATCTGACCTCTAAAACCACGAGAAGTGAATGTTTATGAAATGTTTAGATGAGAGAGATTTTCTGAGACTGGAAAACACAGAAGAAACTATAAAGAAAAAGAGATTTAATTATATAAAAGTTAAATAACAAAGCACAACATATAACAAAGCACATCATAAAGAAAATTCATAAAAAGTACATGCTATCTAATGGTGGAATAGTATTCTTAATAGATTAAATATACACAGAAAGTGCTAAGGAAAGCACTGACACCTTATTATAATGCAACATAAACAATCAGATGCCTATCAAAGTAGCAGAATCTTATTATTAAATCGTTTTTAATGACAGTACTGTGTCAGCTGTTCTTTACCACAGACATGCACTCCTAGTGCAGTATAACAGTAATGTTTGGAAATACCTTTTAAGAGATCTATTATCATCCCTTAAATCTTGAAATTCATTGCATTCCTCTTTTTATTTAGAAGATGCTATATACTGAAAAAGCCTAATGGATAAAGATGTTTTTCAGCTCTTTATGAAACTAAACATTTTAATTAAAAAAATAGAACAATCATTTTCTATGCAAATTGTATTGTGTACAACTACATAGTGACTAACAATAATATTTATCAAAAAGCTTTCTGGGAGTTTTATAAAAAATGCAAAGGGTGTAAACTTGTATGTGTATTAAAATGTTTAGTCCACAGGATGAAAATGATTTTTAGTTCCTTCTTTACATTTTTCTGCATTTTCTAAAATTACCGTATATTAACATTTTTACAACTAGAGGGTTAAATTTCCAATACATAATGTAAGCGTGTAGTGAGCATAGTAAGAGCGGTACCTCTAGTCAAGTGAAGAAATAAAGTGAAGAGTCAAGAAAAACAGAAACACAAAGTGACTAACCCTATGGGGGATGAGGAAATAGGGAAGGCCTTCCAGAAAAGGTGACACATCAGTCAGGTTTTAATAGGAGAAACAGGAGAGGTCTTGAGAAACACTCCTGTGAAGGAGGGTAACACATGCAAAGGCAGAGAAGCAAGAAATAGCAATATGTTGGTTCAAATGAAGTATTCTGAAGCAGCAGGGGTAGCTGGGTACCAATAATTTACAAGAGTTTAGGTTTTCATCCTTAGAAAAGAGAACTTGACTGAAAAGGACACTGCCAGCAGAGGGCATCACACCAGCTGTTTGCTACTTGGCGCTGCTATTGCTTTCCTTCATTTGCAGTTATTACTACAGATATTATTGCTACAGTAATTACTATAGCATTTGGGTCAATACAGTCCCTTTCTGCTCTTATCACATTATGTCATTCTGACTTTTCATATTCCCTTCCCCCATTATCTTTTAATTTTATAGAATTTGGTTTATCTGCAGAGATTTCCTAATAGTAGAAAGTACTAAAGCTCAATGTGAATTATTTTGGTTATGTTAAATAACAATTTCATAATAAAGCATACGATGGCTAATGGAAGCAGAAAAGTTATTGCCAGCATTTAAGACCTACTTAGGCAAGAGATGAAACAGATGGGGACATGAAAGTCTGCTTGTCTAAGAAGAAGGTGCAAATGGAAATAAAGTAATTTTAACCAAGAATAAAGGCCAACATTTCTTTCTTTTTTTAAGATTTATTTATCTTGAGAGACAGAGAAACAGTATGAGTGGGGGAGCGGTATAGAAGGAGAGAAAGACTCTCAAACAGACTTAACACTGAGCATGCAGCCCATTGCCAGCCTTGATCCCAGGACCCTGAGATCATGACCTGAGCTGAAATCAAGAGTCAGCTACTTAACCGACTGAGCCACCCAGGCCCCCCCGTTCAGGGATATCTTGCATGACAGTATGGAAGGTATGCTTAATTCAATGTGCATACGACCTGAAGCAGAAGGGTTAACTACCACATTACATGACACTCAAAAGATTTTAAAAGGCTGGAGATAAAATTTAACTTAAGGTACAGCAGTTGTGTTAAAATGTAACTGAAACACACAGGATGGAATATACATGGCTGAACAGCAGCATGTTTAAGAGAGACTCGGGAGTTTCAGCTGCTCATGAACTCAGCGCACTACTCAGTCATATGGCCTTGAAGAAAAGTTCTGCTGCAATAAAGGGCTGCATTGTACTTTCCGTTATACTGTACTTTACCAGACTATCCCGTTATACTAGAAAACCATCAGAACACAGGCAGGTGAGTATATTTAGTTAAGAAAGACACTGACAAGAAAGGACTCTTTCTAGAGTGACCAGGATACAAAGGTGATAGTCGAAATGAGGCCATATGAAGAACTCTGAAGGAGCTACAGATGTTTAGCCTACGGAAAAGACAAATCAATGGGCTCTTACTGCTCCCTGTCTCAAAATTACGTGAAGGATGCCCTGTGGAAGAGATAGATTTTATACTGTCCAAAGAGGAGAACTAAGACCAGTAGGAAAGCTACAGAAAAACAGATTATGACTCAATAGCATAAAGATCTTTCTAAAATTTAAACCATTTTTGGGCTCTTGGGTGGCTCAGTCGGTTAAACCTCTGCCTTCGGCTCAGGTCATGATCCGGAGGTCCTGGGATTAAGTCCCACACTGGGCTCCCAGCTCATCGGCGGTGGGGGGGTGGGGGGTGGGGAGGTGCTGCTTCTCCTCTGCCTGCTGCTCCCCTGCTTATGTGCTTGCTCTCTTTCTGTGTCTGTCTCTCTGACAAATAAATAAAATCTTTAAAAATATCAATAAAATAAAATTTAAACCATTTCAAAGGTGGAATGAATGGGCTGCCTTACAAGCCACGAAATGGCTATTATTCAAACATTGGCAGGGAGACCAAGATCTTGAAAGGTACGTTGTGGGGATTCTAGGTATCTGCCAAATTTGGGATTTTGTTCACCACTCCTTAAACGTCTCACGTGTTTTCAGATATTGAAGATGGTTCAGGAAATAGCAGTAACATGAATGAATTATAGGAAACAAAAAGAAGACGGACTAAAAAATGAGAATAATTTAAACCAGAGAGGTTATGTGGAAAGCTTCTAGGAAAAACAAATACAGTCAGTGATAACTAGTTCTGATATAGTTCTGAGGGTTTTTTTGATTGCATAAATGTAGCATATGCAAAATTAGTATTTTCTTAAATGCCAATTTTTGAAAATAGCTCTTTAAATTAGATCTATACTACTTTTTTAAGGGATGGGTTTATTTATTAAAAAAAAAATTTTTTTTAAATAATCTCTACTTCGAATATGGAGCTCACACTCATAACCCTGAGGGGAAGAGTGATACGCTCTTTGAACTGAGCCAGCCAGGTACCCCCTGGTAAGACCAATAGTATTTTTACAGTAATATATTTCAACTGCTTATCTTCCTTGAAAATGGCATTCTTTTTTTTTTTTTTTTAGTACAGTTGACAAATGAGATTATATTAGTTTCAGGTGTACAACTTAGTGATTCAACGACTCTGTATGTCACGCTGGGTTCACCACCAGTGTAGCTGCCCTCTGTTACCATATGATGCTATTACAATACCACTGACTATATTCCCATTCTGTACCATTTATCCCTAGGACATAGTCATGCCATAAATGGAAGCCTGTATCTCCCATTCCCCTTCACCCATTTTGCCCATCCCCTCCATTCTCATCCTCTTTGGCCATCAATATTTGTTCTTTGTATTTATAACTCTCATTCTTTTTGTTTATTCATTTGTTTTTCAGATTCCACATATAAGTGAAATCATATTATATTTGTCTTTCTCTGTCTGACTCTTCACTTAACATTATACACTCATGTTGTTGCAAAGGGCAAGACCACATCCTTTTTTTGTGGCTGAGTAATATTCCAGTGCATGTGCACATGTGTAGATCATTACCCATTCATCTATCAGTGGACACTTGGAGTGCTTTTCTATCTTGCCTATTATAAATAATGCTGCAATAAACATGGGATACGTATGTCTTTACAAATTAGCGTTTTCATTTTCTTTGAGTAAATACCTAATAATGGAACTACTGGATCATATGATAGTTCTATTTTTTAATTTTTTGAGGAACCTCCATACTGTCTTCTACAGTGGCTGTACCAGTTTGCAATCCTAATAGTGCATGAAGGTTCCTTTTCCTTCACATCCTCACCAACATGTATTATTTTTTGTCTTTTTGATTTTGGCCATGCTGACAGGTGTAAGGTAGTATCTCTTTATGGTTCTGACTGGCATGTCCCTGATGGTTAGTGATGCTGAGCATCGTCTCATATGTTTGTTAGACAATGGCTTTTCCTTACCCAGTATGTGACGAGTATACTTTTTGTTCCCATTTATTTCCAGAAAACGCAATGTGCCTTGTGTTCATTATGACCACGTGATCCCCACAGTCACCTAGATTTAAAAAGAACAAAGAAAAAAAGATTTTATAATGAAAGCCATGACTTTAAGAAAAAGTGATCTTGGTTATTTATAAAGCTTTTCAAAATCTAAACAACACATTAAAAAATATAAAACAAGTCACAGTGCAACACCAAAATCCTTGAACAGGATTTTGCTGTTCTATTCCTCTTTAACATAACATCTAAGTATAGAAAGAGTTGGCCAGACATTTGGAAAATCTCAACACTGGAAGGTAATAGAGAATATAATAAAGATGCCAATAATAACAACACATCGTTGAAAGGCAAACTATTGTTATTCCTATTGTCCTTTCCCATTAATAATCACACTTTGCTAAAATGTTTATATTAACATACCTTTAAATATCTAATACAAACTTTCCCTTAAAAATAGACGACAAAATGAAAACAATACGCATATAGAAGTAAAAAGGTATGTTTTACCAACAGGCAAATTGAAAACAAATGTAAAACATCACAACTGATTATTCTTCCCAAATTCAGAGAACAATAGAGTACTATGATCTTATGCTTAACTACTAACCCACGGCTTTTTCCACCCATATTTTAACTAGCTACATTTAAACTGCCACTCTCAATTACGACAACATGCATATCTGATAAGACAGATGGCCTAAGAATGAAAATATATGTATTAGATTAATTTTCCAGTGCAAGTACCCCTAAATTTGCCTGTTCATCTAAAAAAAAGTAATAAAATAAGTCAACATGCAGTTTTCACAGAAGTCACTGTACATTATAAGATCAAATAATCAGAAACTTTTTTTAAATGCCTATTTTAGGGGTGTCTGGGTGGCTCAATCATTAACCATTTGCCTTCAGCTCAGGTCCTGATCCAGGGTCCTGGGACTGAGCCCCATGTCCTCAGGCTCCCTGCTCAGCGGGAAGCCTGCTTCTCCCTCTCCCACTGCCCCGCTTGTGTTCCCTCTCCTGCTGTGTCTCTCTCTCTGTCAAATAAATTTTAAAAATTAAATAAATAAATGCCTATTTTACTAACAGGGAAACTTTTAAAAAGATTCTAAAAGCTTATTTATTTCAAAAAATGAAAAAATAAATATAAATAAATATCATATATGGAAACTAAGGATTACATTATCAGATTCTATGCAAAGCTTTGAATGTGAATGACCGCAATTTCAGAGAGAAGTACATAGTCTATGTGGAACAAGGATAAAGGAAAGAGGATAAAGCAGTAGGTTTTCTTTACCACAGTGAAAGGGAATCTAGAAATATAAAGGAAAGGCCCAGAAATTTACTGTGAGTGGGCTGAAAAGACAGTTTTGTGTTTGGCGAATTGCCGGAAGTTCCTAAAAGTGACGGACAGTGGGCTACTAAGGCAACTGGGCAAATGAATGAGAAAAACAAAGATGGTGAGAAGAGATCTACACCTTTTCAGAGAATACTGAAGTTACCTTAGTTCTGGAGCAGACATTTACAGCTGAAGAAGCCAAGGCCTGCTAAGATAAAGTGATCTGCCAAAGCTCTCACACCGTGTTATTTAACACCTGTTCTGGCTCTTTCCGTGACACTTATGTGGAGGAAAAATGAAATTTTTACACAAATAAAAGCTGAACTTATTTATAACATGTTACTTAAGCTTTGAGAATGCAAAAAGCACCTTAAGCTACTCCAAACAAAGTTACTCTCATTTGTAGAGATCAAAAAGGATCTTTCAAAGGACATTAGAAAGAATACTACAGAGCAGATGAAAATCACGTTTTCTCATCTCTAAGGTATGAACATCTCATCTGGGAAAAGCTATTCTCCCTCAATAACTTATACCAGATCTCTATTAAATATGTTCTTAGAAGCACTTCTCTGACTCTAAATAGAACTAACCAGCAATTAAATATTTGGGTTTTTTACTGTATTACATATTAAAACAAAAGCCAATATCATTAAAGGCTAAAATCCTGAATACAGTATAATCATTTCTGTCTAAATTTCTTGTTAAATGGACAGATTTCATTTTAAAGTTTTAACTAAAAAATTATGCTTTATAAAATGCACCAAATGAATATAAATTGGAACCCTGTTGCCTGATGAAGAGATGTTCCAAGAGAAATTTCTTCCAGATTAAAAAAAAGTAAGAGTTCAGTAAGTAATTTTTAGAATAGGAATTGTGAGTTTAGTTGTAAAAATTCTCACCTTAGATGTGTAATGTTATTTGACTCTTTTTTATAATATTCAGTGCTAAACTAAATAAATGAAATAAATTAATTAATTTAAAAAATCAGGTGCCAAATAAATTCAGACAAAATCAATCAAAGTGGAAACTCAAAAGCTTCCTGTCAGGAAACTGAAGGTCTCATGAGGAGTGACACGATCAGGGGTGTTTCTCAGTTCTATAGCTTCAGTATTTTGGCTCATTTTCTCCCCAAAGCTAGAACTCACATTTTTTTTCCTCCAAATTGCCTGGGAGAAAGGAAGTAACATTCAGTCTGTATCCTCCACATGCGAGGGCCTGAGCTCGGCCTCTCATGTTCACTTTCTGGCACTGCAAGTCTCACATCATCGAAGTGGGCTTTATCCACCTCCTCCCTCCCAGCAGCTTATTTTTTAATGAGCAAATGGAGTCAGAGGTTGAACAACTCTGCTATGACCGCATGGCTAATTAAGTGGTGAAGTTAAGATTCAAATACAATTCTAGTGACTTCAAAGACAAATTTTATCCTCTTTACTACACCAGGATGGCAAAGAGGTGGCAGGGGTAACGGCATTTGGAGGCAGTGATATCAGTCACTAACTGATCACGCACACCTTTCCACTAAGTTCTGAGGACAGCTCCGAAATCCTTCTCAACGGACTCTTCCTAGCTTAAAGTTATGTGTCACTGATGGGGGAACAGAAGGCTGGCTAAGGACAAAGCAAAAGCTGACACCCTGCAACCTTCCCTGCCCCGACTCCTGGGTGAGACATATGTGACATTCTTTAAGAAATCTCCCAACTATCTTCACGTTAATACCAGGCTAGAAGAAAAAACCTTGATGATGACAAGGCCTCAAGGCATCCAGTCTCTTATAGGCCCTCTTTAGCATATGAAAGTACTACTGAAACCTCTCTTTTCCTTACCTCCCCCAACCCCATCCTATATAACCTGCCACCCCTCACAACCCTGGGGCAGCAGCTCTTTCTGCCATGGGTCCTGTCCCTGTGTTTTAATAAACCACCATTTTGTACAAAAGAGGTCTCAAGAATTCTTTCTTGGTCATCCGCTCCGGACCGCACCCCACCGAATCTCATTTATATTCTAAGACTTCATCATCACCTTTGTACTTCACCACATACCAGTTCTTCAGATAAGGTATTCAAAGAGACCTACAGCATAGCCTCAAAATTTCTAGTCTTATTTACCAGTTCTTTCCTACACCAAAGTTCGTACAAGGTAAGCCATACGACTTGCTATACTTGCTATTCCCTGAAGAATTATTCCATTACTTCTATTCAAAACACACACACACACACACACACACACACACACAAATGTATATACAGATCCTATCTTTTCTTTGCTCCTTCCACTAGAAATACTCTCCTGACATATTTCCACTTGCTAAATTTTATCCATAAAAATTCAAGTTCCACATAAATATCAAGTTCCAAAATAAATACCAGTCCTTCCATAAAGCCTTTCCTAACACCAAAGCCAAGTCCTTTAAGTCCACAAAGATGCCTGAATTTCTCTTACGATACTGATTTAACTCTATTTTGTCCTATCGTTTGCATATTTTATTCTCCACCTACATCACAAGTTTCCTTCTGAGGATTCTTAATGTAGACTCTTATATAATGGGAGTTACCAGTCACAATAAGTGTTAAAAAAAATTCCTGGCGTTCACTTTAATGTAAATAGGGCTTGTTCTTTTTTTTTTTTTTTTTTTTGGTTTTGAACCTTTAATGAGAAAAAGAAATATATTGAGCTCAAGAACACTGTGTTTCATGTGTCACTGGGTCAAGGTATGGGAATACAAGACAGACCTAACAAACATATTATACATAAAACCATTCGTGGTTACAGACTGAAAAACTAGTGCCTGGCGCGGTTAAGTCTCGGTTTCCTCATCACTCAGCAGCATGTTAGGGATTCCGCGACTGATGGGGAACAGACGTCCAGACTCTGGGCACTGCAAAGTGCCCTCCAGCACATCCACCTCCAGCAGCAAGTGGTGCATCTGCCTCAGGAATTTCTCATCATGCTCATACCCTTCAATCGGCCCCTTGGGCACCTCGACCAGATGCAAGGTATCCGCCGCCTCCAGAAGCGCCGCCCACTCCACCTTGGGTATCATACGCGCCACGAAGTCGGGGTTGAACTCCACCGGGTTGACGCGGACCTCCGTGGCCTGGAGGCGCAGTGGGAAGCCACGGGGCCCCACCCCCCGCACATGCGAGCTCAGCAGGTTGTGGGTGAGCAGCTTCATGTCAATAGGGCTTGTTCTATCATGCCTGGCTCCCATTCAGTTCCTTTCCTAGATTACATGGGAGACACTCCTGGTTCTTACCTTAGAAATAGGACCATTCAAAATTGTCTGAGCTACTCAGATTCCATACAAGGGTAGATTCAGACGGAGATGTATATAAGCTTGGTAGGATTCTCTTCCAAATCTGCTTTATATTCCTTTTCCATTGACTGATTAATTAATCTACTTACCACTTACTAATGCCGGGTACTGTTCTTGATGTTGGGAATATAGCAATGAATGCAACCGAAATCCCTGTTCATAGTAAATCTTACATTCCAGTGGGATGAGCTAGACAATAAACAAGTAAGTAAAATACACAGTATGCCAGGAGCTGATAAATATAGGGGGGATAAAGAGTAATACAGAAGTATTATTAATTGGCACAGATTCTTGTGTTTTAACTTCCCTGGGACAAAGGTCCAGAAGTGCAACTGATATATGGTAAACTTCTGTTTAGTTTTGTAAGAAACGGCCACGTTCTTTTCCAGACTGGCTCTACCATTTTACATTCCTGCCAGCAATGTGGAAGTAATCTGGCTTCTTTGCAGCATCAATAGCATTTGTTGTTGCCACTATTTTTCATTTCAGCTGTTCTGATAGATGTGCAATGGTATCTCATTGTGGTTTTAATCTGCATTTCCCTAATAACTAATAATGAATTTTTTTACGTGTTTATTTGCCAACACATAATTGGTCATGTACTTTGCTCATTCTCTAATTATATGTTTGTTTATTTCTTGTGGGCTGTATGGTTGGCAAATATTTTCCTTCAGTCTGTAGCTTATCTTTTCATCCCCATTCACAGCACCAAATCCTTGTTTAAAAGTTCTTTGGTTTAGGGGCGCCTGGGTGGCTCAGTTAGTTAAGCATCTGCTTTCAGCTCAGGTCATGATCCCAGGGTTCTGGGATTGAGCCCTGCATCAGACTCTCTGCTCTGTGGGGAGCCTGCTTCTCCCTCTCCCTCTGCTGCTCCCCCTGCTTGTGCTCTCTCTTTCTCTCAAATAAATAGAATCTTCAAAAAAAAAAAAAAAGTTCTGTGGTTCAGCTCAGTGGTTTTAAAACTGTATTTGATAGAGATGTCAGGTTCTGAGAAGGTGACTCACAGGAGCAAGGGTCCAGCATCTTCTCCCTCCTTTGGCCAGCGCAGCACTGCTTTGCTTGGTTTTGTTTTTTTAAAGATTTACTTATTTGAGAGAGAGAGCACGCGCGTGTGGCGGGTAGCAGCAAATGGAGAGGAAGAGAGAGTCTCAAGCAGACTCTGTGCTGAGCATGGAGCCTGATACGGGGCTCTACTTCATGACCCTGAGATCATGACCTGAGTTGAAACCAAGAGTCAGACACTTAACCAAGTGCACCACTGATGCCCCCCAGTGCAGCACAGTTTTTATATATTGGGTCTCTGTACTTCCGTTTCAGAAATGTTTAAAAAATAGCGATTTCAATTTAGTGATAAATAACAAAATTTGCTTTGGTCATTATGTTTGTTTCCAGCCTTGAAAGATAAATGTCCAAATGCCTAATTCAATATTATTTTTGGCATCCCTGAACTTGAGCATAGCCAACATGACAGATGACCATGTAGGTTACCACAAAATCTACTGACTGTAAAGACACTGTGATAGGAATTAAGGTGTGTTGTTTAAATTTACCGATAATATCTAAATATTCACTTCTAAAGGAGTTAAGTATTCTGGATGTAACCTGGAACAAAACTCTCCTTCACTGCTTTGTACCGTGATATTCGAGGAGTGGAAAAATAAATGTGTAATTAAGACTGCAAAATTAACGGGGCACCTGGTTGGCTCAGTTGCTAAGTGTCTGCCTTCACTCAGGTCATGATCCCAGGGTCCTGGGATCAAGCTCTACATTGGGCTCCCTGCTCCTCCCTCTCAAGTCCCCCTGCTTGTGTTCCTGCTCTCGTCGTCTCTCTGTCAAATAAATAAATAAAACCTTAAAAAAAAAAGATTGTAAAACTAAGATGATGCAGTAATTGACATTTGAAATAAATTGACACTGAACTCAATAGTAAGAGAGAAAAATGTTAGCTTGGCACCTTTTAAAACAGCATTCCTAAACTTTTTTTTTCCTAATAAGTCCTTTCAAGATGTAAATTAGTAATACAAGGCAGAATGCTAGATGTTAGACTAGATCTAATCTAATCTTTGTTAAACTGTCTGGTGTGCTAACATTCATAATGTTAACAACTGTGTGCAACTTGTATTGTTTCATTTTATGCAGGTCAGGAGTATTTTAAGATAATCCAATAACTAGAAAATGCTAAAGAGAAGTTTCTGCTTCTTTTTAAAAATGTATTTATTTATTTATTTTTAAAAGATTTTATTAATTTGAGAGAGAGAGAAAGCATGAGTAGGAAGAGGGGCAAAGGGAGGGGAAGAGGGAGAAGCAGGCTCCCCACTAAGCAAGGAGCCCAATGTAGGGCTCGATCCCAGGACCCTGGGATTATGACCTGAGCCGAAGGCAGACATGCTGAGCCAAGCTGACCTTCTCTGCTGCTTTTAAATGATCATACAGTCCTCCTCAATATTTTGAACTGTGAGCAGCAAAAAGAATGGAATCCTCACGAAGAGTAAGTTGTAATCCTAAATTACCATGTGTCCTTTCTTTTCATTTATCAGTGACAAAGAAACATGCTCAAAAAGCTCTCGGGTCCCAAATTCAGAAGGACAGCTCTAATTAGAAAGAAGAAGGAATGCTTTTCCTAGTTCCACATTATTTCCAGCTCAACACAGACCACATTTTCCATAAAAAAAAAAGAAAATCTTGTAAGTGGAGAGCTCATTTTCTACAACACTTGACAAAGTCCACTCAACCTACAAAGCAGTTCAAATGTTATATATATCATGTTTAGATATATTACTGGCTAACTTTTATCTTTTATTTATTTATTGTTTTGTTGGCTAACTTTTAAAATCTCCTGGATATACGACCATCACTTATAGTGTTATTCTTCTGGGAAACTGTATGTCAATTTTCAAAAAAACATGTTTCCAGTGATTGTGAGCACATAATACTTGCTTAATAAGTGCTTATTAAGCCAATAAAGCACTGGGTGTGGTGCATAAACAATGAATTTTGGAACACTGAAAAGAAAAAAATATATAATGCAAAAAAAATAAACTTAGAACGTGAAATGTTTATTAAGTTGAAAATTGTTTGCAATTTAAGTCTTGACTTTAGTGACATCTTGTGGATATAAAGTTTTGCTGATTATGTTATGCATTAAAATGTATAATGAAACAAAAATAACTCTTTGTCTTTAAAATGTAAATTTTTAATTTCATAGAAATGCTATTCTCCTTTACTAGAAAAGGATGACCAGATAGGCAGCCACAAAAGCTCATCTGGTTTTCTAGCAGAATGTTCTCATTAGGTACCTAAGGAATACATTTCCAATAACGACCTGCTTACCGGAAAGCAGAACTTTAATTCAGTGAACCGGTAAGTGCTATACTTACTACTATTTCTACTTTTCCCAAATTTTGTACTGTTTGTATTTCTACAAAAACAACCTAAGAGATCTCGTATATCACCTTGTTAATAACACTGCTAAGGTTTAAAAAAAAAAAATCAGCAGGAAAACACTGTTTAAGCAGCTAAGAATCAGCACAGTAAAGTGGAATGGGTAATATTATTACCCGAGGAAACAAAGTACTTGGGTTCTGGTCCCAGTTCTATTATAATCTAGCAGCTAAGTGACAGTGAGAAAGTCACTTTATTCTTCTGATTTTAGTTTTCTCATATAAATAAAAAATAAAAAATAAATATTAAATAAAAAATAAAAAATAAATATCAAATAAAAAATAAATGAGGCAGAAAAAATATCTGAAGGCCTAAGGAATTAATTTCTATGACTTGGTAATTCGAGGACTACAGCATTCTCCTTGTCTGCCAAAAAAGATTTTTAAAGTAAAGAAATTTCTAATCAGTCATGTGTAAGTCTGCTGATCACTATTTTACTTTGGAAGTCCAAGTGCTCCTCATTATTCACAGATTCTACGTTACGAATTTGCCTATTCTCTTCAAACTTCTTTGTAATCTTAATGCCTACGGTGTTTTCTCGGTCATTTGCAGACACACGCACATCAGTGAAAAATGTGAATGGCTTGATGCACTCGTTTCAACTGAGGTCAAATAATGGAATGCACTGACTGTCTTTTGTTTCGACTCTTTTACCATAAACAAGTGTCTCTTTATGGTCCACTTAATCCTAGCCTTTTGGCATTTTTGTGCTTTTTAAAGTGCCTTTACTTTTTAAATATCCCTCAAGTCTGATGCTTAAGTGCTGTGTCGTGTTCCTAAGTGCAAGAAGGTTCCAGTGTGTCTTACAAAGAAAATGTGTGTTCAATAAGCATTATTCAGTCATGAGTTACTCTGTGGTTGGCCGTGAGGTCAACAAAATGTATGTTAAACAAGGTGTCTTTAAACAGAAACACACATAAAACAAACAAGACTATGTACTGACTGGCTGACCAAAAAATGTTGTGACCAGAGGCTCATAGGAACCTAACTCTGTGTGTCCCCTAGAAGCAATGGTCAGGCGTCCACTCTCATTGAGCACTCATGGTTACTTTAAAGACCAGACCTACAGTGAATAATGAGGACTGTGCTCATAAAACATTTTCTTGAAAGTGTCATTCCACAAAACGTTTCTGACAAGCATCTCTGAAGGACCAGACATTGTACTAAGTGCTTGCAGAACAAAGATCACCATGACAGAATCCTTACATTCAAATTCTGTACTTAAAGACGGCTCGGGCTGTGGGCTTACTGTGAAATTTTCATTAAGGGAAGAGAAAGATGAGGACAGCAAGTAAGAGAAATGGAGGAACTCCTATGTTCTTGCTCTTACCCAAATCAAACCATCTACACATCTTTTCCTCCTCGGTCCACAGATCCCAAATCTAACTTAGCTGAAATGCTACAGCCCTGATTGAAAGTAATTTCTTCATTCTCAAAACTAGTATTCATGAATGCATATATCCACTCAAAAAGCATTTATGCTGTCCAACTATGTGTCAAACACTATTCTAGGCATTTCTAGCTGTGAAAAATTCAGGCAAAGTTCCTGTCCTTTTAGAACTTCGTCTAGTAGAGGGAGGTGGATGATGCACATTTATATAGTATGTGCGATCAGTGAATGCTAATATTTTTTAAAAGGCAACATAAAGTATAGTAAGTGAAAGGGGGAGCTGACGGAGGCATTGGGTTAAGGTCTCTCTCAGGATGTAAGTAGGAGAAGTCTGAAAGATGTGAACGAGCAAAGCATAAATCTGGAAAAGCCATAAATCTGGAAAATCCCATGCAGGCAGCGAAAACAAAATGTGAAAAGGCCCTAAGGCAAAAATGTGTTGGCAGGTATATTAATGAAACAGTAGTAAGCCTTAAGTGGATTACTCAAGGGAGGTAGGAAATAAACTCACGGAGATAACAGGGACCACACCATGTAGTTCCTTGTAAGGCACTGACAGAACTTTGGCTTTTGCTTTGACTCTCATTTGGAAAAGATAATTGTAATTGATCTGGGGAGAAAAGACCCTACTGGGGCAAGAACAGAGGCAAGGAGATCAGTGAGGAGGCTTTTGGAATAATCCAGATTAGAGAGTACAGTGGTTTAAAATTACAGTAGAAGAGAGAGTTAATGAGAAGTGACTAAATTTCAGATATATATATATTTCTTTCGGGTACATATATTTTTTCATATACACACACATATATATATACACATAGACACACACACTTTACAGGGAGTTGAACAAAGAGCAGTCAAAAATGAAGATAAGACTTTTGACTAGAGTAAGAAAAAGACTAGAGAAGCTGTTAATTGATATGGGGAAACTAGAAATAACAGGTTGGTATGGGTGGGGGAAATCCAAGAAGTAAGTATCTCCAAGTTAAACACATGTAACATGCTGGAGATGTCTACCAGACACCTAAGAACATTTGCTGAGTAGCAATATGGTTATATAAGTCTGGAATACAGGAAAAAGGTCAAAAATGAAGATATAAATTTGGGAGCTATAAGCATAATAAAAGATATTAAAGATAGAGATACGAAACTGAATGTGATTACTTAATGAATGTGATGGGATCCAATGACCAGGTTCTAGAGCACTCCTAATTTTTAATGAGAGAAGACTGGGCAATTAGAAAGTTGACAAGAATAAAGGAACTGGGAAGGAGGAACTAACAAGAGAATGCGTCCAAGAACAAATGAAGAACGTGTTTAATAAGAAAGTTCTTTACACGAAAACTAGCCTGGACTCCCCAAAAGGTTAACTGCAAGAAGAAAATAAGACAAGGATTATTCTTTTTTTTTTTTTTAAGATTATTTATTTATTTATTTGACAGAGATCACAAGTAGGCAGAGAGGCAGGCAGAGAGAGAGGAAGGGAAGCAGGCTCCCCGCTGAGCGGACAGCTCAATGATGCAGGGCTCGATCCCAAGACTCCAGGATCATGCATGCCCTGAGCTGAAGGCAGAGGATTCAACCCACTGAGCCACCCGGGCACTCTAGACAGGATTATTCCATATTAAAAAGATTAGCGGCGCTTGGGTGGCTCAGTCATTAAGCATCTGCCTTCCGCTCCAGTCATGATTCCAGGATCCTGGGATCAAGCTCCCACATCGGGCTCCCTGCTTGGCAGGAACCCTGCTTCTCCCTCTCCCACTCCCTCTGCTTGTGTTCCCTCTCTTGCTGTCTCTCTCTCTCTCTCTCTCTGTCGAATAAATAAATAAAATCTTAATAAATAAATAAACAAATAAATAGACTATGGGAACATAACGACTGAAGGCAATACATAAACCTTGGTTGGATCCTGATCTAAAAAAAATTAACAGCTATAAAGAACATTCTTGGAACTACTAAAGAAATTTGAAAATGCACCAGATATTAAACTACACGATTAAATCATGTTTATTTTGTTATGTGTGATAATGGCTTTTTGGTTATATAGGGAAGTATTCTTATTCTTAGAAGACATAAGCTGAAGCATTCAGGGGGATTTACTATGACATCTGCAACTTATTTTCCAATGATTGAGTAAAAAATTACATAGCAAATTATGTATTAAATATAACATATATATTAGATGGTAAATTATAACTGTAATCTGGGTGGAGGGTATAAAATCACTGTACTACTCTTTGAGCTTTTCTGAAAATGTGAAAACTTTCACAATAAAAGTTACAAAAATGTAAAGGGCCAATAACTCAGTGGAAATATGGTCAAAAGACACGTACAGACATTTCACTGAAGAAGAAATGATAAAAGGTCAATAAAGAGAAAAGGATACACAGCACCAATTGCAATCAGGACAATGCAAAACAATCAAGAGACTGTATTTCCCGTCTACCAGAGTAGTCAAACTTAAAGAGAATGAAAACATCAAGTGTTACTGAAGAGGAGGGATAATACAAGTTCTCTAGGACATCAGCATAAAGACTAACTAGTTCCCCATACACTTTTGAACCCAGTAACTCCTGTCCTGTAGACACACCTCGGAGAAACTCTTCCACATATGCACTGGGGAAAAGGTACAAGAATGCTGACAGTAATATTGTTTGTAATGGGAAAAAAAATTGGAAATAACCCAAATGTTGAGTATGTGCGTGTTTACTTCATCATTATAACTGTTGATTTTCTTTAAAAATGTTACATATATTTAAATAGGGATTTATTGGGCGCCTGGGTGGCTCAGTGGGTTAAGCCGCTGCCTTCGGCTCAGGTCATGATCTCAGGGTCCTGGGATCGAGTCCCGCGTCGGGCTCTCTGCTCAGCGGGAAGCCTGCTTCCTCCTCTCTCTCTCTGCCTGCCTCTCTGCCTCCTTGTGATCTCTGTCTGTCAAATAAATAAATAAAATCTTAAAAAAATAAATAAATAAATAAATAGGGATTTATTTACAACTTCATGATTCAAAAAGTTGAATGCAACTTTTTGCAGTTGATCAACTGCAAAAAATGTTGACAGGTCAAAAAAGATGAACAGTAAGAGGTGACACCTAGATCTTGCTGGGTGGTCCCTGAACTGCCAGGTTAAGTGAAGTCAATCAAAGCTACATGTAATAAGCAAAAGTCTTTTAGTATCAACACAATTTTTTTCTTTTGTTTTCAAAAAAGGTTACAGAAAATCAAATTTACCAATTAAAAACAGTAAACTTTTCATGTCGAGTTAGCTCTATCCATCTTTCTAGAGGAAAAGGTTTTTAGAAGAGAAGGCAAACTTATTTCTTCATTTTCAGAAACTCTACTCAAATGCACATAACCATATGAAGAAACATGTAAGAGTGAACATCTGATTTATAGTCTCAATCAGGAAATCTGAGAATGAAAGGAGGACTACTGATAATTTGCTATTGTAACGGCATGAAATGGGGCTCAGGCAAAGTGGTCTGTATGGTTTTTTTATGAATAAACCAAACTCATTTTAGTGCCCCAGTAGGTTTTTTTTGCAAGAATGGAATAAGGGATTGTAGCAAAAAAAGAGGTCCTCAGAAGTAGTTCAGGCAGATTTCTTCAAGATTCTATTCTGGTATGAAAATTATGGTTACTAGTGACAGATCTAAAATGATACTCACTCAGTTGATGGTATATAGGTTTATGCAGTCCTTGAAGTTTAGTTGATGCCACAGCAGCCAGTTTGCCAGGGGGCTGCATTTTCCCATCTAAAAGATACCAAACCCGAGCAAAAGTGGCCCATTGCTGGGGGAGGAAAAAGACAGAGAGAAAACAAAGAAAATTCTAATTAAAATGGAAATAATCAAATTTATTATTATATACTATCACATAATATTCTACAGTTAGCATCAATAATAGATCAAAAAGATCCTTTGATTGCTTAATTAAATTTGTTTGTTTTGTTTTCATCTCTATTTCTGGAAAAGGAGGTTCTTTTTTCATTCTACAAAATTTAAACACAGTAATTTTTCCTGACTGCTTTTCTATCTGCAATGTGGATGACACTTTATTTATTTATTTAATTTTTAAAAAGATTTTATTTATTCGACAGAGAGACAGCAAGAGAGGGAACACAAGCAGGGGGAGTGGGAGAGGGAGAAGCAAACTCCCCGCTGAGCAGGGAGCCCAACGTGGGGCTTGATCCCAGGACCCTAGGATCATGTCCTGAGTTGAAGGCAGACACTTCATGACTGAGCCACCCAGGCGCTCCCAATGATGCTTTATTTAAAACATTTCAAAGATATATTTTCCTTTATACTATGGCATTTTCTGGAATGGTAATGAGAAACTCTTACGAAAGTAGAAACTGTTTATAAAGGTCTTCAAAATTGTTTCGAGACTGACAGATATATTAAACTGGAAGATGAGTGACCAAGTGGGAACAGAAGACTATTCAGAAGTTCAATTCCATGGGAGAATACAGTAACAGAATATAGGTAGACAAGTACAGATGGATGATGCTGAATAAACTTAAATTTTAAATAGCTGCTTAGACATTTTTAAGCTGCCTCAGGCATACACCATTGTCTTTGCGGTACTCACCAGTAACATCAAATTCTAAGAAAATTCCAACCCAGAAAGATCTCAACCAGATGTTTTCTCTATGCATATACATAAGTTGCTGAAAAATGCTGGAAAAAATACAACAAAGCTAACTGGTTTTACTTTAAGTTTTATTATTACAAACTTCATATCAGCTTCTAAACTGCTCACCATTTCTGTTTTTCTCCTCTCTCACTTTTCTAGTTTCTATCTTGTTCTCTTCACACATCTTTTGTCAGGTTTATCTCTTAAGTATTTCATACATTTTGATGCCACTGTAAATGGCATTGTATTTTTAATTTAAATTTGATTGACTGTTGCTAGTATATAGACATACACTTCATTTTTTGCATGTTGGTCTTATAACCAGCAGCCTGCTAAACTTATGTATCAGATCTAATAGCTTTTCTTAGATTCCATCTGATTTTTTATATAATCATGTTGTTATGTTATCAGCACAAGGGAGAGAGAGGGAGAAGCAGGCTCCCTGCTGAGCAAGGATCCCAATGCATGGTTCGATCCCAGGATCCCAGAATCATGACCTGAGCTGAAGGCAGATGCTTAACCGACTGAGCCACCCAGGGACCCCCAAATATTATGCATTTCTATAACATATGAGGAAATTATAAAATTGAACATATACTAGTCATTCGATATGAAGGAATTATAAATAGCTTTTATCTTTGATAAATGGTATTGGGATTGTATTTCTTAAAAGAATCCTTATAGAGAAGATACTGAAATACTTATTTATGAAATAATAGGAGTCTGAGATTCACCTCAAATTCATAAGGAAGGGAAAGAAGTAAATGGGGGTACAAAGGCTATGAGGTTTTTGAAACTAAGTGATACCTACTTTTATATGTGAAATTCTCCATAATAAAGTTAAACAACAACAACAACAACAAACCTTCCTGACCTCACTTATCCACTGCTTCATTTCTTTCCTCTTTTATGGCAAAATTCTTCCAAAGAGGTTGTCTTTATTCTAATTTGTCTCTCCTCATTCTCTCTTTAACCTACTCCAGTCTGGCCTCCCATACCTGTCGCCCTCACTCTACCGCCTGCCAAAGTTACCAGGACCTTCATGTCACTAGATTTAGTGGACATCCACTGTCCAATTCTAAGCTTTCAGTATAGGTGATCATTTCCTCCTCCAGGGTATTCTTTCCTGACTTGATTCCAGGACACCACCCTCTGTGGGTTTTTTCCCCTGCTTTGCTTGTTCTCTTACCTTTTGCCTCTGAAATGTTGAAATGTCCCAGAGTTCAGTTCTCGGCCCTTCTCACTTCTCAATACATACTTCCTCAAAGACTACAACCAGACTCATAAGTTGAAATGCCACTTTCATGCTTAGGACTCTCAAATGCAGAAAGTTACATCTATAGCCTGGATCTTTAACCTGAACTCTACACTTGTCTCCAGCTTGTCCACTTGGCACCTGCACTACAGTGTTTTTTAAACCATATGTAGTTTTGTAGACTAGTTTTTCCCCATTCCATTGCAGATCCATTATTCTGATTAAAAAAACCCAAACTTTGTTTAAAAAAATTAAAATAGTCCCATATTATCCAATTGCTATGAACGTTTTAAAAATGTTTATTTCCTGTATTTGGCTCATCCAGGAGAGGTTAACAAGTAGTTCAAGAAAGAAATCACATTTGGAGCAGAACTGGGCTAAGAAGCATCTCAGACCAACATACCCAACACTGAACTCCTGCTCTTACACCTGAAACCGGCTTCAATCTCAGCCTTCCCTATCTCAGTTGAGGGCACACCCTTCCCCTCACCGAAACAGAAAACCTTGGAGTAACCCTGGTTTCTTCTTTTGCTGTCAGCTCACATTCAATCCTTCAGGAAATCCTTTTGGCTCCACCTTCAAACACAATCTGACCACTTTTCAACACTACGCTGTTCCTAGTTTGGTTTGTGCCACCATCACGTTTAGCCTCAATTACTGCAGTTGGTCTCCAAACGGATTTTTCCACCAATCCCCATTTCTGAACAGTCTAAACTCAGCGGCCAGAGCGCTCCTTTTCACACCTAAGTGACATCATGTTACTCCCTGACTCCAAATCTTTTCAGCGGATCCTCACTTTACTCAGTAATGAAAAAATCCTCACCATGATCCACAATGCCCTGTCTGACCCACCCTATTACTCTGACCTTTTCTCCGAATACCCTATCCGGGGGCGGGGAGCGGGGAGACAAGAAAAGTCCTGGCTGAAAAGAGAAGAAGTGCCCAGAGAACGACGAGCAGCAGCCACAATCACGACCCTCGTTTGTGCTTTCCCGAGGCATCCTGGCCCAGAGACTCAGATTTCCTGCCGACTCAGCATCACTAAGTCCACCTAAGCCACTGCCTTCCTTTTCCCGGTGTAATGAATTCCTTCAACCTACAAGATTTCGAGCTCACCTGTGGAGCCTTAGAGAAACTAGACATGTTTCCCCAGCAGCAGCACCGTCCTTTCCTCGGGATCAAGGCCAGACCTCAGCGTCACTGGCCCGGCGGGAAACGTATAAACCCAAGCATGACAGTTCCTAGGCCTGCCAGGCTTCGTCGGCTTCTCTGCTCTTCCTGGGTCTCCTCCAATCTTCCCATGGTAGCAGTTTCATTATGAAAGGAGGAAATAATGCAGTTACCGAAAGAATAACTCCCCGAAAGAACCCACCGGCCGGAAAAGCTGCAGCAAACAGACGGAAGGTGCACAATTTCCAGCCGACCTAAAGTGGAAGGGAACCGGAAGTACATCAGTAGCGCGCGACGATTTGGATGTGGAAACAGGGACTTGAAACAGTAGTTCAGCTCTAAGGAGATGGATCGGTACCTGCTCCTTGTGATCTGGGGAGAAGGAAAAGTCCAGTCCGCAGCAGGTGGGGAGGCGGAGCATGGGCCTGAGGGGTCGTCCGTTGAGGGTACCGAGAAGCTGCCGGGTAAGCGCGGGGCTGAGAATGAGCGGGAATGGCTTTCGGGGAGGGAAGAAATTTAAGTTTGCGATTAGGTTCTGCAGGGGAGGGACCTATCTCGAGTTCTCCCGGGCATTTGTTTCTCTCTGCGATCGGCCCGGTAAGGGCTGGCAAATGTCGTTATCTTCATGGAAAAATAGGGACAGATTTGTGGATGCAAAATTCCAGCTCTCAGAAGTTCTTAGCACAGTAAAAATTTAACTGAACAATTCTCTGCGCCTTAGCAATGGAATGTGTGCTTGTTGGAAATATATGCATTTAGTAGTGTTTCCGCCTTCTGTGTGTTCCAAATGCAGGTAATACAAAAAGGAACAAGATGGAAAAGGGTCTTATTCTCCTAGATTTTACATCCTAATGGGAGGAGACATCCCACACATAAACTAAGCTTAAAAAAAAAATGGTAAATTTAAAAACAATTGTAACCGTTTGAGATTGCACTCCTTTTTGGTGTTTCTGTCTGTAATCCGTATTGCATTTTATTTGTTTTGACTGGGCAAGCGTTTTGAGGAGAAAATGAATGTGGTTGTGTACAGAGTATTGTGACAGTTTCTATTCTCCGCTTTAAATTCTTTGGGGAGATTGTTGGATTTGTGTTAACTGACTAGCATGTACAAACTGGGCACCTTTCCTGTTTTCTCTGTTTGCATTTAATTTATTATATTGAAACTAAGACAGTTTGTAGTTCTTTTATGTACAACATAAAATTTTCTGTGTACAACATATTCTTGAGAGTCTCTGATGTTGAAATTGGAATATGCCTAGATTGCATAACTCTCGAGCCCAATGAGTTAGTATGTCTTTGCTTTTTCAGCTTTAACAGCAGCAAATGTTTATCATCTCCTGAAAAGAAGCATTAGAGCTTCAATGAATCCAGAAGATAGTACTTTTCCCGGTAAGTATAACAGAAGCCCCTTATTTCTCTGACACTGCATTTGTACTGGAAGTAAATGTAATTAATTTGATCACTTAAAGGTACAAGAGATATTTTTGACTGTGCATAAATCACTGGGATAGTGGCTGAAAAAACTGAGCTGCAAACTGAAAAAGATGATATCCCTCTCTTGTTGCTGCTTGAATGTAATTAAGTTGTATGAAATTTATTTTAGGTTCTCAGTTTAACTTTTGTTCCCTTTATAGAATTTTCTTGCCCATCTTTAGATCCATATAAAATAGGGTTAAGTGGCATTATAAGAAGGATTTGCAATTTTTTTCCTAAGTACACATACATTATTAATGCTTTTACATCCATTTCTTACCATTTTTTTCTACCCTTACTTCTTACTGATTCTCTTAAAAGCACAATGATCTTATCTCCATTCTTATCTGTTTTAAATTTTGCTAAGTATTTGTCTTTTTTGACCACCATTTGTTTTGTAAAACTCTTTTTCTCAAAAAAAAAACACAAAAAACTTTTTCTCTTGTGGTTTCTATTGGCATTATACAAATCCATCAGCTTATTATTATTTTTTTTAATCAATATCTTCTCTTTTACTCCCTCTTCTTGGACTCTGAAAGTGTCATGCAAAGACTCAGAGAAAGAGATAACCAAAACAGGCCAAGGCCTAAAAGCGAAAGGAAGCTTCTGGAGATGCTAGGATAGGGTGCTCGTTTTGATAATGTTGTAATTCTCGTGACTGGACTGTCTGTTCCTTTCTGTCTTCTTTCATTAGAGAACCTCTAGTTTGTCAGGTTTAAGCTGTCACCCTTGGGAAGTTATTTCTAATGTTTTTGTACTTCCCTAGTCGATTTGCCCACTTGCGGTAGTACTCATTAATTTTTCAAGTTGGTATAATTTATGTCAGTACTACTATTACTGCAAGAAAGATTTTTCACGTGTGCCTTGAAAGTATATGTTAAAGAGCTTTTGGAGCATTCTAGGAATTCTCATGGTAACTTTCACTTCCTGTTTGGGTGGATAGACATTTCTTATCCATGCAGTCCTTGTTTGCCCAGTAATCTGAGCCTATGTCGGTGACTGCATGCTGAAGCCATGCAAAGCAATCCTAATATAAAATCAATGGGAAAAATAATCACAATTGCTCCATGACATTTTTTTTTTAAAGATTTTATTTATTTATTTGACAGATTGAGATTACAGGTAGGCAGAGAGGCAGGCAGAGAGAGAGGAGGAAGCAGGCTCCTTGCTGAACAGAGAGCCCGGTGTGGGGCTCCATCCCAGGACTCTGAGATCATGACCTGAGCCGAAGGCAGAGGCTTTAACCCACTGAGCCACCCAGGCGCCCCTCCATGACATTTTTTTGTCAAAACATTAAAAACTCTCTCACTATTGGTTATACATGTAGAGGAAATGGGGGGAAAAAAACCCACGGTAAAACTTATAGTTATTTCATAGGCTGTAATCGATGCATTAAAAGCATTGAGAATTAAACTTTTTTCTTTTTCTTTTTGTAAAGACTTTATCCAGAGTAGTTTGAACAGTGCTTGTCACTTTCTTGTCATCGTATAACTTGGGATATAGAGTGAGCATCTCTTCTATGTTTTGGTGAATTGCCGTACTCTTGAGTTTGTATTGGCTTCCGATGTTTTATCCTTTGCACTTTTAATGTTGTGGCATTCCTTTCATTCAAAGGTATTTGCCAGCGTCATTTTCTCTGAAATGTTTTCGTTCTTTCTGTCACAATGTTTTTATTACAGCAGCTATTTCTAGAATCTATTTACATTAGATTTGAAAAATCACTTTTGGTGTTACCACTTCTTGTGGGTTTTTTGCTGCAGTTTTTTTTTTTTTTTTAATTTTATTTTTTACAAACATATATATTTTTTTCCCCCAGGGGTACAGGTCTGTGAATCGCCAGGTTTACACACTTCACAGCACTCACCATAGCACATGCCCTCCCCAATGTCCATAACCCCACCCCCCCAACCCCCCTCCCCCCAGCAACCCTCAGTTTGTTTTGTGAGATTAAGAGTCACTTATGGTTTATCTCCCTCCCAATCCCATCTTGCTTCATTTACTCTTCTCCTACCCCCTTAACCCCCCATGTTGCTTCTCCTCTCCCTCATATCAGGGAGATCATATGATAGTTGTCTTTCTCCGATTGACTTATTTCGCTAAGCATGATAGCCTCTAGTTCCATCCACATTGTCGCAAATGGCAAGATTTCATTTCTTTTGATGGCTGCATAGTATTCCATTGTGTATATATACCACATCTTCTTTATCCATTCGTCTGTTGATGGACATCTAGGTTCTTTCCATAGTTTGGCTATTGTAGACATTGCTGCTATAAACATTCGGGTGCACGTGCCCCTTCGGATCACTACATTTGTATCTTTAGGGTAAATACCCAGCAGTGCAATTGCTGGGTCATAGGGTAGTTCTATTTTCAACATTTTGAGGAACCTCCATGCTGTTTTCCAGAGTGGTTGCACCAGCTTGCATTCCCACCAACAGTGTAGGAGGGTTCCCCTTTCTCCGCATCCTTGCCAGCATCTGTCATTTCCTGACTTGTTAATTTTAGCCATTCTGACTGGTGTGAGGTGGTATCTCATTGTGGTTTTGATTTGTATTTCCCTGATGCCGAGTGATATGGAACACTTTTTCATGTGTCTGTTGGCCATCTGGATGTCTTCTTTGCAGAAATGTTTGTTCATGTCTTCTGCCCATTTCTTGATTGCATTATTTGTTCTTTGGGTGTTGAGTTTTCTAAGTTCTTTATAGATTCTGGACACTAGCCCTTTATCTGATATGTCGTTTGCAAATATCTTCTCCCATTCTGTCAGTTGTCTTTTGGTTTTGTTAACTGTTTCCTTTGCTGTGTAAAAGCTTTTGATCTTGATAAAATCCCAATAGTTCATTTTTGCCCTTGCTTCCATTGCCTTTGGCGATGTTCCTAGGAAGATGTTGCTGCGGCTGAGGTCAAAGAGGTTGCTGCCTGTGTTCTCCTCAAGGATTTTGATGGATTCCTTTCTCACATTGAGGTCCTTCATCCATTTGGAGTCTATTTTCGTGTGTGGTATAAGGAAATGATCCAATTTCATTTTTCTGCATGTGGCTATCCAATTTTCCCAACACCATTTATTGAAGAGGCTGTCTTTTTTCCATTGGACATTCTTTCCTGCTTTGTCGAAGATTAGTTGACCAAAGAGTTGAGGGTCTATTTCTGGGCTCTCTATTCTGTTCCATTGATCGATGTGTCTGTTTTTGTGCCAGTACCATGCTGTCTTGATGATGACAGCTTTGTAATAGAGCTTGAAGTCCGGAATTGTGATGCCACCAACTCTGGCTTTCTTTTTCAATATTCCTTTGGCTATTCGCGGTCTTTTCTGGTTCCATATAAATTTTAGGATTATTTGTTCCATTTCTTTGAAAAAAATGGATGGTACTTTGATAGGAATTGCATTAAATGTGTAGATTGCTTTAGGTAGCATAGACATTTTCACAATATTTATTCTTCCAATCCAGGCGCATGGAACATTTTTCCATTTCTTTGTGTCTTCCTCAATTTCTTTCATGAGTACTTTATAGTTTTCTGTGTATAGATTCTTAGTCTCTTTGGTTAGGTTTATTCCTAGGTATCTTATAGTTTTGGGTGCAATTGTAAATGGGATGGACTCCTTAATTTCTCTTTCTTCTGTCTTGTCGTTGGTGTAGAGAAATGTGACTGATTTCTGTGCATTGATTTTATATCCTGACACTTTACTGAATTCCTGTACAAGTTCTAGCAGTTTTGGAGTGGAGTCTTTTGGGTTTTCCACATATAGTATCATATCATCTGCGAAGAGTGATAGTTTGACTTCTTCTTAGCCGATTTGGATGCCTTTAATTTCCTTTTGTTGTCCGATTGCTGAGGCTAGGACTTCTAGTACGATGTTGAATAGCAGTGGTGATAACGGACATCCCTGCCGTGTTCCTGACCTTAGCAGAAAAGCTTTCAGTTTTTCTCCATTGAGAATGATATTTGCGATGGGTTTTTCGTAGATGGCTTTGATAATATTGAGGTATGTGCCCTCTATCCCTACACTTTGAAGAGTTTTGATCAGGAAGGGATGCTGTACTTTGTCAAATGCTTTTTCAGCATCTATTGAGAGTATCATATGGTTCCTGTTCTTTCTTTTATTAATGTGTTGTATCACATTGATTGATTTGTGGATGTTGAACCAACCTTGCAGACCTGGAATAAATCCCACTTGGTCATGGTGAATAATCCTTTTAATGTACTGTTGAATCCTATTGGCTAGTATTTTGGTGAGAATTTTTGCATCTGTGTTCATCAAGGATATTGGTCTGTAGTTCCCTTTTTTGATGGGATCCTTGTCTGGTTTTGGGATCAAGGTGATGCTGGCCTCATAAAATGAGTTTGGAAGTTTTCCTTCCATTTCTATTTTTTGGAACAGTCTCAGGAGAATAGGAATTAGTTCTTCTTTAAATGTTTGGTAGAATTCCCCCTGGAAGCCGTCTGGCCCTGGGCTTTTGTTTGTTTGGAGATTTTTGATGACTGTTTCAATCTCTTTACTGGTTATGGGTCTGTTCAGGCTTTCTATTTCTTCCTGGTTCAGTTGTGGTAGTTTATATGTCTCTAGGAATGCATCCATTTCTTCCAGATTGTCAAATTTGTTGGCATAGAGTTGCTCATAATATGTTCTTATAATTGTCTGTATTTCTTTGGTGTTAGTTGTGATCTCTCCTCTTTCATTCATGATTTTATTTATTTGGGTCCTTTCTCTTCTCTTTTTGATAAGTCTGGCCAGGGGCTTATCAATCTTATTAATTCTTTCAAAGAACCAGCTCCTAGTTTCGTTGATTTGTTCTATTGTTTTTTTGGTTTCTATTTCATTGATTTCTGCTCTGATCTTTATGATTTCTCTTCTCCTGCTGGGTTTAGGGTTTCTTTCTTGTTCTTTCTCCAGCTCCTTTAGGTGTAGGGTTAGGTTGTGTACTTGAGACCTTTCTTGTTTCTTGAGAAAGGCTTGTATTGCTATATATTTTCCTCTCAGGACTGCCTTTGTTGTGTCCCACAGACTTTGAACCGTTGTATTTTCATTATCATTTGTTTCCATGAATTTTTTCAATTCTTCTTTAATTTCCTGGTTGACCCATTCATTCCTTAGAAGGATGCTGTTTAGTCGCCATGTATTTGGGTTCTTTCCAAATTTCCTCTTGTGATTGAGTTCTAGCTTCAGAACATTGTGGTCTGAAAGTATGCAGGGAATGATCCCAATCTTTTGATACCGGTTGAGACCTGATTTAGGACCCAGGATGTGATCTATTCTGGAGAATGTTCCATGTGCACTAGAGAAGAATGTGTATTCCGTTGCTTTGGGATGAAATGCTCTGAATATATCTGTGATATCCATCTGGTCCAGTGTGTCATTTAAGGCCTTTATTTCCTTGTTGATCTTTTGCTTGGATGATCTGTCCATTTCAATGAGGGGAGTGTTAAAGTCCCCTACTATTATTGTATGATTGTCGATGTGTTTCTTTGATTTTGTTATTAATTGGTTTATATAGTTGGCTGCTCCCACGTTAGGGGCATAGATATTTACAATTGTTAGATCTTCTTGTTGGACAGATCCTTTGAGTATGATATAGTGTCCTTCCTCATCTCTTATTATAGTCTTTGGCTTAAAATCTAATTGATCTGATATAAGGATTGCCACTCCTGCTTTCTTCTGATGTCCATTAGCATGGTAAATTCTTTTCCACCCCCTCACTTTAAATCTGAAGGTGTCTTCGGGTTTAAAATGAGTTTCTTATAGGCAACATATAGATGGGTTTTGGTTTTTTATCCATTCTGATACCCTGTGTCTTTTGATTGGGGCATTTAGCCCATTAACATTCAGGGTAACTATTGAGATATGAATTTAGTGCCATTGTATTGCCTGTAAGGTGACTGTTATTGTATTTTGTTTCTGTTCCTTTCTGATCTACTACTTTTAGGCTCTCTCTTTGCTTAGAGGACCCCTTTCAATATTTCCTGTAGAGCTGGTTTGGTGTTTGCAAATTCTTTCAGTTTTTCTTTGTCCTGGAAGCTTTTAATCTCTCCTTCTATTTTCAATGATAGCCTAGGTGGATATAGTATTCTGGGCTGCATGTTTTTCTCATTTAGTACTCTGAATATATCATGCCAGCTCTTTCTGGCCTGCCAGGTCTCTGTGGATAAGTCTGCTGCCAATCTAATATTTTTACCATTGTATGTTACAGACTTCTTCTCCCGGGCTGCTTTCAGGATTTTCTCTTTGTCACTAAGACTTGTAAATTTTACTCTTAGGTGACGGGGTGTGGACCTATTCTTATTGATTTTGAGGGGGTTCTCTGAACCTCCTGGATTTTGATGTTTGTTCACTTTTCCATATTGGGGAAATTCTCTCCAATAATTCTCTCCAATATACCTTCTGCTCCCCTCTCTCTTTCTTCTTCTTCTGGAATCCCAATTATTCTAATGTTGTTTCTTCTTATGGTGTCACTTATGTCTCGAATTCTTCCCTTGTGATCCAGTAGCTGTTTGTCCCTCTTTTGCTCAGCTTCTTTATTCTCTGTCATTTGGTCTTCTATATCGCTAATTCTTTCTTCTGCCTCATTTATGCTAGCAGTGAGAGCCTCCATTTTTGATTGCACCTCATTAATAGCTTTTTTTATTTCAACTTGATTAGATTTTAGTTCTTTTATTTCTCCAGAAAGGGCTTTTATATCTCCTGAGAGGGTTTCTCTAATATCTTCCATGACTTTTTCGAGCCCAGCTAGAATCTTGAGAATCGTCATTCTGAACTCTAGATCTGACATATTACCAATGTCTGTATTGATTAGGTCCCTAGCCTTCGGTACTGCCTCTTGTTCTTTTTTTTGTGGTGAATTTTTACGCCTTGTCATTTTGTCCAGATAAGAGTATATGGAGGAACAAGTAAAATACCAAAAGGGTGGCAACAACCCCAGGAAAATATGCTTTAGCCAAATCAGAAGAGATCCCAAATCGTGAGGGGGGGTAAGGGGATAAAAAGAGGTTCAGAAAGAAAAAAAAAAAAAAGAAAAAAGAAACAAATAAAAAAAGAAAACCAATAATGAAAAAAATATAAAAAGGAAAAAAATATATATATTAGATAAACTAGTTAAAAAACGTTAAAAAAGAAAAGGTTAAAAGTTTAAAAATTTAGCAGAAGAAGAGAAAAAAAATTGAAAAAGAAAAAAAAATTAACTGCATGGCTAAAGAATCATGGGGAGAAAGCCATGAGTTCCGTGCTTTGCTTTCTCCTCCTCTGGAATTCCGCTGCTCTCCTTGGTATTGAAACTGCACTCCTCGTAAGTGAACTTGGTCCTGGCTGGGTTTCTTGTTGATCTTCTGGGGGAGGGGCCTGTTGTAGTGATTCTCAAGTGTCTTTGCCCCAGGCGGAGTTGCACCGCCCTTACCAGGGGCCGGGCTGAGTAATCCGCTTGGGTTTGCTTTCGGGAGCTTTTGTTCCCTGAGCGCTTTCCGTAGAGTCCGGAGGACGGGAATGAAGATGGCGGCCTCCCGGTCTCTGGTCCGGAGGAGCCGAGAGCCCGGGGTCCCACTCCTCAGTGCGCCCTCAGAGAACAGCGCCCAATTACTCCCGTCACCCTGGCCTCCGGCCGCGCTCCGAGCTCACCGAGCCTGCGACCGGTTCAAGGTAACCCCGAGCTGTGAGCTCACTCCTCGGCTCTGTCTCTGTAGCCGGCTTCCCGGTTCTAATACCTGCAAGCTCTGCGACACTCAGACACCCCGATCCTTCTGTGACCCTGCGGGACCTGAGGCCATGCTGACCCCGCGTGGGCTTCACCCCGGTTTAGCCTCTGGAGCGATGTCCCTCAGTGGAACAGACTTTTAAAAGTCCTGATTTCGTGCTCCGTTGCTCCGCCGCTTGCTGGGAGCCGGCCCCTCCCCCCACGGTCTATCTTCCCGTCGCTTTGGATTCTCTTCTCCGCCAGTCCTACCTTTCAGAAAGTGGTTGATTTTCTATTTCTAGAATTGCTGTTCTTCTTCTCTTCGATCTCCCATTGGATTTGTAGGTGTTTGCAATCTTTAGATAAGCTATCTAGCTGATCTCCCGCAACCTGAAGTAGTCTCAGCCTGCTGCTTCTCCGCCATCTTGACTCCTCAGCTTTTGCTCCAGTTTTATTTATATTTTATTTTTTCCCTTTTGCCCATTTCCTCTTCCTATTACCTATTTTTGTAAAATATCGTGGATTTATCACTGGGAGAAAAGAAGGAAACACAATTACACGTTTGTCTTCTATTCATATGAGCTGAATGAAAAACAAATGTGCAGTGACCAATCAGCAAACTTGGACAGTAGCAATGCGATCGGTTGCTGGTCGTGATACACATCTTTGGTTTATGTAGTGATTTGCAATCCGAGAGGCTAGCAGTGAAGTTTTACTTTATGCGATTATGGTTAATTAATAAGCCTTGGTAACTGGAGTTTGAACCATGTTTTGGGAGACCAGGAGTTCTTGAAACCATGGTAACTGAAATCTGCATATCAGAACCATGCAAAGAACCGCCTGCATTGAATTTCTTACCCTGGGAGCATTATTGCTCTCAGTCATGTGGCAAGTCTGAGAAACTGAAAGTGCAATTGAGCTGTAATCTATTATAATTGATTATAATTGAGCTAGGGCTGGAGAGGTAGGCATAGCTATGTGGAGGACTTTGTAAATCATGTCGGGGTGTTCGGACTTTTTCATAACAATAATTAGACATTAAAGGCTTTAAGGAAGGAGGAGACGTGGTGCCATCTGTGTTAGTAAAGTACTCCGGCTACAGCAGAGTAGACAGATTTGAGAAGAGTGTAGTTACGAGGGGGCTGCTGCAGAAGACCAGCTGAGAAATGAGAGAGGCAGTCAGGGTAGAGGAAAATGGATAGATCTGAAGGAAATTATAGAGGTAGAATCCACCTGACTGAGTTTACACTGGTGTGGTTTAGGAGAAGGGGAGAGGGAGAAAGCAATCAAGAATAATAGGTTGGGCGCCTGGGTGGCTCAGTGGGTTGGGCCGCTGCCTTCGGCTCAGGTCATGATCTCAGGGTCCTGGGATCGAGTCCCGCATCGGGCTCTCTGCTCAGCAGGGAGCCTGCTTCCCCCTCTCTCTCTCTCTGCCTGCCTCTCCATCTACTTGTGATCTCTGTCAAATAAGTAAATAAAATCTTTAAAAAAAAATGTATTAAAAAAAAAAAGAATGATAATAGGTTCCAGGCTTGGCTATACTGTAGATGGTAGCATTTAGTGACCTGTCCAGTTTAGAACATGGAAACACTTTAACATGTCAAAGTGGAAATGTTTTTTCAAAGTTGGATACATGTGTCCAGAATTCAGAAGTCTGGAGATAAAAAAAGAGTATAGAATCATCAGTGTATAGATATCAGTTCAAGCCATGAGAAAGAATGGGATTGCTTAAGGACAGTGAAAAGAACAGAAAATCTTGAACTGAATCCCAGTATTTAAAGGAACTGAGCACTGGTTTTTAAAGGCATAAGGAGCAACTGGAAAGATAGGTTCCAAGTGTTTTAAGGAGAAAGATGACAACTTTGTCATCTTTGATTCTTTTCTTACTCTTGAGAGGTCAAGTGACAACAGCAGTAGGAGCTGTCACATTTAGTAACATGCCTTTGGGGGTGTACTTACAGTGGCATGTTGGAGACAAAAAAAAAAAACAGACTGAAAAGGATTTAGAGGGCAGTAGAAAATGTGATGAGGACATAGGGACTGTCAAGTGTTGGTAAAACTTTCAGTTTATCCTTGAAGAAAAGTAAAGAAATAGATATTCCTTAATAATTTGAGGAATATCTGTGCAAACTTAAATGCTAGTGGGAAGGAACTACAGAAAAGGAGAGCTGAAAGGTGCAAGAAAGATAATCTAATCAGGGTTTGGGGTCCCTGTGGAAGTCTGAGGGATAACATTGAATTGAAAGGGCAATGCTCCTCGTGTACTCCCAGGAAGAAATGAGGGAAGACTAATGGGAATGCGAATAGTGTCCTATGTTTGCTGATGGCGTGTTTGGGAGTAATTACCCAATAATGGTTTTTATTTTCTTATTGAAGTAGGAGGTAAAATCTTTTGCTGAGGTTGTTGACAGAAAGTGGTAATAAGCACTTACCATGTTACCTGGCTCCCATGAGTTAAGCTTCAGTTACCACATTTCTCCTCCCTCCTGTGAATCCAGTTTCTTTACATAGTTCTACATTCTTTGTGGCTCTAAATGGACATGCATCCCGGAGATGACCCTTAACTTCATATCATGTAACATTCCGGTCTCCAAGAAGAGAATCTTCCCAACGTTTAGGTTGTAGTTTTATCTCCTCTCCCTCTAGCTGGGATGAATCAGACCTTCATGGTCTTTGAAGAGGGAATCATTTTTCCTAAAAATGTCACACTTTTGTGTGACTCAGTACTAAGTGAGTGGGTGTATTTTGGGGGGTAGACTTTAGTGTTTAAAATGGTGAATAAAATAGTATGGGTTTTGATTTTGACAAAATGAAAGTATTCATTGTGAGTGAATGCATTTGCTCTTCAGACAGATTGTTCTGTTTGAATTTTGGGGGATTTTAAAAAGACCCATGTTATGTATTTGTAAATGCATATATGCACACACATATCTTAACTATATAGTATGTATCAAGAATTACATAATTCTCTAAGTATATATGCTATAACAGCTGCTTGTTTGTGGTATGTCTTTCTTCTAATAAGCATGGTTTTGTTTTCAAGCATGTTCTGTAGGCGGCATACCCGGTTCCAAGAGGTGGTTCTTTGCAGTGCAGGCAATATGTGGATTTTATCAGGTAACAGAAATGAAAAAATAGCCATTAGCAAATGTCTTTGTTAATATAAATAATTTCAAGAACCCGTCATTTAATGCAATCTTTTCATGTGTTAGTTTTGCAGTTCTGACTGGGAAGAGATACATTTTGATACAGAAAATGATGAAATTGAAAATGTGCTTCAAACAAATATTGAAGAATGTTTGAGTGCTGAGTGTTTTGAGGAAGAAGATAGTAATAGCAGAGAATCATTATCCTTGGCTGAGTATGTTTACAATATCTTACTTTCTATAATATATTTCTATAATGTCTTTTTTTTTCTTTCTATAGAATCTTTAAAATGCTTAACATTAGACAGTATTTTAGCCACAAGAGTGAAGGTTAAATGTTTTAGCAGCTATCAGAAGGCAATTTTAGTTAATTGAAATTGTCAGTTCTTTATCTTGGAAGATAGGCAATTTGGGCCTTTTATTTTAATAAAACTATTTAAATTGGAAAACTGGGCATCTGAAAATGTTTAGTTTCTTAAGCTTACAAAATTGCAGGAATCATAAAAAGTGATACTCTAATTAATATGTTACTTTCCTAAACATAAATTCTGCCTGATTATGAATTTTAAGAGCTCAAATAGAAACTTTATTTAAGATTAAAAACTGGCATTCAAACTCAGACTCTAAAAATGTGATTTTCATTTTGCTATTTGAGGTTGAAATATATGATTTCTTCAATTTATGTATATCTTGAACATTTAGACACTTTAGAATGTGTAGTTTCTGAGGATTATATAGATGATTGGGTTCACTTTCAGGTTTTTTGAATTGTGGTACAAGTTGGTCCAGGTGACAAAAGTTGTGATTATTTTTTTCTTCATGAAATGTCCCATCTTGGACTCATAATTAATACCTCTCATTTTAGTCTTCCATAATATTTCATTACAAATCCCACTTCTGTTTCTTGCAGGATTCATGTATTATAATATTTCTGTAAATTACTGGACACTTTAAAAATTCTGTTTTCCTCTTTTCAAATTATATTTGTTTGTACGATTAATGAAAGGAGATCTTGTAGAACTGAGCAAAAGGTATGGAACCAGGGGTCATTAGAAGTGGTTTCTAGGTACATGATGGTGGGCCAGTCACTCCATTTCTCTGGTCCTTTATTTTCTCGTCCATAAAGTGTTGAGATCCTTTCAGGTGATTTCTAAGGTGCCTTCCCCTCTTAGACTTTTTATCATCCCAGATTTTCCCACCATTATTAAAAGATGGTGAGTAATTATTTCTAGTAAGTGACCTAATAATTATTTCCACAAGAGGGAGCTTGAAAACTATACTTTACCAGAAGATACCTTAAGTTTTCTAGACAAAGGATTTAAGTAACTTTATATTATGTTTATGTTTATGAATTTTTGAGGAAAAAAAATCATCATTTGGAGAAAATGAAAAGATTTTGAGGAATTGGAGGACATCATCATATTTCCCAACTGGGGCTGTTTTATGCCATTCAGAGAAAAGCAGTATCCTTCTTTATTAAACCCTTGGCAATACTTACTTTTAGGGTTCAGAAAAATGTTTGGTCTATTACTTAGGATTTATGTTTAATATACTAGGTATAATTTAGAGGTTTCCCCCCCTGATTTGTTAGTGTTGTTTGTTTTTGATGGTGTGGCTAAAAACTTGGACTCAGTGTGTGAATCTTAGCTTCTACACCTACTAGTTATGCGACTGAGGCAAATTTGTTTAAGGATAATAATATTAGTAGTGTCTCATGGAGTGTCATGAAGATCACATAAGATAATGCATTTAACATAATTAATAGTATCTGGCACATGGTCCATTTAATATTACCTATTACTATTATATGTAATGTGAGGGTGTGTTTTTCTAACTTACCATTTTATTTTAGCCTATATGAAGAATCTGCAGAAAATTTGCATCAGCTCTCCGATAAACTTCCTGCTCCTGGTAATATTTTATGACTGTTTTCAATAATTTATATCTTATCTTATACTTTCTATGAGTGAGTGATGAATTCAGTCTTTATGCTAGTGTTCTCACTTCTAATTTCAAAATTCAAAATGAAAAAAAATTTTTTTAGAGGGAGTGAGAGAGAGAGAATCTTAAGCAGGCACCACACCCAGTGTGGAGCCCGATGTGGGGCTCCATCTTGGGACCCTGAGATCATGACCTGAGCTGAAATCAAGAGCCATGGATGCTCAACCGCCTGAGCCACCCAGGTGCTCTGAAAAATCATTTTTTAATTGAAGCTGATACAAAACACAATCCACTACTTTAATAAAGTATATTACTGAGACATTACAGTTCTCATAATTGTTTTTATTTAAACAAAAATTGGGGCGCCTGGGTGGCTCAGTGGGTTAAAGCCTCTGTTTTCAGCTCAGGTCATGATCCTGGGGTGCTGGGATCGAGCCCTGCATTGGGCTCTCTGCTCAGCGGGGAGCCTGCTCCCCCCCCAACCGCCTGCCTCTCTGCCTACTTGTGATCTCTGTCTGCGAATAAATTAAAAAAAAAAATCTTAAACAAAAATTAGAACTTAGAAAATTAAATACCCATCACCGTTTCCTTATGTAATTATTACTGAGGAATGTTTCCTCTACATACCCTTGTTTTCCACAATATGTTCTATAGAATACTAGTCCTTTGAACGCCTCTAGGAGAAAGAAGTTCTTTAACCTAGATCATTTGGATAACATTCTTAGAAAGTGTGAGGTCTCTATATACATTATCGAGTAGAATGTTATACGTAAAAGAAGCCCTTTAGTCAGTTGTTTTTTAAAATGATTTTATTTATTTATTTGAAAGAGAGAGAGCAAGAGAGGGCACAAGTGGTGGAGAGGGAGAAGCAGGCTGCCAGTTGAGCAGGGAGCCTGATGCAGGGCTCGATCCCAGGACCCTGGAATCATGACCTGAGCTGAAGGCAGCGGTTAACTGATTGAGCCACCCAGGTGTCCCTACTCAACATCTTTTTTTACAGAGCTCCCCGTCTTTTTTTCCTACTATAATGGAAAGCATATTTTTTTAAATACTGCACCATACTATTCTTAAAACTGTATTCTGTCTTAAATTTATCTTTGTGTCAGTCACGCAGCTAGCTTTTAAATAATTTTGAAGAGCTTTCTTGAATATTGTCATCATTGAAGGTCATTTATTAGGGAGATAGTTGTTGTGTCTATTATATGTCATGTATTGTACTAGGAGCTGAGTATGTGATGATGAGTAAAGCATATGTGATTACCATGAAGGACTTGATAGCTCATCACCTAATCCTTATGTTCAAGGTCCTATTTTAGTGTAAAGGTCCTGTATGGAAAATAACTGAATACATAGATAAATAAACATCAGTTGTTGTTGTTTTTTTTTAATCTTTTTTTTTCCTTTAATTTTATTTATTTATTTGACAGACAGAGATCACAAGTAGGCAGAGAGGCAGGCAGAGAGAGAGGAGGAAGCAGGCTCCCTGCTGAGCAGAGAGCCTGATGCGGGGCTCGATTCCAGGACCCTGGGATCATGGCCTAGGGCGAAGGCAGAGGCTTTAACCCACTGAGCCACCCAGGCACCCCAATATCAGTTTTTTAAATGAATTGTGTAAAATTAAAAATATGCGTTGAAATATATAGTTGCTGTTTTGACAAATTAGAATGCTTTCATTATCAAATTTCTATTTGGTTTCTGTTTCATTTATATTATCTTTGTCCTTTGGCAAATTTATAATTTTATAAAATGTGAAGTTTCATGCAGTTATACTTTTTTTCCTTAAGAGCTAATGATGTTGTCAGTGTAATTGAGTTTTCTGAGTGTTTTATTGTCCTATAAAAAGAAATAATTTACTTGAACCTTATAATTTTATATTATTCATTCTTTTTTTTTGTAAATTAAGTATAGAAAAATATACTGAAATTGCCCAGGTTTTTTTTCTCTGTTCAGTACAACAATAGCATTGGTGATCTCAAGAGCAACATATATAATTAAGCACTGGCACATAATTGGCAAGTAATTATGATAGACTCCATTGTTTCCTGGTATATGCTAGCTATTAAAGATAACATGCCTTTAAATCAAATGATTAACATTTAGAACTTTTGAACTTCTAAAGATATGTTTTGTTTTAAAGAATTTCAGAAATTAAAGTTAAAATCCTTCTTTATCTTCCAAATAAACATAAAATTCAATGTTTAGAGTATTATTTTGAGACATATCTGATTTTAAAAAAATTATGAAAATGCCTTATTCTCTTTCTAGGTCGAGCAATGACAGATATAGTATTGTTGCCTTCGGAAAAGGATCCTCCTAGATTGAAAGACTGTCTCCCTGCTGTAGGAGCACTAAAACATCTGAAGGAATGGTATTCAGCAAAGGTTACCATAGCAGGAAATCACTGTGAAATGTAAGCTGCTTTGTTCGTATTTGCTCACAGTGTTATCTGTTTTTACAGTTAGCATGGTATCCTGTTTTTAACAGACTTAGATTTGAAGATTTTTTTTTTTTTTTAATGAGACAAGATAGTTTTATGTCCTACTGTTGTTGGAGGTTTATCTATTGAGAAGAATCTAGATTTTTCTTGTTTCATACTTTATAGTCCTGAGACATTTAAGTTTTTAGTAAATATCATCAATGCTGTTTTATAACCATTATTGAGCATTAATTATCTAAACACACTGTGTGCTTTTAAATAGGTACATATTGTCCATTGAGCACCAAGATGAATACCCTGGATACAGGGATACACTGGATTTGTTACTTGTCTGTTTTATGTGAAATGTAGAAACAAGTATGTACTGTTGTGTTTTATATTTTAGCAAGGACTAGTTGTATCCTTAAAGAAGTATTCAGTTGGATTTAACTTCATGATTTTATTCATTTAACAAGTGTTTATTGAGCACTGACTTTATGCCAAACACAGTAATAGATGCTGATGAGTTAAGAAAGCGAGGTTTGATCTAGTTCACTGAAATAGGAGAACTAGGAATGCTAATAGCCATGATCATCTGTGGCAACTGCTTCTATGCAATTCCATACAGAGCTGTAGGAGAAAAATTTTAGGAGCACCATTCTCCCTTTGAAGATAAAGGGCTGATAACTAAGTCTGTGTATCTGCGTACATGTGTATATATCAGGCACACTTCAGCTAATAAATAGTAATAGGAAAATCTGTTCTTTCATCTGTAGTGTTAAGAGTAATTCCTCTTAACAGGGATAATGAAATTAAACAGACATGTAATAGTGACTCCCTCAGAGACTGACTTCAGGAATGTTTTATAATATTAGTAGGTAAAAGCTGCGATAGAAACTTCGCATTTTTGCCTGTTAGGATTATACTTAACTATAACCTAACCGTTAAATCTAAGCAAGATATAAAACCCTAATTTAACCCATATCTAACCATCATAATCTTTTATTTGTAGAAATTGTCAGAAAATTGCAGAATACCTCTCTGCTAACGTTGTATCTTTAGAAGATCTCAAAAATGCTATTGACTCAAAGGAATTATGGAGGGGAAAGATTCAGATATGGGAAAGAAAGGTAAGTGGATTTCTCAGTTATCACAGTTTGCAAAGCAGGCCTTTTAGCTTTATTTACAGCACAGATACTTGAAATGAATTTGAATGACAATGTACCTCATAAAGATGTTCTAGAATAGCTCTAAGAATTTTGTGTGATAATAGGAGTGTTCTGCCTGTGCTAATGATACAGTAGTCATTGGCTTTATAGTGCTACTGAGTACTGAGCACTTTATGTGTGATTACATACGTGATTATTTCAACCAAAAAATAGAATTTTTAACTTTATTTTAATTATATAGTCACCATGGTTATCTTTTGGACACTGCAGCTCTAGAATCTAAGAGTCTTTTAAAAATATAGAATTTGACATTAGTTGAGTTCGTGTCGTTTATCCAAGATGCCTTATTTCATTACATGTATAGACTATTAGAAAGCTGCTTAGAACATCTCTTAACTGTAATACCACTTTTTTTTTTTTTTTAGATTTATTTATTTTTAGGGAGAGAGTGGGAGGGAGCAGCGGCCCGGACATAGGGAGAGGGAAAGAAAAATCTCAAACACACTCCTCACTGAGCGCAGAGCCCAATACTGGGCTCAGTCTTACCACCCTGAGATCATGATCTGGGCCAAAATCAAGAGTCAGATGCTTAACTGAGTGAACCACCCAGATGCCCTGTTGTAGTACTACTTTAAATGATCATTACTCTCTATTAATCAGCTCTCTGATTTTGCATAACTTTTTTTTAACCTCACAAGATCCCAGATTTCTCAACTACAAGATGAAAATATTAGATTAGTTTAACTTCTCTAATCTTAAATTTCTATGAGGTTCCAGTTCTATTTTGGCATCTTTTATGATGAATGAGTATGTTTAGTGGCTTTTATAAGTTGTGTGCTTGTTAAAGCAAGTATCTAGTATTTTACATATTTTTGAATATAGGCAAAACTAAATAAAATTTCTTGGGACACCTGGGTGTCTCAGTTGATTAAGCATATGCCTTTGGCTCAGGTCATGATCCTGGGGTCCTGGGATCGAGTCCCACACTGGGCTCCTTATTCAGTGAGGAGCCTGCTTCTCCCTTTGCCTGCTGCTTCCCCAGCTTGTGCTCTCCCTCTCTCTGACAAATAAATAAGTAAAATCTTTTAAAAAAATACCAAAAATCTTGTAAAGTTTCTCAGTGTTTGTTCAGGGTGACTTGGGAATATGAGTTGAGTCTTGTGTTTCTATAAAGATTTATTGCACTAATTACTAGATTTTTTTTCCTTTTCGATTCACCCTTGACTATGGCTTAATAAAACTTCTAATAAGATAATAGGACTTAATGTGATTGGGTCCTTCTTGCTGATTTACATGCTGTCTCATCCTTACCTTAGGAAATACCAGTCTGCAGGTAACCCTTCTCTACAAGTGGTTTTAATGTAAACAAACCACATAGCCATCTGGAAGTGTGTAGGATAGAATTAGCTAGAATTGTTTTCGTATACATTTTTTTAAACTACATGTTTGCATATACAAAATAATGGCAGAGTTCTCTTCATGTGATTCTTTTACTCTTTTATGAATAGGACATTAAATGTTTATATCGCCACAAGATGAATGTAAAACTTGAAATCACTTGTTTTGGTGGAGAATAGCTTTTAGGGTAGAGGCATTATAGTGATTAAAACAGATTCTGGAGTTAGAGTGTCTGCATTCAAATACCTACTCTATTTCTTGCTAGTTTTTTGTGACACATTGGGTAATAGTTAGCCTTTTGGTGCCACAGTTGCCTTCATGTGTAAGATAGGTATCATAATAGCTTCTATCTTATAGATTTTTATGAATGTTAAATTATGTAAAGCACAAAGTAACCACTCATTAAATGTTAGTATCATTGTTACCATTACTAGGAGTACCCTTACTATTACTGCTTCTGCAGGAACTGATCTTTTCATCAACAACTTATTTTGAAAGCAAACTATGTGTTAGGCCCTGTCCTAAGAATTTGTTTAAATAAGACAGATAAGCGCTGTTTTTGCAGAACTTGCAGAGTGATAGGAAGCCAGATATTGAACAAGTATATGTAAAGGAGATTGTTTGGCTCTGTGGTTGCACAGAATGGGCTTAGTATACTCTTGTGGGCTGGTATAGAGCCGAGGAGAGCTTTTCATGAGAAGATCCATCTGTAAGTTAAAACAGGAAGGATGTGTACATAAATGGAAGAACCACATTTTGAGTTGAGGAAATCAAAAATGTTATTTCTTGGGGCACCTGTGTGGCTCAGTGGGTTAAAGCCTCTGCCTTCGGCTCAGGTCATGATCTCAGAGTCCTGGGATCAAGCCCCTCATCGGGCTCTCTGCTCAGCGGAGAGCCTGCTTCCTACTCTCTCTCTCTCTCTCTCTGCCTGCCTCTCTGCCTACTTGTGATCTCTGTCAAATAAATAAAATCTTTTAAAAAAATGTTTTTTTCTTGTGGTTTTTTTCTCAATTTTTACATTGCAATAAGATGTATTGGTCTTTGTAAGTTTATTCATGGTATTTATAACTATGTTCTTTTGATTTCTTTTCAGTTTGGATTTGAAATTAGTTTTCCTGAATTTTGTTTAAAGGGAGTCACACCCAAGAATTTTAGTACATCTAATTTAAATCCTTGCATTCTTGACAAAAAGGTAATACCATCAAAGGATAAGAATATTTTACCAAAGGTAATCTATATTTAATTCATTTTGCAGTCATTCATTCATGCATATTTTTGTTCTTAAAAGATATGTTTGACTCTTGAAATTACCGTTTCTAATATATGTGCTTAAATGGGCTCACTGGTGTAATTTTTATTATAATTATAAGTAAGCACTTAAATTATACTATGTTATCATCATTGAATGTTGGCAAAACTATTGTTATTTTATTTTTAAAATGGAATGATCCTAACTTTAGATCGTTATAGGCCTGAAACTTCCTTTGGTGAGGCCTTTGCTATCGGAACTTTCTGAGACTTGGTGTGGAGGGAATATGATACTCTGGAAAGAGAACAGGCTTTGATGTTAGGTAGACCTGGGTTTGAAATCTGACTCTGTCACCTCTAAGGCGTTGTAACCTGCAGAGATTGACTAACTCATTTGTGAAATGAAGACAGTAACACACTTACACCTTACAAAGTTATTATGAAGGTTAAATGAGGAAAGGGATCACAGTACCTTCATTCACAGTTTAAGAAGTATTAGCTTGTGTCCCATATCTCCATAGATTCATTCTTAAAATGTAAATAAATATGAAATACAACAATTTAAAAGGGTTTAGTTAGTTGACTTTTTTTTTTTACATTGGAAAAAATAACATAAGGTGTTTATATAGAAGCCTTTAGAAATTCACTTTAAAAGACCCAGTTAGAAAAAAATTTTAAAAAGACAAAAAAAAAAAAAGACTCAATTCAAGAATGTACAAAACAATAGTCCTTGAAGTTACAAGGATGTCAGATCGATGGGTAATATTTTCTGATCAAAGTGTAGTACAAAAAAGGGCATATTTCTGATGGGAACACATTTCCCGATAGTTGTTTCGAATTGCTTACTTTAAGTAACCTACCATGGCCATCTTTCACAGGAATATTAGATTCTTTTCTAAAGATTGTAAGATCGATAACCTCAATGTCTCTTCTTTCGTAGTACACCATTTAAGTATGAATAATGTATTTAATGTTGCTGCTATTGACAGGAATCTTAGGGTACCATCTAAGAGGTACCATCTCTCTCTCTCTCTGTGTGTGTATACTGTATATATATATGTGTGTGTATTTATGTACACATAATATACACACAATTATATATGGTGAAATTACTCAGCTTTCTTCAAGTTTAAAACGTTGGGTAGTCTCCTCAAGATGTGTTTGTTATTCTCTGCTCTTCTTGTGAAGTATTGTAGCCTCCACTTCTAAAATATTTGTCCTCCTTTACTAGCTCACTGGTAGCTTAGCTTTAGACTCCACCCAAAGAAATCCTGCAATTTTATTTCTCTGAGCGGGGCTGTCTTTGTGAATTAGGATACTCGGCTTCACTAGTGCTCTTAACTTCTTCAGCATTTATTTCAAGGATTGTTTTTTAATCTCATCATACCACTCCATCAAAGTTCATCCTGGAGAATCTTCTCTTTCTCTCGGTCTTGCAAATCCTCTAAGTTTGGTTTCTTTGGTATCCTAGCCTCTTGGGTCACCTGTCTGTCTTACTGAAAATAATCACAAAAAGTTGAGAACTCTTGTCTTCCTTTGCTTGTCTCTTTCTGGACTCATTTTTCCATCTGTCAAAACTCTTTTCAGTTACTGAGAAATGTCTGTGTCTCTACTCTGAAGGGTAGAATTAAAATGGAAAAAATTCTTGTCTGCTATAGAGGATTTCATTTTTGGCTTGCATAATTTGTAAACACCTGCTTTTGAAGATCCATTTTAAAATTTTAAACTCTAATCACTAATTTGTTCGCTTTTATTTTATTTATAGAATTTAAAGTTTACATAATCTTATTTCTTTTCTAGGTTTTCCATTATTATGGCCCTGCTTTAGGATTTGTGCAGATGATAAAATTATCAGATCTACCCTCCTGCTATATGTCGGATATTGAATTTGAGTTGTATCCTTTTATTTACATGTTCATTTTAGATTACATTTTTCTTTGTCAAGTGGAATGTTGGAATGTTTCCTCCACATCTAGATATTTGACCATGCTGGGGCTTTTTTTCCCTTTAATAACATTCAGTATGTTTTTTGTTGCCATGGCTTTAAGAGAAGTTGTACAACTTTCAAAAGGAAAAAGTCCTCCTTCAAGTACTATATGCTTCTAGAATAGGCATGATATTGCTACTCATTGCTAACAGGGTAGGGAGGATAGAGAATGTGAGGAATATGTGGAGAAAAACAGAGTAATTTACAGACTCCTGAAATGTACACGTTTCTCTTGCCATTGGCAGGATGGATATATAAGCAGCAGTCCACTGTATCTTATATACTTCGGTAAATACAAATGCCATCTCATATATCTGCAAATATTCAACATATTTTAGACTCTCTTTTAAGAAAAATGATTTTTCTTAATACACCTAAGAACAGAACATTTTATATAAAAAGAAATTTTTATATTTATATAAATATAAATATATTTATATTTTATAAGAACACTAGCATAGTGTTCTTAAAATTTGTGTAGAAATTATAGTTTTTACAAATCTCTTTCTCTGATAGTTTCTAGGGATGCGCTTCATAGAAGCACTTTCTTCTTGGTGTATTTTCAGCATTAGAAAAATGCTTTTCCTTAAGAAAAGGAGCAACTATGAATTCCTACAGTTAAAATTTTTAGTAAATTAATCTAAGCACCTTGTGAATTAGACCACCAGACTGGATTTAGGGAGTAGTATTGTTTCATGGTCACCATTCTATCATTTCCTTAACTCCTTAGTTCAGAGGGTTGACAAAAAACAATACCAGACAGAATTCCATGTTGTTTCTCGAGCAGATTTCTTCTCTGCGTGGGAAGGTATAGGTTTTTCACTTTGTTTTTAACTTAACGTTTAAGGGTGGGTGAGAAAAGGGACTATAGTTTGATAATCTGTTTTTGCATAATAATTTTGCTTCTTTAATAGAACAAAGGATTTTGGTCCTAATAGATATTAAGGTAACTTTGAACTTCCCATAATAACACCAAAGTACTCTGCAGACATGAAATGATGTTAAGTTTTTAGAAGAGATTTTCAAAAATAAGCTTCATGACTGGTAATTTTGTTAGTTTTAAAATTTGAAGACATGTTAGATTATTGTTAACCTATTCCTTCAACATCTGATTTCAGTTATGTGAGAAGATATTCTCGTGCTTGCATTATCTTTTTTATGGTAGGACAGGTGGGTGGAAGTGAGAGAAACTTCTAAAGCCTCACTGTATTATCATTTGTAAGTTTTCAGTTGTTTTTTTTTTTTTTTAAGATCTTATTTATTTATTTGTCAGAGAGAAAGAGAGAGAGAGAGAGAAAGCGATCATGGGGAGCGGCAGGCTGAGGGAGAAGCAGGCTCCCCACTGAGCAAGGAGCCTAGTGCAGGGCTGGATCCCAGACACTGGGAACACGACCTAAGCCCAAGGCAGGCGCTTAACTGACTGAGCCACCCAGGCATCACTCCGTTTGTCTTTCTTCATTCTGGTGGTGTTTATGAGATTTGTGGCTATTTCAGTAATTTTATATATATATATATATATATATAAATATACTTGACTAGGGTGCCTGGGTGGCTCAGTTGGTTGAGCAACTGCCTTCAGCTCAGGTCATGATCCCAGACTTCTAGGATCGAGTCCCACATCAGGCTTCCAGCTCCTTGGGGAGTCTGCTTTTCCCTCTGACCTTCTCCTCTCTCATGCTCTCTCTCACTCATTCTCTCTCAAATAAATAAATAAAATCTTTAAAAAAAAATATATATATATATATATACTTGACTAAATATACTACTATACTTGACTTTACTAGATTACATATATATATAATTTAAAATTATATTTTTACATTTATATATTTTTATATATTTAACATATTAAATATATATAAATATATATTTATAATAATATATTAAATATGTTATTTATATTCATATATAAATATAAATATAAATATTTTATATATTATATTTATGTTATTTATATTAAATAGAATAACATATTAAATATGTAAATATATTTAATATGTTAAATATATAATTAAAATCATATATAATATAATTTTATTTTTATTTTTTTAATTATATAATTTTAAAGATTTTATTTTTATTTATTTGACAGAGATTATAAGTAGGCAGAGAGGCAGGCAGAGAGAGAGAGGAGGAAGCAGGCTCCCTGCTGAGCAGAGAGCCCAATGAGGGGCTTGATCCCAGGACCCTGAGATCATGACCTGAGCCGAAGGCAGAGGCTTTAACCCACTGAGCCACCCAGGCACCCCACTTTTTTTTTTTTAAGATTTTATTTATTTATTTGACAGAGAGAGATCACAAGTAGGCAGAGAGGCGGGCAGAGAGAGAGGAGGAAACAGGCTCCCGCAGAGCAGAGTGCCCGAGGCAGGGCTCGATCTCAGGACCCCAAGATCATGACCTGAGTCAAAGGCAGAGGCTTTAACCCACTGAGCCACCCAGGCACCCCAGTTTACTGTGTTTCTATGAAAACAGTTTTTAATGTACAGAATATTCATGGGCAGTATTTACTTAACATTATCTTACTGTTTTAACAACAAATAAACTATTTTAAACAATTCTTTAGGGAGGAAAATGATTATTATAGTTTCCCCATGGCACTATAGTCAAATACTGGTTATAATTCCCTTAGAAAATTGATACAGTAAAGGAAATACAATTTGAGCCTTAAGATGCTTGACTATAGATAATTTAAAATTTTGACTTTCTTGGTTAAGCATCTGAGTCTTGATTTTGGCTCAGGTCATGATCTCAGGGTTGTGTGATCAAGCCACATGTTGGGTTCCATGCTGGGTGTGGAGCCTGCTTAATATTTTCTTCCCCCTCTCCCTTTGCCTCTCCTCCCTTGCATGTTCTCTCTCTCTGTCTCAAATAAATAAATCTTAAAGTTTTGACTTTTAGCCTCTTTTTCCATAAAATTAAGTTTTTGAATAGTGTGCCTAAGTGTTTATTTGATGAAATATAATATTAGCCTGTGTTTTCATCCTCTAAAGAATACCTCTAAAGAATGTGAAATTTTTAAAAATTTATATTTTCTTATTCATACAACATGTATCTTATTATGTGCTAGACACTGTGCTAGATATGAGGGATCCAGTGATGGATTCCACAAATGAAGACTATCCTCACAGAACTTACACGTTGGTGGGAAAAAGAGAAAATAATAAGAACTATGAAGAGGGGAGCCTGGGTAGCTCAGTCAGTTAGGCAGCCGACTCTTGGCTTTAGCTCAGGTCATGATCTCAGGGTCGTGAGATCCAGCCCACTGTGGGGGTCTGCACCGCGTGTAGAGCCTGCTTATGATTCTCTCTCCCTCTCCCCCACCCCTCACACTCCCCACCCTGCAACAAAGGAACTATGAAGAACACAAGCAGACTCAGAGTGATCAGGTGGACTTACTTTAAGTAGATTAATAAGATTATATATCTCTATAAAAATATGCACATAGAAATCTTGCAGAGTTGTATAGTTAAAAAAAAAAGAAAGAAAAAAAAAAGGCACAAAGAATCAAAAAAAAAAGTCTGTTCCTATTTTAACCCAATTAACTAAATAGTTCTCCATGTAACCTCATCTAGTTCACCTAATTGGGGGGGAGAATGAGAATATCATTGATCGTTAATCATTTCACCTATGTTTTCAAATAGGGAAGGAGAAGAGTATAGTAGAATAGAAAGTCTCAAGTAAGAATGAATGTACTTTAGAAAACTTAGATTTAAATCCTAGTTTTACCATTCACTGGCTTATAGCTTTTTAAATTGTGAATTATAAGTAATAATCCCTGTTTTACCTGTTGCAAAAGTTACAGTGAAAACCAAATTGGAGTATGTTTTATAAACTGTCAAGTATGTTATAAATGATGATTGATAACTAATTTTAGTGTCTTTGAAGTTTATCTAGCCCAAATGATAGGCAGGCATATGTGAAATATTTTCCTGAAAAGTATAAAGCTCCAAGTATCCTCTAGATATTTTGAAGATAAAATGAAATTTTTAGGAATTACTTTTATAGGTAATTTTTCAAATCAAAATCAGACACATGGGGCACCTGTGTGGGTTAAAGCCTCTCCTTCGGCTCAGGTCATGATCTCAGGGTCCTGGGATCGAGCCCCGCATCGGGCTCTCTGCTCAGCAGGGAGCCTGCTTCCTCCCTCTATCTCTCTGCCTGCTTCTCTGCCTACTTGTGATCTCTGTCTGTCAAATAAATGAATAAACTCTTAAAAAAAAAATCAGACACATACCTGTAATTTGTTTAATACAGGTATAAAATAATCCTTAATGCATCTCATTATTGAAGATAAGGAACACTAATATTAGAAGCAAACTAAACTATTGATATTTATTGTATTTTCATTTGTTTTGTTTTAAATTTGGCATATTAGATTATCATTTTTATTTTATTTGTTGTCATAGTTTATTTATTGTCATTTTTATTTATTGGACAATGACTATAAAACATTAGAGTATTCTTGGGGTGGCTGGGTGGCTCATCCATTGAGTGTCCGACTCTTGATTTTGGCTCAGGTCATGATCTCAGGGTTGTGATTTCGAGTCACACATTGGGTTCCGTGCTCAGCACAGAGTTTGCTCGGGATTCTCTCTCTCTCCCTCTGCATCCTACCGCTGCTTGTGTGCTCTCTCCCCTTCTCTCTCTCTAAAATAAATAAAATCTTAAAAAAAAAAATTGGAGTATTCTTTATCAGTAAAGGACAAATAAATGATGAAACTTTGTATAGATGTTCCTACTTTAAAGCAGCATAAGGGATGATTTTTGGAAACATAATTTAGCTAACAGATCTGGATGGGAAGCACTGTATTTTCTTTTTGTACTAGATCATAATTAGTCTTTTACATTTTTGAAAAAAACGTAGTTTTGATTTGCATGCTCATTCTTTGAAATAATTCTAATGCTTTGTAACTTGGTTTTCATTTATTTATTCAGCAATTTTGTGTGGGGGTCTAGGGCAGAGACTGCCTGCTGTGTGCCAGGGGCTTGTTTCAGATACTGGAGAGAATAAAATGGACAGGTCCCTCCTTAGGAAGCTTTCATAGTACTTACATTTTAGTGATCTATATGATCTTAAGTCAACTTCTGACTTTAAAAAAACAGGTTTGATTAGCCCCAGAATAAAAAGAAAAACCTTTTATAGTGACGCTTATTAGATTAGAAAAAAAATAAGAGGATTGTTAAAGAATCATATCTACTAATTGTATGACCAGGAAATATTTTTTATTTTGTTTTACTTATTTTTAAAAAATTTTTTGAGAGAGACCAGCAGGGGTGGGGGTGGGTAGTGGTAGGAGGGGCAGAGGACAGAGGAAGAGAGAGATTCTTAAGCAGGCTCCACACCCAGCATGGAGCCCGATACAGGGCTTGATCTCCAAACCCTAAGATGATGACCTGAGCCGAAATCAAGAGTTGGATGCTTAACCGACCGAGCCACCCAAATACCCCAGAAAATATTTTTTTAAGAAGAGAATTTGTAAGGTTAGAAACGTGATTGCCTTAGTGCCTGCTTCTTCAGGTGGTACCTACTGAAAAGAATGAATCAAGATTTTGAAACAGTATTTGGTTTTTAAATTCTGGAGATAATATGATAACCTAGAAGCACCATCCTCAAGTTTCAGAGTATATCTAATGATTAGTGCATGAGGGAGAATGAGTTGTCAGAATCTAAGTTTATTATAACACAGTATAAACAATTGACATAAATATATTTTGTAGGAAATAATAACTTTAGGGATTTAGAAATGTTTATTTTCATATTTGTAGCAAATGTTTATTTAAGAATAAGTTGTCTCAAACATTTGGCTACTTCTTTGCCTGGGTAGGAATATTTATAATATCAGGCTTTAAGTCGTGCATTGAATTGCATTTAGCATCTCTAATTTGTTCAGCTTTACCTATAATAATTATATAATTAAGTTATAACTGGGCCCTGATCTAGCATACTCACAACTTTGTCTATCCTTTGAGCAAAATATTTTCATTATGCATTTTGCACTGCCTGTTTCATTTATGCAAGTATGTAGAACTAGGATTTCATGTTTCAAAGTTAAATATAGATCTTTTTATATTTAATAATTATTTTCTGTTGCTAATACTTTTTATTTTTAGTGTCTAATAATTATGTAAAATACATTTCTTAAAAATATTTTATTTATTTATTTGACACAGAGAGAGAGAGAGATCACAAGTAGGCAGAGCAGCAGGCAGAGAGAGAGGGGGAAGCAGGCTCCCTGCGGAGCAGAGAGCCTGATGCGGGACTCGATCCCAGGACCCTGGGATCATGACCTGAGCCGAAGGCAGAGGTTTTAACCCACCCAGGCGCCCCTTCCCTTTTCTTTTTGCTCCTAATATACTTATTTGTATATCTAAGAATGCATAAGATAACAAATAGCAGTAAAACTAATACATTAAAGTATTGACTTAGTATCATATATATGTCATGAGACTCATTTGTCTACAAGTGCTGATTAAAAGTGATTTTTCATTAGATTTGAGATCTATAAGATATCTTACTTAAATTTCCCTGCAGTTTAAAAAAATATTTATTGGGATTTGCTGATTGTTGTAGCTTACAGTTCTAAAATAACAGGCAAATGTAGCTTTCAGAGTGTAGTTCGTTTTGTTCAGTACTTAATCAAATTGAGATTTTGCCTAAATACAATATGCTGGCTTTGGGAAAACAAATATTTAATAAACATCTGTATGCCCATTCCTGGCAAGGCAAAGATGAATAACCTGAGTTTTCTCATAAATCAGTCAGAAGCTGCTGTAGGGTTTCGGGCATATGATTCATGGTTTCTTTGCATTTTATACCTTATTAGGATTAAATCTCTGATTTCTGGGAATAGACGTTGAAATTACCCACAGATGTATTGTAATTTTGAAACCAGAACAATAATTTATCCAGACAAAAGGTTATAAAATTATGGCTAAGTATGACAAAATCTTTTGATGATGGCTTTCCCAGGCTCTCACTGGTTTGCACATATACAAAGAAATGTACCACAACCTGAACTTGAAGCAAAAATTGTGAATAATGAGGCGCCTGGGTGGCTCAGTGGGTTACGCCTCTGCCTTCGGCTCAGGTCATGATCCCGGGGTCCTGGGATCGGGCCCCGCATAGGGCTCTCTGCTCAGCAGGGAGCCTGGTTCCTCCGCTCTCTCTGCCTGCTTGTGATCTCCGTCTGTCAAATAAATAAATAAAATTTTAAAAAAAATTTTGTGAATAACAAGGTTTTCAGAGATCTATAACTTAATGGAAAAGGGAGCCTATGTTTGTCTACCTTTGTCTGGTTTTTTATTTTTTTTTTACAGTTTAGGTATTGTTTTTGTTTTTCCAGGGGCCTTGTGAGAGAGCATTACAAAGTACATGTTAGGTGAAATTCAAGTGAAAAATTGTCAGGTGACACTATTTAAGAATTAATCTCAGTGTGTAGTCACTTTTAGTGATATATATTTATATGTATACTTATATATGTATATATTTTTTAACATATTCTGTTTTATCCAGGTTGGTGCTCTTTTTGTATTGCCGTGTACTATTAGTAACATACTTATTCCACCTCCCAGCCAACTCAGTTCAAGAAAATGGAGAGAATATATAGCTAAAAAGCCCAAGACAATCAGTGGTAAGTAGTAAATACTTTAAGTTGTTTATGAAGTGGAGGTGACATTCTTGATGAGAAAATTATATTTATTACTACTGATTAAAAAGAACCCACATCATTTTAAGATTTTTTATTATCTCAGTAACCTACTGTTAGTATCAAAGTGTATGCTACCTTATTTAGTCAAAAAAAATATCAGTAATCCAAAGGCAGAAGTCTTGATTAAGTAGATAGCTAATTTTATTGGACATGGGTTTCTTAGAAACCTTTCAAGAATGAAATTGATGAAAATAAAGTGGTGAGGGGTGCCTGGGTCGCTCAGTCAGTTAAGCATCTGCCTTTGGCTTAGGTCATGATCCCAGGGTCCTGGGATAGAGTCCTAAGTCAGGATCCCTGCTCTGCAGGGAGTCTGCTTCTCCCTTTGCCCCTCCCCCTGCCCATGAGCAACCTTTCTCTTTCTCTCTTTTTCTCTCTCAAATAAACAAAATCTTTTTGTAAAAAAAGAAAAAGTGGTTGTTTTATTATATGGTCGGGACATAAAAAAACAAACTTGTGATTATAGTTTTTTAGAGAAATTAGAAATTATTTAACAGTTACATGTTATGCAGTGTTCTGTGTACTTTAGAAATATTGGCTCATTTAATTATTAGTCCTATAAACTTATTTTTATGTCCATTTAACAGACTAGGAAATTGGAGCTTGAAGAAGTTACAGAGCTGTTAATTGGCAGGATCTTGGTTAAAATCCTGGCTCTAACAGTTAATAACTCTCTAACTTTTCCAAGGATTTGAACCCAGGCCCTGTGCTCTTAAGTACTGTACTGTATTGCCTCTAGTAATTTATTACATTCAAAATGTCATTACACAAATGAAATCTTAATTTCTGTTGTAAAATCAGATCATTTATATCCAAACTTTAGTATTTTATGAGGTAATTACAGCTCAAAATATTATTACTTGCCCAAAGTCATATAACTAAAGAGTGTTTCTTCATACTTTGCATAATTATATGTAAGTATTTTTTTTATTGGACAATAATTTGTTTAAATTATTATTGAGCTTGTACTTAGTTTTCATCATCCATGATATGATGGGACTAAGAACTGAAATTAAAACATGTCCACCTGCGTTGTTCTAGAAGAAATCTCTAGAAATACTCCAGAGCCATAGAATCCTGAGGAATACAAATTTAAAATCAGCAGCTTACACAGTATTATATAGGTGAGATACTGAAATCCATTTTAGCAAATGTTGAATTTGAAATGGAGATAATATCTATGTGGAAATTTAAATTCAGAATTTGAAATTAGGTCCATTATCCCCAGAGAGTGGTCAGGGCTAGAGATTTAGATTTTGAGTTTACTAGCTATTTTATCTATTTTATAACAAAGCAGCTTAAGACTAAGTGGCTTCAAGGAACAAATGTTTTTATTTGCTCACAGTTTTGCAGTTTGACCCAGTTCAGCTGGACGGTTCTTCCATTCTCACCAGTGGTCGCTGATGTGGCTGCACTGAGCTTGTGAATTGTTCACAAGTTGGGCTTAGCTGGGATGCAGGGACAACTGTCTTTCTCCAGGTAGTCTCAGAGCCTTTTCCCTTGCCCCATGGTTTCTTCATGTGATCTCTAGCAGGTTAGCCGGAATTTTTACATGGTGTCTTAAGACTCCAAAACATACAAAAATCAAGCTGTCAGGACTTTTAAGGCTTAATCCCAGAACTGGCCCAGTGTCACTTCTGCTGTATTCTTTTATTTAGAGCTACTCACAGGAATGGCCCAGATTCAAAGGGAAGGTGACTAGACAAGGGTGTGATTACTGAGAAGCCACCAATGTAAAAGCCTGCCATGACTGTCTATAGGTAATAGTTGAAGCCTTAGGAGTGGTTGGACAAAACCATAAAGACAGCATGACGAGAAAAGAGAACCATGGCTAGGATCTTCAGAAATACCTGAATTTAAGGTAAAAGTGGAAGAAAAGTTAGGAAATGATTTAATAAATAGTGGTTCGAAGACCCTAGATAGCTATAATCATTAACATCAACATCAAAATACCATTTATTGCATGATACAGTGTGGGAAATAAAGGGGAGTCAAACTGGGTCCTTACACTTGAAGTATTTGCACAGCCCTTTTCTTTGTGAAATTTATAGTCAAGTGATGAAAGCACTTTGAAAAATCATTATGAATCTGTTTAGTGGACACTGTGAAGGTGAAGTGGAGGGTGCTTCCAGAGTGTATGACCTAACATAGTCTCAAGAATTCAGAACAGCTTCCTGGAGGAACAGATATTGTTAATATAGTTTGTTGCATTGTGCTAGTGCATAAAGAGATGTAGCTTTGACCCTTTTCAACTCCTCCCACGGAATAGATCTATATGTGATGATTTTGGCAGATGCTAAAACAAAATCAGAAATAGATTTGCTAGGTGGCAGCAGAGCCAGTTTCACTTATTTTACATGAAATCATAGGATAATATTTATCCATTTCTCACCATTACACATGTTTAAGGCTTGAATTGAATATTAGTATCTCCTAAGCTAAATATTAATATGTCCTAAACTAATAGGAATATTAATATCTCCTAACTAAACTAAATATACTGTCCAGTATATTCTGGAGAGCCCATTATTTATTTTGCCTTTGTAACTTTTTCTAACATAATTTATTGATTTAAAATTTATTCTTAAGTGGGTTTTTTTTTTTTCATGATTTTTATTACAACTTTAAGAAACTACCTTAGTGTGTGGCTTGATTTGATTTCTTTAAATTATCACCTCTTGAAATTTGGAGTTTAATATTGGTAACTTCTGAATATTAAGATATGTATCACATGATAATCTTCAAAGGCAAGTTGTTGATTACTGATTAGGCTTTATCATTAAGTGCTGATTAAGCTGACACTTTACAGTATTTTTATTTAATCTTAGAAGTAGAAACAATCAAATTGGACAGTTGATTATTAAGTTCTTTTCTACCCATAGCCCTTTCTGTAGGGGAAATTCTTTATTTATCTCATTGACAGAACTCCTTTTGTTAAAGAGGAGCCAAGTTTTAGCGAGGATAAAGTTTAATAGCTCTCACTTGGGAAAACCTCGTATCCCATTCATAGTGCCACTACCAATAGCCTCTCTCACTATTCCAAATAAGATATCAACTCTCAGATCAGCCTCTTAAATCAACATTGTTTCCTGTAACTTACTGCATTGTGTCCAGCTGTGCTCTCCTGTTGGCCCTGCATGTCCCCTGTCCTCCAAACTAAACTTTAAACTGTTTCCTTAAACTATTGTCTCATTTTAGTCCTTCATGACCTTGTTACTCATTCATTCATTCCTTCAGTCAGTCATACCTTTCCTTCATTTTTTTCTTTTGAGATTGAGTAGATATTGTGTATCAGGCATGGTACAATAATATGGAGATTAGTAATGAGCAAGATAGACTTGGCTCGTCCTTTCCTGGAATTTGAACTGTAATAGAAAATAGATATTAAGAAGTCATTAGAAGTCTGAATTATAACATTGTATTCAGTAGCAACCAACTATAAATCCACAAGAGATAGTATCTTGAAAAAAGTGAGATGTGGAAAGACTATTATGCTAACATTTGTGGTAAAAACAACAATTTGGGGCATGTGTGTGTAAGCACTTGTACGTATTTATTTATATAAATACTATTTTGCATTAATTACTCAGTTTTTCAACAGATATTTTTATCAGGTGTCTACAGTACAGCAGGCACCGTTACACATGTTGGATGGGCAATAAATAGAACACAGTCCATGTCCTGAGGAAACTTACATGACAGTGGAGGTATTGGGTTTAGATTTTAGGTTTTTTCAGAAACCCATATGGTTATGTCTTTTAGTTTTGATAGGCCTTTACTCCGGACATTTTCTCATTCAGGACCTAACTTGCCATCCCATCTAAAATTGCAAATAGACTCTTCTCTTGACATTATATCCATTTCCCCAGATTTATTTTTTCTCTTTAGTACTTATCACTATCTAATATATTAAGTGTCTTTTTCTCACTCAAAGTGAGAAGAGACAAGATGGAATTTTTTTATTTTTATTCATTTCTTTATTTTCAGTGCCTGGAACAGTACCAGATACTTAGTAGGTTCTCCAAAATAGTTGTTAAGTAAAACATGAAATATATATTTCCAGGTAGTAATAACTGTTGTCTGAAAAAGTAAAAAGATTTTGAATGGATTCCATCCATGCGGTGTGAATCAAAATTTGTGCCCCAATTTTTATCAGTTCCTTAGATTTAACAAATCATCTCTGATGAAATAAAATACGTACATAGTTTGAAACATATGGTATTGCTTATTTGTATATCAAAATTGTCAAGTATCAGCAATTTCAGATGGCTTGACCTAAAATGAAAAACAATGTGCCATTTGAATTATGCCTAAGTTAAGCATAGCCAAAGAATGATTTTTAACAGTGATTTTCAGCGAGATACTCAAAGTATTATGATACTAGGAAAAATGCAAAAGAACTATGTGAACAAATGCAACTGAGCTAAACCCAATTACTCTGAAGAAAGACTTCTATATTTAAAACTTGTACTGAACAGCCAGTTGTATAATGAAAAGTGCCTGGCTTACCATATGTTCACAGAGAAGTTTTACAGAATTGTCAAAAAATTTAGATGCTGCTCTTTGCCTAACTGTGCATTACAAATGAATAAGCTAAAGTATAGAGAAATCAACCAACTTCTCCAATATCACAGGGTGAAGTCAGAATTTTCACCCAAGTCTCAATGCATCTGCAAACCATCAGTGATAGTTACAATCTTGAGTCCTATTTTTGCCTCATTTTGTTTAAATTGGAATTCTTTTGAAAGGAAATATATTTTTAAAGGATGTTATTGATTTATTCGACAGAGAGAAAGAGATCACAAGTAGGCAAAGAGGCAGGCAGAGAGAGAGGGGGAAGCAGGCTCCCCACTGAGCCACCCAGGTGCCTCTGAAAAGAAATATTTTAAAGGTACTCTTGAAAAAAGTTACTGTTTTGTTGACTGACAAGTCTTCTAATAAAAATATTTTTAAAGAGACTAGCTTAATAAGGACTAATGAATGTTTTGAATTGATGAGGCATGTACCTTTATTCTCAAATCAGGGTGACAACAATGTTTCAAAATAGTGAGCTGAAACTAATAAGGTTTTATGACACTGTGTAACTGATCTATAAATTCCACCTTGAGAAAAGGTAAAGGACTCAGGTAAAGATTTTGAAAGAGACTTCAGTGGCCAAGACAAAGTAATCTTTTAATCAGCAAATATTTATAGTTTGCCTGCTGGGTTCAGGGCATTCTTCTAGGTGGTAGGAATTCAGTAATGAACACTATCAACCAACTTTACTGTACTTTTATTGAACACACCATTCAGCAGCGTCCTCGTTCTCTTCAAGCACATATGAAACATTCTTGAGAATAGACCATATATATCGTAGGCCATTAAATGAGGCTAATAAATTTAAAAGTGTGTTCTTCAATTACAGTAGAATTAAATTAGAAATCATCAACACAAATATGAGGAATACTTTAACTATTAGAAATTAAATTAAATAACACACTCCTAAATAACCCATAGGTCAAAGAAGAGAAACTAAAGGGGAAATTAGAAAATGTTTTTAGTTGAAAATAAAACCAGGGCACCTGGATGTGTAAGTGGGTTAAGTCCTTTCTTCGGCTCAGGTCATGATCTCAGGGTCCTGGGATCTAGCCCCCACATCTGGCTCTCTGCTCAGCAAGGAGCCTGCTTCCCCTCACCCCACCCCACACCCTCCTGCCTCTCTGCCTACTTGTGATCTCTATCAAATAAATAAAGTCTTTAAAAAAAAAAGAAAAGAAAACCAAAACTTCTCAAATTATGGAGAGCATCTAAGGCAGTACTAAGAGGATTGTAAATGCTTATCGTGGAAGATACGACCTAAAATCAGTTATCCAAACATCAACCTCAAGAAGCTAGAAGACTAATTCCAAGTTAAGTAGAAGGAAGGAATTAGACTAGAACTTAATGAATAAAATACTGAGGGCTACATCTAACAAAAGAAGTGCAATATCTATACACTGAAAACTGTAAAACTTACTGAGAGCAATTAAACAAGATATAAGTAAGTGGGGAAACACCATGTTTGTGATTCGGAAAACTCAGTATTATTAAGATGGTACTTCCCTCCAAATTTACCCGTAGATTTAATTCAATTTTTAACAAAATCCCAAGAGGACTTTACATAGAAATTGACAAACTGCTGCTAAATTTATATGGAATTGCAAAGGACCTGGAATGGTCAATTTTGAAAAGGAAGAATAACTTTGGGGAACTTAAAGTACTTGATTCACATCCCAACTGTAAAGCCACAGTATTCAAGACAGTATGGTATTGAATTAAGAATATGCATGTATCAGTGGAAAAAATAGAAATAAAGGTGCCAGTGGGAAAAAGAGAGTCTCTTTAACACAGTGCTAGAAGAACTGGATATCCATATGTAAAACATACATATAAGATTTTTATATAAAAATTAACTCAAAATGGGTTATATAACTAAATGTAAACACTAGAACTAGAAAATTTCTGTAAGAAAATATAGCTACCGAAAGGATCTATAAAAAGAAAAAGAAATCTATAAATTCACCACAACTAAAAATGTCTACTTTTTGAAAAACACTAAGAAAAAAATTTTATTTATTTTTCCATTTTTTTTAAATTTATTTATTTTAGGGAGAGCTCATGTATGCTTGAGCAGGGTTAGGGGCAGAGAGAAGGGGACAAGCAGACTCCCTGCTGAGCCTGGGGCCTGATGTGGGGCTCCATCCCAGGACCCTGAGATCATGATGTGAACTAAAATCAAGAGTGAATGCTTAACCTACTGAGGCAGCCAGGAACTCCAAAAAAAATTTTTAAAGGTTACTTAGAGAAAACATTTCCAGTCGTGTCCAACAGTAGCCAGATACATTAAAAAAAAATTCTTACAACTCAATAATAAGAAGACAAGCCAATTAATAATAGATAAGAGACTTGAATAGATATTTCATTAAAGATACGTGAATAACTAATAAAGCACTTGAAAGATGCTCAACATTATTTGTCTTTCAGGAAGTACCAATTAAAACCACAATGTGATTCTATAATACACTTACTAGAATGGCTTTATTAAAAATAGTGACTATCAAATCTTGATGAGGATGTGAAGAAACTGCAAATCTCCCACATTGCTGGGGATGGTGTAAAATGGCTTAGATACTCTTGAAAACAATGTGGCAGCTAAACTTACACTTCACTCTGCAACCCAGTATTTCCATTCCTAGGTATTTATCCAGGAGAAATGAGAACATATGTTCACATAAACACTTGCAAGAAACTGTTAATAAAAGACATATTTATAGTAGCTAAGAATTGGAAACTATGCAAACATCCATCAGCTGGTGAAGAGATAAACACAGTTTGTTTTGTCCAGACAGTGGAATATTGCTCGACATATTGCATGAAAAATTTTGGGTGTACTTATATATGTTAAGTTTATATGGAATTTCTATAAAAAGCTTAAGGACCAGAAAGCATATCAGTGGTTGCTTGAGGCCAGGAATAGGAGGGGAGATTGACTGCAGAGAGATAATGGACATTCTCCAAAACTGGCTTATAGTGATGGATGCCTAATTATACAGTTTACTTAAATTAATCACATTTATACTCTGACATATGCATATGCATATGTTTGAGGGAGAAGGAAGGAAGGAGAGAGGCAGGGAGGGAAGGCAGGAAGGAAAGAAAATCAAAAAGGAAGAACATCAAACAGGGCTCTACCGGAGATCAGTTAAATGCACATCTCTGGGGAGGAAACCAGACCCTCAGTAGTTTATAAAAGTACCCAAGTGTTTCAAGTGCATCCAGTATTAAGAACTTCTGCCCTAGATGTGCTCTTTTCAACCCTAGGCTAGAGAGCCACTGTTACTGAAGAGAAAGACCTTCTTCAGATGCTCTGAGGCCAAAAAGAAAAAAAAAAAAGAATGGCTATTTTAGGCTTTTCACTCCTTGGTTAGAAAATCAGGATAGTAATACTTGCTTAGTGTATCCCACAAACTTGTTTCAGTCACAGTTGGTGATGGTAGACACTTTGTAAACTCTGCGGTAGCTTTTTGTTATTCTGTCCAACCTTAAGGATTCATCTATGGAACAATAGAGATCATTGTTCTTCATGATAATAAGATCTTCAAATGTCTTCTGAAGTTTCTCTATTCATTGTAGCTTTCAAATTGTCTATTTTACTGTGTTGTAACTAAAAGGAAATATATACTGTTTTTGATCTGAACATTTCTTGTTTAAAATAGTCATGGTGCAATTTATAAATTTTTCTGCATTTTTGGAATCTTCACAGTAGAAGGTGTCATACAGCTATTCAACAATACTATCATTTCTTAAACCATTTCAGATTATCTTTAGAATTGAGCCAGGGTATTTTCTTGGCTAGTCTCATTGAAGCTAAGTTTTATGCCTGATCGCTCAAAGCTTGGTCTGATGAATAAAGTGGGAAATCAAGGAAGGCAATACATTTTTTGAAAATGCTTTGTGGGGGTGCCTGGGTGGCTCAGTGGGTTAAAGCCTCTGCCTTCAGCTCAGGTCATGATCCCGGGGTCCTGGGATCGAGCCCCGCAACGGTCTCTCTGCTCAGCGGGGAGCCTGCTTCCCTCTCTCTCTGCCTGCCTCTCTGCCTACTTGTGATCTCTCTGCCAAATAAATAAATAAAAATCTTTAAAAAAAAAAAAGGAAAAGAAAATGCTTTGTGAATATAATTACATCATTGTTGCCTTTTTTTCCCCCTTATGATTCCCCAACTGACCCTAAGGACCATTTCAAAAAGTTGATTCTAGAATTGTTTGAACAATGATATCGTTGATAGTGTGTAGCCTCCTAAAATGCCTACGTTGAAGGCTAGCTTTTATTTTACCGTTTAATGTTTAACTTGATTATCAAAATAATTATGTATATTATTTTGTTGTTTCTTGAGATGTACATATATATAAAATATTTGTCAGTAAGTCAGAAGATTTACTTAACTAGAATACTTTACTACCTTCATCATCCTGAGATATTTTTCAATATATCGATATTATTTCTTCTTTACATTAATACTATCTTATATTTTATATTGTTAAACTTTTAAAAAGAGGGGATATTACAGAATTTTAAGGACCACTGAGAAACTTACTGGTATAAAATATGACTTTATTTTTATTTTGCTAGAATTTTGATTGCTAATGAAACTAATAATGATCTATCTCTTCATTATAGTTTATGTTATTTGTAAAATTTGATACAATTAAATGGCACTTGTATTCTGCCTCTCTCATTTTACTTGTATAGTAGACCCAAAATAGGTGTTTGTTTTGGTGAAGAGAGGGCGTGCAAGCCAGTCAATCTCTTACAAGTTGATGTTATGAAAATAACAGGAAAATATATAGGGGCCCCTGGGTGCCTTAAGTCCATTAAGTATCTCAGACTTGATTTCTGCTCTGGTCATGATCTCAGGGTCATGAGATGGAGCCCCACACTCCAGTGTGTGTGGGGGGTGTCTGTTTGAGGTTCTGTCTCTCCCTGTGCCCCTCATCCTGGTGTGTGCTCTTTCTCTCTTTTTCTAAAATAAATAAATAAATCTTAAAAAAAAAAAAGAAAACAGAAATTTTCTGTTGTAATCACTTACTGTTATTTCATTAGGGAGAGCTGTGAAATTTGAGTGACAATGCTAATTGTAAATCTATTACTCTCTGTGATTTTTACATAGAAATTACTTAATAAGTCTTCAATTAACACCTGCCAAACTTGGAACATTTTTAAAATGACTTCATAGTCATTATGGTTAGGGGAGTTCTTTAAAATAAATATTTTTCTTTTGAGGAAAATAAGATTGCTGTAATTACAGGCTTCCATGATTAAAATGCTAATAAAGGGGATGGGATTTAAAATAAATGTGGAAAGAATGCCATGGATTAAAGGGACACCAGTAACTTGAATTGGCTAAGTGCCAAGTTGGTAAACGAATTAAAAAGTCACTATAAGTCTTAGCAAACCTTAGTTTCAAATGCAAATGGTAACAACAGTGTTTTTCCTTCCTAAAACCTCTATTTAAATTCCTTTTTTATGATTGATGTTTATGAACAGTATTAATATCTATTGCATAAATTTATTTTTGTACTTCATGGTTGTTTGGGGGAATAAGCTTTAAGTCACAGTATGTTCATCTGTGAAATAAATTGTTTTCTAATAAAATTACAGTTTTCTTAGTGTACAGTTTTCATAGTGTACATACACATATACTATGTACATACAGATATGTACATAGAAGCATACATATGTATATTTATATACACATACAGACACACACACGCATATAAATTCCAAAATGCTAAGAACTTCTTTTGTGAGCAGACCTTACATTCCTAAGATTATTATAAATTAAAACAAAAAGCTGTGTTAAGATATAGTTCACACGCTGTACAATTCAATCATTTAAATTATACAATTCCATGGTTTTTAGTCTAATCATAGGATGGATTGTATAACCATCACCACAGGCAATTTTAGGACATTATCTTGTCTCCAGAAGGCAACTCCAAACCCTTTAGCAGTTCCTCCCTATACCCATTGCCTCCTCCTTCCCCAACCCTTAGGCAATCACTAATCTACTTCCTTCTGTATAGCTTTGCCTGTTCTGGATATTTTATTTAAATGTAATCATACAATAAACATGTCATCTTTAATGTTCGGCTTCTCTCACACATAGCATAATGTTGTATGACAACACCAATACTTCATTCTTTCTATTGCTGAATACAACTCCTCATTTGGACGTATCACTTATTATTTATTCATACATCAGTTCAAGGACACTTTTAACTGTTGACCCTTTCGGGTAAATAATGCTGCCGTGAATATTTGTGTACATGTTTGTTTGTTTGTTTGTTTAAAGATTTTATTTATTTATTTGACAGAGAGAGAGAGATCTCTGACAGCTAGGCTAGGCAGAGAGGCAGGCAGAGGAAGGGAGGGAAGCAGGCTCCCTGCTGAGCAGAGAGCCCCATGTGGGGCTCGATCCCAGGACCCTGGGATCATGACCCGAGCCAAAGGCAGAGGCTTAACCCACTTAGCCACCCAGACGCCCTGTGTACATGTTTTTATGTGAACATATGCTTAAAATAATTTTGGATAAAAACCTGGGAGTGGCATTTTTGAGTCATATATTGATTATATGTTTAACTTTTTTGAGGAATTGCCAAACAGTAGCTGTATCATTTTTATATTCCCAACAGCATGAAGAGTTCCACTTTTTCTGCATCTTTATCAGTACCTGTTATTGTCTGTATTTTTTGTTACATTCATCCAAGGGAGGTGAAATGGTACTTCTTTGTGGTTTTGATTTACATGGCCTTTTTAGCTAGTAATTGGTAGTGTTTACTGAATAATTAGTATATGTCAGGCATTGATCTAAGCACTTTCCCTACAGCATCTTGTATTTAATCCTCATGTTTATCCATGTCATATAGATACTTTTTTAAATTAATAATCTTTATTTATTTAGAACAGTTTTAGATACTCAACAAAATTGAGTAGAAAGTATAGAGTGTTTCCGTATAGCCCACGTCTTCACACACATAGAGCCTCCCCTACTACCGACATTCAACCCTAATGGTACATTTGTTAAAACTGATAAGCTTTCACTGACATAGCATTATAACCCCAAATCCATAGTGGGTTGACTTTTCGTTCTCTTGATGGTGTACTTTTAAGCCCAAAAGGTTTTAATTTTGGTGAAATTCAGTTTTCTCTCTTTTTTTTTCTTTTCGTCACTGTGCTTTGGATTTCTTTTTTAACAAACCATTGCCTGCTCCCAAGGCCAGGAAGATTTATGCCTTTGTTTTATTGTAAGATCTTTACAGTGTAACTCCTAAATTGATGTCTATGATCCATTTTGAATTAATATGTGAGATAGGTGGTAAGGGTCCATCTTCATTCTTTTGCATATTGGTTGTTTGGTTGTTCCAAGACCATTTGTTGAAAAGACTATTCCTTCTCCCATCATATTTTCTTGGTGCCTTTGTTGAAAATCATGACTGTTCACTTTTGGATTCTCAGTTCTGTTATCCTGTATGTCATTAACACCAGCGCCTCAGTGTCTTGGTTACAGGAGCTTTATAGTAAATTTTCAAACAGGAAAGTATGAATCCTCTAAGCTCATTTGCTCTGCAGACACTCAAATTCTTGACATTTCCCTCTCATACAGTAATTTTTTATTTTAAATTAATATTAATTTTTCAATTATTATGATTATATAATCACTCTTCACAGTTGAGCCATGTAATGTATCTTATTTTCCTTTCCTGTACAGTATTCTGTTTCAGCTAGACTCAGTGAATCTTTTTTTATATCTAGCCACAAAGCTTTCCCCCAGTGGCGAAACTCCTTTCAGTACTTGCAGGCACATTAGGTATTCTATCAGTCATGTTTATGTAAGAAATCTCTTCCAGCTCTTTGTGACCTGTCTAATCCAGACTGGTTTCTCTAGCTTTGTTCTATAGCTTTGGATTTAAAAGACTATTTTTTCATCGTCATGGAAATTTCTTTTGCCCTTTCTTTGTTGGTGCCTTTAATCTAATTGTCTCTTCCTTTAGTCCCTATTTTGGTGGAGCAGATATCTAAAATCTTCCTGAAATTTTGAAGGTATTGCCCCATTGTCTTCTAGCTTTCAGCACTGTTATTTAGAATTCTAGTGCTCTTCTCATTCTTATTTTCTCTAAAGGAAACCCATATTTTCTCTGGAATTTTGTAGAATCTTCTACTTGTTCTTAGTCTTCTGAATTTTCATGATGATGCACCTTGGTGGGTCTATTTTTATTCTTGTATTGGGCTCTCAGCATGCCTGGAAGCTTGTCTTTTTATGGAGGAAAGCGTTCTGGTAGCTATTTTGTTGGAAATTTCCTTCCTTCTGTTTATGTTCTCACTTCTGTTAGTGCTATGTAGCTGTTGTTCCTCCTGATTTGTGTGTCTTTCTTTCTCTTCTCTTTTATTTTCCATTTCTTCGTATTTTTACTTTACATTCTGTAGATTCACTTAACTTTTTCTTCTACCCGTTTAGGTGAAATATATATTTATGCTTTCTTAATTTTAATTTCCATGAGCTCTTTCTGATTAATGTTCTTATAGTCTCCTGTTCTCGTTTAATGTATGCAGAATCTTCTCTGAGCAGTGTAGTGATCCGATTGGTTAGTTGGTTGGTTTTGTGTGTGTGATTTCTTTTTACTGTGTATTCTTTATTTCCTTGCAAGTCACTTTTTTTCAATTTTGACATCTAGTTCTCATCCTAGCAACTTTCCTTGAGATCTCGTAACATTTGCCTGCCTGCTCACATTTAAGGGATTGTACCAGAAAGCTAATGGGAAGATCTGAGTGCATGAGTGTAGCTTGTTGACTCTGATCTTTGTTTTAGGGTGAACTCACCTTAGCTGACTCCAGCGTTGGGATTCTTCAGTCTTTCCTCTAGGACTGACCCATTTCCAAGAAAGCTCAATTCTGTTATCTAGCTTGCATAATTCTAGAAGTTATATAGGTGAAGACGGGTGCAGGGTCTCAATATTCAATATACCAAGTACATGCTTAGTCCACTGAGAATTAACTCTAACCCTGCTTTCTGTCCAGTATCTCTCAGGCCAGAGACACCTTGTTTTACTTTCTTTTTTTTTTTTTTTTTTAAAGATTTTATTTATTTATTTAACAGACAGAGATCACAGGTAGGCAGAGAGGCAGGCAGAGAGAGAGGGAAGAAAGCAGGCTCCCCATGGAGCAGAGAGCCCTATGCGGGCCTCGATCCCAGGACCTTGGGATCATGACCTGAGCCGAAGGCAGAGGCTTTAACCCACTGAGCCACCCAGGCGCCCACCTTGTTTTACTTTCTGCAGAGAATAAACCACTTGTTTTCTGGACCGGGAAAAGGACAATCATGTACCTCAGTGGAATAAGGACTGGTCAGGAGGCCAGGCTGCTCTGACACGTCAACCTGTTCTCCTGTTTGACCTTCATGTTGCTTCCAGGGCCTTCTGGGACCCTCAACCCAGAGTCTTGTCAGGGGTTGTAATATAAATTATGTTGCTTCTAAGCCTTCTCCGTTGTTTTTCTCAGCTTCCTTAGCAGTCTGTACCAATTACTCATTTGCTCTCCTGCTTTCAAAATTAGTTTCTGTTGTCTCTTCTCTCAGATATTAGTCCTTGTAGATTTATGCTATTTTTAAAATCTCTTTATTCTCATTTTGAGGAATTTCAAGAGATAGTGAAAATGAATGCTTATGTCCAATTTACCATCTTCAACAAAAAAGGGACTCTACTTCTATTTTTAATCTCAAAGGCTTCACAGTTTTTCTTTGACCTTCGCTATAACCCTCACTTGATTTGTTTTTAAAATATACAAGAAGCTGTCTTAAGTGACCTTCATGTAACTGGCACGCCAGATTAATGGCTGCTCTCCATTCCCTCTGTAAAATACATTACGGATGCCCACTGCAGGAACCAAAAAGCTACCCTGGAGTGCGTCTGTACACTTCTTCTCCATTAGTGGAATTGTGTGTGTGCTCGCAGGGGTCACTTTACTCTATTTTAAAGAGATAGAAGTTGGAAAGGGTAGTTGATACGGTATGAGTGTGGTCATGTAAGAAAGATATCATGGAACTCCAGTGGGCAACATCAAAAGTTAATGAACAAGGACACATCATTTTAAGGTAAAATGTGTATACTTTATATCATTTTGTTATGATTGTCTGCTTTCCGTTTTCTGAGTCAAATGAACAAGTGCTACTTAAAATGGTTGCTCAACAGCTTGTTTTCAAATAACAGAGAAAGTCATTATGCCCTCTGGGTCAAATGACTGATTCTGCCATGTTGCATGCTGAATTTTCACATACTTAACAAGATAATTGTTTTTGCTTAGTTCCAGATGTTGAAGTGAAAGGAGAGTGTTCTAGCTATTATCTCCTGTTACAAGGTAATGACAACAGAAAGTGTAAAGCCACATTGATTCACTCGGCCAACCAGATCAATGGCTCGTTTGCACTGAGTTTAATTCATGGAAAGATGAAAGCAAGGACAGTAGAAGCCAAACTGAGTAAGTGTTGATTTTAGGTGGAAAATATTTTTATATTTGTTAGTATATGCAGTTAACTTCTGTGGTTTTTAATGCTTTTATTTTCCCCAAACTCCATTTTACTTTCAATTTACGTTTTATTTCGAACATATTACAGCATGTACAAATGGTTTAGAGTACAGATAATTCATCCGTTTTTCATTATACTTAGTATAATTTAGTAGGTCAGCTTTTGATTCCAAAAAGGAAAGGTTTAGTATTTTGCAACTTATTTTTAAAGATTTTATTTTTTTACTTCAGAGAGAGAGCTCACGTATGGAAGCATGAGGGAGTGGGACAGAGGGAGAAGTAGACTCTCCACCGAGCAGGGAGCCTGACAGAGAGCTGAATCCCAGGACTCTGGGATCATGACCTGAGCTGAAGGCCCATACTTAACTGACTGAGCCACCCAGGCACCCTGTTTGTATTTCCACTTTATTTTTTTAAGATTTATTTATTTGTCAAAGGAAAGATAGCACAGTCAGGTAGAGTGGCAGGCAGAGGCAGAGGGAGAAGCAGGCTCCCCACCGAGCAAGGAGCCCGATGTGGGACTCGATGCCAGGATACTGGGATCATGACCTGAGCTAAAGGCAGCCGCTTAACTGACTGGACCACCCAGGCATCCCTGTATTTTCCACTTTAAACATATAATATTTTTCTATAATTTAGCTCTCATTTTACTTACTTCCTCTCAAGTATCTTGTTCCATTTTATTGCCTTTTTTTTTTCTCTCCAAGTTCCAAGTTTTCGTTATCCATCAGTGTATGCCAAACCACTCCAAAGTTAGCTTAAAAAATGACTATTTATTTTTCATAGTCCTTTGTGTTGACTGGGCTCAGCTGGATGGTTCTATTTTGAAGTCCCCATACATGTGCAGCCACTTAAAAAGCTAGGGCTCTATTCTCCTGCAGACTTAATGGAGGTTGTGTAAGAATGCTTCTTCACTTACCTGTTTGGCTTCTGGGTTAGAATGGCTGGAATGAGATCTGACGTTCTCTTCATGGTCTATTTTCTCACAGCCAGCTTGGGCTTCCTTACAACGCTATAGTCTCAGGGTAGTCTGATTTCTTACCTGGTTCCTACCTTCTCTTAGAGCATTGTTCTAAGAAGCCTCCAGGTTTTTTGACCTAGTCTGAACTCGTTCACTGTCACCTTTACTGGAGTACCTTATTGCTTTCATAGAGCCAGCCTGGGTTCCTTGTGGAAGGACTACACAATGGGTGACTAGTAAGTGTGGTTGACTGGGGAGTGTCTTTAGAGACTAGCTACCATACTCCCTGCTTTATATAGGAGTTTCAGTAGCTGAAGCCATAAAAGAACATGTGATAGAGGATATTCTACTCTGTTACCTAAATTCCCTCAGTTGAAGAGGGAGATCAGAGTTTAAAATGAAAAATAATTTAGTATGCTTAATTTCTTCATCTTAATTATTATTTTGAGATGAGCAAGAGAGATGAGTAACTGACTTTTATTTTTTAAAGTTATGTAATAACACATTTTCTGGGAACTGAATATTATTGTCATAGAACATCCTTAACACTTTTCTCTATTTTTCAGGCTTTCCTTTTGACTTCTTGTCACTTCCACATTTTTCTGGTGAACAACTTATACAGAGAGAGAAACAGTTAGCTAATGTTCAAGCTTTGGCTTTGAAAGAATGTCTGAGTAAGTAATGATTTGTACATTTCATTTTACTGTAAGAATGTTGACCTGTTCAGACCTAATGCATTGTTACTGTCATACTTTTTCTTACTTTGTCTTTTAGGTTTAATATTCATTTGTAGAACTATTCTTGATAGAGGTGATGCAGAGTAGAAAAGGTCTGCAACATTTTTCCACCAGATTCAGAATCTTTCTATTTATTCATACATTGCTAATAACATTTATAAGAGTGTATTTCTTAAAGACTTATTTATTTAGGGAGAGAGAAAGAACAAGGGGAGAGACGGAGAGAGAGAGAGAGAGAGTCTCAGGCAGACTCCTTACTGGGTACGGAGCCTGGTGCCGACTCGATCTCGTGACCCTGAGATCACAACGTGAGCTGAAATCAAGTGTCAGACCCTCAACTGACTGCACCACCTAGGCACCCCATAAAAATATTTCTTTAGGAAAATTTGGTATTCCATTCTTTTTAACTGTGTACTGGAAAAGGTAGCTATGGTTTTTTAATTCTGATTAATATAGAATTTTTATAAAATTTCTCATTTTATATTTTTGGTTGTTATCAGGAGGATAAAGACTAAAAACAGAAGGAAATACAACTACAGAGAAATTAATGTGCTAACTTAAGCATTGATTCTTAGACTTTAACCATGACTATTAATAATAACAAGTATCACATATGTGCAGAGTGAAGTTAACATTACGGATTTTTCCTTATTCAGGAAATTAACACTTTTTCCAAGGGTCATAGTTTAAGGTTTTACATCTATTATTAAATGTTTAGTTCGTATCAGTCTTAACAATCTTCAATAAATAATCATTCATTAGTACCTAATATGAACTTATTTTAAGATAACTGATATGGAATTTTTAAGAAATTGATTCAAATTGTGAGACCTCTTTAGTAGCATATAGAAAAACGTGATATTAGAATTAAGTAGATACATTATAAAATAAAAGCTGTCAGGGGCGCCTGGGTGGCTCAGTGGGTTAAGCCGCTGCCTTCGGCTCAGGTCATGATCCCAGGGTCCTGGGCTCGAGTCCCGCATCGGGCTCTCTGCTCAGCAGGGAGCCTGCTTCCCTCTCTCTCTCTCTGCCTGCCTCTCTGTCTACTTATGATCTCTCTCTGTCAAATAAATAAATAAAATCTTTAAAAAAAATAAAATAAAAGCTGTCATCCTTTTTGTAAAAGCATTTTAAAAATATCTGGAATTCAGTAGCCTGTTTTATTCAGTGGAAAATAATTTTAGAATACTTGGTCTCAATTGTTCTTTATATTAACCTACTTTTTCAGTTGTACAAATCAGTGTAATTGTGTAGTCTTGAACTCCTCCAACCATTGATTTTTTTTAATTGTTTCAGTGATACTAGCTCAAGGAAAATATAGTTGGAAAGGCAAATCAGTTTCAGTAAAAAGTAGTACATGTTAAAACCAAGAAAAAGAAAACATACTGAAATAGTACTTTTGTGGCTGGAAAAACTCTAATTTCAAATACCAGCCTGCAGTGTTATTCATCTCTTGACTTTGCTCTGTCCCTGCCAGAGTCAGCAGGCCCTGCTCCATTGCCTTAAGCCTTTTGCAGCTTTGTAACTCCGTTCCCTCCCCATCTCCTCCCTCCTTCCTCGTCACCTCTCTCCCTTAGCCTCCCAACCAGAAAATCTGCCAGAGTAGAAGAATAGGCTGCTCTGGAAGCTGACTCGTTTCTCCTTTGGGTGGGAAGAGTTATCCTTCCTGCCTGCAGGCCTGACTGGCAGCTCTACCAAAGCACTAAGTAAATGCTCCAAGCGTAGGAGCACGAGCAGCTGAGCCGTACTGCGGCTGTTAAGGGTGCCACAGCTCTGCGCCAGGAGCCTGGCGCACGGGCAGGTGGGGGGTCTGAAGTTGAGGGAAGCCTTGCAGCTAGTAGCTGCTGGAGAAACCAGCTCTGGGCCTATCCACGAAATGACCAGTTTGCAATCCAAGGCATGTAATCTTGATGAAAATTAGTAACCCAGTTAATCAGTTTATGATGGAAGCACTTGCTGAACCAAGCTCTGCTCTATCCAGAGAGTTAATACTGGATTAAAAATGTGGGGTAAGGTTGCATCTGTTAAGAATTCCTGTATCTCAAAAGACAAGAAAATGACAGCAAAACAGTTTCTTATGTAAGCATGTCTGACTGTATTTCAGTGATCTTCAGAGAAGTGAAATGTAAATATAGAAGTGCTGAAAATGGTATAGTTAATTAACTTACACATGGTGAAAACGACTGTACTAGGAACAGCTTTCTTTGGAAAAAAAATAAACAATTCAGAATCAATACAAAGATGATAGCCTTTGGTATAAAATAAGAAGTTGTTCAAGATTTTTTTTTCCAAAATTATCAACAAGATATGGAGTAGACTTACTATCTCCCCACTATTTCTCTGACCAGTATTGAATCAGAAAGAGCAACTGGAAAAGTTTGCATGAAAATGTACATACATTACTGAGACACTTTGTTGCTTAAAATAACACAAAAATCAAAGTTTCTGTTATGATTTAATTTTTTAGAATAATTGCTTCCAGTAGTTTTATTTTCTTAAGATTATATTTAATAACATCATATTAGAATGATATTTATAATTTTATAAGTTTTTCTACTTGATTTTTTGGTAGTTTATAATTTTTTTATATTTGGAAATATTAACTGTCTTGTTTCACTGATTTTTAAAGAAAAAGTTTAAGAATGCTAGACAATTTTTAAATTAAAGACTATTCAGTATGATGCCAGACAAATACCAAAGCAACAACAGTGTTGTCATTTTGCTCCAATATTCCGGTCATGCCTCTGAATTCCCCACATCTTTTTTAAATACATAGAACCTGGGGTGCCTGGGTGGCTCAGTGGGTTAAAGCCTCTGCCTTCAGCTCAGGTCATGATCTCGGGGTCCTGGGATCGAGCCCCGCATCAGGCTCTCTGCTCTGCGGGGAGCCTGCTTCCCTTCCTTTCTCTCTGCCTGCCTCTCTGCCTACTTGTGATCTCTCAAATAAATAAATAAAATTAAAAAAAAAAACTTTAAAAAAATAAAATAAATTCATAGAACCTAGTACAAACCTGATTGACACTCAGCCTCCAGTACTTTTGGATATTCCACTGTCTTTTTCTTTAATAAATCCTAATAATTGCTAGCTTTTTTAGGAATAACATTCTTTTGCTGATCCATTTTTAAGACTTTAGTCCAGTGTTTTTCTCCCAAACCTTTGCCACTTATGTGTACATTCATTAGTGTAGAGAATAATTTTTGCTTAGGTAAATTATTCTGCTCATAACCCTGTTAAACTTCGTCTGTTTCCTCTTTCTTTTTCGGTCATTAAGGCCAGGAGGAAGTCTTACCCCGCTCTCCAGATAGCCCAATGTTGTAATATAATTGACTATTTTAATAAGCATGGATCTGGTTCATGATTTAAGTTTATTTTTAACGTTAATAAAAATACAGAGCTGAGTTCCAAAGCACATTACCTATTGTGTATATTTCAGATGAAGACAAACCATTGATAACTTTTCGTTTAGAATGGCTCCCAGCAGATTGTACAGAAAATAAAAAGCTTCATTACTTTTTATTTTCTCACTAAGAAGATGTAATAACAGCAGCATATTTTACAATCTTACTTTACCATTACTAATGTTCTTGAGTGCAAGAATCATGTGTTCCTTATCTTGGATCACAACTGGAACGACCCTACCAATATCCACGTTGCTATGGTGGGATTTTTCAGAGGTGTCCTCGGAGAGCCGATGTTCCAAAGCAGAGCCTCTAGGCCGGCTGCTTCCTTCTCAGCCTATTCTCTTGCATTATTTATGTGTCAACCTCATGTAATAATGTGTTCTAATCCTCTGTGTCCAAGGGCACAGCATAGTGCTTTATAGACAGTACATAATGTTGAATTGAGTTCTGTATGAATTTACAATTTACTGTTTTCTTATAGAAGAAAATGTTATTAGTCCAGAAGTGTTTCGAAGTGTAATATTTTTATAAAAGTAATACATGGATCTAGGTTTAAGATGCAAATGCTACTGAAAAACTTCATGTGGAAACCAGCAGTAGCCTACTGTCTCCTGTCCATCTTTCAGTCTTTGTAGGCAGCAACCCGCAGCTGTTCCAGCTGGTTTTCCTAACATTTCCTCCAGTTTTATTAATAGTAGATGTATGCTGCTGTTTCTTAATTTGCCAGTTTCAGACATTATCTTAGCACCTAGCTATGAAAGATAAACACTTAGCTTTCTCCTATCATCTTCACGTTCTCTTTCCACCCTTTACAGTGAAGTCATAAATTTTGGTTAAATCAGTGGCTAGTTTTAATATTATTACCACCGTATACATAAGCTTACCACTGAGTCGTGTAATATATGACAGTGATCACCTCTTGTATTATCTTTGTTTTTCTTATGGTTGGTGATCATTTTTAATTTGCCCATTCCTCTATACAGGCAGAATATTGTTGTGTTTTTCTAGAGGCTCCAGCATTTTTTACACACTTAACATTAAATTCATTGTATGTTCAAACACAGCAGTTCCTTTTTACTTCTATATTTCTTTCCGGAGTGTTTAATATTTTGTTCTGATAACAGAACATCTTAGAGACTTCTCTTTGTTCTTCCCTTCTATTGGATTCTCCTTTTTTCTAGACCACTTGTCCTTCTTGGTTTACTCCCTTGTTTGCTTTGGAGCATATCTTTCAGTAACTACTTTGACTAAAACTTTGTGGAATGTAAATTTTTTTAAGCTCTTGCATATCTGAAAATATCTTTACTTGACTGATAGGTCATAAAGAATCCTAGGTTGAAAATCATCTACCTTCAGAGTTTTGAAGACATTGCTTTATTATCTTCTGTGTGACTCTTCCTATTGAGAAACCTAATACTATTCTTATCCTTTGTAGTATTTTATTTTTGGTATATTTGTTTTTACCCCTTTCTGGAATGTTTATCTCCAGAAGCCTTGTCCCTGGAAGCTTTACCCTGATTCATGGTGTGTATGTATTCTCTGTCCTCTCCCTCTGTCCTCAGTTTATTAAGCTATATAGTTGATGAGCCATTTCAATAGAAGATTCACATTCTTAAATCTGAAAACCTTTATCTTTAGTAATTTTTCTTTCTTTTTCTTTTTTTTTTCTTTCTAGAACTTTTATTAGTTATATAAAAAAAAAACCTGGATCTTTCCTATTTCCATATTGTTTTCTTTTTGTTCTAGTTTCTAGGCAATATCTTCTGCTTTATTTTAAGCCCCTTTATGGAATGTTTAAAATTTGAGCTCTCATGTGCTTAACTTTTAGAAGTCTTTTCTTGTTCATCATCTGTTCCTTTATAAAGAACCCTGTACTTATTTCCTGGGGTGTAGTAGATTCTCTTAGTTCTATGAGAATATTAATTAGAGCAAGCTTTCTTTTGTTCCCTGCAGTGTTTTTGTTTCTGCTGGGCACCTTTTTCCTTTTTGCTGGCTTTAGTCTCTCTTTTTCATTTGGACTTTTGCTCTTTTGAGGGTCCCAAAAAATAAACCCGTTTACTCTCCCAAAGTTGGAACCGATTGAGAAATAAAACTGAGCAACACACTGATGGAGATAAGCAACAGATAAAAGCTGTATTGAAGGATATGACTTTCTAGATCTATGCCCAGGTGAGTTTTCTGATACACCCAGAATTGAATTTCCTCCCCTTGAATGAAGAACTAGGCAAATGAAGATCAACCTTGTGAGGGCAGGGCCCCTTACCACGTTGTAGAGAGCGTGCATCCTAAGGACTTGCTAGCTCAGAGGAAAGTTGGAGAGAAGGATCTGATCAGAGCATGCCTTATTTCTTCTCCAGGCTAGCTCAGTGAGTGAGGGAGGGAGATGGGAGCTGGAAGTATACTGGATCAAAGTCCTTCCTTCTATGTGTAAACATAAGACCATGGAAATGCAGAGTCCCCTCTTTCCTCAACATGTTTTCTTTTTTGTTTTTAATTCTTTATTTAAATTCAGCATAGTTAACATATACTGTATTATTAATTTCAGGGGTAGAATTTGATAATTCATCAGTTGCATACAACACCCAGTGCTCTATACATCAGGTGCCCTCCTTCATGCCCATCACCCAATTACCCCTTTCCCCCACCCACGCCCCTGCAGCAATTTCCAGTTTGTTTCCTGGAGTTCAGCATCTCTTATGGTTTGCCTCCCTCTCTATTTTCATCCTATTTTTCCTTCCCTTCCCCTATGTTCATCTGTTTTGTTTCTTAAATTCCACATATGAGTGAAATCCTATGATATTTGTCTTTCTCTGACTGACTTATTTCACTTAGCATTATACCCTCTAGTTCTATCCACATCATTGCAAATGGCGAGATTTCATTCTTTTTGATGGGCGCGCGCGCGTATGCGCGCGCACGCACCCCCCCCCCCCCCCCCCCCACACACCATATCTTCTTTCTGCACTCATCTGTCGAGGAACATCTGGACTCTTCCCATCATTTGGCTATTGCGGACATTGCTGCCAGAAACATTGGGATGCATGTGCTCCTTTGAATCACTATGTTCCTTTCTTTAAAAAAAAAAAAGATTTTATTTGTCACCGAGAGAGAGAAAGAGAGAGCACAAGCAGGGGAAGCAGCAGGCAGAGGGAGAAGAAGCAGGCTCCCCGCTGAGCAGGGAGCCTGACAAGGGTCTCGATCCCAATACCCTGGGATGGTGACCTGAGCTGAAGGCAGACAACTTTACCAACTGAGGCACCTAGGCTTTCCTAATCACCGTTTCCTAAATGTCTGGAGGTTCTTTTCTGTCTGTTCTGTTTTCGACGGGAAGCTTTACATACCTTGCTCTAATATACTGTCTGGCCCGCTGTGGTGTAGAGCGGTGGAGTGACAAGGCATCCTTGGTTGTGTGCTCCTATCCCTACCTCCACTTCAGTATCAGGATCATGCTCTTTTCTCGAGGGGCATTCAGTTTTTCAAAAGGGGGACCCCTTTGCTCTTTCTAGTGGATCATTTATATTATAGCTGCTAGCTTCCCGGCTCCGGGGCTTGGAGTCGGACCTTTCGGTATGTACACTTCCATTTTGTCCCCCAGTTTTAACCCCAGCTTCAGGGCTGCCTTTCAGTGTGCCTGATGCTCCATGGGCTGGGACTCTTTTTCAGCTTCTACCAAAAAAAAAAAAAAAAGAGAGAGAGAGAAAACAGAGTCTCCTAGCTGTGAGGGCTGTAGGGTGGTATAAAGACCTTTAGTTCTAAGGTCTTTACCCTGCCCCTTCCCTAAACATCCACGCATGCCGTCCTGTTTCAGCCTGTCCCCCCATCGTCTTCCTAACACCTCACAGCAGTGCCTCTGCGGGCACCCAGTTGACTTTCCTCTGCTGTACCAACTCGGCTACCCCTCCACCATCATCTTACCTTCCCAAATGTCCAAAACTGTCATTAGTTATTGTTTCTGCTTTGGTTGTCTTTTTTAAAATTCCTTTGCTGTGAGTTTAGATTTGGGGAAGGAGAAGAAAAAGATGGAAGTGGCCAACCTACCACATTTAACTCAAAGTCTTACAGGTTTTACTTTTCACATAAACATAAACGTTCTTAATGCTCTGCAGCATATTCTGAAAACTTGCAAACTTGCCTTTACCATTCATCACTTCGTGGTATGAACAGATTACTCTATTTTTGTTTATCTTGTGTAGCTGGAAATTCTATCATTACCTACAGATGGGCTTAAAATGAAAACAGGCGTACATAGGAATGTTGATTTGCTGGAGAAATTCAACTGTTTTACTTTTGAAAATATTTATCGTAAGAGTAGTAGATGCATTTCTTGAGAGATTTTTAAAGTAATAGTTGCATGGTTTTTCTCTGTCTTACAGAAAGGAGAAAGTTGGCCAACCTGCCTGAAGTAGTTTCTATTGATGAACTCAAAAGTCTATTAACACTCATAAGGGAACGCTTTTTAGATCATTTTGATGCTTTTATTCCTAAAACAATTCCAATAAAGACAGACAAAATTAAAACCGCCAATATGTTAAATGGTAAGTTTTTTGTTAGTTTAAAATATTAGTTCTTTTCATATGTATTTCTCATCATTTAGACATTAAAAGCTTTCTGGCACTTCTTTCATTAAGCATGTTTAATAGAATTGTTTTGAGCAGAGGGAGAAGCATTTGAAGGTGATTCCTCTTAGTAATTGCACTAAGCTGGATTTCCATTAAGCTATATTTTCCTAAGATGAGAACAGTAGAACCTACACAAGTAAGTTTACCATAGTTAAAACTACCTGCATTAAAATGCTCCCTATTTGCTGTTCATTGTAGCAGGAACAGTCCCCAAACTTCATTGAAGGAGCAGGAAAGCATTTCTCTATTAACTTATAGCTCTGTTTTCCTGGTTCCTATTCTTGTGATGTGTTTGAATACAGTGAAGCTTTACAAGATCTAACAAGAAAGCATTTGATGATTGCCTCGCATTTTAAATGCACAGGGTAATTTTTTTTTTATTCCATGAGAATCATTTTTATTCCATTGGTTAATAAGAAAATGACCAGAGTCAAGTTAACAATAATGTTTGTCAGATGCCTTTCTCTGTTTGACACCATAGAGTACACAAAGAAGTAAAAATGTGGATCCTTGAATGTCAGCAGGTTATGATGTATGTCGGAAGCTAATTACAGATACAGCACACACTGCCGTTTCAAGAGCCCAGGCTCTGGAGCTCAGGTGCCAGGGCTCAAGTCTGAGTTTTGTTACTTGTTCGCTGGACATCGTTGGGCATTTATTCCACCTCTCCCTGCCTCTGCCTCTTCATGTTTAAAATGGGCTTAATAATATCTCCCACTCACTAAAGTTATTGTGAGGATTAGTTGAGTGGAGTGGGTATATCTAAGAACATAATAAATGCCGAAGAACCATTAGCTGTTTGTATTCTCATGATCATCGTGCCTTACCAGTAAGAATGTTCTGTAACAGGGGCACCTGGGTGGCTCAGTGGGTTAAAGCCTCTGCCTTCGGCTCAGGTCATGATCCCAGGGTCCTGGGATCGAGCCCCTCATGGGGCTCTCTGCTCAGCGGGGAACCTGCTTCCTCCATTCTCTCTGCCTGCCTCTCTGCCTACTTGTGATCTCTGTCAAGTAAATAAATAAAATCTTAAAAAAAAAAAAAAGAATGTTCGGTAACAGTGTAGAGTAATTGGACAGGTGTTGGAGGCAGTGTGAGATTCCTTGTCGGGGAGCGGGGGTGTTCCGTAAATGAGAGCCCCAGCTTCTTGGTTGCGTAATGTGCTCCAAAGCCAGATGAACAAGGCTGGATGCAGCTCTGCGGCTTACTTGCTGTGTGACTTTGGGCAAGTTTTCTAACCTCTCTGAGCCTCGGGTTTTTTTCATCTTTAAATTAGAGATGACATAGGTTGTTAGGAGGATTAAAGGAGTTATTTATAAATTGCTTAGAAAGTTGCCTGGTGTGAAGTACTGTATATTTGTTTTTAAATAAACGAATGTGAATTTAGAGGAGAGGAATATAACTAGTGTAGGAGAGTCACAGAACACTGTATCAGGAGCAAAGGGACTTGGATGTAGGTCTTGAGCAATGCATAGGGTCTGGGTAAAGTGGCGAAGATGGGATTTTCCTGGGGGTAGAAGCTGCATGCCCGTGGAGTATGGACGTAAGAAAGGGCAGACTGAGATCCAGACAGAAGCTGGCTTACTCAGAGAATTTGTGCAGGAGATAATGGTTACAAGGTAGGAAGGGCTGCAATCATTGCATGGGTTTTTCTGTAAGTATGGACACGTGTCTTACAGTTACTCATACAAGGTCAAGTCCTAGAACACTATTAACACCCTGAGCTTACAGGGGTGCTCATCTTAAAATGTCAATCAGATTATATCACTCCTTTGCTCAGAGCTTTGTCATTTCTTTCCATTGTACATAGAATGTGTCGTCTTTAATACGGCTTACAAAAATCCTAAATGATGTCTACCCTCATACCGATTCTGGATTCCTCCAGTGTCACATTTCTGTTTCCTTGGTGCCACAATCTTTCCATTCCTTGAGCACGTTACCTTCCTTTCCACCTCAGGACCTTTACACATGTGGTGTCCTCTTTCTGGAATATTTTTCTCCCAGTCTTTACCTGATTAACTGACAGTCATTCTTCCAATCTTGACTTAAATGTTACTTCCTCAAAGAGGCTTTTCCAGATTTTCCTCATTTTAAATTGTTTCCAGTGATCCTCATCTTCTATATCTTTCTTTTTATTATTTTTCCTATTTTAAATTATATACTATAGATGTAATTATTTATTAATAACTGTTTGTCTTCACCAGTAACCATATGTTCTCTGAGAGTAGAGTGTGTCTGCTTGCTTTCTCCAGTGCCCTCGAGCTTAAGACCGTACCCAGAATAGAGGAATTGATTCCTCCCAAAATAACATTTAACAAATGAAAGAAACCCTGAAGGTTTTTTTAGAGCCTGAACTGAAATTTGACAGGTTATACATTTGAATATGACTCCTAATAATGAAGCTGTGATTTTTAACATCCTTGGTAGCTTTTATTTGAGTAAATACATCTAGATGCAAATTATACAGGAAAAGAAGCAATAAGGTCAATCATGTTTCATATTCTGATCCCATTATTTAATAACCATGCTCATTACGAATTATTGGCAATCATCAGGATTATTATTGTCCTTTTTTTTTTTTTTTTTTTTAAAATAAAAACTCTAGCACTCTAGCATGTGTAACATGAAAATCAGCAGGGAGAAAATGTCCTGATCAAACCATTTTCTCTACTCATTGCCACAAAGTTGCTAAAAACTTTCACAATGCCAAGTGTCATATCTGGATTCAAAATACAGCAGCTGTCTCCTTTACCTCAGGCCATGGGGGCACATAAATACACTGCATAAATGAGTTTTCTAGGTAATTTTATAAGATCACAGTTTTATTATTTTAAATATTTTAATAAGACTCTTCTAGTATATGTTTATAATTCTTACTTTATTAAACAGAATATGCCGACTACAGTATAACCTTTTCTTTGTGATTTATTCGTATTTATGTATGTAAGGCTGGGATGGCCTATATTACTGTGCACGTATTATCATCTGTAGTATTACTTCTTTTTTGTTGGCCTTGATTTGTGTAGGGCAGGTTTTGAGTCCCTATCGCTTTCATTTCTTTGTTTCTCCTATAAAGTAAGACACTTAAAAAAAAAAAAAGGCAGCATTCTTGGTTTCTCAGAATTTTTTTTTGTGTGTGCTTTTTGTGCTTTTTGGTTATCAATATGTCCTAGTGTCCTGACTGCCACATAAATAAAATATTGTGTCTTACTTTACTGTAAGAATTATATTAAATTATTCCCCAAAAGTACATATGAATGTTTGTCCAAGCACTCCTTACTATTTAGTCTGTCATTTATATTTATGTAAATTGTGTAGTCAACATTAATAATTATATTGTAATATTTAGAACAGTTAATGTCTACTTTTATTTAACATGACTGCTGTTCTTTTGAGTTCTCAGCATGTATCTGTTCAGATCTGCTAATGATATTTGCTTTGTACTTCTAGTGGAAAGCCATGTCAACATTAAAAAGTAGATTATTTCATCTTAAATTTTATTGCCATATAAAATAGCATTTCACTACCCTTACTATGAGGTGGGAAGTAGTATATCTAGATGGTGTTTGGTGGGGGCAATACAATGTAGTCATTAAAGATATTTTTAAAATGTTCAAGATTGAGTAGTTTAATGAATAAATAACATGCAGTTGGCTTCGGTTTTATGTTTTTTCTTTTTTTGTATAAAAATGCCTTTACCAAATTATCATTTTGTAAGACTTCAAAGTATAAAATGGATATTTTTGTCAGAACTCTTCGTTAGTCAGACCACTAATGTCCAGTAATTTTCAGCTAATTTATTAGAATAGCATGTAGTAGTTCAAAACAATATTAAAAACCAGATGGTTTGAGAATCCTAAAAGTAATACAGTTAGTAATTTTGACAGTGCTGAAATAGTTTGGATGTACTCATAATTTATAATGCAAATGGAAACTGTCCCTTTTTTTTTTTGTAAATTTTTTTTAAAGATTTTATTTATTTATTTGATAGAGATCACGGGTAGGCAGAGAGGCAGGCAGAGAGAGAGGAGGAAGCAGACTCCCCACTGAGCAGAGAGCCCAATGCGGGGCTGGATCTAAGGACCCTGGGATCACGACCTGAGCCGAAGGCAGAGGCTTTAACCCACTGAGCCACCCAGGCACCCCTGTCCCTTTGTTTTTGATAGAGACTGTAGTGTTATTAGCAATCTTGGTTCATTGCAGCATACTAGCTAGAAGAGTAAACACACTGTTAGTGAAATAACATTTAATATTAGTGATTTACTTGAAGATGTATATGTATATAATGTATAATATATGTATATTATACATTAATGGATAAGTGAAAATTCTTCCTAAGGTAACCTTTATCTGAGAACATCTTATGTTATCTATTATATTATTATACTTTTGAGAATGAAGTATTCTCTTTTAAAAACATGAACTTTTGGGGGCACCTGGTGGCTTAGTGGATTAAAGCCTCTGCCTTCGGTTCAGGTCATGATCCCAGGGTCCTGGGATTGAGCCTCTCATCGGGCTGTCTGCTCAGCGGGGAGCCTGCTTCCCTTCCTCTTTGTCTGCCTGCCTCTCTGCCTACTTCTGATCTCTGTCTGTCAAATAAATAAACAAAAATCTTTATTAAAACAACAACGACAACAACAACAACATGAACTTTTCTGGGTAATGCTGCTAATTCCTGTTTCTGGTGTGAAAATCACATAGTATATCCAATAGATGCTCCATGGAATTGCCTCCTTTTCATCTAGTATGAATTTCACCAAAAAAAAATATGCAAATTATGCTTTTATTCCACTGGAGCCCTCATAGTGCTAATCCATTTTCTGAATTCTAGGTCATAACTTGTATTATGAGGAGATAGTAATATAAACAAAGCTTAACAGTTTTTTTTTTTGTTTTTTTTTTTCATTTCCAAAAAAACTTTTCAATGGCATTTTGCATGGTTTGGGCCATCAGAGATATCCTTAATAAATGCCTGGGTAAGTATTGCACAGCTTATCCAGCACAGCTTTTTTTTTTTTTTTTAATAATCAAGTATTTTGTTCTTGCCTTTTTTTTTTTTTTTTAAAGATTTTTATTTATTCATTTGACAGACAGAGATCACAAGTAGGCAGAGAGAGATAAGGGGGAAGCAGGCTCCCTGTTCAGCAGAGAGCCCAATTCGGGGATCCATCCCAGGACCTTGAGATCATGACCTGAGCCTAAGTCAGAGGCTTAACCCACTGAGCCACCCAGGCGCCTCCCAACACAGCTTTATATACACGTGTGTGTGCATGTACACGTGGATGGATGGATAGATCTACATGTATATATTTTCATATAGCAAAATTCAATATGTTAATAATTTTCAGTACTTATTTAGATTTCTTTCCCTTTAGACACCAGTTCAGTGGAACCTACTTCTTCAAATACAATGGAAAACAACCCTCTGGAATGGCCAGAAAGGCATGTTCTTCAAAATTTGGAAAGTTTTGAAAAAGCTAAACAAAAAATGAGGTAATAAAATTTAAATAACTCAGTATTTTTAAATGAGCATTTTTTTCTTAATCCTTACATCGTGTTTATGAAATGTACATACTCTCTAGTTTTCATAGGAAATAATATTTCCCTTATTAAAGGAAGGTATGCGTACTGTAAGTAGCTAGAGCATTAGTAGGATGTTGAGACAGTGCTGCCCCTTCTCAGCCTCTACTTGTACTTCCTGTGTGTACCTATTCACGGTTAACGTTTTAGTGGATCCCTTTCCAGACTGTCTTTACTGCTCTACGTTCTGGGTGTTAGAAGGTGGAAGAGGGACGGTAAAGTATCCTCCAAACTGCGAAGGCACTCGGAAATGTAAAAACAGAGCAAACCCTTCCATACCTTCTCTACAGTTTTATTCAGAGTAACTTACTGACGGGGTTTCAAGCAGATGACAGTCTGTTCTCCACAGCTGTTTTCCACAAAGTCCAGACCATAATCTGCAGACTTTGTAGAGTGAGGGATGAGCAGAGGTCATTGTAGTGGGGTCAAAATGTTTAGCAGATCTGGTGGGGCCATCTGTGTGCCAGAAAGCAGAAAGGGGAAGAAACTAGGCTATCTCCGCTAGTTACCTAAACAGCTTCAGAGATGGTGTCAGTATTGTCAGCACTCCCACATCTGGGATATTTTCTTGACCTATGCTTTCATCTTTTAGTTTTTTGAAGGTTATATTTTAAATTCCTAAAAGGTTTTTTTTGGTTCTCAACTCTGTTTTTTTCATTAGCAATCTCTTCTTTTATCAGTGATGAGAATTCAGAAGATACTAAAAGCATGTTAATTGGAAACTTCTTTCAACTTGTTTTCTCTGTTCCTTAGATGGTCTCATTATCCCCGGACCTGTGCTGTTTGTTCCTCTGGTGTTTTTTTCTTATGTGTAGCTTTCTTCCCATTTCTGATGGTCCTTGATTGTCACTAGGTTGGAATTTAGTACGAAGCTGCTTTATATGGGTAGTTGGTGTTAATTTTCTCTATATATGTGTCGTCCTGTTACCTGCCTGTTCTCCTCTGAATATCATGGGGAGGGAGATGCAAGGTGGGGCGTACCTAGAAGACTTCACGTTGGGACACCTCTGGGGGTATCAGAAGGTAGGCAGCCTTGGGTTTTCACTCAATACTGAAAGAACAGGGCTTTATGCTGGGGGCATCAGCTCTGAGACTGGGACAGGCACTGAGTTCTGGATCTTCAGAGGCAATTTCTCTGTTTTTCACTTGAGATAAAACTGCAGAGATAAGGGGAGGTGTGGGAGGGTGGTACTTTAACAATTGTTCTGTAGGGCTCTTAAAATGCATTGCTGGATCTCTGCCCACTGCCACTCCACCTCTCTGACGAGTCTTACCTGTGGCATTGTGGGATGAGAAGACGACAGAGGCCACACTGCTCTGTTTCTTTCTCTAGCTCTAATTTACATGCTTGCTCTAGTTTATCACTTTTGTTTTTTCCACCATTTTTTCATCTTCCATTTCTCAACCTTCCTATGAATTTAGTGTTTGGTACTTCCTCAGTGTGATTTCCATTTGTTTGAGTGGAGATGTTAATGTGTATGTTTAATGCACCATCGTCTTGAACTAGATTGTTTGTCATTCAAGGTCTAGATCCAATATCACGTTTCTCTTAAGCCTTTTATAAATGTTGCAACTCAGTGTTCTCTTCCTTCATCAAGCACCCAAGGACTAGATCATTACCTCTGTCATGAAGCTTATTTTATTGCACCTTTTTTACCTCATTCCACATTGGTATATCTATCTCCTTTCACTCTCCTTACCTCCTTTCTCCTACTCAAGTCATACCTATATTACTAAATTACACGCAGTGTTTATGAGTCAATACATTATCATCAGTGAACTCTTTTTAGTGTCTTCCAGTGATATTTACAGAGTCAATGCTCAACTACTTCTCAGTGCATCACAATATGGGGAGATATCATTGAATTTTTGGTCGGGAACAAAAATTACTTTGCATATTTTCAGAATTTGTGTTGTGTTAAAATAAGCTTCACTGGCGAATTAAGGATGCTTTACATAGTGAAATTCAGAAGGCAAGAATTTGGTTTTGGACAAACTCACCTATTCTGTGACTTTGTTGCCTCATCCTTAAGATGGGGATAACAATCCCAGTTCTAATTCAAAGTTGTCAATGCTTAAAGAGATGACTTATGAAAAAATACTTTGTAACTTTGCAAACACTGGACAAAATAACATGCTATTATTTTATTGATTGATTGATTTTAAACTAAGACATATCTTGGTGATATAATTTATCACAAACTGTGCTTTGAAATTGCTTTGATATCTTTGTGTCCAGGGTCCTATGTAAATGCAAATTACACGTGCCCCCAATGCATCTGGCCTATAAAATGATTGGGAGTAGTATTCATTAAGAAAACTTTGTGAATCACAATTAAAGAATAGCTGTGTAGAAATTAAATTAAACTTATAATGTAGTTCCTACCCTCTTAGGCTATGAAGTTCAGAGAAAACATTTGTGTATATTCTTGTTTGACTGTTTTTATTAGATTTATATTTTCAATTTAAAATCAAGCTCTATTACAAAGCTGTAATCATCAAAACAGTATGGTACTGGCACAAAAACAGACATACAGATCAGTGGAACAAAATAGAGAGCCCAGAAATGGATCCTCAACTCTATGGTCAACTAATCTTCAACAAAGCAGGAAAGAATGTCCAATAGAAAAAAGACAGTCTCTTCAACAAGTGGTAGTGGGGAAATTGGACAGCCACATGTAGAAAAATGAAACTGGACCATTTCCTTACACCGCACACAAAAATAGACTCAAAATGGATGAAAGACCTCAGTGTGAGACAGGAATTCACCAGAATCCTTGAGAAGAACATAGTCAGCAATCTCTTCCTCCTCAGCCTCAGCAACTTCTTCCTATAAACATCGCCAAAGGCAAGGAAAGCAAGGGCAAAAATGAACTATTGGGACTTCATCAAGATCAAAAGCTTTTGCACACCAAAGGGAACAGTCAACAAAACCAAAAGACAACTGACAGAATGGGAGAAGATATTTGCAAATGACATATCAGATAAAAGGCTAGTATCCAAAATCTAAAAATTTATCAAACTCAACACCCAAAGAACAAATAATCCAATAAAAAAATGGGCAGAAGACATGAACAGATATTTCTGCAGAGAAGACATCCAGATGGCCAACAGATGCATGTAAAAGTGCTCCACATCACTCAGCAACAGGGAAATACAAATCAAAACCACAGTAAGATACCACCTCACACCAGACAGAATGGCTAAAATTAACAAGTCAGGAAATGACAGATGCTGGCGAGGAATCAGAGAAAGGTGAACCCTCCTACACTGTTGGTGGGAATGCAAGCTGGTACAGCCAGTCTGGAAAACAGCACGGAGGTTCCTCAAAAAGTTGAAAATAAAGTTACCCTACGACCCAGCAATCGCACTACTGGGTATTTACCCTAAAGATACAAATGTAGTGATTCTAAGGGGCACATGCACCTGAATGTTTACAGCAGCAATGTCCACAATAGCCAAACTATGGAAAGAACCTAGATGTCCATCAACAGATGAATGGATAAAGAAGATGTGGTGTGTGTATGTGTATATATATATATACACATACATACAATGGAATACTATGCAGCCATTAAAGGAAGCAAAATCTTGCCATTTGGAACAATGTGGATGGAACTAGAGGGTATTATGGTGAGCGAAATAAGTCAATCAGAGAAAGACAATTATATGATCTCTCTGATACGAGGAACTTGAGAGACAGGGCAGGGGGTCATGGGGGCTAGGGAGGGAAAAATAAAACAAGATACAACCAGGGAGGGAGACGAACCATAAGAGACTCTTAATCTCAGGGGCGCCTGGGTGGCTCAGTGGGTTAAAGCCTCTGCCTTCGGCTCAGGTCATGATCTTAGGGTCCTGGGATCGAGCCCCACATTGGGCTCTCTGCTCAGTGGGGAGCCTGCTTTCCCCTCTCTCTCTGCTTGCCTCTCTGCCTACCTGTGATCTCTGTCTGTCAAATAAATAAACAAAATCTCAAAAAATAAATAAATAAAAAGAGACTCTTAATCTCAGAAAACAAATTGAGGTTGTGGGGGGTGGGAGGAGGGATAGGGTGGCTGGGTTTTATGGACATTGGGGAGGGTATATGCTATGGTGAGTGCCGTGAGTTGTGTAAGACTGATGATTCACAGACCTGTACCCTTGAAGCAAATAATACATTATATGTTAATAAAAATAAATAAAATTTAAATAAATAAATAAAAATAAAGGATAGGAGGGGGAAAGGGACACACTGTTGGTACATTATTGATCTTTACAGAAATAGAAGTCTAAAATCATAATGTCAACATTTTAATTATATAATCACAATAATATGCTTGATTGGAATGATTAAGTAATCAGGAAGTAGTTGTAGTAATAGAAAGTCATGAATTTAATTTTTTGTGCAGGTATTGAAAGATTTTATTTCTGCTTTGTGGCAGATCGATAGCATGATCTGTGACTCAGTGCTTGATAAAACCACTACCGTTCTCTGCAAGTATTTTCCTTTTCCGGTTTTTAAACTTCCTATGAGCTTTTTGGGTTTACAGAGTGAGAGTGTAGGTAGAAATAGTACCTAATTCAGAGTCAGTCCGGTTCCGACTGTCATTTTAAATGGCTCTGTCACCCTGGGCTTGTAATACAAACTAATGTGTGGTAGTATCTTTTTCTGAAAATTAGTAATAATGATTCTTTTCTAGGTCTGGTACGTTGACTTTCACTTTAGAAAGTACTTGTTTTCAGGTATTCGTTTTGAGATAAGAACTGTTCTATCTTTGTCAAGGAAATTTGTAAGGATTAAGAACATATTGTATCTCAAATAGTTTGAGAAGTATAAACTCTTGTGTATATTTCAGGTATAATAATGATTCAGTACTTATTTGTAATGTTATAATCATGGCTAGGAGAGACCTTGGGAGAGATTTCTGATTACTGTCTCATTTCATGGTTGTGCTTCAAGTAATCTTTCAAGTTCATAGAAAATTGGAACACTCACTTTCTACCATCAATATTTTTGAGATTATGGGGTTTCAGAACATACAAAAACATTTAGATTGAAATTTTATAAAATGGATAACTTCACACTACTAAATAATCATGCCATCATTTATTTATCTTTTTTAAATTTTTTTTTTAATTTTTTCTTTCAGTGTTCCAAAGTTCATTGTTTATGCACCACACCCAGTACTCCATGCAATACGTGCCCTCCTTAATACCCACCACCAGGCTCACCCAACCCCCCACTCCCCACCCCTCCGAAACCCTCAGTTTGTTTCTCAGAGTCCACAGTTTCTCATGATTTGTCTCCTCCTCTGATTTCCCCCAACTCACTTCTCCTAATTTGTTTATTTTAGAGAGAGAGCAGAGGTGAAGGGCAGAGGGAGAGAGAGAGAATCTCAAGCAGACTACCCTATCAACTCAAAGCCCAGTGCAGGGCTTTGATCCCATGACTCTGAAATCATGACCTTAGCCTAAATCAAGAGTCAGATGCTCGGGGCGCCTGGGTGGCTCAGTGGGTTAAGCCTCTGCCTTCGGCTCAGGTCATGATCCCAGGGTCCTGGGATCGAGCCCCGAATCAGGCCCTCTGCTCAGCGGGGAACCTGCTTCCTGCTCTCTCTCTGCCTGCCTCTCTGCCTACTTGTAATTTCTGTCGGGTAAATAAATAAAATCTTAAAAAAAAAAAAAGTCAGATGCTCAAGGACTGAGCCCCCCAGATGCTCCTTATGCCATCATTTATAAAGAATGTAATTATGCTTAGTCAAGTAGTAGCATTATTGACATGGTTAACTATAAGTTTCACTTTGACTTAAAGATTTTTAAAAATATACTTTTATACTAAATGATTCACAAAGATTTTACTTTATTTTCTTTCCTAAGTATATAGTCCTATAGTTTTGTCTATTCTGGTTTCTGCTTATATCGCATTTTCCTGACTATGGTGAATTCTGATCTACTTTTAACAATCTATATAACGTTATTTTCTCAGAACTGGTTCATTACCTCGTTCATCTGAACAGTTGCTGGGTCACAAAGAGAGTCCACGGGACTCGATCACATTATTGGATGCTAAAGAATTACTAAAATTCTTTACCTCAGATGGATTACCAATTGGAGATCTTCAGCCTTTACAGATCCAAAAGGGGTAAGTGACAAACTTATAATTGCCAATTAATTTTTTTCTAAAGAATTTATTTTATTTATTTGACAGATAGGGATCACAAGTAGGCAGAGAGGCAGGCAGAGAGAGAAAGAAGCAGGCTCCCTCCTGAGCAGAGAGCCGGATATGGGGCTCGATCCCAGGACCCTGGGATCATAACCTGAGCTGAAGGCAGAGGCCTCAACCCACTGAGCCACCCAGGCGCCCCATGCCAATTAATTTTTTTTTTAAGATTTTATTTATTTATTTGACAGAACGAGAAATCAGAAGTAGGCAGAGCAAGCAGAGAGAGAGGGGGGAAGCAGGCTCCCGGCTGAGCAGAGAGCCTGATGCGGGGCTCGATCCCAGGACCCTGAGATCATGACCTGAGCCGAAGGCAGAGGCTTAAACCACTGAGCCACCCAGGTGCCCACCAATTAATTTTTTAAAAATCATTTTAAAACACATTGCATCTCATTTCCTTAGTTAATCAATGCCTATGCTCCTTGTGCTCCAGGGATTAACGGTTGGACTTAATCCTCACATTTTACCTTAGCCAATGTCCTGTTATTTGGTGTTATTGAATATAAGGAAAACAAGGAAAGTAAAAGCAAAAGCAACCTCAGTTTATTCCCTATAGAAGTCAGTAGCTTCTACTTTGTAAACAAAGGACAATGCTATTTAAGAAAAAATTATAATTTGACTTGCAAATTTTTTAAACTCTTTTTTTCTATGTTATTCTCTAGTTTTGATTTTTGCCATTACCTGTCATGACATTGTCATGTCATGGCTAATATTAGCAAAAAGAACAGCCTTCAGCTGAAGAGAACAGAAAAGTATAATAAAAATGCTTTTAAAACTATAATATTACTGAGTACTCAGTGTCTGTGTGAATAGTTTACTGCTAATTTGACTTCCAAGACAACTAAGTTACTAGTTAATAAATACCAGATGTTGCTAAAGTTGACTTAATTACAGGTAAAATTGTGATGTCAATTACCTGTGAGATTTGAATCATTTGATCACTCTCCCATCTTAATTGTTAATACATTATTTTGAAGATCTCCCAGAGAACCTTAAAAATTATAGATCATTTTAATCACTTCTACAAAACTTGTTTTGGCAAATATTGATTTTAAAGGTACACTTTGGAAGGGATTTATTTGACATTAGTTATATCTCATAAATCATCCTGGAGCATATTGCCTTCATGTGAATATTCACTCGAGAGAGAGAGAAGGAGCAACTTTGAAAACTTGAGAATCTTAGTAATTATGGGTTTTAATGACTTAATGATCTTAATGACATAAAAGTATAATTTTTCTTTCCTCATCGCTTTGAGATATTGATACTCCTTTTTATGGGAATCAAGAGAGTGAAGAAGTATATCCACATTTTTCATCTATTTAGCTATTGGATATTGTCCTTCCGGATCATTAAGTGTGAATTGACAAAGTTGAACAGATTTGCCAAAACTGAATTTTATATGTTGTACTCTTTTTGAAGAGAGCATCTTTCTAGATGCAACATTAGGGGATATACTTGTAGAGGAGATACTATTTTTTCTGTAATTTATAGGTATTTTATTTAGAGAAATTTGATACAGTTTCTTCGTGTTAATAAAGAATGACAACATTACCCAATAATCTTATATTAACATTGAAATTGAAGAATGAGCTTTCCTAACAATGAATCAGGAACCTGTGGGCTCTTATTAAAATGTCTACCTGTGTAAGGAGCTATTGAAATGTTGAACAAACCTCAGGCATGACTCCTGTGTGTATTCCAAAGAAATACTAAACGTTGACAAAATGCATATTTGCTAAAACATTTCCTTTAGAAAGAATAGGTTATGAGTAAATCTAAAGAAAAATACATAAAGTTGCTGAGAGTATTGGAATAAGAAATGGAAGACACTGTGGTGAGGGAAGGAAGTGAAATGCTAGGTACCTAAATCGTTTTACATTCGGAAATTATTCACTTGAATAGTGAGTCATCAAAATACTGGGGTCATTGCAATTAATTAGTGTTATTTTTTGTGGAACACTTTAAATGGGTGGATTAGATTATAAATTCTGTTTTCTAAGGTTCATACTTGGTATATGCCTTACACTTTAATGTAATAATTTCAAATGCTTATTATAGTACCCTCAATAATTTTCGGTGGCAAGTGGGTAGTTTTCATTATTAAACCATAAGGCAAAAAATGTGAGGGTGTACTTACTCATGGAACTATACTATCTGCTTGCATTTCCATATACTGTCTCCAAGTCTTCTGAATTCAGGCGCCTGGTATTTCATTCTCTTGACTATGTCGCATAGTCATAGAGGTGCCGTTGCATTCTTCTCCCATTTCCATCTAACCTGTTCAGAGCTTCAGGAACATGATCCGTTGCATTGGAACAGTGCCTCTCAACTCAGGAAGAGAAAGGTGAGGGTTAGAATAAGCAGGAGAGTTTAACCAAATTGCAGTGACCTTTTTCTTCCTGAGATTTTGATATACCCCTGCGGGTCTGAGTATGGAAGGGGTTGAGCATGAATATTTACTGTAAGCTCACCATATGATTAGTTCTCCCATACCTGCTGATTGGAACCTACTTCAAAAGCATAACCGAAGCCAGCAGTCTCCATATCCTTTGATATTTAACAGGTTGTAATTCTTAAATTAGGTGTCAACATGACTACATTCCCAGGGGAAGAAAAATCTGGATCCTTCATGTGTTACAGTAGGAAGTAAATACTTTTGTTACCAAAAGATTTGAATTGACTTTAATTATCCCCCTCCTAAGAAGAACCTAACTAAATGCATCAACATTAGTTCACTACACCAACAACAACAACAAAAAATTCTTCTGGAATAATGCTGCTTCTTGAATTTCCACTACAAATCATTTTTCATTCTTGGTTTAGCCATTTCTCAGAATAGTTTTGTGAAATAAATAACATCATAACTTCAGAAGGTTGACGTGCACCGGAAATGTGACAGAACCCACTTAGGCTTAACCTTGTTTGATTTCTTTCTTATGCTTTCTTGATGTTACATAATTTTTATCCCATATAATATTTACTTATAGAGAAGGAAGTCAGATTTTGTTTTCTAGATGCTTTCTTGAACTCTATTTTTCACTAAATAAACTAAATACAAGTGAAAACTTTTTTGTTTTAGGGAAAAGACTTTTGTTCTGACACCGGAACTTAGTCCTCGGAAACTTCAGGGTTTACCTTTTGAAAAAGCCTCAGTGTGTCATTATCATGGGATTGAGTAAGTTTTTATTTACACTTTATTCTTCTGCATGTTGCTGGTGAAGCTTTTCTTTTGTCATTGTGAAGAGTATCTCTAATAAAATATAAAGATAAAAAGCTAAAGAGAAAGTGTATCACTCAGAGAACAAAGCAGTGTGTACACAAATAAGGGTTTATCTTCTGTTGTTAAAAAAAAAAGGTATTTGATGATTGATCAGTTTTGTAACATTTAAATATTATATTATTAATTACCAGACATTTTAATCAAAAATATTTTCATCCCTATGTTATAAATATGTATTTGTACTACTGGTTACATTAATAGTCCTTGGTCACTAATTACATCGCAATTACTCAGAAACTATTAGATGAGATGTGTTCCCATTTGCAGTATGTTAATTATCTGTAAATTTTTCTAGAATTTTAATTGAGCAGTTGAATAAAATTTCAGAGAATTCTCTTGTATAAAGGAATTAGTAGTTTCTGAGGTTATGTTCATGCACATCTACCATTTTCACAAGGACAAGAAATTCAATAATGGTGATAAAATATCTTGTGATGAATTTTCAAGACCTTGGTGATTCATTTTGTAAAATAATTTGCCTGAAACATCCTATTTTGATTGGCTTGTGAACTTAATCTTCATTTCATGTAAACTTTAAAAATACTGACAGTCTTTCACTCAGAAGCTAAAGATACAAAGGACAATTATTTCTGCCGGTTAGAAGCATATACTCTACAGGGGAGGAAGAAAACACATAATTTTAGTAGACTATAAATAGTGTTAAAATACAGATATCTGCCCAGTGGTTGGAAGAATTAAATGCCAAGAACCACTTGAGAGTGTTTCCAAGAGGAAATCTGAACTAGGTTTCAAAGAATGAATTGGAGTAAACCTGGCAGAAAAGGCAATGTCTAGGAGAGAAACAAAGTACAGAGTTACAGATTCTAGGAAGATAAACTACATTTTTTATTTTTTTATTTTTCAGTTTTTATTTTTTAAAGATTTTATTTCTTTATTTGAGAGAGAGAGCTTGATTGAGCAACGGGGAGGGGTAGAGGGAAAAACAGGGAGCCTGCCTCTGGGCTCAGTCCCAGACCGTGAGATCAGGACCTGAGCCGAAGATACTGCTTAACCGACTGAGCCACTGAGTCCCTAGATCTGTATTTCTGAACAGGAGTGATAAACATATTGTACTATAATAAGACCAAATCATGAAGTCACAAAGGTCGCTAGTGGCATGGGAGGGAGATCGATTTTTTTTTTTTTTTTTTGAGGAGTAAAAAAGCCTTTATTTTTAAAGCATGAAATTATATGCTTGGCTATCCTTGGAAATAGGAAAGAGAATACAAACTTACAGCTATCTAAAGAACCTTAGACTTAGAACCTAAAGACCAGTTAGATGTTAGAGATGAGAAAAAGGAGACGACCAGAATTTCTTCAGGGTTTCCAGCTTGGGCAAACTGGAAAGATGGTGGTACAATTGAGAAAATAAGGAAGGTGTGGAGGGCCACCCAGCAAGTCATTCTAGAAATGTTTACTTTCCTTGCTATGTTTAAATAAGCATTAATTTAAATAAGATTTATTTCATTTAAAGAGTTTGTATGTAAGTTTGACACTAGAGGCAAAATATTTGGTTATTTTATTTTCGAGCATCAGATTTAAATTCCCCATTAAAGTCAGATGCAAGAGTTTAAAAGATACCTATGATCACTGCTTTTTTCTTTTTTACCCATTGTGCTGAATGTTTCTGTTTTAATCACTGTTTTGGCTAGTCAGTTAAAATAAGTAAATCTAGATAGAGAGCTTTAAAGATTTATAAACTCAAAAGAATATATGTATTGAAAAGGAGACCGTAGAAGTATTTTTTTCTTTTTATTTTTTGTTTTGCTAAGAAGAGACCTGAAAGATTATTAGAAGTAGTAAATTTGAAAAGTGACCAGTGATAAAATACATGCCTAGTTTACCATTTCCAATTTTAAACACTACGAGAAAAGATCTTATTGAAAATAACAATAAAACCATAAATATTAGAAGTATTTTTGCAAGAAATGTAGAATGGAAAAAATTGCAAATAACCTATATCGGGGGCATAAAAGCAGTGTTGATTACTTCAGAGAAACATGCCTTGTTTCCCTATGCACAGATCATATTCTAGAGGCATTAGTTCTTATAGAATAAATGTAAATAATTAATATAATTTTTAACAACTTTGAAACTTTGGCTGAAATAATTCTATAATTTATCTGGTAAGAAACCTCCTTCCTTTTATTTAAAGAATAAGATTAATTTTACCATATAACCAGAAAATTGTATTTTAAAGCTATTATAATTACAGTGTAGAACTAGAACTAAATAGGAAATCCAAGGAAAAAAGCAAATATACATAGGAATTTGATCTAATAGAAGAAAATCTTCAAATCAGAGGGCAAAAGATGAAATATTCAGTAGATAGTAGTGAGAATATGATTAAATATGCAAATAAAAATAAATTAATTTAAAATGATTCTTGGCTCACACCAAATACCAAAATAAATCGCAGAGTATTCAGAATTAGAAGTGAAAAGCTGTGGAAGGAAAGGACTAGCATGAAATTTAGGGGAAAATCTATTCTAGGTGTGGGGAAGACTTTTTTAATACATTGTCAGGAAGAAACCAAACAAGAAAAGAATGATAGATTTGTCCTGATTTTGAAACAGCAATGTCAATAATCGATAGCAACCAAAGAAATCCTTAAACTAAGGATTGATCTGAGGGAAATATTTTTAAGCATAAATTTGAAGGTATTTTCTTTTGTAATTAAAGAATGCTGGGGCGCCTGTGGGGCTCAGTCAGTTAAGCATCTGACTCTTGATTTCGGCTCAGGTCGTGGTCTCAGGCTCATGAACTTGAGCCCAGCATCAGCTCCACAGTCCACTTGAGTCCACTCCGCAGCCCTGGACTCCACTCGAGATCACTCTCTGCTCCTCCCCCTGCTTACATACCCTTGCTTTCTCTCTCTCAAACAAATAAATAAATAAAATAAAATTTTTAAAAAAGAGAGATTGCTTACAAATCAATAAAAAAAAAAAAAAATAAATGCTCCTCTCAAAAAGCTGGCAAAATCTTGAACCGTTTGTTTACCCAAGAGGAAATACAAATGACTAATACGCATGACACGTTGTTTTAATCAACTTTTTAAAATCTGCTTTTTGATTCACATTCTTAATGTAATTTGAAACAACAACGAGTATACTTTTCACTTACGAAGTCATCTAAGTGGTGAAGAGACATGAATGCGTAGCCGGCCCATAGAAGTATAAATTGCTACAGCCTGTCTGGAGGGCTGCCCAGTAATTTGTCAAAACCCACGCAAATGTTCATAACATCAAATTGATTAATTTAGCCTAATGGGAAAAAAAGTGGTGTACACTGAAAATTATTATGCAAGCGTATTTTCCGTAATGTTATTTAAAATAAGAAATATTGGAAATGTCTAACCATAGGGGCTTGGTTAGATATATTATAGTACATCCATAAAATTCTGTACAGTCACCAAAATGGCTGAAATTGAAGACTGATAGTGACAAGTACGCACAACAGCTAGAACTGTAGTACATTGCTTGCAGGACTATGAAATGATATCTCTACTCCAGAAAAGGATCTGGAAAGTTCTTATAAAACTAAACATACTCAGATCCTGTGGTTCAGCGGTTCCAACACTAAGCATTTTTCCGAGAGAAGTGAAAACACAACTCCACAGAAGACTGGACCAAGGAGCAGTTTTATCTGTAATAGCTCCAACTGCAGACAGCCTAGGTGGATGTCAGCAGAGTGGATAGACCAGCTGGCGTGTGTATACAGAGCAGTACTGTCAGCAGTAACAAGGAACATACAATAACATACATGTATATCGGTACATACAATAACATTACCCTCTGTCTGCATGTGGAAACAGTTGAAGTCAGAATCTGAGGACTTTAAAATGACTAAGAGGAACTACCTACCCCTTTAAACAAATAAGTCTTTCAGTGACTCCGTTTTCTTTACTCTGAATTTGTGCTCCTTAACCTAGGGGCATTGAGATCAAACTAGGGAGGTTGTAGGAGGCGAGCACAGTGAATCCAGGAACGTGCTTTTTTTCAAAAAGATTTGGGCATGTGGGGGGTGGGGAGGGGGCCTATTTGTTTTCAACATAGATAATGACTCCACTTGTAACAAAATTCGAGTGCGATGTCAAAGTAATTATGAAGCTGAAAGGAGAGTTCTGTCTTCCTCATGCTGCTGTAAGCCATTGGAATCTTTGATCTCTTCCTATACCCAGACGTAAAGAATATTTGGAAAATAGATATATATAACTGCTCAAGCACAAATCAGTATTTTCTTAAGGCAAAATAAAACATATCCCATGTAGCTTGTTTTGTTTTCTCACTCATTTTATCCTAGAGCATTAGATACCATTGATTGTAAGATGCTTGGTTTTCTTTCACAAGAAATTAAATTCTGCTGTAAAACTGTGACGGGTGGCCACACCAGCCTCCTGTTGGTTTCAAATTTATTTCATCTGTTCCAAGAGATTTGGCAATTTCTCCCGCCTGCATTGACATTGGTGTGTGCTAGGCAGTATCATGCCTCTTATGTAGTTAGCAAACAAAATAGCTTCATCTTCTTGAAGATATTTTTCTTTCTTTGGATGCACAAAGCATTTGGTTATTGTTTTGCAAGAAAATACAGAAGTGTAGTCATTTATTACTTCACTAATATCAAATATCCACCCTTCCTCTCTGTTTCTGTTGCTTTATTATTTACAAGTACTTTTTGTTTCAGTGCCAGGTCATAGTATAATCATTTGAAGACATTTTAAATGGCAAAGTCAACCGGCACAGTACACATAATTCATTTGAAGGAGTGACATTATGAACAGCTGTGATCAAGAGATATTAAAACTGGAAGGAAAATACCTGCATATTAGATTCAAAATCTGAGTAGAAAAAAATACTCATTTGAAGTCAGACTCTATCTTTTTTTTCTCAAAAACTTTCTGTAGGCTCATCAGGCATTACGTTGCCTCTTGTCTAGAACCTTTCTTAACATTCATGGTTCTTGATTTTATTTTCGATTCCGTCAGTTGCCCAGGAGAGAACTAGAACTCATCTGTAATCCTTAGAATTACTGCTGGTTTTCAATGACATGTGTTTTATTAAAAAACAGACTAGAGCAAGAATGTCACAGAACTGAGAGACCTCGGTTCTAGTTATAGTTATGTCACGGCTGCACATTCTGACTTAGGATCTCAGCGTTCTCCCTGTTAAATCAAACTGCTGGGTTAGATTGGAGATTTTTCAGTCCTAGCTATGCTTTAGAATCACCTGGACAGCTTTTTAAATAATGTGCATACTGTAAGATTTGGTGTGGTAGCAAATAAACCTGCCAGTAATAACAGTAACACTAGCAACAGCAGCATGCATTTTCTGACTGCTTTACGTCCATGTTCTAGGCACTGCTTCTGAGTGCCTACAGGTGCCCAGGGAACATGCAAGGAATCCTCACGGTACCTCGTGGAAATGACTGCTATAAATCTCAGATTGCAGAGGAGGCCAGCAGAAGCATAGATAAAGTTAAGTAATTTGGCCAAGTTCAAACAGCTCATCAGTAGTGGAGCCAAATTTAAATCCAAGGATTCCAGCTCTTAGAAATCAAATATGAAAGTGGCAAGGGAAAGAAAAAGTCCCTAAACTTTGACCAGGCAATCAGATATTAGGGTAATGATACACTCCTTAGGAACTGAACTAAAAGCTTATGGTTTTAGGGAGCATCTTAGAACTTTACAAGGCAAGAGGATGGCTAACGAGAAAGGTTTAATTTTGATCGCCCTCCCATGACATCTGTGAAGCCGTTTGTGTTTCCCTGATGCAGCTGTAGCAGAGAAGAAAGTGAAGAGTTGTTTAAGGTCACGTATCTCATAGGTGATTTTCCTGTTATGCCTCTTTGTTGTACTTAACAACACAAGATTTCTTTAAGTCCAGAAGTGTTTATTGAGCTAACATCTCCTTGATTCCTTGAATCGGATTTCGCTAGAAACCAGATGCACAGGGACAGCCAAAGTGTTTGAAGAAAAATCTGTCAAGCAGTAAGGGGGGAAGGGAGTTTCAAAGAAAAACTCCAGATGTTCTGAGCTGTCTTTTTTGAGCCAGTTAGAATACCTTTATACCCTTTTTATCTTTTTGTTGAAAATAAACTTGCCCTTTCTAACAGAAGTCAGCATTTCACGTTGTTACATATTAGCTGTGCTGAGGAATCAGAGGTTGGCAGAGATTTAAAGAGTATTAAAACAGCAACTCTATTATTCTGAAAATAAGCCAGAGGATTAACTTAATCTGTTGCCCAGAAATAGTCAAAGAGGAATCAGATTATACTTCAAATTTTTAAATCTTTTGCCATATCATCTAGCAGGCTAGGAAAAAACTGAACTTGTGAGGAAAGTTGGCCATTCATTCAACCTTCCAACAATTACTAGGAAGTTAAGAGGTTTTCAAGTAGATGTTTTGCTGTTTCCTCATTGGCAGGGAAAAGGCTATTGCTGTCGTGGAGCCTGTGATTTTAATATTCTTTCTCTTGTTTAGATACTGCTTGGATGACCGAAAAGCTTTAGAAAGAGATGGGGGATTTTCTGAACTTCAGTCTCGTCTTATCCGTTATGAAACCCAAACCACCTGCACTAGAGAAAGTTTTCCGGTATCCACTGTGTTGAGCCCTCTTCCATCCCCTGCCGTCTTGTCAGAGCCTGGAAGTGTCCCTGATGGAGAAGTGTTACAAAGCGAGCGCCGAGCTGAAGTTTCTCGATTGAAAAGGAGATCAAAAGATCGGAATTGCTTTTATCCACAAAAAAGGTGAACTATTAAATGCATTAAAAATAGTCTCATCGGGACGCCTGGGTGGCTCAGTTGGTTAAGCGGCTGCCTTCGGCTCAGGTCATGGTCCCAAAGTCCTGGGATCGAGTCCCGCATCGGGCTCCTTGCTCAGCAGGGAGCCTGCTTCTCGCTCTACCTCTGCCTGCCACTCTATCTGCCTGTGCTCACTCTCACGCTCTCTCTCTCTCTCTGACAAAAAAATAAATAAAATCTTTAAAAAAAAAAAAATAAAAAAATAAAAAAATAGTCTCATGACAGGAGCACCTGGGTAGCTCAGTGGGTTAAATCCTCTGCCTTCGGCTCGGGTCATGATCCCAGGGTCCTGGGATCGAGCCCTGCATCGGGCTTTCTGCTCAGCAGAGAGCCTGCTTCCCCCTTTCTTTCTGCCTACCTCTCTGTCGACTTAAAAAAAAAAAAAGTCTCATGACAGAAAGTATGTTAGTGTCCACCCTTTTTTTCAAATTAGTCTTTCCTGTTTTTAAGTAGCTTTCTGCATAGATCGTAGTTTAATTCCTTCATATCAGGAATTTTGTTTTTATTTTGCACACTTATTATGTTTGTAAGTTCTAAAAAATAAATGACTTGGAAAAAAAAAAACACAATTTCTTGCTTTCTGTTCTAATATACAATCCATTTGCATGATGGATCGTCAGGTTGTTAAGCCCTAGAACACTAGAGATCTGGTCCAATAGATTAAGTAGGGGAGCTGCCCTACTGAAGATGGTCTTTCTTGCTAGCTCTTCTCTTCCTGCCTTCTTGCACTGCTTTCTGCTTGCCTGGGCCCCTGAAACATTGTTTTTGTAAAATATAGCTTTAAACACTGCATAATATCATATGAAACTTTTCTTGGTCCTTTTTTTACTACCTAATAAGTAAAATGTCCATATATTGCAACAGAAGTTTTCATAAACACTCTCATTCCCATTGAATTTATATATCCTTAGAACCTTGGTCAAATTTAGGTCTTTAGCATCTAAAGCATCTTAAATTTTTACTGTATGTAAATCTTTCAAAAAGTATAAGATATTATTAGAATGAAACTTTTAAATCTTTTTTTAGCATTTAAAAATATTAGAATATTTTTAATATTCTATTATATTCTATTATAATAATTCTATTATAATAATAGAACTATTTCCCTTATATGGAATAACTAAATTATTTTTATGGGGATTTCACAAATTCATGGTACTTTTTAAATGTGATAAAGCTAAAAAGCAAATTCATTAACATTTCCGATACTGTATTTTGTAACAATAACTTCCTTATTTGTGACTTGTGACTAATAAAAAGACATGTGTTCTAGAAAAGAAAGTACACTGTGGCCTGTGGATTAGCAGAATTGAAGGATGTGAGACCCTATCTTGTGAAAGGAAATTTAAACATTTTAGAAAGAGCCAGTTTTATAGTTTTATTTGTATTTAATACTTAGTTATTTTGTCCAGGTAATTGCATAGGTATAATAAGTATAGGCTATGGTGTCTTTGTCAAAATTATCTTCATAGAAAAGTATAAGTACTTAACAGATGATTATTAAATTCTCAGATTCCACCACCTAGAATGCCAGAGCTGATTTATATGAGAAATTATAAACTGAGGGGAAGGCAACAGTGATAACTGCTTGTTGCTTTTCCTATTGGCTGAAATTCTAGTTATTCCTTGCTTTGTATGTTTTGGTCACTCATTTGAAGGACAGAGCAACTTTATAGTATGATGTCTATCACATTACTTCTTTAAAGCAGTAGTAGCAAGAAATTTTGTTTGCTTTTCATGGGTTTATGTTTCAGTGAATATACTTGTCATGTTTAGGACAGAAAAATGGACCTTATTGTTGATTCACTTAATCTGTGTTTTTGATGTATTTCTCCACAATAGACTTGAGAAGTCTGAAAGTTCAGATGCTCTTCTTTCTCTAACAAGTGGCAATACTCATCATCATCATCGTGCGGTGACATCCAAAAAACCCCGAGCAGAGCCATCGTTACCTGCGACTTGTCCATCAGTTCCAGTTCTAAGCTGTGAAACTCCAAAAGTCACTACAAAGGCCAGATCAGGTCAAAAAAGTGTGCATGGACCAAAAACATCAAGACAAATGAAGGAATCAAGATCACAGAAGCACACACGGGTAAAGATTTATTTCTTGTCTCTTAGTTCTGCATGGGAAGAAATTCCTTTATTTGGTTCATTTAAAATGTATGTCTGAAATTTTATGAGTGAAATGAAGTGGTATCTGTAATGTACTTTAAAACACCCCCATGTAAGAAGGATAATGGATAAGTGGGCAGAGGTATAAATGAAACCAAATTGGCCACAAATTGATCCTCATTGAAACTGGTTGATCTACCAAGATAGAGGTTTGTTATAAAATGTTCTCTCTACTTCTCAGTGTTTGAAATTTTCCATAATAAAAAATAAATACACCCCCATATTTATCCCTATTACATGTAGCTTTTACACCCAGATTTTGATTCGGAACTCATGATTTGAATTCCTCTTCAGATACTGCCATCATTTCTTTCTAATAGATATCTGGTGACATGTATGACCATATAAATGTTCCAGTTTTCTTTTTTTTTTTCCTAGTTGTTTTGTCCTAGTGAACTTGTCTTTCACATAGTTACATGATTATGTAATTCACACAACTGAACTTTAAAGATGAAATAATAGGTTTGTACCTTTTCCAAGAAATATTAGTCATATGTTATGTTCTATCCAAGATACTGAAAGAGGTGGTTACAGAAACCCTGAAGAAACACAGCATTACTGAGTCCCATGGATGTTTCTCTGCATGCAGCCAACGTCTCTTTGAGATCTCCAAGTTCTATCTGAAGGTATGGTGTCTTCTCTACTAATAGTAAAATTGAAGTCACGTTCTGATGTTCCTCGTTGACATAAAGTCATTTTTAGTGAGTTATTATACTGATAGCTAATAATCTTTCCCAGATATTTTTTTAAGTGGAGATAGAAAATTTGGAGCTAAAGTATTTTATATCAGACTTGTTTGATTTTTGTCTTCATATGAAGAAAACTATATTTAAAATGTATCCTCAGTATTTCCCTAACAAGTCTTTGACTTAAGTTGATAATAAGGTTTAAAACATGGTTTTTTTTTCTTTTTTTAAGATTTTTTAAATTTATTCATTTGACAGAGAGTGAGAGCACAAGCAGGGGCAGAGGCAGAGGAAGAGGGAAAAGCATGCTCCCCACTGAGCTAGGAGCCCGACATGAGGGTCTGTTCCAGGACCCTGAGGTCGTGACCTGAGCCAAAGGCAGATGTCCAACCATCTGAGCCATCCAGGTGCCCCTCAAAACATGTTTAATTAGTAGTTTTAATATATAGTAAAAAGGCAACTGGAATGGGTATCAGAATAGCTCATTTCTAATTTTGAGTCCATTATCAGCTAGTTGTGACACACTGGACAGATCAGCCACTCAGATGATGCTTCTGTACAACTTAGATGGTGTTAGGTTATGTCCAGTGAAGAGTTTCTGACTCAAATCGCAGTTTTATGTGGGTTCTTAAAACTGCAGATTGACCACATGCATTCAATTCACCTTCTTTTTAAAATCTCTCAAGAAAGATGGTATTAAAGTACAAAAAAAACAAAGAAAAGAGAGAAAAAAATGTTTAGTCCCTTGTGGACTGGACAAGACAAAGCACACAGAAGTGTGGTATCGCAGTGTTAAGGAAGTTAGAACCTAAGTGCCTGCGCCGGGGAATGCCAGTGAGACTCAAACCTCTTCAAGGGGCAGTCTCTGAGGTGCTTAGGATTTGAAGATACCGGGTATCCTGGAAAGCAGGGGTGTGTCAGGTGGAAGATAGGGGAATTGAATAAAAATCTACAAAGTGAGCCCTCACCTTCCTCCGCAAGCCCTCCCACGGAGGTAACTACGAGGTACACTGCACGTTTCTCTCTCCCTCCACCTCCGTGACGCTGCCAGAAAGAGCCTCTGGAGAAGAAGGAAGTAAAGGCCACAAGGGAAAAACCAACTGGCCGCCTAATCACCCTGCCTCGTGAAGCCACTAAGATTCAGGTCTCATTTTTGTATATGATTGGACTGCCAAGGATTAGCAGACTTTTGAGACTTTTTCAAAAAAAGAGGTGCCAGAATGTAAAGGAATGAAGGGAACTCTTAAGGGGCAGAAAGCTATAAAAGACTTTAAAAAAACTATAATTTTCTCAGAAAGAGAAAATGTAGTGTAATTGGACCCATAAAGCTAGAACAGGATGCTGTTTCCAGAATCAGTGTAGAACATGGAGGCTCTTCGAAATTAAAAATACGATAAAATCAATCCAATAGAGAGGCTGAATAGTTGAGATTAAGAAAGTTACCAGAAATTAGAATCATATGACAAAAACATGAAACATAGGATCAGAAAATGGGAGGACTAATCCAGAAGATCCAATATGCTATTAATAGAAGTTTTAAAAATAGAGAATAAAGGAGAGCAAACTATCAAAAATCAAGTTTTCCAGAACTGAAGAACACAGGTGCCATGGTTGAAAGGGCACACAGCTTGTCCAGCCCAGTGAATGACAGTTCTACAACAAGCCACGTCATCGTGGAATTCCATACCTCTTGCAATAGAGAGAACACTTCTTAAAAGCTTCGCAGAAGGGAATTTTGCATATAAAGAACTGAGACTCAGAATGGCCATGGATTTCTCTACATTGAGTAATGTTGTATGCTAGAAGACAGTAGAAAAGTACCTTCCAGTCTGAGGGAAATGGAGTGACCTACTTTGTTATACCTGGTCACAAATTCTGTCAGGTATGAGGATTCCGAGATACTTCAGATGGGGAAGGTCTAAAAAAAACAGTCATTCGTATACCCTTGGAAGCATGGGCAAGAGAACGAAGTTCAGCAGAACAGGGACGGAGTCCAGAAAGAACTAACCCGGGGAGCAGTCAGACCAGATCAGAGCAGGCTGTGGGAGAAGGATCACCAGAGGGAAAAATAAGAATAATAATGAAAAATCAGATTTTTTGGAAAACTGAACCAAGAGGTTACCCAGTTATTTGAGCATTTGAAACAACTTTGCTATTTGTACATTTAATCAGGCAATTGTAGCATTTGGCAGGGGGACTCAGAATTACATACATACATGGCAAACGAAGCAAATATTACTTAACTAGAGGTTAAACAAAATGTGAGAAGATTATTAGATACCATCACTTAGCTCAGGACTGAGCTGTATGTACGTAGGATTAATCATGCAGACGTGGACTGTTTAGTGATTGAAACTGGTGCAAGTTACCGAGAAGAGTGAGGTGGCCAGATTCAGAAACCGGAATCCACTACCTTTGTAACTACTAACCACGATCATCGTCTAAAATTGCTAAACCAAAAAGCAGCAGCATAAGCGTATTATTTAGAAACCCGCAGGTATACATAAGGGAAACAGCTGAAAAAACTGAAAGCAGCTCTCTCTCCTCTGGGAAGCGTAACTTGGAGAGCCAGAGGACTGCTTTTTTTAAATACAATTAGATTTTTTAAATTTACTTTGTAATCTAATTTGATACAATCATATTTTCTAGAAGTCAGAGGTTTCAGTTTCCTTTCCTATGTGATTCCCTCTTTGTTGTGGAGTAAAATAACCAAAAAGAAGAGAGAAAAGATATTTTATCTGAAAAGTAAGTATAAATGCTGTATACTCATTTCCTGAGTACCAAAGCATTTGTGGACTTTTATAGTCGAGGATGGGGCTTCGATTTGGTTAGTGCTGCTGGGAATAGGAGGTTAGAATCACAGAAATTTTGGGGTTCCTCGGTGGCTCAGTTGGCTCAGCATTTGCCTTTGTTTCAGGTGATGGAGATCCTGGGGTCCTGGGATCTGCTTTCTTCTTCTGCCACCCACGCTCCCCCCCGACTTGTGCTCTCTCTCTCTCAAATAAATAAATAAAGTATTAAAAAAAAAAAAAAGGGAATGACAGAAATTTATGTATGTGTGTTTTGTTGTTAGAGAATCTTGGTATTTGGGGATAAAACTAAATTATAAGACTTAAATTTTTTTTGTAGTATTTCCTGAGTCACAATGATACTTGTAGAATGATTTAGGATAATCTCAAGTTTATTTAATGATGACTTATTCTCTGTAATTTAACGTACAACTTGTGAAATACTTTATTTTGTTATTTTTAGGATCTTAAAACTTCAAGGGGTCTATTTGAAGAAATGAAGAAAGCAGCAAACAACAATGCTGTGCAGGTAAATAACTGATCCCTAAGAAACTCCATTCAGTTCAATTGCTGTTTTATTTCACGACAGCTACGATGCCGTCACATATGCTGTGTGAGAACTCTCTTTAACATACTTAATAATGAGTTAAGGCAAACAGAGCATTTAGGAGGAGTTTTTAACACACTGCTCAGTTAACAAAAGGGTTTCTTTTTTTATTAAGATTTTATTTATTTATTTGACAAACAGAGATCACAAGGAGGCAGAGAGGCAGGCAGAGAGGGAGGGAGAAGCAGACTCCATGCTGAGCAGAGAGCCCGATGCGGGGCTCGATCCGAGGACCCTGAGATCATGACCTAAGCGGAAGGCAGAGGCTTTAACCCACTGAGCCACCCAGACGCCCCAACAAAAGGGTTTCTAAAGGTGATGTTAAGAGAGAAAAACTGTTAAATAATCCAAAGTGCTGGAAAAATTAATCCAATTTCCATAATTGTTTTCAAAGTTTGGTTTAATTTCTTTCTGGTGACCCTTGGAAAACAACCGGAAAAAAAGGTGAGAAAACAGTGCAGAATCTTTATTGTGTCGGGTGAGGATGGTTGTCGTCCTCTACAGTAGAAATCCAGCTTCAGTTTTATTTTCTACGGTTAGAAAATAAAATGTGTTTTTTAGGATAAACTGTGTTTTGAGATTTTAACATGTGACTTTATTTTAAATTTTCTACCACACTTTAAAAGTTTTAACTGGATCTTTTTCTGTCCCTTGTGTTTTCAGTAGAAGTAAACAATTATCTTATTTTTTCTCCTTCTAGGTGATTGAGTGGGTATTGGAAAAGACAAGCAAGAAATAGCACAGAATCGTTCTCTTTGGACACTTATAAATTGGACAGAGCTATTATTTGCTACTTCCTTAGTTTGAAAATTATAAAAAAATTTTAAACTTTATTCAGAGAATAGATATTGCATCTCTAAAGAATTTCATAAATATCCAATATTTAAATACTTCTGAGGATGCTCAGTTAATGTGTTCTTTAATTGTATACTTATTTTATAGTTTCACTATATTTTAATTTTTAAGGTTAATATTTTTACATATGTCTTTAAAATTTTACTCTTTGTTATTTAATAATTTCCAATAAATTGAAAATGGTATTTCTTTTCTTCTTGGTAAATGTCTTTGTTTTTAGGCTTATTGAAATTACTGAATTTCAAGTGAGATATTGCCAGTGGCTTTTCTCATGTGACCCAACAGCATACTTAATTGGATGATTCCTGGTTTAGAAAATATTGGTAAAAAAATTCACACAGGTAGCCATCTTCCCTTACCCCTGCCCCAGAGCCTCTGCTCTTGGAGCTATCAATGTTTATTTGGGATTAAAAACAAAGAAAGGGAAGAAATTGTGAAAATAAGATATAGTAAGAATGACTAAGTAGAGATTGCCAGAAAATAAGATCTTTTCCCATGGTACGAAATGCAGAAAATACAAAACAGAGTAAAAAACAAATTCCAACATTGCCTCACTATCTCTATGTAACCACTGTTAATATATTTTTTAAAGATTTTATTCATTTATTTGAGAGAGAGAGAGCAAGCATGAGCTGGGGTGGGGGAGGGTCAGAGGGAGAAACTGACTCCCTGCTAAGCAGGGAGCCAACTCGGGCTGGACCCCAGGACCCTGAGATCATGACCTGAGTCACCCAGGTACCCCACCACTGTTGCTATTTTAAAAATATATATATAATTATTTTTAAAATATTTTTAAATGGGGGTCATCCATATGTGTGTATGTATGCTCATACATATATGTGTATTAATTTATAGCTTGTTTTCACTTAAAAATGTACCATGAATTCTATATCATGTATAATTTTAATTACTGCCTAATACCAGGGAACCACAATTTGTTTAACCAGCCCCCTTTATTGGACATACAGGCTCACTTTTTCCCTATTGTAAATAAAACTATAATGAATCTTCCTAATATATCACTGATTAGTCCTTAGTATAACTTTTTAGGAGTGGAATCTGTGGATCTTAAGATTGATGGTAATATTTCCTTATAAAAAAAAAAAAAGATTGATGGTAATATTTCCAAATTGCCTTTCTGAAAAATTAGTTTGGACACCGACCAGCAGAGTCCCTATTTCTTTTTTTTGAGGATGGAAAATAGTGATGATGAGCATTTTATTTAGAATACATAAAGAACCTTTACTGTTTTACATTACCTAAGGTTTTGTTTTTTTTTTTAAATAGGCAAGGAGTTGAAAAAACATTTCACAAAAGAAGATATAGGAATGGCAATAAACACATGAAAAGATGTGCAGTATCATCAGCCATCAGGGGAAGGCAAATTAAAACCATAATGAGAGGGGCGCCTGGGTGGCTCAGTGGGTTAAAGCCTCTGCCTTTGGCTCAGGTCATGATCCCGGTGTCCTGGGATCAAGCCCCGCATCGGACTCTCTGCTTAGCAGGGAGCCTGCTTCCTCCACTCTCTCTGCCTGCCTCTCTGCCTACTTGTGGTCTCTGTCTGTCAAATAAATAAATAAATAAAATTTTTTAAAAAATAGCTTTAAAAAAAAATAATGAGATATCACTAAACACCCACTAGAATGGATCCAATTTTAAAACTGATGATACCATGTCTTGGTGACTATATGGAGCATTTGGAAATCTCATGTATTGCTGGTGGGAAAGGAAAATGCTATAATCATTTTGAAAATATTTGACTTTCTTATAAAATTCAACTTAATACTCAGCCATCCCCTATTTACCCAAGGTAAATCATTACAAAAAATTGAACCTAAATACTCACACCAGCTTAGTTTTTTTTTTTTAATTTTGTTATTTAATTTTTAAATTTGTTATTTAAATTCAATTTAGTTAACTTACTAAACATATTATTCGTTTCAGGGGTAGAATTTAGTAATTCATTAGTTGCATATAACACCCAGTGCTCATTACAACAAGTGTCCTCCTTAATGCCCATTACCCAGTTACCCCCATCCCACCTCTCCTCCCCTCTAACAACCCTCAATTTGTTTCTTATAGTTTAGAGTCTCTTATGGTTTGCCTCCCTTTGGTTTTTATCTCATTTTATTTTTCCTTCCCTTTTGCTTTGTTTATCTTTTTTGTTTCTTCCACATGTGAATGAAATGATGCCATATTTTTTTTTCTCTGACTGACTTATTTCCCTTAGCATAGTACCCTCTAGTTCTATCCAAGTCCTTGCAAATGGCAAGATTTCATTCTTTTTGATGGCTGAGTAATACTCCATTGTAGAGGTATACCACATCTTCTTTATCCATTCATCTGTCAATAGACATCTAAGCTCTTCTCATATTTTGGCTATTGTGGACATTACTGCTATAAACTTTGGGGTGCATGTACCACTTTAAATCACTATGTCTGTATCCTTTGGATAAATACTTAGTGCAACTGTTAGATCATAGGGTAGCTCTATTTTTAGCTTTTTGAGGGACCTCCATCTTGTTTTCCACAGTGGCTGCACCAGTTTGCATTCCCACCAACAGTGTTAGAAGGTTCTACTTTCTCTGCATCCTCGCTAAGACTTGTTGTTTTTCTGACACCCTAATATAAGCCATTCTGACCAGTGTGAGGTGGTATCTCACTGTGGTTTTGATTTGTATTTCCCTGATGTCGAGTGATGTTGAGCATGTTTTCCTGTGTCTGTTGGCCATTTGTATGTTTTCTTTGGAGAAATGTCTGTTCATGTTTTTTGCCCATTTCTGGATTGGATTATTTGTTTTTTGGGTGTTGAGTTTGATAAGTTCTTTATAGATTTTGGACACTAGCCCTTTATCTGATAAGTCATTTGCAAATATCTTCTCTCATTCTATAGATTGCCTTTTAGTTTTGTCAACTGTTTCCTTTGCTGTGCAAAAGCTTTTTATCCTGATGAAATCCCAATAGTCATTTTTGTTTTTGTTTTGCTTGCCTTTGGAGATGTGTCTAGCAAGAAGTTGTTGCAGCTGGGGTCAAACATGTTGCTGCCTGCATTCTTCTCTAGGATTTTGATGGATTCCTGTCTCACATTTAGGTCTTTCATCCATTTTGAGTTTACTTTTCTGTATGATGTGAGAAAGTCATCCAGTTTCATTCTTCTGAATGTGGCTGTCCAATTTTCCCAACACCATTTGTGGAAGAGACTGTCTTTTTTCCATTGGACATTCTTTCCTGCTTTGTTGAAGATTAGTTGACCATAGAGTTGAGGGTCAGTTTCTGGGTTTTCTTGTCTGTTCCACCGATCTGTGTGTCTGTTTTTGTGCCAGTACCATACTGTCTTGATGATTACAGCTTTATAATAGAGCTCAAAGTCCAGAATTGTGATGCTTCCAACTTTGGTTTTCTTTTTCAACATTACTTTGCCTATTCAGGGTCTCTTCTGGTTCCATACAAATTTTATAATTGTTTGGTCCAGCTCTGTAAAAAATGCTGGTGTTATTTTGATAGGTATTGCAATGTGTAGATTGCATTGTTGTCTTTTATCTCTTATTATAGTCTTTGGCTTAAAATCTAGTTTGTCTGATATAAGGATGGCTATTCCAGCTTTCTTTTAATGTCCATTAGCATGGTAACTTGTCCTCCACCCCCTCACTTTTAATCTGTAGATGTAAGTCTAAAATGAGTCCAGCAGCATATTGATGGGTCTTGTTTTTTTATCCAGTCTGATACCCTGTGCCTTTTGTTTGCAGCATTTAGTCCATTTACACTCAGAGTAAGTATTGATAGGTACAAATTTAGTGCATTGAATTACCTGTAAAGTCACTGTTCCTGTAGATTGTCCTTGTTCCTTTCTTATCTTTGTTACTTTTGGGCTCACTCTCCACTCAAAGGATACATTTTAATATTTCTTGCAGGGCTGGTTTAGTGTTCACAAATTCCTTTAGTTTTTCTTTGTCCTAAAAACTCTTCACTCTCCTTCTGTTCTGAATGACAGCCTTGCTGGATAAAGTATTCTTGGTTTACCATTGAGCACATTGAATATATTGTGCCAGTCCTTTCCAGGCTGCCAGGTCTCTGTGGACAGGTCTGCTGCCAGCCTTGTGTGTCTACCCTTGTAGGTTAAGGACCTCTTTTCCCAAGCTGTTTTCAGGATTTTGTCTTTATATTTGAAATTTGCAAGATTCACTATTATATGTCAAGATGTTTACCTATCTTGATTGATTTTAAGGAGGGGTTCTCTGTGCCTCCTGACTTGAATACCTGTTTCCTTCCTCAAATTAGGGAAGTCCTGAGCTATAATTTGTTCAAGTAAACCTTCTGCCCCTTTCTTCTGCTCCTTGTCTTTTGGGACCCCTACTATATGGATATTATATCGCTCTCTGGAATTGCTCTGTTCTTTCAGTCTCCCTTAATGATCTAATAGTTTTCTTTCTCTCTTAATAAGTTCCTTATTTTCCATCATTTTATCTTCTATATCACTGCTTTGCTCTTCTGTTTCATTCATCCTCATTTTATTATAACCTTTACTTGGGACTGCGTGTCAGTAATAGCATTTTTAATTCAGGTCTGACTAGATTTTAGTTCTTTTATCTCTATAGTAAAGGGTTGTCTAGTGTCTTCTCTGCTTTTTTAAGCCCAGCTAGTATCTTCATAATCATTGTTTTAAATTCTAGTTCTGACATCTTACTTATATCCATGTTGATTAAATCCCTGGCAGTGAGTCCTACCTTCTGTTCTTTCTTTTGGGGTGAGTTTCTGTGTCTTGTCATTACGTCCAGAAAAGAAAAAAGAAAGAGAAAAGGCACAAATAACAATAATGACAACAGAAAAAAATGAAATAAAACAGAAGAAACAAAACAAAAACTGCACCCTGGGTGTATTTTGATCTGCTTGTGAAAAGAAACTAGATCTTAAAATAGTAAAGGAAGAGAAACATATGTATAGTATATATTTAATAAATTAATATAAAGTATTAATACTATAGTATATAATTATATAATAACATAATTTGTAATAAAATAAAAATAACATAAAAGTGATACAATGAAAGGAGACAAAAAATAAAAATATCTGTATACAACATAAAATTTAAAATTAAAAAATAAAAATGAATTGAAAAAAAGTTCTGAAAAAATAATACTGAAAGACTAAAGAATAAAAGTACAAAGAATGCTATCTACTGTTTCCTGTTTCCCCAGGAGCCGAAGCTTTGCAGCCCTCTATGATCAGTAAACTTGCTGAGAGCCAGCTGGTTTTCTGAAGGAGGGGCTGTTGGTGGACTTCCCAACTGCAAACGCACCCAAGGCCAGTGTGTAGGGAAGCAGGGATCAGTGTAACAGGCTCCCGTCTCCACTAGGTGGCGCTGTTTTGCTCCCTGAAGCCTTTCAGCACTGATGGGCAGGATGATTATGGCAGCCCCCTCAACTCCTTTAACCCCAGGACTGAAAGTTCATGCTCCCCACTCTTCAGTGAGCCCTCACGGAAAAGCAGTCACTCTTGTCCCCCCAGTTTCTGTCAGAACTCTGAGTTCACCCAGCCCCTAACAGAGTTTTGCCACTGAGTTTCAAAACTGCAAAGTTTGTGGACTCCTATGGCGCGCACCCATCCCGTCCCTCCCCTGAGAAAGGGTGTGAGGGTCTCACTGCGCTTCTGCCTCCTGCTGGGCGCCTGGCAGCACAGCGGTCGCCGGACTGTGGAGCCCCTCAGGGTTTATGGCAACCCAGAGCAGAATGCCGGCGCCTAGATTCACTGTTCTCAGCCGGCCTCCCTGCTCCTATGCCTGGAAACTGCCACACTCAGGCACCCCCGCTCTTCTCGTCACCCTGGGGATCCTCAGACAACGCCGTCCCACCAGGCTTCCGTCCCGCTTCGTCATCTGAGCACCTTTAAGCCAGGGCCATCCCCCCTGCAGCAGGCTTCCAGAAGGTCCGACTTTGTAATACTTCGTAATACTTCACGGTGGCCTCCTTGAGCAGGTGCCCTCCCCTCCACCGTATCCTCGGCTCTGTCACATCGGATTCAAGTCTCCACACCTCCTACCCTCCAAAAAGTAGTTCCTTTTCTACTGGGAGCATCGCAGCATTTCTTTTCTCAGATCTCAGATTGATTCCTCAGGTGTTCCGGATGATTCGAGAACTACCCGGCTATATCGGAGGCCGCAGACCGACTTAGGCCTCCCTACTCCGCCACTGTTTTGGCTCCTCCTCCCTGGCTTAATTCATTGTTTTTTGTTTTTTGTTTTTTAATTCTTAAGTTCAATTAGCCAACACACAGTATGTCATCACTTGAACAAACCCGGCTTGGGCTGGCCCAGCAGCCCAAAGATACGTCAATAAGTGAACGGATAAACAAATCATAAAATGTGTATATAATGGAATACTACTTACCAATGCAATAAGACAAACTAAAATCGTCAGCCACATGGATGACTCACAATACGCTGAGAAGAAAATGCCAGATACTGAAATTCTAGAAAAGAGAAATACAGGGTCCAAATAGTTTCCTGGGGCCAGATGTTGGGGTGACGGGAAACTGGCCCCAGGAAACTTGGTGGTGATGTAGATGTTCTATATCATGCGTGGGATGGTGGCTACACTGCGTACACACATTTTTTTTTAAAATATTGAGTACTTTTATTATTGTGCTGCATTTTAAAATTCTTTTTTAATTTGACTACATATGCATTTACCAAAACCCATCAAACCGCATACTTGCAATTGGTGCATGCTGTGTAACATGGCTACTGGAGTGTTCTCTGATACTTAATAAAATCACCCTGCCTTATTTCCTTTTAAAATACCATTGTCCTATCAAAGTCATAGTCCCCGATGACTAGTAGTAGAGGAACCACGGATCCAATCTACTTGATGAAACTTGCCTATTCTCTGTTAGGTTGGCCTGTATGAAACTGCTGAGCCCCAACCAGTTTTGCCCTCGAAAGAGTCATCAAATGCAGTTTCCAAAGCATTGCGCACTCGCTACAGCTCTGTTGGCTGTGTGAGGCCTGTGAGCCCGAGGAGGTGAGTGGGTGGTGAAGGACGGAAGGTGAAGGCGCGTGGAGAGAGACAAGAGACAAGAGAGACCAGATAGATCCTCACCAAGAAAACGCAGTAACTCCATCCGCGTTTTGGAGATTTTGTTTAGCTCAAGTTACATCTCCAAAGCGAACCGGTTGTATTGACTTGGAAAACTCTGTTGGTCTTTTCAACTGATCGGAGAAGTCGGTTCCTAAACTTTCAGTTGCCTTCCCGGCATGATCTCCACATTGCCTACCTCAGGGCCTGAATTCCCAAGTAAAAAGTGGTTCAAGAGACTTCAAATAAATGTGAAGATGAGCACAAAGGAGAGACCTAACAGGTCCAGAGACGTAGGTCAGCTTTTGACCGTGCAAGATTTTTTAGCCGGGGAGCTTTGGGCAAATCGCACTCCGTGCAAGCTGAGCTCCCAGCAGAGCGGGCTGGCCTGGAGGGCAGCTGCGCAAACTTGGGGGCTCTGCCACGAGGAGCCCTGCCTGCCAGGCAGTTGCTCTGCCTTTACACAGGGCCAGCATCACAGGGACCTTCCAAGGGAAACGCAAAAGAGCACAGAGACGGGGCTTCGACAGCAGCTGTGCTGGGGTGTTATTTCCCGGGGCTGCGAACGATGCTGAAAGCTCTTACTCTTTAAGATGAGGAGTTTGGGAGGAGGGAAAGGGGGAGCCACTGGGCTCCACAGCTGAGCTGCATTGTGCAGAAATGGTACGTTTGGCAACACTGTTGCCCGCAGGAGCTGGAAAATAAGTTGCATCTAATGAACTCATGGATTATTCCAGTTATTTCTAGGCAGAATGTTAAAAAAAAAAAAAGTGTCAGTGGACCCTTTGTTTGTTCAGCTGAATGTGGTAAGATGCAGGAAAAGAGAGATGAGCCGGAGAAGGAACTGTGTGGCTTTCCAGCATTTAGAGGAAATCCTGAGGGCTGAGGGCATTACCGATCTGAAAATAAAATGGTTTCCCACTTCCAGCATCTCCGATAGCAAAAGTCTCTCAAAGGAAAAAGATCGAATTTAAGGTGTGCTTATATAATCCTTGATTAAGACCTTAGAAATATTTACGGTTAGTGATTTCAAAGCAGACCCTCTCTGCTAGACAGAAGGGCTTTTACGAATCTCAGGGGGGGCGTGGTCCCCCAAGCACCCTGGTCCCCCAGGCACCCTGCCACCCAAGGGAAGAGAGAGCTGTCCTGAAAAAGGATTGTGGGTGTGACTCTCATCTAAGGGATTAGATTAGAACGTGAGACATAAAACGCCTACAGCAGGGACGCCTGGATGGTTCAGTGGGTTAAAGCCTCTGCCTTTGGCTCAGGTCATGATCTCAGAGTCCTGGCATCCAGCCCCGCATTGGGCTCTGTGCTCAGCAGGGAGCCTGCTTCCTCCTCTCTCTCTGCCTGCCTCCCTGCCTACTTGTGATCTCTGTCAAATAAATAAAATCTTAAAAAAAAAAAACCCACAGCGTATATGTTTGAGATGTAACTCACACATCATGAAACTCACCCTGTAGAGTGGATAACTCGGTGGGTTTGGTACACTCACAAAGTTGTGTGGCCATCACGGCTATTTCCAGAACATTTTCATCCCCCGCAAACGGACAGACCGTATCTACTAGCCGTCATTCCCTACTCTCCCTCCTCCCAGCCCCTGGCAGACACGGATCTACTTTATGTATCTCCAGATTTGCCTCTCCCGGACATGTCATGTGCATTGACTCCTACAAGTTATGGCCTTGTGTGTCTGGTTTCTTTCTCTTAGCGTGAGGTTTTCAAGGTTCCTCCGTGTTGTAGCCTGTGGCAGGCCCCATCCCGTTTCAGAGCTGAATCGTTCCAGGTGTGAATCAGCCACGTTTTGCTGATCACCAACTTGCAGACATCTGGGCCACTTGCACCTTTTGGCGATTACGAGTAAGGCAGCTATGGACTCTGTGAACAAGTGTTTTGCGTGGACATACATTTTGCATTATCTTGGGCAGGTGCCTAGTAGAACTGCTCGACTGTACGATGACCCCACGTTTAACCTTTTTGTTTTCATGGTTTTCCAAAGCAGCTAGCTGTACCATCTGACCTTTCCACCGGCCATGAACGTGTTGGGGTTCCAAATTCCCAGCATCCTTTCTAGTACTTATAATTATTTGTCTTTCTGACAAATGACATGAAGTGTGAGGGATCTCACTGTGGTTCGGATTTACATTTTCCAGATAACTACTAACGTTGAACATCTCTTCACGTGCCTGTAGGCCCATTTACGTATCTTCTTTGTGGAGAACTGTCCACACAATTCCTTTGACCATTTTTAGTTGGATGATTTGTCTTTTTGTTGTTCAAATGTCAGAGGTCTTTACGTATTCTGGATTCAAGGCCCTTATCAGATATATGACTTACAGACATTTTTCTCCCATTCTGTGGGTTATCTTTTCACCTTATAGGTTTATCTCGTATATTTAGGTCTGTGATCCATTTTGAGTGGATCTTTGTGTAAGGTATGATTAGGTGCTCATGCTGGTTGTGGAATGTCCGATCCCAGGTCCCCAAGAAGTGAAGAGGAAAAGGGAGAAGAGGTGGGGAAGGCAGCCAGCAGAGCAGGTGACACATGACTCATGGGCCACGGCTTGCCCCGTAACCGGCTCAAAGAACACAGCCCGTCCCCGGCGGGCGTGTTCTCAGTCACAGGGAGTGTCTAGGGGCACGGAGTGTATGCAGAAACCATGTCTCGGGGGAAGTACACAGAAGAAGGACGAAGAACATTCTTTTCCCACTCGGCTCCTTCCTGTTATGAGCTCCTGTTGGGCCCCCCAAAGCTTGAAATCCTGTACAGTGTCAGACTGCGGAGGTCATTCGTGGCCGCTCAGGACACAGTTCTTAGGGCCTACGGTGTGTGGCTCTTCACCCAAGTCCGGAATTGATGGCAAAACCCAGAGATGCCAGGATGCATCTCCTTCGCCGGCTGCCTGGTGGCGGTAGCCAGTGGACGCGGGGCTCGGAGGGGCAGCGTTTCCGAGCAAGCGGGGGGTCGGGTCTCAGCGGCACAAGTCCTCGGGGCAAGCAAAGCCGGCTGTGGTGGGGCCTCAGGCTGGGCCAGCAGCGGAGCATCTCGGACGCTAGACAGTGGCATGGAGGGACTCTGCTGTGCCCAGCAGTAAGCCTCCGTGCGCTCGGGATTGTTTAAAATCGATATTCCCTAACTGTAAGGTAAAGAAGTTTGGAAAAGGAAAGTCATAATCATAAAATACAGTGCACTTCAATATGGAGATGCTGGGGCACAACCACACTGAAAGGTAAAATAACTCAGACCCCGTGTCCCTGAGGTGCGTGTACGCGGAGTCCGGCGTTCCGTGTCGATGACTCAAGCACCGCGTACACCCTGGCTCTGGGTGACTCGTTCTGATGCAATGTTTGATAAAACGCCCTGAACGAACCAAAACCACAGTCTTCCTTCCATATACGTGCTAGGTCCATACCTAGAAAATTCAGAATGTATTGAATTGGTCAAAACATGTTTTCCTGTGTAAGGTGTAGTCGGGGTCTAGGCTCATAAATCACGGTTTCACCTACCCAAACAACTCACAGGACAAAACAGTCGTGTGGGAAACGGTCCCCCTGGATGCGGGGACCGTCCTCCTGCCGCAGGACATCTACTGGCAGTGGCTCCTGTTCAGTGAAGGCCAAGTGTCTCCCTCCATCATCGTGAGGACAGCACGAGCACAGATTCCCAAAACGTCCCGGCAGGTGCCGTTCTTCCGGAGAATCACCTTTTGAACAACACATGGTCTCCATATCCGTATCCATACGTCTGTGTCTTTATCTGCATTTGGCAGAAGTTGCCCTTAGGAACTCTGTCATAGTAGCACTTAAGAGATGGGTCCTTGTCACGCTGTGGAATCTAGTGCATCTACGCGCTGGGACTTGTTTGGCTTTTAATGACCTTCCTGACCTTTTTAGCTTCATCGTACAACGAATGCCACCAGGATGATTCTTCCATGTTAGTCTTTGTGCACTTTATCTCTAGAATAAATTCTTACAGTCAAAAGGTACATGTATGTTAGAATTTTTCTAGATATTGCCAGATAACCTTGCAGATTGTTGCCAAATGTAGACCTACTAACGGCCTTATAAATGCCTGCTTTCCCATCACTCTCCACCACTAGGTAGTACGGAGAGTTTTAATCTTGGCCAATCGGTTCTTTAAAGATAAAAAGAAGGAATTTGAGGTGTCCTACTTAAAGCCATTTTCAGATCATTTTCTATTCCCTGGTTTCCCCCAGCCCTGATATGTCTTTTTATCCTCTAAGACATTCATGTGGAAGAGAGATCAGACTTCCAGTGTTTTCTAGGGTTGAACAGGGTCATGACTGAAAGGCAGACCTAAATTTTGGCTCTAAGAATAAGAACTTTGCAACAACTCTCACCATCCAGCAGTGGAAGGACCTGCCTTGGCAAAGAAGGAGCTCTCATCCCATAGCTGGAAACTTTCCATGTCAGGCAGAATGAACCGTAAGGGATGCATATACAAGGTCGGCATTCCCCCAGATGTACTACTTAGACCAGGAGTGTATGTGGGATGACTCTGGGTGGTACAGACTTCTTAAAAAAATGTAATTGGTGCACATTCGTTTTTATATGTATATATTGTGTTGCACTGTTACTAGCAAATGATATACCCTAAGATCCTAGGGTAGTATTGCTAAAATTACAAACTTTGGGCCCTAATGGGCTTGATGACCTCTGAAGTCTCTTCAAAAGTGAGATTCTACAGTTCTAAATGTAATCTCACTACTACTCAATTTTCAAATAGTAGAAAGACTTCTCAGCCATAGACTAAGATTAATAATAAGCAATTGAAACACAAACCAAGTTGTAGTAGGACAGAGAACTTAAGTATTTGGAGCATGGTGTACAGCTTAAATTCCATGAAACTTTAGTTAAAATGAGAGCCAAGATCCCCAAGTCCCAGATGCAGACCCATCCTGAAATTATACACAACCCTACCCCCGCATAAAACCAAATTTTCCAGTGGCATCCTCCTTTACCCATTAGCACCTTCTGGAGCCAGTCCTGGAGGAAAAGAACAGCAGGTTGTGTCTTCACACCCCCTCTGTGGCTTTGATGAAACCATCAGCCAGCCAGTCCACCATATTCAGAGGTGAATATTTATTTAATTCATATATAAATTTTACATGACATCCATGGTGCTATAAACATAGGCACATTTTTTTAACTCAATGTACATTCAAAAATTACTCCCTCACCCCTGTCCACTCCAATCCCCTCAAGATGGAATACCTCGTATTTGTAAAAGAGAGGCCAGAAAGGCTTCCCGTTAATTTCAGGCGAATGCATTTTTTAGCATTTTAACTATATCAATTGAAAGAATTAATTAAACGCCCTACCTGGGTGTTTTTAAGAGGTTTATGGTTTTTTTCTTCTCCTTAGGTCAAGTCAGGAAGGAGATTGGTAACTCTATTTCTATTGGCCTTCTTTAAATCCCTGGGATGCTTAGGGCTCCTTGAACCTCACCAAGAGCAAATGGGAGGCTTCCCACGAGTACAGCTGAAACATCAGTCATTAGTATTGACTGGCCCTTAAAGGGACAAACGCGAACTTAATAATTCATTGATTCCAATAAGAAACGGATTAAACACAGAGCAGATTGGACAAAAACAAATTCCCCCAAATGAATCAGTTAATTCTCCAACTCTACCCAGGCATGATCCAGACATCTGATTGTGTGTCATTCACAACATTCAAACACACATCAAGACAAGATTAAAATCTACAGTGTAAAATCATTATGTAATTTCTTCAATTCAGAAACAAGGAAAAATGAGTATTTGAAATTGATTCACCATAGCCACTCTGATATGACACACTTAACTTTGAAGGAAAAAACAAGGATTCATATACATAATTCTCTTAGTAAAATCGTCTACTTCTTGCTAGTACATTTTAATTCAGAAAATGCATTTATTCAAATGTATTTTTTCTAATATATAAATATTTAAATTAAGTTTTTATAAATGCAGAGAATGTAATTTGTTGACCCCCCACCCAGATATTAATCAGTCTAAAACTCAAGTGATGAAGAAATATTTGTAATTATGATCATTTTAGTTCATCTATAAATATAGAATAGGATCTTTGCAATTTAATTATGAGTAATTAACTCATACTTCCTGTAGTACTGAGCACCTTAGATTACACATTGTTGAACTGAACTATTGGCATTAATATATGTATTTTAATGTTATTTACAATGCATAATTCTCTTGTATGACAACATTCCAGTGACTTCGAAAATACGTAATGAAAGAGTGCAGTATAATTCACAAACGAAACAAAGCTTTCCTATAATATTCAGGTGGGACTTCACTCGAGCATTTTAAAATGGGAAACCGAAAAAAAAGATCAGTGACCTAAAGCTGTGTTTCCCAAAGTGTTTTTTGTATTTTATTTTTTATTTTATTTAAGTAATCTCTACACCAAACATGGGGCTTGGACGCAAGACCCCGAGATCAAGAGTCTTATGTTCTACTGACCAAGCCAGCCAGGCACCCCTGGTTGGTTTGTTTGTTTGTTTGTTTGAAAATACTTGCTTCCCAAAATGCTGTCAGAAAGGAGCTCTGTAAGCTTTAAAGTGTAGGAATGGTACAGGGGGTCCCCCCTTGAAGAATCACAATGTATACATTGAAGTCTTTGAGGAGGCCCACAATCATGACATCTGTTTCACATTTCTTACCTCTATTATTTAACACATTTTTGATCATCAAACCTCTTATTCTCACTGCCCCCCTCTCCCAACAAAACACAACAAAACACCACTCAGTCAATGCCCTTTGGAGCTAGTGTTACTCGATACACACTTTGGATGCTGCTTTGTAACTCAATAAACATATGGGTCTCCGTGGGCAAAATTACATTCCTTTAAAACAGTTTTGACTTTAAAAAGCTCTTTGCATAGGTAGTTGCTGAAAGACAATTCTGAAAAAACACACAGATCGAATCCGGAGCATTTGTTTACGTAAAGTACAAGGGAAAGGAGAGTTACAAATGCTTACAGAAACTCTAGAGCTAATTTTTAAGTTCGAGGAAGGCGACTCCAAAATCAAATAATACAGGTGTCTTTTCAGTGAATTTGAATTGAAAGGTAAAAATAAAAGCATTAAATCAGCAATACGCTCTATGTTGTCTGAAAATATTCCTGTAGAAAAATACCAGGTCATTATATTATTTCCCTGCAATTCTTAAGAGCTGTGGAAGCTGTCAGAATTCTATGAGGCTACTCTAGGACTGGTCTGAAAACACATGCACGCGAGCACAGGCAGAAACAAGGGTCAATAAACTGCTCAGTACTTCTGCTGAAAACCACAAAATGGGGATAATTAGTTAACCTCATGTGAATTGTTTATATATATATGTATATATATAATATGTTATATATATAAGATATATATGCCACATATATATCTCAAGTGACAATCTTTTAAAAAAATATCCGTAATTTCCTTTCTCTAAGTAAAGCTATCAGTCTTGGCTCGGAGACAGCACACGTTGGTGGGAGCGCAGTCCCCAGCTGAACCACTTCTCAGGCACACCACCCTTCTGCAACGCACAGCTTTGCGACATAAACAGTCTACTTTGGCTCAGATTTCACCAGCTTCCAGCTCAGATCAGTAGCTGAGGCTTTATTTAATTCCCACTCAGCGTATGCTAATGAGAATACCGCAGGGTCATTCCACGTCACTGAAAGGTAAGTCATTAGGAAGAGAATTACAGCCGCTTCATACTTAAAATTGAAAAGGTGGGTTTCCCTTTGAAGCACTGCTCTTTCATTACAAGCGAAAGTCAACTTAATTGGAAGGAGGCAATAAATCACAATAAAACAAAAGATCACTGTCACTGGGGACAGAGAGGTGAAAATGTCCATTCTTCATCTACTTAGTTCTTGCTTAGCTGGGTGAACCAGTTGCCTAGGACCGGTAGACGAGTTCTCATGGTCATGATATCCTTGACTGTCATTATTTCAAAACCAGGTTGTGTATTTATTCCCATTCGCCCTCACCTCGTTACCCTTCTACTGTTCTAGAAAGCCAGTTTTCTTCTGATATTCCTCGTGGTGTTTTCTTGCCCTCCCCTCCCCCACCCTTGATGTTGGCGAAGCTGACAGAGAAGACTGGGGCAGTGGAGAGGACTCGGGGATCCAAAGCCGACCATGGTATGCCACACCTGGTGCGCCGTTCATGGTGTCTGATGTCACCCGCCGGGGGCGCAGCCGCCCTCCCTTTCTCGAAGGCAAATCCCCCCTTGGTTCAGGCCACCAAGCCCAGTCTTGTGATCTTTGCCGACAGGAAGGAGTGAATGATGAAAACAATTGGCTTGGGGCAGGAATGAAGGTCCAGTTGCTGAAATCCCAAAAGAAGAGAGCATGTGAGCGATTCTAAATTGATGCTTGGTGCAGAATTATGGTTTTAAATCCTTGCCCCCCCACCAGGTGAGGTTTAAAAAAATAACTCTGTGAACTTATTTTTTAAATCCATCTTTGTTCCTGAAACAGGTTCTGTGAAACGCTTTTGAGATAGGTAATCTTGGACAAGTCACTTAAAATTTTTCCCAGTCCTACCTAATTCACAGGGTAATTAGAGTATTCAATGAGATAGCGTGTGAACCCTCAGAATGGGGAAGCCACACCGCTCAGCGGCTCTGTCCCCAGTGTCCTGTGCCCTTGGACTGTTATAACATGTGTGTCGCCTGTCCGTTAAAGCCCCGCTAAAGTCCTTCCCTTCTCAGCAGTTCCTACATGTGGCCCAACCTGTGATCAGAGAGAATGAGAGAGAGGAGTTGTTCCCAGTCTTCTTCTGCTGATGACACTGTTGGGGGACAGCCACCTGAGTGTGTAATAACATCTAGCAAAGTTAGGGTTGTATTAATCATGAATCAGGCTGAGTATTTCCTCCACACCGTCTTATTTAATTCTCACAAAACCATTATGAGTTTATGGCCATTATCTGCACGTTTTATATGGGAAATTGAGATCAGAAGAAGTTCTAAGACTTTCTGTGATGCCTAAGTTGGGGAGAACCACAGTGTTCTGTTTCACTAACACGGAATGCAACTTTTGGAAGGAATCTAATTTTATGGACAGAGACCCAGCTCCAAAGACATAAAAGAACATGCCCAAGACATTTGGTGAATTAGTTATAGAGACAGAAAGAGAACAATTTATTCCATTTCCTGCAGCCCGTGTCTGCTCCCTTCCCCAGAAAGGGAGAGGGAAGGCCTGGCGGGGCCTGCCTCCCAGGGCTGGAGAACCAGGCCTGGGGAAGCTGTGCATGAACTTGCCCTTCTCAGCCGGATGGACTGGTGGCAAACGCACAATTCTGCCTACATCTTCCAAGTCAGGTTGTAATTACAGGCTTCAGAAAGGCAGAAATTTAAACATAAATGATTTTCCTCACTGGCAAAAAGAACCTTGATTTTTCAAGCCAAGGCTAAGTCCAAGAGCCTTTTGTTTTTTGGTTGTTTTGTTCTTATTTTTGTTTCCTAGGGAGCCGTCACCTTCAGGAAAGAGCACTGGGTCGAACGATGGATAGGGCAGCAACTGAACTATTTCGAGTAAAATGGACTTTCAGATCACTCGTGTCTTTCCAAACTGCTGCTTCAGGCTGAACTTACTGAAACATACAAACAATAAGACAAAAATCCTGTAAAACCCTGCAGATCCATTTTTTAAAATATTTTTATTTATTTATTTGACAGAGAGAGAGATCACAAGTAGGCAGAGAGGCAGGCAGAGAGAGGAGGAAGCAGGCTCCCTGAGGAGCAGAGAGCCCGATGTGGGGCTCCATCCCAGGACCCTCACTGAGATCATGACCTGAGCCGAAGGCAGAGGTTTAACTCACTGAGCCACCCAGGTCCCCCCACAGATCCATTTTAAAGGGAAGATGATGAGCTGGGAACTGTTTTCCGAAAGCGAGTTCTGATGGGGGGGCAGGTGCTGTGAGGCGCCCCTTCCACAACAGCCCTGCTCAGACTTTGATATAAAGGCCTCATGCTCTCGAGTGTGGTCTTGGTTCTACGCTTCCATCAGCCCCTGAATTCTTTCCAGAGAAGTCCCAGTCCAGTCCCACCGGAGAAACCACTGAAGGGGCTGGAGGCGGAGGGAGGGATTGTAGAAGGCCACAAGTTTCACTGAAATTACTAGAGCTTTGAAATTAAGGTTTACCTCTGCATTTTATATATTCCCCATCCCTGTAATCAAGCAGAAGTCAATGAATATTTGTTGACTAACCTAGTGACTTAGGAAGGACTTAAAGAGAGCCTAGTTATTACAGAATCAAGGTCCTCTTAAAAGTTCAGCATTTGACAGCTTAAATGAGATGCTAGGTCTTCCTGAGAATGTCAACAGCTACGCTGGCTAGAAAGAACAGGCAATTCTCACCCTTCACGGAACTGAAGAGTACACTTTTTTTATTGTAATAGGCAGTAACGATTGCGGGAAATCATGAATTTAAATACATTGGCTATTTGCATATTATTGATAGGAGTCTAAAAGCTACTTTAACTGACAAATTTGCTAATTTTGTTAGGCATTATTTGCCATTAGCCCAAAACTTCTGGGCCCTCGTCTGGCCTTCTCTCCACACGGGTATCGCTGACCAAGTTTCTCTTTGTTCCCTGCTGCCCCTTCTGCTCTGCCCCTGTTCCCAACCATCCACCTCTGTTCTCCATGTGCTGTGCTCCTCGGAGACCTCCCCCCCGGCTGGCCCTGCTCAGCTTTTATCCTTGCACCCCCGACATGAGCAAAACCCCACGGCTAGATTAGAGACTTGATACTTTTTTAAAAATGAATGGTGCAGGGGCACCTGGGTGGCTCAGTCAGTTAAGCGTCTGGCTTCGGCTCAGGTCATGATCCGGGAGTCGTGGGATCGAGCCCCCCGTCGGGGTCCCTGCTCGGTGGGGAGTCTGCTTCTCCCTCTGCCCTCTGTGTGCTCTGTCTCTCAAATAAAATAAATAGATAAATCTTAAAAAAAAAAAATGGTGCATTTTGAAGCCGTTGGGACCCTATCTGATAAGAATTTAATTCTAACTTTCTAAAAGATTCCTTGGTTCAACTATTTAGTTGGTATGCTAGTGGGAAATGAGACCGAAGTAAGGAACTTTGGAATAATTGGATCTCATCATAGTTTTTCAAGGATCAAAGAAGACATGAACTTGCAAGTACTTCGTAAACAGTCAATGGCCACATAAATAATAAGGCCGTGTTACATTCACAAGCCCTCACAGATGTGCTGCCCAATGAAAAACATATGAACTCACGCTGTCTGTAGAAACACACTTACAATCTCTCCATCCTTGCCTCCAAAATCTAGATACAGCATCCTGATTCCATCATCTGAAGACATTTTCAGCTTTTCATAGGGAGACTGGATGATTGTCTTGGGAAAGGCACCCTCCTGTGGTTCAGTGGTAATGGAAAATCCGTTCTCATAATGTATGGTCAGGCGGCACTCCTGGTTTTTGTAGGTGCAAGCTGAAGGGGAGAGAGGAGAGAGTGCGGTAGCCACAGCCAGGTCTGTCCATTTTCCTATGCACTTACCCCGGCCCGTCTCCTCAGTCCCAGGACCGGCCACACATTTCTCCCCAAGTTGAAAATTAATCGTTGCTCACGAAAATATTCTCCTTGGACTGATTTGGATACTGTCATTTAACTTGACCCATGAAACCAAGGGAAATAAGCTGAAAGAATTCCTTTTGCTGGGATTTACTGAATTTTATCTGGGCTCTAGCCTTTCTCTGGCCGTACGGGCGTACTTACCTTCCGCTGGCCTTGTCAGGGGAAAAAAAAGACCTGACATCTGATAAAGGGTGAGCCAGCTCTGAGTCGTCATCGTCATCATCACACACACACACACACACACCCATTTTTATTTTTTATAAAAAAGTCCAACAAATCTCATTTTATAAATAGAAATGAGTGCTTTAGAACGTCCCCGGGCGATCTGAGGGTTGTGGGTCCTGGGGAAGCTGGACTGCAGAGTGATTCTCAGACGGGGCCCCTTCCACGGAGGAGGCTGCTTCCTGTCTCTGCTCAGGGGGTGGTCACAGGGGACCCTCTGATCCGAAGGAACAAAACTAACACCTCTTGATCAGGACAGCCGTCCGCTTTTATGTGTGGTCCTCACTGCGTTTAGGAAAAGATATCAGTGCTCGAAGCGTTGGAGCTGACGGGGGACTGCCCCAGAATCCTAGTTCCTATTTAGGAAGACTTGCAAAGGTTTAAACCTTTGATCAAAGAGTTCTGGAAAAGGTTATTAAGTATCAGGTTGGATTTTTCGGCTCACAGAACATCGCATTTAACCAGCAGGCAAGTAAATTGGCTGAGACCTTCATATACATCTGAAAGCTCTTTAGGGAAACCAGAGGTTTTTCTGGGAGGGGGACCGAGTCAGGGACGGGGTGTGGGGGGGTTGGGAGGAGTAAGGAAGCATTAAGACTGCTCTGTCCCATCCTTAGCTCAACTCAGCTTTAAAACCAAACGGAACTTCACCTTACCACAAACTTCTAAAGCAGGACCTTAGCTAATATATTATAGGTGAAATGTGGCCCAATTGAGGTGGCTTAGAATTCGAAATTCAAGTTCTTTCCACTCTGTGCCATGTATCTTTCTCAAACTCTGGCAGTTGGGGTAGAGAGGGACCTTGGCAAAAAGTCAGAGTATTAACTGTACGGCTAGGGGACCTTCCAGGTTTGGAAAGGGACAGGGGACTCTATCTGCTCACAGAATAAGGTGGCCTTTAATTGGAGCTCTGGTTAAAAGTGTACCCCTTCCTCCGACTTCCCACAGGCATCTTTCAATTTGTAACTAAGCGTTAATATTTCCCAAAGGTCCACTACATTCTCTAACAGATTTCTGAGTCCTTCTGAGTGGAGGCCCTCCATAAATCTCATCTTCTCAGAAGGTCCACAGACCTCTGCCATCCCTGCAGTCCCGGGATGGCCAAAGACAGTGGCATCGGTCTAGGTATGGTTTCCCATCTTGAATCCTCATTTCCGACCCTCTTTACTTCTATTACCTGTAGAATAAGTACGCGAATGAGCTTTAAACAGGTTTTTCTTTTTTCTTCCTCTGTATTTGAACTTTAAAGCTATGCCCTCAGACATTCAGAATCAACTGATTGTGGTTACTTGCAATTCTAGTTGACCTCCGCCGGTGTTCACGGCCTTCCTGTAATGGAACTGATTATCTGAAGATGTTCTCAACCCACACAGGACAAATCGAACACATTAGCAAGTTAATTGAAGCTCTGATTAAAACACAAGGCTCATTCCCCAACTCCCACAAGGCATCTTTCTATCTGTAACCGGGATGCACCTGCGGTCACGGCAGAGTTTCTTCTCTCCCACTACTGGGCTAGCTCAGTGCACACAGTGCTTTGTTGTTTCCTTTGGCTTGTCCACCAACCCTCCGTGGCTTCCCTGTCTAAGTAGAGTTCAGCTTATTGAGAAAGAAAGATTTTGCAAAATCTGTGGAATGCAAACTAAACCAAATCCCCTTGGCCTTTTCCATTCTTTCCTAGAACACTCCTGAATTTGTGGCAAGGGGCGTGAACTTCTCCAGCATTTACACGTATCAGTTCATCAGGTCTAGTTTTCTGGTTTTCCAACTCTCAGGTCCAAAGCTCTAGTTTTTCTTGCTGTACAGATACAGCATAAGAATAAGAGCCTTGGGGACACTCTCAAAAGGTTTCCAGCAATGACGGGAAATGGAGGGGGGCACCAATCAGTTTCAGGGTAATTACAAAAAGACAGCCATTTTGTTGGAGATGCTGTGGCAGACAGTCTACAAAACATCTGGTTTTTCATGTTTGCATGCTTAGAGGGAATGTGGAGAAACCCCGCCACACACTGACGCGTGTCCCATCTTTTTGACTATTCCTGAGTGGGAGTTGCTCCTGGGGGAGGCTAATCCCTGGTGCAGTGCTGCTCCCAGAGGGCCCCACGGCCGGAGCAGCCATACCACCTGGGATGTTACCAGGTACAAATTCTCAGGCCCCAACCCCAAACAGCTGAATCACAGCAATCTGAGGTTTTAGGAGTAAACCAAAAAGAATTTTACTTCTGTCGTTTGGAAATGCTGCACTTAAGATATCTTACGGGAAATCTGTTCCTCTAGAGCACAGCAGTACGATATAGCACTCTGGGCCATGAAGGAAATGTTCTAGATCGGCACCACCTTTCATGGTAGCCGTTAGGTAGGCACAGGGGGTGACTGAGCCCTGGAAATGGGGCTCATGTGATTAAGGAATTCATTTAGTTTTAATTAATTAAATTGAAATAGCCACACATGACCAGAAGCTAGCATACTGGACAGCACAGGTTTTGGGACATAATGACAGGGTAACAACTAATTGTTAATAATAATACATAGAGAGAGCTTATGTGTCAAGCACTTGGCCAGGAGATTCATGTGGGTTATTTCTCTTCATTCTTGATAACAACTCTGTGAGGTGAGTACTGTTATTTCCTTCTTTTTACAGATGAAGAAAACAAGAGATTCGAGTAAGAGTAAGTAAGAGATTAAGAAAGAAATAGGAGGCATGCCTGAGCAGCTCAGGTTGTATGTGTCTGCTTTTGGCTCAGGTTGTGATCCCAGGGTCCTGGGATCGAGCCCCACATCGGGATCCCCGATCAGCGGGGAGCCTACTTCTCCCTCTGCCTTTCTCTCTCTGTTTGTCATGAATAAATAAATAAAATCTTAAAAAAAAAGAAAGAAAGAAAGAAAGAAAGAAAGAAAGAAAGCAAGAAAGCAAGCAAGCGAGAGGACTGGAATTTGAATCCAGGGCTTTCTGGCTTACATCCCACACCATGGCTGTTTCCTTGTACTGGTTCCCCAGAGACAAAGAGAAGTGAAAGAACAGGAGAAAACATGACAGAAGAGGGAAAGGGGACAGAATTCTAAGAAGCAGCTGGTGAGACTGAAAGGTGGATTTACTGGAAGACTGCTGCTGAGGAGAGCAGCTACTCTGTCACATACGCCCTCGTTATGAGTGATGGCAGGAGATGTGGAAGAGAGGGTGGCCTTCAATCTCAGAACCAGAAATAATCCTAGATCTCAGAACCAGGAGCAACAGCATCAACGACACTGTTAACTGTATGTGGTGTGGGCTGCTGAAAATCACCGGGTTCATGTGGACTCCACCTTAGCAAATATACATGATTTTTTTAAAAAGAGATTTATTTATTTATTTTAGAGAGGTGGTGAGGACCCGAGAGAGAGAGAGGGAGAGAGAATCTCAAGCAGACCCTGTCTCTCTCCTTCTCCCACTCCCTCTGCTTGTGTTGCCTTTCTCGCTATGTCTCTCTCTGTCAAATAAAAACCCAAAATCTTTTGGGCCCCTGGGTGGCTCAGTGGGTTAAAGCCTCTGCCTTCGGCTCAGGTCATGATTCCAGGGTCCTGGGATCGAGCCCCGAATCAGGCTCTCTGCTCAGCAGGGAGCCTGCTTCCTCCTCTCTCTCTGCCTGCCTCCCTGCCTACTTGCGATCTCTGTCTGTCAAATAAATAGATAAAATCTATTAAAAAAAAAAACAACCAAAATCTTTTAAAAAAACATATATGTGTGTGTGTGTATACATATATATGTATACATATATATATATATATATATCTTCCTTCTACAAACATGTAATCCATGTAAAAAATCCACGTAAATAGTCCTCAGAGCTCTGCATGAATGGGGCCGCGCTCACTGTGCACTCCTTCTGTCCCGCCTCAGCGTCAACACTCAGACCCACCGCACTGGTGTCTCTTCTCAAGGCTCTGCCCTTTGCTGTTGAAACCCGCCCTCTGCCCCCAACCCATGCCTCTGTTTCCTGCTCTTTTTCAGAAACTGGTGCCCCAGTTTCCCCATCAACTCCGTGAGCTAGCAAAATTATTATTTCCAAGAATTTTACTCTGTGATAAATGACTCAGAGTCAGTCTCTGCTGTTAAAAACAAGAACCCTGCTAGTCGGTCTGAGTGCCTCAAAGCTTGTGCCTGCAGGAAGCCCCCCGGGGGGTCACAGGTAGGAAAATGACCTCTTTGACTCTCTAGGTGACCAACTCTTTTTTGAATGGAGATGGGAAAAGACTGACATTTGAATAGGGCACACAGTGCCCTAATCTGGAAGCATTTAAGGTCACTTCTGGAATTCCAAACAGCCCAGAAGGCCAAGCCTGGAACTACACTGAAGAGGGGTGGAGGACGGGGCACGCTGGTGCCCTGGGAGCAGGTGGGGCTCACCTGTGGTGACCTCGGTGACCAGTTCCGCCGAGTTGTGGCAGCCCTGCACGATGGTCCTCGTCCAGTGGGAGAGGTCCCTGCTGGTCTCGGCCCTGAACAGGTGCGTTTCAATCCCCTGCCTGGTGCCCGTTCGCGTCGCGAAGGACAGATCCACACCAGCCTGGGGCGAGCCTTTGCCCGGACCTGAATGGACCAGCCTGTTAAGAGAGAAACAGAGAGAGAGAGAGAGAAAATCATCAAACCGGAAACCACTGTGTTCCCCTGACTTGTCATCTGGTAAAAAGCTCCCAGATTGGTGATTTGCTCTCGGTTTTCTGCCCTAGACCCAGAGGGTCTGCTCTCGTGCTAGTGTTCCTCGTGGTTTTTCTGCCTTCTGCTGAGCCAGCTTGCCCCAGGGCTAGAGTGGGACTTAAAGGTGCCCAGGGGCCTGCGTCTGGTGACACGTGCAGAGCTGTTGAATGACATGCTTTTAATGAGACAAATTCAACTACGCTTGCTCTGCTAAAAAGAGAATTAAGAAAGTGCAAAAGAGAACAATTGGAAGAACGTGTCAGTTCCTTCCTCTCTGTTCCATTCCTGGGCATGTGTATGTCCCAGGGCGAGCGTGACACTGTTTCCTGCATCAGATTGCCTTCCCCTGTGTTCCTTGTGGTTTGCAGCATCTGGCTGCACCCAACGTCCCTCTGGGGACGTGTCCGTCGGGTGCACAGCGTCCAAGTGCAAGCAAACCAGCAGAAGATGCAGTGGAAGAAGCAGCGATCTGTGCCCTTGTGCTAAGCGATCCTGTGCCCAGGAAGAGCTGGTGATACTGGGCTTTCTGAGAAAAGGAAGAGAACTGGGGCACCTGGGTGGCTCAGTGGGTTAAAGCCTCTGCCTTCAGCTCAGTTCATGATCCCGGAGTCCTGGGATCGAGCCCCGCGTCGGGCTCTCTGCTCAGCAGGGAGCCTGCTTCCTCCTCGCTCTCTGCCTGACTCTCTGCCTACTTGTAATCTCTGTCTGTCAAATAAACAAATAAATAAATAAATCTTTATTAAAAAAAAAAGAAAAGGAAGAGAACTGTACTTTATGGGAGATTTCAGGGGATTCCGAGGGTGATCTTTACCACGTGATGTTCATGCTGGCTTTAAAACACACGCCCAGCATAAAATGTGACTCCCGCAGTAGATATTTTCCGAGAGGCCAGACGGAAGAAAAGAGGACTCTCAGATTCCGAGTGCCACCTCTTCTGAGCAGCCACTGGCTCCTACTTTTCACGTGTACCCTTTAACCCCCTGGGTCTCTCCTGCTCTCTTCTGCTCCTTGATACCTCAACCTCCTTTGGAGAGAAATGCCGCTATCAATAATTTGCAGGCTAGCACGAGTATAATTTAGTAAATGTTACCTCTCCCCAGGATATTTGCATTTCCAGCCTTATCTTTTAATACAGAAAGAAACACGACGATTTGTTAGAGGAATTCCAGGTGTCTATTCACTTGGTGCACGGGAGAGTTACTTTCTTAGGCAAAGGGCTTATTCTCTCCAGATTAAGAACTGCACAAAGGAAATCCAAAAGCTTATTTTCTCTCGTAAGTTTAAATATTGTAAAGCAAATGTATTGGTGAAATAAAACATCGCATGCTGTTGAGTTTCTAGCAACGAGCTTGTTGTATAACTCCGAGGAGCTTTCTTTTGTCCACAAATTGGTGGGAGGGTTGTTTGGCAATGCTGACCTGAAGAAAAAGGTTAGTTGAAAAGCTTTCTGGTTGCAAAATTCATTGAGGATAGAGAAGTATCCAAGAGACAACGAATGTGGGCAAGAGTAGGGAGAAAGTGGAATCCCTGCACACTGCTGGTGGGCATGGAAATTGGTGCAACCAGATTGGAAAACAGTATGGAGGTTCTGCAAAAACAAAATTAGAACTACCAGATCCACCAATGCCACCTCTGAGACTATGTCTGAAGGAGGCAAAATCAGTATCTCAAAGACATATCTACAATACCATGTTCTCTGCAGTATTATTCACAAGATCCAAGATATAGAAAAGATACAGAAACAACCTACATGACCAGTGATGGGTAAATGGGGCACGTGTGCCCAAGCATGCTCACCCGCACACACGATATGTAGTATTCAGCCTTAAAAAGGAAGGAAATCCTGCTATTTGCAACAGGATGGATGAGCCTGGAGGGCATTGTGGCTAAGCAAAATAAGGGAGACAGAGAAAGACAATATTGTTTCAAATGTGGAATCTGAAAAAGGTCCAGCTCATAGAAACAGAGCAGAATGATGGCTGCCAGCCGCTTGAAGGTGGGAGAAATGAGGGAGATGTTGGTCAAAGGGTACAAACTTTTAGTTATAAGATGAGTAAATCCCGAGGATCTAATGTACAGCATGATGACTGTACTTAATGATAATACTGTATCATATACTTGAAATTTGCCAAGAGAGTAGATCTTAAGCATCTCCCCACACATACATGCCCCAAAAGTAACTAGGTGAGGTGCTGGGTGTATTAATTAACTTGACTGTGGTAATCATTTCACAATACATATGTATATGAAATTATTATTTTGTGAATTTTAAATTTTATCAATTACACCTCAATACAAAATAATAATAAAAGAGAAGGTCCATGAATCTCATTAAGAGAAGAATCTGGGACAGTGTGCTGACATGGTTTCCAAAATCTAGGAGAGACTAAAGGAAAAGTAAAGCATATCTCAAAAGCCTGCCATAGGTTTTAAACGGATTGAGGGCTGGGTAAAAAATCATTAAGAACAGGTATAAAAAACTGAGAGTTTACAGTGTTTTCTGAGTTGCTCAGAAGTGTTTTTATACTCAATGGTGTTTACGTTTTAGTTGCTTCAGGAAATACACCTAGTTCTTCCTTTTTAAAATCTTAAAATCTGTATCAGTTGCAGGCGCTTGGCTGGCTCAGTCAGAAGAGCACACAGCTCTTGACCTCAGGGTGGTGAGATCGAGCCCCACGTGGGGTGTACAGATTACTTAAATAACTGAAATAATCTGTGAAATCTATGAAATAACAGTATTAATACTGTAAACTGTCCATGTTCGGCACAGACCTAGCGTACAGTTTGTACTAAGTATCACTCCCATAACCCTTTCCCTATCCTTTGTGCCTCCACCTTCAAATTCCTTATCTTTAAAAATGCAATTCCTGCCTCCCATGTTTGGGATTCAATATCATAAAATACATAAAGCCCTTCATCCAGTGTTTAGTGATCATAAGGAGCATTCCAAACAATATTTCCAAACAATAGTTCCCTTATGCCTTCTCTAGCCTGGCATGTTCTCGCTTTCCATCCCTAAATTTCCACCAAGGGGACATCAGCTCTGCCACAACCCAGGGCCAGCAGAAATGTTAACACAGAGGCAAAAGCGAAGGGAGAAGAAGATACACCGTCCTCATGGAGAATGTCACTTGTTTGTGAATTTCCTACCAATATTAATTTTCCTCCAGGCCGACTATAAAATTGAAGCCAATAACTGGAAAAATGCGATTTATTGGAAAATTTGCTGTTGGCAGATCTGGGTATAGGGAATGAAATTATTAACCCAATGAAACAAGGTATGAGAAAGGCCTGTATCCAGCTGATGGGTACAGGGCAGAGGGAGTCCTTGATGGGGAAACTCAGGGTGTTACAGGCAGCAATGATGAGGAAAGAGCCGTCGGAAGGAGGACTGCTGCCGTAGTATTCGTCTCATCACCCAATTTCATTCATTGAAAAGAAAAGAGAAGAGGAGAAACGGATTTTTCCACTAATCAAGCATGGATTATCTAGTCTCTCCGTTAAAGAACAAGTTGATTTGGTATCTGAAGAACAGACATGCTGCATCTTTAAAAATGCGTTCCTTTGAACACACCAGCACCGGTTAATGAAGCGTGCAGGGCTGTCCGTAAACAATCGGAGAAAGCAAATTGCCTTTTCCGCTACCTAATGTGCATATTGGTAACAAAAAGATACTTTTCCAGATTAAAATCGAGTGATCTATAGGCACACCTGGGTGGCGCACTTGGATAAGCATCTGACTCTTGATTTCAACTCAGGTCCGGATCTCAAGGTCCTGGGATCGAGCCTTGCATGGCTCCACACTCAGCACGGAGTCAGCCTGGGCTTCTCTCTCCTTCTCCCTCTACCCCTCCCTACTCCCCCCTCAAATAAATAACTAAATCTTCAAAAAATATCAGGTGAACTACACCCAACATCCACACAATGCGTATGGGCACACTCCTCTGTGTGCAGTATTACACAGACCTTGAAAATTATTTTATAAACACATATGGCCAGTGTGGGGAAATGTATATAGATCTATGGAAAATCTCTGGGTATGCAATTCAACTATGTACAAGAAAAACTTGGAAATAAATCCATGAAAACGTTGAGTGATTTACTGGGTGATTTCATTTCTTCTATAAAATTTTCCTTTCCACTGAAAATTTCCACTCCGCCGAAAAATACATACATTCCGACACAGAGCATCATACGTGTTTTGTCTGTCGTTTGTTTAACACTGGTGTCAAGTCAGAGCTGGAATACCAGATGAGCTCTTCTATGTCCTCCTGCATGTCCTTATGTCCGGGTGGATCTAAATGATCTTTGTCTAGCTCTTCAGACTTAACACCTGCAGTGGAACTGCCTTTCTCAATGTGAAGCTAACTGAGCCACGTGGGATGAAACCCACACCTCATTAATCCCTTACGCAAACCAAGCCGCCTCCAGTAAATGAGATAGAAGAGATGCTGAGACCTGCCAGTTGAAGTTACAGGACACTTTTGGATTTGGGGGTGCTTCGAGGGGTCTCAGAGGAGCTTCCTGCTCTGTTCAAGTCTTTTCTGTTCAAATGACCACCAAAAAAGTCCCAAAGTCATTCATTCATTCAATCAATAAAGATTCTGTTGTTCACCCACTGATATATCCTACCCGCATTTATGGGACACTGCTATGGACTGAACCGTGTCCCCCTAAAACTCATAGGTTGAAGCCCTGACCCCCAGTGTTGACTGTATTTGGAAATAGGGCCTATAATGAGCTAATAAAGGTTAAGTGAAGGCACAAGGATGGGGCGGGGCCTCAGCCAGTAGGAGGGTGGCCTTATGAGAAAAGAAAGAGATGCCAGAGATCTCTCTCCCTCCATACACACAGTGGAAAGGCCAGGTGAGGACAGAGCAAGAAGGCAGCTATCTATAAGACAGGAAGGAAATGCTCACCAGAAGCCAACCCTGATAGCACCTTGATCTTGGACTTCAAGTCTCCAGAATCGTGAGAAAATAAATTTCTGTTGTGTGTGCCACCTGCTTTGTAGTATTTTGTTATGGCGTCCTAGCCAACAATAAAAGCACCTACTCTATGTAGCTAGCCATGGTCTGAGTAGAAAAGAGGAGTCCAAGTTCAAGAGGAGAAGTGCCCTCTTTCCTCTAACTCCCACAGACTCTTCACTCCAGGTTCTGTCCCCGTTCTTGGGAGGCCCACTCCTAGAACATGGAAGAAAGTTGGAAACAGCCTCTGGCAGATGCCAAGTGCAAGAGGTGAACCAGGGTCAGGTGGCTGGGTGGAGAATTATTCCTCTTTAGTGGGGCAACCTGATTACTATGGAGGTCTTTCTCTGGAGGGTGAACCTGAACCTGGAGTAAAAGCCGTCCCATCACAGCAATGGAGAGCAGTGGATTCTGGCACAAGGACAAAGAGGAACCCTATATTTGTCAACATATTTGTCATTTCATTCCTATCAAGATGTTGGAAGTATAGTTCTTTGCTCTTTATATCATCCCCAACTAATTGCTTCTGACTATCAACAGTAGTAAGCCAGAGACAAGCCACAGAGATGTGGACATGTACTGCTATGCTATCTTGAGAAGTCCGAACAGAGAGGTTTTATAAATCATGGCAATGCAGAGACAAGACAAGGCCACCTGACAAGGTAAGACCAAGATCCTTTCTCTTCCCTCTTTTTAGTTATGTGGGATGCCACAGGAGTAGGAGTGGCTGCTACAATGAAGATACAGAGGAAAACAGTGGCCTAATGACATTTATAAATGTTCCGTGAAATCTTTCGCTAGATGAATTTGTATTGGCATCCAACTCCAACCAATTAAATAATAATCAGCTGTACAACACCGGATACTGTATTAGCCAATGTTCCCTGAGCATCACCACTCAGGACTCACAGGTGCCTCCAATCAACAGAGGCTGAAGCCATATTGCCCAAGTTTCTTAAGATCTTAAGAACCCAATACCTGGGTTCCAAATGAAGTAATACCAGGACCTACAAGCACCACGTCCACTGCGAAGGACAGGTTGTTTTCACTGGGAGTCAAACCGCTATTCAAAAGAAACAGTCATGCAGAGGGGAGATGGAGGCTCCACGCAAGGGAAGGTATCCTGACGATGGCAAGGATGACATGAGTCGCTCTGTTTAGATGTCGGTGGTGTGCGGCAATAAGGAAGACTCAGCTGGCATCTCCAGGCTAATAGTGATATTGACAGGTGCCTGAGGGAAGATAGGACTTGAAAATCCTTGCTTTGCTGCTTTAATGAAAAGGATGCTTTTGAGATGGGAGCCTGAGTGTAGTGACACAGAAGCTGAGAAGGAAGTGGCACTTGGAAGAGAGCTGCCTGCTGCTTCCGATGAACTCGAGTCCTTGCTGGGAGGCTTATACACCAAGGAACCAGGGCTTACATGCTGCAGAAGGGAAACTCAGGCCGGGGGGCAGGGCCGTGATCTTTAGGAACTCAAGGAGAACAAGTCAGAGGTTCCAAGACTGGAAAAGTGAAAATGTGAAAATGATATCCTGATTTTCAGAGCACAAAATAAAGTAGATTCTTTGACCTCATTCCCAGGCCAAATTCAGTAATGGATTCCTTTAAAGTAGCCTTTAGTAAGTAGACTTACGGCATCTCTCCCTGATTCTGTTGGCTGAATAACTCCATGAATACAAGTTTTCAAAAACGTTTTAAATATGTGATGAGTTCAGGGGAGCCTGGGTGGCTCAGTCAGTTAAGCCTCTGCCTTCAGCCCAGGTCATGATCCCAGGGTCCTGGAATCGAGGCCCACCTCGGGCTCCCTACTCAGTGGGGAAGTCTGCCTCTCCCCCAACTCATGTGTGTTCTCTCTCTCTCAAATAAATAAAATCTTAAAAATAAAAAATAAAAATGTTTTGGAAAGGAAAGTGCGCGCGCACACACACACACACACACACACACACACCCCTGACCTATTCTGAAATGCTACGAAACATGGGGCAGCGAAAAGGCCCCCTTCGTGGGGTCTTTGTTTGCAGACCATACTGGGGAACACATCACTGTAGCTGGATTCTGGACACTAAATAGCAGGTGAATGTCAGCCGGACATTAAGATTTTTTAAAGTCATCAGGTGCCCATTTAGAAAGGCAGGGCGTCGGGAGAGAACTCGTCCACCAGAATCTGTCCCATTCGGCCGGGAACAGCCTTTTGACGTTCCTCTCCAGATTCTTCCCAAAGATGTTTTCTGATCTGCAGTCTCAAGGGAGACTCTGAAATAGCTATTATTTATGTTTCAATTATTTTACATTTTAAGCTATTTGTGTAGTTTAAAAATACGACCATCTGTCTCTTATCTGTGGCAGGGACGAGCAGCAACAGCAACCAAGAAAATGCTCTCTCCCCAGAGAAGATAACTTTCTTGCCCAGTTGGAAGAAGACATGGGAAGGCAGCCTGGGACAGGCTTTCAAGCTGCAATTCACACCCAGTATCTAAGTTTTATCGGAACCTGCGTGAGAAGCCCAAGGACATGCTTTGTTCCCTGGTTATAGAATTCAAACACACGTTCCCATGGTTGGAACCAAAGCCACAGACTCCAGCAAGACTCTACATTTCCTATTATCTGGGTATATGAGTTACTGAACCACTGAAAGGCCCATATAACATGAGTGGGGCAGGAGAATGAAGACCTGGATGTGAGGGGACAGAGGAGAGTCAGAGAGCCCAACCCGGCTCTCTGCCAACCAGGTGACCTTGGCAAGTTACCTACACCCTCCTTGCCTTGGATTCCTCAAATGCAAACTGGGGATAGCTGTATGCCTACCTCATTGTGTTGTGGCTAAGGATGAAATGAGTTATGTGAATACTGCATGGAACAGCACCTGGAACAGAATATACACACGAAGCAACTGTTACCATTAGCTCGATCAGGGAAGCAATTTTTATTGGATTGTTCCGTCCTGTACGTGTACAACCCGGAACAATTCCAGGTCCGTGGCAAGCACTCAGTAAATATTTGCGAAATGAGTAGCCAGAATGCAAGGAGGACTTTTCCAAGAAGTCTGTGATTAAGGACGGCCATGAGATACCCTGACTTCTCTCCCACCCTGGGTCTTCCATCCACATGGAACAGGAGCTAAGGCTGGATCCAAAGAGAACTTGGATTTAGATCCATGAAATGCTCATTTCCAGATTAATTCAATCCTGGTGAAAGTGATCTAGAAAGGTAACTGGGGGGGCGCCTGGGTGGCTCAGTGGGTTAAAGCCTCTGCCTCCGGCTCAGATCATGATCCCAGGGTCCTGGGATCGAGCCCCGCATCGGGCTCTCTGCTCAGCAGGGAGCCTGCTTCCTCCTCTGTCTCTCTGCCTACTTGTGATCTCTGTCTGTCAAATAAATAAATAAAATCTTTAAAAAAAAAAAAAAAGAAAAAAGAAAGGTAACTGGGATGCGATGTTCTATGTAGCCTAACATCCATTTCCTATTCCTTCCTTCCAATCTACCTTTAGCCACAAGTGTTTTCAGCAGTGACTTGGTTGTTTAGGGAGTCAGAGTTATCTTCTTTTCTTCCTTTTTGCTCTTGGAGTAGGAGACCATTTTGTCAAAAAACAAAAACAAAAAAACAAATGAGTCCTTAAGATTTCACATTCACGGTCAGCATGGATCCAAGCTACCTACATTTAAATATAAATGGGTCCCTCACCCACCTTAAAAAAAAAAGGGGGGGGGGTGAAATGTTTCTAAATTACTGCAATGGCCCAAAGTGGATCACAAGGAGGATTCTACAAGGCTCAACGTGGCTGTGGGATAAGCCCATTCACTGGTCAAATTCTTTGTCTGAGACTTGGGGGAACTTGGCAGTAGGAAATCCTATCGCCACAGCAGGCCAGGCAAAATGCATCTCTACCAATAACCGAGGTACTAGACTGCACACGGTTTCTGCGTCTTCAGATATATCTGTCTGCTTGACTGGTTTTGAGAAAAACAGAAACAAAAAAAAAAAACCTGTCTCACAAAGGATGCTCATGCACTAATTTAATTCTGGATGGGTGTCAGAGAATGTTGCATAAAATGTTCCATACAAAAACATTATTATTAATATCCTTAATTAAAACAAAAACAGTTGCAGCACACAAATTCCGCCAAATTAGTGAAATTACATATTAGGTAACTGGGTTGCTAAGCAATATTACATTCTCATTTTACTTAATTGCTGTAATTAGCATCTCCCGGCAGATGTCACAATGCAAGCCACACACACAAAAAAAAAAAGAAAGAAAGAAAGAAAGAAAGAAAGGAAGAAAGACAGACAGACAGACAACTGGTCCGATCTCGTAAATGGCTCAGGTGCTCTTGAATACTTCCATCCGTTGGCCACCCCAGTGGGACCCAGCAGTCAACAGGGTGTCTAGACAGGTGAGGGGAGAGTCACTAACAAGCCCACTATACCAGGAAGAGGGGCCACACTCCAGCTTGTCAACTATATGCAGAAAGGAAATTACAGTGAGAGACAATAATGAGCTCTTCAGGTCACCCACAGATTTAATTCACCTCCATACCCACACACTTGCTATGTCTAGAGATGAACAAGGGTTACCATCTGATGGATAATCTCACATCGTGACCATCCATGGTCTTTTTATCATTTTAAGTTAATAGTCTTTTTATCATTTAGCGATCTTAGAACTTTTTTTTGGGGGGTGGGGAGCAGCAGGTGGAAGGAGATGAAGAAGCAGGGGGAGCAGCAGACAGAGGGAGAGGGAGAAGCAGACTTCCTGCTGAGCAAGGAGCCTGATGTGGGACTCCATCCCAGGACGCTGGGACCATGACCTGAGCTGAAAGCAGATGCTTAACCAACGGAGCCACCCAGGTGTCCTGTGATCTTAGAACTTTAATTTTTAAATATATTCTTTGAGTTTTCTGGTTATCTCTTCCATATTCCCTTATCCCATCCATGTTTTAATTACCTCAACATACATCACCATGAGTACTGAATATGTATTATAAAAAGACCTTCAAGAACTCCATGGAAGAGAATGACAATTAAAATCTGTTCTCTTTTACTGGGAAAATGAAACCACGAGTGGATAACCTGAACAATGAGCTTTTATAACTCTTGGCTTTTAGCTCTCATATTCAGCACTCTTTTAAATCCCCCTACCATCGGCACTTGGTACAATGCTGGCCCCTCACAGGAGACTCTTAAACATTTCTTAAATTGAACCGGACATTCCTGCTCCAAGGAAGAAGCCATCAACAGGCCTGCTGTGTTGTTACAAGCATCATTCAGAGCTGGCTTTTCTTGAGCAGTGGGGGTGAGGAGTTCTAGTCTCCTTACTCATCTCTCTACTTATCTCCCCCACTCCTCTCTCACCCAACTCTAAGAAGCTGCTGGATTCACAGGAGGGAGGACAGGAGGCCGGTAGCTAGTGTGACCCTAGGATCCCGGGGCCAACGGGATGGGCAGATGTGAAGGCGGCCTCTGCACTTCTCAGTGTGACAGAGTGTGGACCCACCGGCCACTCGTGCTACCTTAGGGAGTGCCCGTGGCATACGCTTGCCCACCTTCCCTCCCTAACAGAAGAGGCCTCCCAGGTTTAGCGTGAAAACCACAAGCTGATTGTAATTTAATGTCTGACCCACACAACTGGCCCAACTTCCCCTGGTGTAAAGCATTCCTGAAATTTCTAGGCTGGCCTGAGGCAACTACTTTTAGCACTCAGAAACAGGTTAGTTCCTGAGGCACCGAAGATAACCCAGAGTGGTTAAGCAGAAGGCCAGCGTCTTTGGCTCCCCGAGGAGTCAAAGGAGGGAAGGGCACATTCATGCATTCCCGGCCTCCAGCGACCCCAGCTTTCTCCCGGGCCCCCAGGTGGGAGAACCGGGCACAGAGCAGCATATCCCATCCCCCGTCTGCAAGCTCTGTGTCGGCCACCGGGACCGGGTGTGGCGAATTTCTGGGTTGCATCTCCTCTAGCATTTCAGAAGCACTGCGACCTTAATCCTTATTCTCTGTAGGCCTAGCTCACTCGCCAATTCTGACGACGGTGACAAAAAAAAAAACCACGCTTCCTCCATATGGGCAAGAGTACCTTTTTTTTTTTTTTTAAATGTTCAGCAACATCAAAGAAGCTTTAGCTAAGCAAAAAAATGTTTTCCCAAGGACTCATAAAAACTGAGGGATGAGAACAGCTAAAATTAGTGTTTGAAGACTTCCCAAGTGCACTGTTACCAATAATTGTGCTACTGAGGCACACAGGTGCCATCCCTGTTTTCCGGCAGGAGAGGTGACAGCTTGGAAACTTCTCCACATAGGTGTTGACACCAAGAACATGTCGCGAGCAAGGCTAGTGCCCCTCTTATGAAACACAATCAAATTTTCTCTCTTCCAGAAAAATATAAATTAGATGTGCCTGGGACTACCAAAAAAAACAAAAAACCCCAAACAAACCAACTAAAGAAATCAACTATGAACTGTCTGAGGGAATAACTTGATTTTCGAAGAACCCCGTTTCCTTCTGGCTCTGGCCTTGCTGGTTCTTGTGCAAGAGAAAAGACCATGTCTGACCTTCTGAACGAAGCTGCCCAGCCCTAAGGGGGAGGGAAGGGGACTGGAGGTTGCCCATCACTGCTGTGCCCCATGATGCTAAATAAGGCGGTTCTTCTGTCATGGCTGTGGACTGAATCCTTTCCCACTGTCACCCCCGTCGGCTCATAGGTTGAGGCCCTAACCCTCGGTGTGTCTATGTTTAAAGATAGGGCTGACAAGGTGATCATGAAGGTTAAATGAGGTTGTAAGGGTATGGCCCAGCTCCAGGGCAAAGAAGTCACAGAAGCACACAGCAAGGTGCCAGCCACCTACGACCTGAGAAGAGGGCTCTCACTGGAAACCAACCATGCTGGCGCTGTGGTCTTAGCCTCCTTAGCCTCCGGGACTGTGAGAAAAGAATCACCAGTTGCTTCAGCTCTCCTGAGCTGACGGACTCAATTCTGTCATTTTCCTGATCACTGCGGTAGAGATCCTGATCCTAGTTTTCAGGTGAGGAGCCAGGATCCGAGGGGGGACAGGATTTGCTCACGGTCACACAGCCTGTAAACTCTGGGGCTTGACCGGGCGAGCCTGGAATGTGAAGCCCGGGCTGTCAAACCCAATACTGTGATCTCTCCTGTCCACCAGCAAGTTAAGTTGCTGTTTTTACTTTTTAAGGAGCTGTTTTTTCAGGCTTTCTGTTTGCTTGCTTGCTTGCTGATTGACTGACTGACTGATTGCTAGGATGGGCTTTAAAAGGTTTCTTCCAAAGTGCTCCAATGATAATCTGTGCATTTCAGTTGCTCCCAAGTTTTTAGTGTGATGAAGTTGTTTTTCAAATGTGGCCATTGTACTGTTAAACCCCCCAAATAGAGAAAAGGTTTAAAAACAAGAGTAATAATAACTAAATTTAGCACTTAGCACGCATCAAGCATTACCTTACTCCTTCACGTTATCTAATGTAACCTTCTAACAACCTTACCAAGGTAGGCACAAGTATCATGCCCGTCACAGATGAGGGCCACGAGGCAGTAAGAGATTACAAAGTTTGCCCAAGTTTCCGCAGCTGGGACGTAGCTGGGATTTGGAGCCACGCTCGAAGTTTCCAGAATCTGTACCCGGGAGCATCCGTGCAATGGAACGCGATGCAGGGTGTCAAAGAAAGCTAAGGCAGAGTACAAAATATCAGTGGAAAATTCCTACAGGATTATGTTAAGTGAAAAAGCAGGACGAGCAAACGGCACATTTGAGGAGCTTCTGATGACTCGGTGAGCACTGGATCCAGGACAGCCTCTGAACGCACGCATCGGTGGTCGTCACTACGTGGGGCGACACAGTGCTTCTGCAGGACCGCAGGGAAGGACGATCCACGTCCCTGCTCAGGGTCTTCCAACACCCCTAACAAGCTCCCAGGTGGTGCTCGCACCCATGCTGAGAACTGGTCACAGCCCAGGGTAGAAACTCCAGGTCTCCGATGGCATCCACAGCCCTGTCCTCACTCTGTCCTGTGATCTGGGTAGCTACCTCATGCATATGCAGTTGTCAGGAGGGTGAAGGAAAGATCTACACAGCTCTCCTTAGCTACTTCAAAGAGCCACTAAAACTCCAGGGAATAGGAACGTGCTCTTTTGGGAGGCTGCAGGGAACAGTGGTTAAAAAAGGTCTGCTCAGTTTGGGGCGCCTGGGTGGCTCAGTGGGTTAAGCATCTGCCCTCAGCTCCTGATCCCAGGGCCCTAGTGGATCGTGACCCCATTCAGCGGAGAACGTGTTTCTCCCTCTGTCCATCCTGCTCTCTTTCTCTCACTCTCTGTGTCAAATAAATAACATCTTTTTTAAAAAAAAAAAAAGGTGCGTTCCGAATCTTAGGTCCATCTCTTACTAGCTTATGACTTATCCTCTTAGCTCGTCAGTTTACTTATCTGTGAAACAGGAATAAAACCTACACCTAGGGGTGGAGGGTGGGTTAAATGCGGCCATTTGCTTGATGCTTTTGGAGAACACTTACTCCTGAACCTCGCCTACTGAGCGAGGATCTCCAGGGCAGGGTCCCCAGGACCGGCCTCTTTAGTAAACAGCCAGGTGATTCTTAAATTGGGCATGTTTTGCAAAATTGAATCGAATCCATGTAAAGCACCAGGCCTGTATGTAGGCTCCTTCTACAAAGGTCAGCCGCTGGCTGATTAGCACCTGAACCTGTTTGCAAATAGTCTCACCATGGCCTTCTTGATAATGTCACTCAGCATGATTAATTAGTAGACGCCCCGTAGTAAGATTTAAAAAAAACTATGATTTGTAAATAGTAATGTACACAAATCTAAAATGTACACTTCAAGTAATTTTTATTTATGGATACAGAGCCACGTCTTCTTAAAAGATTTTACTTGACAGAGACACAGGGAGAGCAGGAACACAAGCAGAGGGAGTGGGAGAGGGAGAAGCAGGCTCCCCGCTGAGCAGGAAGCTGGATGCGGGGCTCGATCCCAGGACCCTGGAATCAGAACCTGAGCAAAGGCAGACGCTTAACGACTGAACCACCCAGGTGCCCCTACAAATCATATTTTTTTTTTAAAAAGATTTTATTTTAGAGAGAGAGAGAGTTCACCTGTAGGGGGAAGGAGAGGGAGATAATCTCCAGCAGACGCTACACTGAGCTGGGAGCCTGACAAGGGGCTTAATGGGGGCTCAATGTGGGGCTGGACGCAGGGCTTGTTCCCACGACCTTGATCATGACCTGAGCAGAAACTAAAGTTGGATAATTAACCCTCTGAGCCACCCAGGTGTCCCTATAAATCATACTTTAACAAAAGGTTTTAAAAGGAAATTTTAAAAAGTCACAAGTCCTCTTCTTTTGAAAAATGCACTCAGGGGCGCCTGGGTGGCTCAATCAGTTAAGTGTCTGTTCGGCTCGGATCATGACCCCAGGGGTCCTGGGATTGAGCCCCACATTGGGCTCCTTGCTCAGTGGGGAGCCTGCATCTCCTTCTGCCAATCTCTCTCACTCTTTCTGTCAAATGAATAAATAAAACCTTTAAAAAAGGGAGAAGAAAAAATGCACCCAAAGACAAATCACGCTACTAGACAGGCTACGTGTCTAAATGCTCATCTGTGCAGGACACACTGCCCCGTGCGACCGCATGGAACACGGCAAGTAAATGAGTCACTCGATGGACTTAAATATGTGGTTGGGAAGCAGCCGGTGGAAGTACTGTGGTAACGTGGTAATGGAAGGATCCAGAATTTCCCTTTGACTTCTACCACCTCTGGCAGTGAGTTCTCTGCCGGAAGCAAACAGCTTCAGCCCAACCTCCCATCTCCAACAGCCCAGGGGCAAGCACTCTCCTGGTGGGAGGAAAACAAAGATGGAAACTCCAGCTCCTGCAGGCGGCAAGTCCGCCACTAACTTGAAGGGATGAAATGAGAAGGAACCACCAGGGCCGCCACAGCACCTTGGATGTCCTCTGCCTCCCGGGCTACAGCTGGAGGTCAGGGGCACGTCGATGAGCCTAAGCTCCCTACTGCCCACAGGGCTCACACGTGCGGACAACACAGTCTTATTCTGCAGTTCAGCGGTGAGGCGGGGTGATGTGGGAAAGAGACAGTAAACCGGGAGGTCAATTACCATCACTGCATCTCCTTTGCATTTAGACGGCAGGCACCGATTTCATATGATGCCTCTTGTTCTAGACAAGCCCAGGTGGCACTGAAATGGTTTCCATTTTTATCTCCACAGTGGATGCAGGCTCCTGGTTTCAGGCTACTCCTGTGCTTTGCTCACAGCCCAGACCTGGCATGCCTGTGGCTCCTCAGCCTGTCACAGCTACTTTCGGTGCCCCAGCCGAACCTACTCAGATGCCATTGGCTGCACCTGTGCACCCCTCCCCCCAGAGACACTGATGGTCTGCTGTGTGGACAGCCAGAAAACCCTGCAAGACGACCTCCCGTCAGGCAGCCTGAGCTCTGGACACACGGCCGCTGGAGCGAGTTAGTCCAGTCGCTCGCCCGAATCAGGACAAATTTGGAGGTAGTCACTTAGGCTACAGGGTGGTGCTGTCCAACAGAACTTTCTGTGGGGATGGATATGTTCTAAGATCAGTGTTGTCCAACACAGTAGGCACCAGCCACAACTACTGAGTGCCCGAAATGTGGCTAGTGTGGACTGAGGCGCTGGATTTTTAAAATCCTGAATGCACGCCTGCATGAATAAAAAGGCAGCCTCCATGTCAGAATGCCTAGAAACTACGAGGAGAAAGCTATGCCTGAGGGTAAGTTTTATCTTCAAGTTGCCTGAGAGTTATAGAGAACCTTTACCTTTCTCGGACTTCTGTTCCTGAAAATCAGTCTAGGAGGCATGAGGCCAATTTCTCTTCTTAGTACCTGGAAGACAGTGACTAAGGTCTGATCTTTCTTTGGTTCCAGTTGGGAGAATGTCTCAGAATCTGCACATCAGTGCCCGTAGGTGAGGGCTATGGAAAGTGATGGTGGTTGGGCTGAATTTGAACGGACACCAAGACACAGCCCGAAGCTCCACAGGAACATTTCAGGATGTCTAGACTCTGATTGTTGTGATTTTATTGTAAGCATCAATAGTGTTTTCATAGCTATCCTGCCAAAGATTTTCAGGCTTAGGATACTCAAAATTAAATTACTGTTTCGCTTCATTTCATTTCATTAATATCTGAATGATCTAGGTGTGGCCCCTGACCCCTGACTCCTTGAAGGCCTCCTCCTCTACTCACCTCTGGGGCCAATAATCACCTTCTTCAGGTCACGCTAGCTGGTCTCCATAATCACCGTAAGTGTAAGTAAGAGCGCTTTGAAAGGAGTTTCAGCTGCACACACCACTGCCATTTTACTCTCCCGTCCCCTCACGTTCTGCCCCTGGGTCTCATTCTGCTCCCTGCGCCCGAGCCTTGGCTATATCCCGTCTGGCACAACCCAGTCCCTTCAGAACTAGAGAACCCACCTTGCTTCTGTCTCTCTCTCTTGCTCGGGACTGACGCCCCCAAACCTCCGTCCGCTATGCTCTCTGTCCGTCGGACCAAACTCCTTCTAGAATCTGTCCCACACTGTTCAGTAATTCATTCCACAGACATTTTAGGGCCCCGTATCGCCAAGCCCAATGCCGGGGAGGCCGTAAGCGTCGCGTTAGCATGCCTGCCTTCTAGGTCAAGAAGGAGAGACAGAGGGGTAATGACAACTATGCCCATTATCCTAAAGCACATACGGAAAGACCTGGCAACAGGAGCCAGGTCTGGGAGCGGCCAACTGCTTGGACCAAGACTCAGATCTGGTGCACTTTTGTGCTCAGAATACAGACCTTCAAAAAGAGGGTGAGCCCATGGTGCATTAAGATAATATGTCACATGAACAATAAATAGGCACGGAAGGTATTACAAAAACAGACAGACGTGGCACCACCACCAACCAGAAGCTGTGGGATCTCGTGCCGAGTAAACTGTAGAAAGCCCAGTCCCGGTACACTCCCGCATGACAATCTCTGCGCCCCACGTTTGAAGACCCTTGCTTGACCATTCTACTTGAATCTCAAGATTGCGAACACGGGGCATAGTTCGTCTCAAAGGAACTGGGGTGGAGAGCCAGGGAAGGTGACAAGGAGCAGGCCATCTCCAAGATGTCACCGTTCCTTCACGATGGACAAGCATTTTGTTCTGTGGCCCCATGTGGCCCCACGTTGGGCCATAAAGGGTAATTCACCTATCTGGGTAGAAATGTGTGACTACATTCTGGAGGAGCTCTCCGTTCCCGACGCAACAGGAAGCGGGAATGTAACATGCTGATACACTCATAATTGACTAGAAGGGTTTCAAACGGAAAAGACATCCAACTCAAACACAAGGCCAAGGGTACCTAGTGGCAAGAAGCGGGTATGTGTGAACTGGGCTGAACCAGGCCTCCTTCCTCCGCGGCATGCTGTCATAGATTAAAAGGTCCTTCTCGGTCAGCACAACCAGGGCTGGCTTCCACTGCTTCTCACTCTCCCCGGGCACCTGGAACAGAAAGCAGGGTGCTATCAAGTCACAGCCTGAAAGGAGGAGGGACTGGAAAGGAGAAGCTGCCTGCCCCGCCCCCCAACACCAATCAGAAGACCCGACCACAGGAGCCTTGGGTTCAGGTCACGAAATCGAAAGAGAAGAAACCATGCTTGATTCTGGAAAAGATGTTTTCTCCAGGGCCCTGGCGTGGATCCTCAGTACAGCAAGAAGGAGCCCAGCTGCCGAACATCTGTCACTGTTTCTCACCTGCCAGTCAGCACTGAAATTGTTATTTCAGAGTGGGATGCAGATGCTTGGGGGAATAAGGGTGCCCAGATGGTTCTCTGGTAGAGCACATTGTTTTTCTTAGGAAACAGTAAGGTTTGAAAGCTTTTGAAGAAATATCCAAAGCCTCCGAAAATGTATTATGGAGGCAAATGTCTGTCTGTCTGGAGAGGTAGGAGACATCACAGCCTTTCATTGACACTGTTTCTGCAACTCAGGCACTATCTTAAAATTCTTTTAGTTCTACTTGGCACAGAAAATTCCTTAACTCTGGGGGTGAAATGAGCCAGCAGGGATAGGAGAGGATTCAAACGTCTAGTTGGGTGTTTGGAGCAGGTGACCCTTAAGGACCCTTCCTGTCCTGGGAGTCAGGTAGCTCAGATCTTATGAGCCCCCCCTGGCCCCCCTGCCGTCCCCGGCCCGGTGTTGATCATCCCAAACTCTGTACATGTTTTTCATCTATGAAAATTCCCTCTTTCCAACATGAACTCTGGGCCCTGTGATAAGTCTTTATGCTCAGTCTGAACACACTCAGTGTGTTAACCTTGTGACTCGAAGCTCAGATCCTACGGCAGAAGCATGAGCCTCACATGGGAGCGTGCTAGAAATGCAGAGTCTTAGGCCCATCGCAGACCTATTGAATCAAATCTGCATTTTAGCAAGACCTTCGGGTGGCTCATTAAAGATGAAGAATCACTGCACCAGATGAGGTCAAGGTCGTCTTTGACGCTGGCAATTCGGTGAAGATTCCACCCTTTCATGACAAACCACAGTCCAAAATCTATTCAAAATTAAGCTAGGCAGTAAGCTGCCTAAGTGATAAAGCTAATTTCTTCCCTTTGTATTCTTATCGTTACTTTTCTTAAGTGCAACAGTGTCATCTGTACTGAAGTGGCTTTAAGACAGAACTATCAAAGCCGAGAAGATGGGCAGGATGGCGGAAGCGGGGAGCCTGGAAGGTTCCGTGGTTTTTATGGGCTGCCTGAATCTGGGTCCCCTGCTTCATTATTTATTGCCCGGGTAACTCTGGGAGAGTTATTATTCTCTGTCCTTCTATTTCTTCACCGATAACGATAATATCATACACAACAGTGGTTTAGAATGTTGCTTCTGGAGCCAGAATGCCTGAACATAAATCACAGCTCTTTCCAATTTACTAGCTGGGGGATCTCGGCCAAGTCAGCTCATCTCTTTGTACCTCAATTTCTATACATGTAAAATGGGGAAATAACAGTACTTATATGAGAGGATTGTGGCGAAGGTTGAGTTAAAATGTCTAAAATGCTTATCACATGCAGAATATGCATACCTCTTAGTAGCATATACCTCATAATGCTAGAGGGGAGATTAAATGAGACGGTACACGGGGGTGCCAGGCTAGCTCAGTCAGTAGAGCATGTGACTCAATCTCAAGGTGGCAAATGCAAGCCCCCAGTTGGGTGAGAAGCCTACTTTGAAAGAAAGAAAGAAAGAGAAGAAAGAGAAGAAAGAGAAGAAAGAGAAGAAAGAAAGAAAGAAAGAAAGAAAGAAAGAAAGTCCATAGTGTGCTTAGCATAACATCTGGCAGATGGTAAGGCCCTCAGTGAACCAGAGGGTGGGAAACTTGTAGCCGACTCACTGGTATCTAAACTTGTCAAAAGGAATTCTTTGGATATGGCAACAATATGTCAAAGTACAGACTTTCCTTGGGAAAAAAAATAAGGAAAACCAAGAATATCTTTGGTGCTACATAATTTCTACTCATGCTTTTCCCATCTATCCCAAAGTTTTTCCAGAAAGAATCCACAACACAATGATCATGCATCCCTTCCAACAATTTCAAATAAAAACTCCCCTTCGGGGGCACCTGAGTGGTTCAGTCGGTTAAGTGCCTGTCTTTAGCTCAGGTCATGATCCCGGGGTCCTGGGATCAAGCCCCACGTTGGGCTCCCTGTTCAGTGGTGAGTCTGTCTCTCTCTCTCTCTCTCTGCTCCTCTCCCCTGCTCATGCTTTCTGTCATTCCCTCTCTCAAATAAAATCTTTTAAAAAAAGCCTCCCTTTCTAGAAAGAAGAAACCACTGTAAAGTTATTTATACTAGAATGTGAATGACTACCTGATTAATTTCTACCATTATGCATTTGATACATAATTTTAAAAATCTAGTTTTAGCCTAGTGCTTTTTCCAACAGAACAACAGCATCTTTAAAGAGATCAAAATGAATTGTTACAGCAAACAATGTACTAGACCTCACAAGGTAACCAAGCTATGTTCTCAAGGCATAGTATGGGGGGGGTTGGAATAAATTTTTTCCAGTCTCTATGTTACACTTAGTAAATTTCTTTTCCAGTTCATTAAATTGGACTGAAAAAGATACAAATGATCCTCCCAAAGTGCCTATCTTTCTTACCTAGTCAGATCTGATCCATTAACTTTGGGATCATTTAAATGTGAACACAACTAAGTATCATTCTTCAGAAACAATTTTAAGTTTGCAAAACAATTTTAAGTTTGCCAACAGTAAAATGCAGACCTTTCTAATGGTGAAATCACCAGCTCAACCACATGTCAAATAGTATATATAGGTATGAGTAATTCTAAAGCCCTAAAACATTTTTTGCCGTCTGTTCAAGAGAGCTTCGTGGATTTGTTACCTGTGCTGTGAGAATACTCAGTGAGCATTTCCCACAGCTTCTCTGTGCAGAGCTTTCATTTTAATACTATGTGAATGCTCAAAGCTAGAAATCTGCCCATGAGGACAACCGACTTTCCAAGGAGAAAAATGTTATGCTGAAAACGGGGTTTTAATACCATTCTTTGTGCTCCGTGAGCTTACACTGCAAAGCCTTCTGAGAACACTTTCTTTTTCAGGCTGGAGCATTTGTGCTGTTGTTCGGTGACAACTTCCATGACAAATCTCAATTTCCAGGTGCCCAAAGATTCTCCAGCATGAATGCAACCATTCTGGGATGTGTCTACATTTTATTAAAACGTGACTCCTGAAACAGATGTGACAACTTCCATCTCGATCCCAGCCGCCTGCCGCGGCAGAATCTTAAGAATCGATCGTGCTTCTCATGAAGAAGGCGAAGGGGAAGACACGGAAACAGACACACTGTTCTGAAATGACCCTGAAGCACGACCGGGGTGAGCTGAATGCTGTCCCCTCAGTCCCTTTGGCAGAGCCTGTTTACAAAATGACAAGAAGAAGGTGGGGTGCCTGGATGGCTCAGTGGGTTAAAGCCTCTGCCTTCAGCTCCAGTCATGATCTCAGGGTCCTGGGATCCAGCCCCGCATCGGGCTCTCTGCTCAGTGGGGAGCCTGCTTCCCCTGCTCTCTGCCTGCTTGTGATCTTTCTCTGTCAAATAAATAAATAAAATCTTTTTTTTTTTTAAGATTTTATTTATTTGACAGAGATCACAAGTAGATGGAGAGGCAGGCAGAGAAGGGGAGAGAGAGAGAGAGAGAGAGGGAAGCAGGCTCCCCGCCGAGCAGAGAGCCCGATGTGGGACTCGATCCCAGGACCCTGAGATCATGACCTGAGCCGAAGGCAGCAGCTAAACCCACTGAGCCATCCAGGCGCCCTAAATAAATAAAATCTTTAAAAAAACCCAAATGACAAGAATAATTTGAGAGAGTGGGAAGAAGTCACTGGTAACAACTGAGGGAAGTAGAAATAAAGGTAGGAAATCAGCACGTTTTATCTCTCAAACTTACAAAATGTTACATGTCAATTCTATTTCAATAAAAAAAAATGAAGGGAAGTAGAATCATTAAATCCTCTATTTGAGACAGGTCTCATAAGTCATCTACATCAGCAGCTTTCAAACATTTAAAATTCTTTGGTCGCTCTGATCAGATTCAATCACAGGTCAAAGAGCAAAATGTAGAACAATTGAAAGAGGCTCTATATGAGGTTACAGCCTGGCTGAGATCTGAGACTTCATGTCTTTCTTTGTCCTACCGCCAGCCACATGCCAGTCACATGCCAGTCACACCTCTGAGCAAGCTTCCTAGCAACCACTGGGATACAGCTGGAAAATTTCTGACCTCGTTTTCCCTAAAATATCTAGAATCTGCAAATTACTTTTAAAGAGACTGTTGCACCAAAACCTCTCTGTACCTTTTCTGTGGGTATTTCCAGAAAAAGAATACTACTGCAGTTGCCTAGACAAAGTTGTAATGATACAATCAATAATACATATGAAAAGCTTAGAAAAGTGTCTTGCATAGAGTAAGCAAGCAAACCTTTAAAAATAGTAGTTATTCCAAATTCTAAGATATACACCCCTATATTTATAGCAGCATTATTTACAAAAGCCAAGATATGGAAGCAATCTAAGTGTCCATTGCCAGATGAATGGGTAAAGAAGATACAGTGTGTGTGTATACACACATATATAAGATGGAATATTACTCAGCCATATAGAAGAAGAATGAGATCTTGTCATTTGTGACAAGTTGGTTGGACCTAAAGACTATTATGTAAAATGAAATAAGTCAGACAGAGAAAGACAAATAACGTTAAGATTTCACTTATATGTGGGATCTAAAATACAAAACAATGTTAAAAAAATACAGAAGCAGACTTAAATATAGACAATAAACTTGCGGTTGTCAGGTGAGAGGGGGATGGGAGAATGAGGAAACAGGTAAAGGGGAGTAAAAGGTAAAAACTTCCGGTTATAAATAAGTCACAGGGATGAAAAGCACAGCACTGGGAATATAGTCAATAATGTAGTAACTTTCTATGGTGACTGACAGTAATGGCACCTACCGTGATAATTTTGTAATATATATAACTGTCCAATCACTATACTACATATCTGTAACTAATACAGAATTTTATGTTGTCGACTATACATTAATTTAGAAGAAAATGCCAGATATTCTACTACCACATCAAAGTAGGGGTAAGTGATCAAACAAAAGATCTGAATAAATGTGGGTATGAATTCCTTGCCCTTCTGGGTCTAATGTCCTCGCTGGCCAAAGAATGTGGTAAGACAGGGGCGCCTGGGGGAGGGGGCTGTCAGTTAAGTGTCCAGCTCTGGGTTTTGGCTCAGGGAGTGATTTCAGGGTCCTGAGATCGAGCCCCGATTCAGACCACGCTCAGCGTGGAGTCTGCTTAAGACTCTCTCTACCTCTCTCTCTGCGCCCCCCACTCCCCCTAAAATAAATAAATAAATCTTAAAAAAAAAAAAAAAGGTAAGACAAAGTTATTGCTAACAGCCTTCCAACTTGAAAGTCAGACCGTCTTTTTCAGTTTAAAACTCCCTGCTCCCAGGCTCGGACTGCTTTATAGGACTCTTGCTTTATTACCTCTTCTTTGTTCCATGGACTCTGTTTACAGGGCAAAACCCCCAATGTATGGATTCCTTTTTCCCCACCCAGGCCAACCCACTCTTCCTAACATGGCCATTTTCTGCCTTCTCCTTGAGCACAGGGCGGAGGTACAGCTCCGAGGCTTTGGAGCCCAACAGCAACGTCTTCGAAATCTGGCTTTGCCACTGCTCAGCTAAGGGATCTGAAGAGATTTCTTAACTGCTGTAAGCACTTGTTCACCGATGGGTAACACGCCGGTAATGGCCTCCTGTGCATGTATTACGAGGATTAAGTGAGACAGGGTATACAAAGCACCTCCCACATGGCAGACACTGGAGGTGCTCAACTATCCCCATCACTTGGCTCCCGCACACGCTTGCTTCCAGCTCCCCGGCTCCGGGAGGAAGGTCTGGATGCGAGGCGAGTGGCTAATGGCCCAATAAAGTAAAGTTCACGGAGAAAGAAGGTCAATCGCAGCTTGGGTTTGGGAGCTCACGGCTATCTTGGCAACTTTTTAATTTAAGTCTTTTCACCTCCGATTGCGAGGAATGTAGAACAAAGGAGGAGATAGCAGGGTAATAATAATTAGCGGTTATCAACTTCCAAATGCTTTACAAACAGGAGATAATTAATCTTTCACCAGCTCTCCGAGAGGCCGATGGAGACCCCTCCCCGCCACCAAAAGGAGAGGAACAAGTCTCAGTGTGGCCACGGGAACACGGGCAACATGCGAACAGGCCGCAGTCCGCAGCTCTCTTCTAGCTGGTCCCCAACATCCCTGGGACCCAGCGGTCGGGAGCCAGGCCTCCACACCGGGATGCAGAGCCGAGTGGAAAGGAAGAGAGGGCAGAGAACGGGAACGGGAACCAGCCAGCACGCTCGGAAACAGGGCTCTGTGGGAGCCTCAGCTCTGCTGGCCTCACTACTGGGTTTGCTTCTCTCTTCTCACCCAGCTCCCAAACTGTTGGCACCTGGACCACGTGGTGAATTCACAGGTGGATTACATTGGGGGGCAGATGGAATGAATGCGTCTGGCTCACTAGAGGTCAAGACAATGCTGAAAAATGTTAGAGCAAGCAGAATGAAAATAAGGAAAAGAGAAATATGGTTTGGCTGCGGGACATTTTGGGAGGGTATCATTTTTACATGCCAACGTTCCCAACAGTAGCAGTCCCCGATTTCAAACATGCTCCCTCCTGCCAAATTCTGAAACTGGCTCTGCAATTCTGCAAGCCGCCTGCAATAAAGCCCCAGATTCAGGGTTCGTAAGTAGGACTTGCACTAGAGTCAACGTACGAATTAGCACAGCAAGACTGTAGATAAGTCACCCCCCGGGCAGCGGGGCAGGACCACGCTCCCTCTCAAGGTTCTAGAAGGAAGAATTCTTCCCTGCCTCTCCCAGCTTCTGGTCACCACTGGTGTTCCTCGAAGCTGCGTCAGTCCCATCTCTGTTTCTATTGTCACATAGACCTTCTGTGTCTTCCCGTGGCCTTCTCATCAAGACACCTGCTGCTGGACTCAGACCCCTCCCCCATTCCAGTACGAACTCAACTAATTACATCAGCAAAGACCCTATTTCCAAGTCAGGTCACATTCTGAGGTCCCGAGTGGACATGAATTGGGAAGGGGCGGGTAAAGCCAAGACATCAATCCTAAGAAAACAGCAAGAACCCACACCATTTTCAGTTAGTTTTCCAGTTTTCTCTTGGAACATTTGGCAACATGGAGTATGTTTTTTGAAAGTTATCTTGTTTACTTAATATGCAGAATGTCAGATGCTAATGTACTCTAACAGGAGCCTTTGATGGCTCTGTTAAAAGTAATGCTTTGGTCCCTGGGATTTCATCATGAAGCCAACCTCAGGGCAGATGACACATATCCAAGGAGATGAGTGCAGAGCCCGGGTTTTACATCTTCTTTCATCATACAGCATCATGGAAAGAGGAGACAGAAGACACATGAAGTCTAGTCCCCATCGAGGCACAGAGCACTTCATCCACGTGAATCTGGCCTTTCAACTGTTCTGTCTCGTTTTGCTTACTGCTAATGAGACGGACGTCTTCTAAGATATGTTCCAGGAAGTGATTCCGAGGTCTCCTCTTGCTTCCTAAAGACTGCCAGACTCTACTCGGGTTACTCTGTATCTGTGTGTCACTCCCAGTTCAGGCTACGCACAATCCATTCGGACTAACAAGCTGGAAGAACCAGACTGGCCACCTAAGCTGCTGTCTTGGTAAGTTGGGTCTGATTTTCTACCCTACACTCTTCTCAGAAAGACAACTTTACCGGAGAATCCAACCACAGGAGGGAGGAGAGGAGCTCTCCGCTACCCTCCTTCTGCCCGTTGTCTCTCTCAGTCTAATTAATTTCCCCTCTAAGGAAAGAGGGGCTGTGACTCTAATTGTTTGGATCTAGACCTGTCACGGGGTCTTTTTTTTAACAGCGGGCAGTGTCATATTCATGACAAGTGGGTGTCTGTGGTCATTACCCACTCACTGCAAATCACCATATTTGCATGACGGGAACACATATGCTGGACTGGTCCTAGAACAGACTGGTCTTTTTGGTCCACCATTGACTCATTTCAATACCCAAGCATCCTAGATTCAAAAGAGGCCACAGGAGGAAAGACACATCACTTTGGCCATGTTCTATATGATGTAGCATTTACCTGAGCTTGGTATTAATTAGGGTTTATTGGGCACTTGCTTAGCTACTAATAAATATGTTTTTTTTTTTTCTTGTTTCTCATTAGTACATCATTCCCTCTCTCTCTCAGCTGGGAATCCCACAAAGGAGAAGGGGTGTGTGGTTACACTACCTAAATTCTACTCTGAACCACATAACACTCAGCATTCTGGAAGAAAACCTGGCCATGAACTTGGATGCTCCAAACTGGATTCTGCTGTGTGTTCCCTTGTCATGCCCATTTTGAATAATTCTGCCTGATTTTTGTTTTTTGTTTTCTCCCCTGCCCACATTAGTTTTTACCACTAGACAGCTGATTCTCTCCTTCCTTCCAGAGATGCTCTGGCTCCGCGACCATTAGCTGTTTTCACCTCCCTCACCCAGTTTCTTGAATCTAGACTTGTCTGACCTGGCAATTCCTTCTCTCATTAGGGAGCCCCAATTCCTGGGAGCCTATCTCACCAACCATTCCATTTAGAGTCAGAAGATGTATTTGCCTCTCCACTCGGTGCCTTGGCTCAACTGGGAACAACCCGAGTTTCCCCCCAGGACCTGGCGACTTCCTTTGGACACGTCCAAACACGTAGCTGCTGCTACGAAAATGAATTCCTTACACGGCTTCATATGGGTTTGTTCTTTGAAACTTGTAAACATTCCCTTTCATCTTGTTTACTTGTGTGCTCAGCTCAACCTTTTCTGAGGGAAGTCCAAAAGTAAATTTCAATGCTGTGCCCTGCCTGAATTATACAATACTGTAATTGAGCAATGTCGGAATTGTTTGAGATTTGCTCTATCTTCAGACCTCAAAAGTAGAAGTAAGTTAGAAGGGCACTTAGGAGAGAAAGGTTTAGAGAGAATGTGACATGTTGGATTCTGAGCCTTTCAATCTGATGGTTTCAAAATCTACATCCCAGGAAAAGAATTCTTTTATTAAGGGGGGCTAAACTAAAGGGGTAAACGTGTATTAAGAACCGGCCGTGTGATGAGCAGGGCTGTGGGTTACATGGTGTCCCTCTCTCCTCCAAATTCAGATGTCGAATCACGAACCCCCAAAACCACCGAATGTGACCATTTTGGGAAAGATGGTCATTGCAGATGTAGTTCATTAAGACGAAGTCATACTGGAAGACAATAGACCCTAAACCAATATGGCTGATGTGCTGATAAGAGGGGAAATGTGGACTTGGGGAGAATGTCACGTGAACATGAAGACAGTAGGGATCAAGCCCCAGGATGCCAAAGCTGGCCAGCAGGGAGGAGACAGGCATGGAGCGGACACTCCCTCACAGCCCTCAGGAGCAAGGAAGCCTGTCAGTGCCCGACTGGTGAGTCGCTGGCATCCAGAACCTTGAGACAATCCACTGCTGTCGTCTGATTATTGTAGTTCCTTATGGCGGCCTTAGGAAACAATACAAGCGTGGGGCTCAGCTTCCCCTCCCTCAGTCCCTTCGACACCTTGAGGCGTGCATTATTATCTGTGTTTTACAGAAGGAGAAACTGTGGCTCAGAGAGGTCCCACACTAGCCGAAGTTATGAAATGATAGTTACAAAGCCACTTACGTGCCTTCCTGACCTCAAAACTGTGATATTTTCAGATCACAAAGCTGCCTCTCAGAAGAAAGGAAAAGGGGGGTGATGTGGGGCCGGGAGGAAAAGGCAGGAGGGAAGAAGACCAGCTGGGAACTCGGCTGTAGTGTCTCCCGCGGACTGGGGTGCACGGGGTCCAGCTCTGTGCAGCTCGGCAACACACTCCTCCTTCCTTCTTTCCTACTTCCTGGCACACGGGGCTCCATTCCGGCCAGACGGCGGCTCAGCGCAAGTTCCTCTGAGTAATCAAAGCTCTTTATTCCCCAAGTCTCACATCTGATTAAAATAATTCAAGACTAAGTTGTAAATGACTCATAACCCTTAATATGTCTTTCCACTGAGGGATATTTCTATTTATAACGAGTAGCTGGGACAAAATTAGTCTCCCATGTTTATTCTTCATTGCACAATTGAACGGCTAGTAAATGAGCCATGTCTGTTTTCTAAAGGCAGTGCAATATTCTATTATGCTATAAATTTAATTTGCATGTTTTTGTTATTTTAGCACACGTTATTCTTTGCTGGTGGTGTTCGCTCTCGTACAAACGTCTGCCGGTTTTAAGTCCAAATTAATGAGCTGTGCGGTTCTCAATCAACCATGCATCCTATGTTCAGCAACACAGAACAGAGTACAGTAGGCTATGAAATTTGGATATTTGTAGCTACCATACCTTCCTAGATATTTGAATCACTAGGAAGTTAAGCGGTTCCTGGCCCTTCTAGCTCCTGTCTGAGAAAACACCAGATTCAAAGCACATGCTTTCAGCAATGTTATAGTGGCTGTATGAACCATAGAATCTTCTAGACAAGGAGTCACAAATTTAGAGACTACAGAGAACCAGATTAAAAAAAAAAAAAAAAGACAACCCACATTTATGGGGGAGATTCTTTTTAGCACTGGCCAATAATAATTCATTAGCAGGGAAGGTAGTAGACACAGTATTGCCAAAAGAAGCATTTCAAGAGAGTTTGTATTTTTTAATGCGAATTCTCCCTAGTTTTAGAAGTTCATATATGAGTTTCCTATCACTGCTCTAAGAAATCACCACAAAAACAGTGGTATTTATTCTCTTGTAGTTGTGGAAATTTTAAGTCCTAAAATCAAGATGTTGGCAGGTCTGCTACTTCTGGAGGCTCTAAGGAACAATCCATCTCCTTGTTATTTCCAACCTCTAGAAGCTTCCCTAATTCCTTTGGTGCATGACTCCACATCAAACTGCCTTTTCATCCTTTGCTTCCATCACCTACCCTTGACTCTGACCTTCCCACCTTCCTCATTTAAGGACCCATGTGACTAAACTGCCCCTCCCCCTGGGACAACCCAAGATAATTTCACCATCTTGAGATCCTTAATTACATCTGCAAAGTCCGTCTTCCTATGTAAGACAATGTATCTATAGGTTTTGAGGAATAGGATGTGAACATCTCTGGGGAAGCATTATTCTGCTTATCAGTTGGGAACTAATTCAAATTAGAAAAACAGTAATATGAAGTGAAGTCATATGAAGTCTGGCACTTCTTTAAAAATCTCTAGCATGTCCTCTTCCCTCTATCCCACCCCCAAAATGGGTAAATGGAGAAAACAAGATAGACTTACTATAGGCAGCCATAAAAATTGGGTTATGTGCGGGGCACCTGAGTGGCTCAGTGGATTAAGCCTCTGCCTTCGGCTCAGGTCATGATCTCAGGGTCCTGGGATCAAGCCCCGCATGGGGCTCTCTGCTCAGCGGGGAGTCAGCTTCCCGCCTCCTCCCCACCTGCCTCTCTGCCTACTTGTGATCTCTCTGTCAAATAAATAAATAAAAATAAAATTTTAAAAATTGGGTTATGTGCACCTGGAGGTTCATTATTGGTTTTTTTTCTTTTTAAATGAAAAAAAAAAGTTCCTTTAATAAAAATTAAAATAACTAAATAATATGGGGACTGAGAAAATACCCCTGCAAGGCAGCCAGGCATGGCCCACAGACTGCCAACCTGCTGTTAAGTAAAGACACCTACTTGAGAAATACACAATGCACAGGGGCACAATCCTGGCAAACAGATTTGCAGAACTCACAGGCAGGGTTTCCCCGAGTGCCTTGTGTCCCTCAAGGGCCCCCAATGGTCGGCTGAAGTACAAGTGAGATCTGAATTAACTGAAGGCTGAGGTGTAACAGGGGTATTAGCTGTTGAGACAGATTGGCTAAGAGCAGCCTCCATCCTCAAAATGTGTGTGTGTGTGTGTGTGTGTGTGCGTGCGCACGCGCGTGTTTACTCATCGTTGCCGAACTCGTGGCTTCCTTGAAGAAGTACCACCTCTGTCTCTACATGAAAGTGGATACCAAAAAAAGTGGCCATCTAGTGCCGGGGATCAAGTGAAGGGTCAGGGAAAGATGTAAGTTAGCGATCTTGGAAAACTGAAGTTTACTGGAGAAATTTCTATACAGCGGCCTCAAGATCTGGGGACCCTCCAAGCTTCTGAAACCCGGCTCTCACAAATGACAAAGGTCACCATAATAATCCTCTGGTCCTAACATGCTACCGATTTCTGCCCCTTACTCATTCCTTCTAACTTTTGAAAACACTGCCTCCGGAAATTCTCTTCTTGGGTGGGATGACTGTCCTTATGGGCTCCTGGTTCTGTATTTTTGCGAGGTGTCCATGGTACGTGCCTAACGCCTGGGATCTAGGGGGTGTTCCACAGACTCCAGCTGAACTCTGAAGGATGGAAGTCATACCCAGATAATAGGAAACCATCACCATCCAGTCCTGTTTAAAGAGCCCAGGTGTCTGTGACCTCTCTGTCTCTCATGGGCTTTCTTCACCCAGCCAGGGCTCCAATTCCCTGTTTCTTTCACAAGGAGTGAGCTGTCCAGACTCAGCTTCCAGAAATGGATGAAAAGCTGCTTCTAATCTGTGACCCTCACAGATAATTAAATTAGACTCTTCTCAGTCTGGTGGGGAAAGCTATTTTATATTTTCATTAACTCCAAAGGGCCTTTTCAATTACAGTCCCTGTTTGGTAAACAAGTTATCTTTGACTAACAGCTTTTCCTTCTCTAACACCCAGGAACCATGCCCTTTACAGGGATGCTGATGTGCAGCAGAAATTCATAATTTGGTAAAAAGTTATCTTTTGAAAGGCAGTTGACATTATCATTAAATCCGAAAGGAGTGAGTTCTTAAAAAAAAAAAAAAGTCTCTGCTTCAGCATCTTGTTTTGTTCTCACTGGGTGTGTCTGTGGAGAATTTTATTTCTCCTTCAGAGGAGAAAGGAAGGGTGCTTTGAAGGAGGAAGACTATTAAAATGTAGGGAGTATCTAGCTTCTCAACACCATGTCAGCATTTTCTAAAGTCATGCCTTGGTCTTAAGACTCTCCAGTAACGTCAGCCACCATAACACTATTTACTATATGAAAGAAATACCAACATGTTCACTTCCAGGTGGCAGATTTTTAAAACTAAACAAAGAGAAGCAAAAAATAATTCATTTCTTAGAGATAGTTCAACATTCGTGTGACCAAGGATCCCAGTGACAAATTCAAGTCCACTTATCCTACTTTTGGTTTAAATGCCTTCATAAAACCTGCCCCAACTAGGAAGATTCTTTTTTTTTCCCCCCCCTCTCTGACCTCCTGGAAGCAAAGAAGCAATGTAGTATTAAGACCATAAATCTTGCTGTCAGACAGTTGTGGTCTGCAAGTCAGCTCAGCTATCTGCAGTGTGATCTTGAATGAGTTACTTATCTCCTCCACGCTTCAATTTCCTCATCTGTAAAATGGGGGTAATAAAAGTCCCTCTCCCGTAAGACCATTAGGAAGATGGAATCACATAATCTGTATAAATGGCTTATAGTACAGTGCCCAGCAAAGATCAAGTTTTCAAAAATGAGTGTTTCTCGAAATTTGGTCTGCAGATAACTTGCATGGAATCAGCTAGGCTGAGAGTTACACATTCTGATGTCTGCCCCTTCTAAGACCCAATTATTCAAAAGTGCTACGGGTTGAAAAAAGAAAGGGGGGGGGAAGTGCTAGGGGTTGTATCTGGAACTTGCACTTACAGCAAAGGCCCTGGATAAGTCTGGTGTGAGCGATTGAGAACACCCACAATGAGTGTTAATTATGGTCACCATGATTACAATGTATATAGAACTCATTTTCCAAAGATCAGTCCCCTTGGATTCCCTGCCTCAGTATCACTGGGGCACTTGGTGGAAAGACCAATTCTTGAATCCCAAATCTGCCGAATGCTGGTATCTAGGGATTGAAACTACACATCTCTGTTTCTGCAACTTCTCTGGAGACTGTGATACACAGCCTGCTTTGGGATTCCCTGGCCCATATAACTCATTGTGATACTGGCTCCTAGCCCTTCATTTTTTAACCATTTAGCCAGTGTCCATGATGCTATGAAAATGTCTATTCTTAAAATCAGCTGACCTGTGGGGCGCCTGGGGGGCTCAGTTGGTTAAGCAACTGCCTTTGGCTCAGGTCATGATACTGGAGTCCCAGGATCGAGTCCTACATCAGACTCCCTGCTCAGCGGGGAGTCTGCTTCTCTAGCTGACCTGTCTCCTCTCGTGTGCTCTCTCTCTCTCTCAAATAAGTAAATAAAATCTTTTAAAAAAAAATCAGCTGACCTGAATAGAGGTGTGTCTGCCCGAGTATACCTCTGAGCTATGATGGGCTCTTAGAAGAGGAACCCCTCCCCATTTCTTCCTAATGTGACATCCATGAACATTTGATTCCTGCATAGTTTTTCCAAACCCTAGTCATTCATGTACCATTTTCATGATTTTTGTTGACTTCACTTATACCATGAATGGGATTCACCACTACCTGCTCACCCAGTATCTATTTTCTTCTTCTTTTAAGTAAAAGGACTCCAAGATTATTAGAAGTGACAATATGTCCAGTTACAAAATTCTATTTCCCAGATCCCAATTATGCTTCCTGTCCCCCCATCCAACAATCCCAACACTGATGTCTTCTGCCTTTACCCAGTAGGCTTGTTTCTATATCCAACTTGACACTCATTTGGTTGGACCATATGCACAGACACATCCTTCACTAAGGGGACACCTCTTTCAAGTCCATTGGCATGCTCTTTGTAGCCGTCCAACAAGAGATGATATAAATGTTATTTCTGAGCAGTAAAGTAACTGAAAACAGGGTGACATGTTCTCCCTCCTCTTTCCAGCCCTGCATTCTCTTCCTCAGATTGCCTTTCTGCGACACACAACCTATTTGTGGCCGATATGTTCCCTTCTGGAGTAAAAGAACCACAAGGAAAATTCCAAGGGCATTTGAACATTCTATGGAAGCCCGACAGCAGCAAACGAGACATAGGAAGGCAGCGAATGTAGTACCATGTCAGTATGGAGACAGCTCCAGGCATAAACATTTTTCTGGATGATCTTGGACCTCTCCAAAGGCTTTTAATTACAAGTTTCATACAAAATTACCTTTATACTATTTAAATAGTAGATCCAACTTCAGATTTATAAAACTGTAAATGCAGTACACTGTTAAGAATCTAAAAAACAGGGTGCCTGGATGCCTCAGTCATTAAGCATCTGCCTTCAGCTCAGGTCATAGTCCTGGGATCAGCCCTGCATCGGGCTCTCTGGTCAAACTGTAAATGCAGTACACTATTAAGAACCTAAAATATGGGGTGCCTGGGTGACTCAATCATTAAGCACCTGCCTTTGGCTCAGGTCATGATCCCAGAGTCCTGGGATCAAGACCCATATCGGGCCCCCTTCTCAGTGGGAAGCCTGCTTCTCCCTCTCCCACTCCCCCTACTTGTTTTCCCTCTCTCGCTGTGTCTCTCTCTGTCAAACAAATAAATAAAATCCTAAAAAAAAAAAAAACTAAACTAGAAAACGTGGCTTTCTGAATAAAGAACACTTTGTCATTTTTTTTTTCCTGTCCGGCTTTCCAAACACATTCATTCATTCAATAAACATTTTTTTAAAAAGACTTTGTTTATTGAGAGACAGAGCAAGCAGAGGGAGCAGCAGGCAGAAGGAGAAGCAGGCTCCCCACTGAGCAAGGAGCCCAATGTGGGACTCTATTCCAGGACCCTGGGATCATGACCTGAACCGAAGGCAGATGCTCAACCCAGATGTCCCTCAGTGAACATTTCTATAGTGTATATGCGTGCTGGGTCCTCTGCTCAGTGCCTCGCTGCCACCAAAAGGTGGTATAAGGCAGACAAGCCTGGAAAGAATAAATAAACAGAAATATAAAAAAGTAACTGAGGCAAGTGTTACAAAGAAACAAACAGGCTAATATGATTTGAATATGCTATAAAGTGTAACAGAAATTTTCTCTTAGGAACAGTTCAGTTGCTGTCCTCTAACAGTTCAATGCTCTAGCTCTGTGGAGAATTTTTCTAAATCTAAATTTTGGCTTCCATGATATTAATCATCCATTAGTGTCACTTGCAAAAGTACTAAGGATTTCCTTAATGTTTCTAAAATATGGATAAACACTTTAAAAGGACTATCTTTACTTTGATTTAATAATCTATAGTCTTTGAGAATATTTACACGGCAAGTCTGAAGTCGACCAAATATTTTTAAGACATGGAAATCTACAAAATATTATGGTAACTCTTTTAATAATGGATGGTTATCCATCCATTCATTCAATTACATAAGGAGTCCTTACCAAATTTCTACAAGCCAAGCCCTGGGCCAGGCTTCAGGGACTAAACAATGAGTAAGGCTTCACCCTTACATCTAAGGGGATCATCATCTCAGGAACACAAGCAGGAGGAGACCCGAAGGGCTGGAAGAGGAAACGTTCGGTATTTTCCAAGGAGGAAGACACTGGTCCTGCCTCATAAGATGAGGGTTAAGATGGAAGAGAAGTCATCTGTTCTGAAGCGACAGCCGGGACTCTTCCAGACACAGAAGAGGAGGAGGAAGGTCCAAGAGTACAGTAGTGGTGTAGGGAAAGCTTAGGAAGAGAGAAAATGCATCCAGAGAATGGTTGCCAGTTCTATGGGGCAGTGGTGTTGGTTGAAGAGGAGAAGAGACGACACGGGAAAGACCACAGCAATCTGAGGGGTTACAAAACCACTAACGGTTTTTTACAAAATATGACTTAACTTCCCCAAACCCACATGTTCTGTGCTTACAACATACTCTTGGTGCAGGGTCTCGCCTTTTAAGCCAGGCGGTGTGGCAGTGAGTGAGTAGGTCCTTGGGAGAGTTTTGGTGAGAGTTGTCTCTTGAACCTGGAGCACAAAGACCACACCAATGGCGGAACCAGGCACCATCAATAACGCCTGCTCCCCTACACAGTGGAACCCCCTCATCAGAACCATTTTAGCAGCTCCATTACCTCAACAAGTTGAGATTCTGTGCCCTCGTTATACCTCACGCGTGACTAGGAACCACCCTAAACTTTTCTCATAACAGGCCATGACTTCAAGCCTCATACAGGGTTGGGCGCCATGACACCATCTGAGCCCTTGGTTTTTTTGGCCACGGGGGTTGGTGGAAGCAGAAGATAGGCAGGGGAAAGGCTGGGAAGGCATCTGGCTAGCCACCTGATTGGTGATGCTGGCCGAGAGGCCAGCCCTGCAGCAAGATCTAATCTACAGCGTTTTGACTCCTCTCCCCTCCCCTCCGCCCCCCACTCCCTCTGTGTGCCTTGCTCAACTGGCAGCAGGAATCCCTTAGGACTTCTTGCCGAGGCAGAGTCCCGGCGCTGGCTCTATCCCTCGAGCTCCTTTCAGGGGACGCTTGCAGAGCTTAGCCGGTGCTTCCCACTCAGGCAACACCCTGGACTTCCGCGTGTACCCCAACGGCACAGCTCACTCCCTTCCGCTTTTCTTGGCATCGTAAATATTTTTTATAGACTGGCCCTAGCGCTGGCCCTGAAATGAAACCCTCCTGCCTGACTCAGCCCTATTCCTACCAGAATGAGCTGCATGTTTTCATTTAGCTCTTCTCCTTCAGCCCCAGCTTCCTTCTGTGGTAACACCCCCTTTTTACTGAGTAAGCATTCCAGCACTGCGGCGTAAAGAGTTTCCTTTGTGAGAATTTATTTGAGTTTTAATTTAAACATACGGTAAACTATCTCCACAGCGGTTCCTGAGTATGTATTTAGGCAACAGACTCTACAGTTTCTTACCACTTCAGTCTAGTTAAGTTGCTATAATAATAATAATACTTTTTTTTTTTTTTAGTATTTACCAAACACCAGGCATTACTTTATAAGCATATCTCATTTAACCTTAAAACAATCCTGTGAGGTACACAATTACCATCCTTGTTATAAAATTAGGCAAGCTGTTGCTCAGAGATCTCTAATCCCATACCCAGTTTATACAACTCTACTTTATTGTTTATTGTGCCACAATATTCTATGGTTTATTATTGATGGGCACACAAAGGATGCCTGACCCCAACACTTAACACAGTGTCTAGCATATAAGAGACGCTCGCTATGGTCTATAGAAGGCCAAGTGGTAACAGGAAAATCCCTCCCTGAGGAAGAGGACCACGGTTACAGAATAGCTTCCCTCTACATTTTACCCCCACTGGAAGAAGAGGACCAGAAATGCCTACTTCTGTCGGGTAATTGGTCAAGGCCAGATCACTGGAATCTACGCCAGCTTCAGAGGCAAACGCCCTTTGTTTAGAAGGGTCTCACACTTGGTTTAATGCCTTCTATTGCTGTACTGAAATTAATACCTTTTTTTTTTTAAGATTTTACTTATTTATTTGACAGACAGAGATCACAAGTAGGCAGAGAGGCAGGCAGAGAGAGAGGAGGAAGCAGGCTCTCCGCTGAGCAGAGAGCCCAATACAGGGCTCGATCCCAGGACCCTGAGATCAAGACCTGAGCTGAAGGCAGAGGCTTAACCCACTGAGCCACCCAGGGGCCCCAAAATTCTTAATTTTTTTGAACAAGGGGCCACACATTTTTACTTTGCAGTAGGTCTCAGAAATCATGTAGCCAGTTCTAACTACTCTGTAAGCTCCATAAACAGACACTATTTTGTTTACTGTTATATCCCCGACACCCGGGACAAGTTGGTTGTACAGCAGGTGATCTGCGTGTGTTTGTTCATACAGTAGTTCTTCCTTATTTGTGGTTTCAGTTGCCTGAGGTAAACTGCAGTCCAGAAGCAGATGGTCCTCCTCCTGAAGTATCATCACGAGGTCATACAATAGCCTAACACTGTGTTGTGATGTCCCCATCATTCCCCCCACTTCATCTCATCACATGGGTGTTTTATCATCTCACATCAGAAGAAGAGGGATATAGTATCATATGATAGGGGTATAGGACAATAAGATATTTTGAGAGAAAGAAACCACATTCACGGAACTTTTGTTATAGTACAGTGTTGTAATTGTTCTACTTTGTTCTTAGTTGTTATTAATCTCTTACTGTGCCTAATTTTTAAATTAAATGTTACCATATAGATATTTATAGGAAAAAAGAAAGTTTATATAGGGTTTGGTACTATCTGTAGTTTCAGACATCTAGTGAGGGGAGGGGGGGTTACATCCCATGGATAATGGGAGGAGCTACAATGTATATTTGTGTGTGTGTGTGTGTGTGTGTGTGTGTGTATTGTTGGCTTAATGAAAGATTAACTTGAAGAAGAAGCCAATGACTTACTCAAGAGACTAAATTTTTGGCAAGAAGCTCAAATTAGATTGAAGGCGGGAGAGTCTAGAATGTTCAGAAAACCACAAAAGAGCCCTTGGCTATTACCAAGACTACTAGACAAGGGGGCACTGGTCTCAAAGGGAGTGACCTAAGGAGGTAGATACCTGTAAATTTCACAGACAGGGTTAGGACTCTACCAAATGGTTGAGACTCCCATCACTGCTGTAAGCATACTTGTGCTCATATTGTGTTTTTGTAATAACGTGTGTGTCTTCAACCAGACAGTGGATCACTTTTTTGTCTGTTTGCTCTCTGCTCCATTTCTTGCTCTTCTCCAGTGAGATGGTTAGTTTTATGTGTCAATGTGGCTGGGTTATGCTATCCACTTACTCGATTAGACACTAATGAAGGTATTGCTGGGAACGTATGTGTAGATGTGGCTCACATCTATAATCAGTTGTTTATATTATACTCCACGGTCCTCTGAGGTCCCTCTGATGCTCAGAACATCGCAGGGCATCCTCTGCCCACCCCTCCATCTGGACCCAAACTTATTCTCCCCAACACATCCAGAACCACCCAGCATCACACCTGAGGGCTCCAGCACGCCCTGCTTCCCTTCCTGGGAAATCCCACACTACACCCACTTGGACCATGCCCTGGGCCATGAGCATTCCCCACGATAGATTTTTTTTTAAAAGGAGATTATCCTAGATAATCTGCGGACCCCATCTAATCAGTCGGAAAAGTCTTATCAGCAAAACTGAAATTTCTTTGAGGAAAGAGAGATTCACCTGTGGAAGACAGCTTCAGGTCGACCCATAAGTCCTCTAAGTCTCTCAGTGTCCAGCCTGTCCTTCTCAATGGTCTACCCTATTGATTTCAAATCTGCCAACCCCCACAATCACACAAGCCAATTCCTTGAACTGAATCGATCTCTCTGTCTTTTTCTCTGGCTTCAGAAACATAGGTAAACACCTGTGCTCCCTGACACTCAAAAGTAGATCTGGTAATATCTACCTTGAATATAATAAAAATCAGTCTACTATGTATTACTCAGGGTCCAGTCAAGAAAACAGAGCACTGCCTGGTAGTCCAGAGGACGGATTCTATGGAGCTGGTTACAAAGACTTTGGAACAGCTGAAAAGTCAAAGTGGGAATGAAGAATCAACCCTGGGCCGGCCAAGGCTTGAAGCTCTTCCCATGGTACAGCGAACAGGATGGAGAGAGGGTAGTAACAAGAGAAGAGCTCAGGAGGGGGAGCTTTTGAGGACCAGAAAAGGAAACAGAACCATGGTGGGATGACAGGGAGCTGGCCCATGGGAAGAAGGGACTGTCAGGAAGAAGCTAGAATGAGACAAGGCATAGCTGCTCTAGGAGATGGTCCTCAAAGCAGAGAGAGGGAAGAAATACCTCAGCTCCTCCATGCTCCTGCCCTCCAATTTCTACCTGTGCCTCACACTGGCCTAAGTTAAGTAGGTAACAGTATCTACTTCACAGGATAACTGAGAATCAAATGAAGTATCATACGAAAAGGGGGAAGCACAATTAAGTATTACACAGAGTGTTAACAGGTCAAACGTCCACTGTTATCAACCATGGTTCCTCTGCTGGCCTTGCAGGGCTCATCAGATAGGAAATGACATCACTGTCCTATCGGCACACCCCTAACCAAGTCTGATCCCCACTACCCAGTGCTAATCACATGTTTTAACGACAGCCCTTCTGATTGCCTGGAATGGGTTGTCTGCAAGGCATCCTACTTCCCTGAAGGAAGCCTCTGCAGAGGAGGGGAACGCACAAAACCTAGACCCTAAGCTGCCTGGCACTCAGCATCGTGGAGTCGCAAACACACTTCTATCCTGGGTCCTTGGATCATCAGTAAGTCTTGAAAAATAGCCATTTGAAACTCAAGAACACACTTTCCGTCTTTTCATCTTTCACTTCCAACAGTTTATTTCTTCCTACAGCGTCTTCTGATGTGCTCTCATTTACCACGCTGTTGGATTTAGTCCGCTTCATCTCTGCCTTAGAGAATTGGTGACCTTTTCCATTATACTCACTTTTTCCCTCGAGCCATCTTAAGACCTGAGGATCAAAAGGCTCAAAAGGCATTCACGCTATTCTAGATAGATTGGCCAGAGATGCACGGCAACTCCGGGACCTCCTCACTCTCTCCCAGGAAGGAGTATCTCAGCACAACTCTGGCTTTAGACTCACAACGTGGGGAATAGGTTTTGGGTGGAAAACACATTAACCAAATGACAGCATCATGGCTCCCTGATGTACGGCAGCTGCTTACCTACCTCTCTCAGTTCTATGAGTCTGTCAATCCACTCCTTTTGACCTCTTTGGCCTCGGACAAGCCTCACCTCCAACGAATTCTGGAGTCCTTTCCTCCTTGTCCTCCTGAGTGTCCCACACAGTCCTATCTGCCCTCCTTTCTCTCCCGCCCCCATAAGAGCTCAGTTCTCTGTCATTTGCATTGTGTGCAAAGAGGTTAGGTTAGGTTAGGTTAGGTTAAAGAAGTGCTTTTCTTGATCAGCAAGCATTTTGGTCTCAGCCGCTGCAAAGATCCATTCTCATTAAATTAAATTGAAGAAGGGATCATTCAGTTGACAACGACGACGATACAAGTAAAACAAACACCCCACAGACAACAGACCACTTGAGTTTAGCTTCACTACTTTCTCATTAAGAGGATATTAGGGAACAATCTCTTCTTACTACTGCTATTATAACAGTCACTAATCATCTACAGTTGACCCCATGCGTGAGAACAATGAAGTTATCTATAAACATAGATTTTTTTTTTTAAGTGTGGAAAAAAAAGGCTGAAAGCCTTGCTAGAAAGCTACCTAGACAAAAAATATATGAAGAGTCCTATGTCAAACTAAGATGTGGAGCCATTTTTAAAATCCATTCGCACCAGAACAGGCCATCCCAGCTAAATGAGGTGCTATGTATTCAGTCACGGGACAGATATTCCCGAGCACACGCTGTATGCCAAGTGCTGTGCGAGCAACTGGGCACGTCGTGACGAGCAGAAGCAGACAGCACTCCCCAGATGGAGCTTCTAGGCTGGAAGGGGGGACAGATGCTCCATAAAGCATCAAACAAAGAATAAATATACAATTACACGGGGTACTGACTGCTGCCACTTACGAGGCTTACATGGTAGGAGTGCAACGGAGTCAAGCCCACTTTCTCCTCCTCTGGAAGCTTTGCTATTCTCTTGCTTTGTTCTATTTTTTTTTTTTTAAGATTTTATCTATTTATTTGACAGAGATCACAAGTAGGCAGAGAGACAGGCAAAGAGAGAGGGGAAGCAGGCTCCCTGCTGAGCAGAGAGCCTGATGCGGGGCTCGATCCCAGGACTCTGGGATCATGACCTGAGCCGAAGGCAGAGGCTTAACCCGCTGAGCCACCCAGGGGCCCCTATTTTGTTTTGATTTTTACTGAAGAACAGTTGATGCCAGGTTATGCTCGTTTCCCATGTACGAAGCTTTGCTATTCTTCATTCTGCCGTTCCCTCTGCATTGATCGCCATTAATGGCAAGTGGGTAATCAGGTCAGTGAATCCGATACGCCACTTGGAATAAAGGGGACACGGGTGTTGCCAGCTTTCTGGATGTATTTTTGCGAACAGCAGATCCTTTACCCACACCCTGTTCCCATGGCTCTTTCTTTCTTTCTTTCTTTTTTTTTTTTTGGGCGAATGTTTATACAGCTGTTAAAAAGAAAAAGGGGGGGGGAATCAGCTTTTGAGACTCACTCAACAAAACAAAACACAATACCCAACCAAAATAGATACTCCTCTCCTGCTTTGATTTTTCCACCTTCTCAGACTTTAAACAATCAGTTCTAAAGGGTTTTGATTCGTGCGGTGGAGAATGGCAAGGACTGTGAGGTCAGTAACATTTCGTTTTGACACCAGGAGTGACATTCTATTTAACAAGAGCACAGTCACCAATCGAAGAGGGGCAGGGGGGCATGGAAGCAATCCCTGGGTCCCAAGCAGGAGGCACCAGCCTCGGGGCCGCCTGGGAAGCAGCCTCACCAGCTCACATGGCACTTTTCTGGACTTCCATTGTGTTCGAGCACCCATGCCTGAGTCCCGTAGCCCAAGGTCTTTCAGCCAATCAAATGTTGACGGATCACAGCCTGTGTCACCGTCGCCCGGGAAGTGGTTGGGAAGAAGGCACAAGTACTCCCTGCCCTCACGGGACTCGAGTCAGTGGTGGTGATAGAAGGAAAAGGCAATGGGGCGCCTGGGTGGCTCAGTAGGTTAAAGCCTCTGCCTTCGCTCAGGTCATGATCCCAGGGTCCTGGGATCGAGACCTGCATCAGGCTCTGCTCAGCAGGGAGCCTGCTTCCTCCTCTCTCTCTGCCTGCCTCTCTGCCTGCTTGTGATCTCTGTCAAATAAATAAATAAAATCTTAAAAAAAAAAAAAAAAGAAGAAGAAGAAGAAGAAAAAGGCAAGGGGACACACAAAGTTGCGAACTATGATCGTGACCAAAGACGAGATGAGGGGGCAGAGAGAGGGAACAGCTTCATTTAAATACGCTCATTCTTACAAGGATTGTTAGGGCTTACAGGGTTAGTCTTGTACGAAGTATTCGCATCTTCAGAAGGGACAAACCACTAAGCCAAAGAAATGAATCGTTAATGATGGGATTTCAGCCATAAAATGGCATAATGAGAAAGTTATTTGGAGAGACGGCACATCGGACAGGGGTTTTTCCTAATCCCATAAATCACCTCATCTAGGAAACCATCCGGGGAGCCTATTTTTAAAGCTTGCCTGAATTCACAGATACAAAAAAAGTCCTTGTCTAGAAGGAGATAAATATGGAACTGTTCAAGGCGTTCCTTCTTAGGATCAAGCAGGAAGGGAGGAAGGCCTTTCACTGTTTATTTTACCCAATTCTGTATTGTTTGAGTTTTTAATGAGTCTTTATGATTTCTGTCACTCACAAAGTACGTGTGTGTATGTGGGGGGTGGGTCTCTTCTAAAGAGCTCATGTCTTGATGTAGGAACCTCAAATGATTGTGATATTTGTGTAGTATTTCAAACCTTAACGTTTGTGGTAATTTGTTACAGTAGCCTTCAGAAAGTAGTACACCATGTGGGATGGAGCATTAATTTGCCTCCCACAAGTAGTGTGAAGGATTTTTATAAGCATGTGTGATTTGCACACATCTGCTGAATAGCAAGTGCTCTTGCTACATTGGCATTTTTTTTTTTTTTAACAGGATGGCAGTTTTCAGGAGTACCAGTTTAAAAAAACAAAAAAACAAAGAAAAAAAGAGTATCCTTCACAACAGAGCCACAAAGAAAGATCCTAATGAATGAGTTCCCTAACTGATCACCATTTTCACTGGTAAGCCCTTAATGAGGACTAAGTCAACAGCTAATTATGCAAAGCGAGGGTGTGGGAGAACCCCAAGAAGGAAGCAGAGCGAGCTCATTTGCTGATCTCTGCTGACTGGGCTGACTGGGAACCGTCCAGTACCCCTGTGCCACACGCACAACGACGGGACCGGCTTCCTACCAGGGATGATCCCATTCTGCGGTCTTGAAGGCCTGAGATCTGCAGAGGCCTGAAATCCTAAAAAAGGTTGTGTTGTGGTTCTGCTTACTTACACATAGTTCAAACCAACATCAAGACTTCACTTCAAAACAGAACATATATTGTATGCTGAAGGAGGAAGAGTCTCCTGGTAGATTTTTTCCAGCTGTAAAATTCCTCATTCATTCCCCAGGGCTCAACCTCTCTCTTTTTTGGAGAGCACCACTTTGCTGGTGCTTAGAACTGACCACCGGGTAAGCCAGCTGCACACGGACCAAAGCCATCGGCTTTTACCACATCCTTTGCTACTCCTCCCTGCTCCTCGTGGTCCTCGAAGTCCTTAATCTGGCCTCATGTTATCCTTCCGGGGGGGGGGGGGGGGTCTCTGATTTTCCAGGCTTATCTGGTTTTTTTTTTCTCATGGGATTCCTCAAACCCCACATTAATTCTCCATCCTCACATTTTCATGTTTGTTCACAACAGAACCATCTGGAATGCTCTCCCCCACTTCTTACCATCCCCATCCCTTAATGTCCACGCACCCCCTCCAACTTGTCCTTCACTGCAAAAGCACTTGGCATACATTTACTGTATGCCAAGCTCCCAACTGGGTACTGGGGCTACAGCAGGGAAGATAGACCAGGTCTCTACCTCCAGGAGCTTAGTGTCCAGCAAGGGAGATAAGAATAAAAAAAGATAAGTCAACAAATAATTCACATTGTGACAGGTACTGTATTAGTTTCCTATGGTTACCACAACTTGGTGGCTTAAAACAACAGAAATCCGGGGACACTTGGGTGGCTCAGTCAGTTAAGTGTCTGCCTTTGACTCAGGTCATGATCCTGGGGTCCTGGGATGGAGCCCCACATCAGGCTCCCTCCTCAGTGGGGAGCCTGCTTCTCTCTCTCCCTCTGTCCATCCCCCACCCCAGGCTCATGCTCTCTCTCTCACTTCCTTTCAAATAAATAAATAAAATCCTTTTTTTTTTTTTAAATCCATTCTCTTACAGTTATGGAGGCTAGAAGTCTGAAAATACTGACATAGAGCTAAAGTCAAGGTGCCTACAGACCTGAGCCCATCCAAGGCCCTAGAGAATAATTTTTTCTTTGCCTTTCTAGTACCTACAGCTGAATTTTTGGAAGGCCTTGGCTCAAGGGCCCCTTCCTCCACCTTCAGAGCCAGAGAGTACAGTGTCTTCTCACCCTGAATGCTTTTCTCTGCTTCTTTGTGAGTTTCTCTCTGACCCGCCTCTCAGAAAGACAAGAGGGATTGTGATTACACAGTGGGCCCACCAGGATGATCCAGGATTATTCATCACAAAATCCTTAACTTAATTACATATTCAAAGACCCTTTTTCCATAGACGATAACATTCACAGGTTTCAGGGATTAGGACCTGATACACCTGGAGGCCATTACTGAGATTAACACACAGGCTCTGCGGAAAACCATTAGGATGGGAAGAAAGGACACTGCCTCTGAATGACATGGCCAGGGAAGGTGAATGCCATGAGGGAAATTTAGGTCAAGAATTAAAGAATGAGAACAAATCTTGGACCTTGATTCTTCATCAGGGCCCATCTCGAAATATAAATGTGCATTAAAAGTTAATCAAAATTCTATGCAAATAATCTGAATAATGGTGAGCTGTATAAATGTGTCATTTCTATCTCATGAAAATCAAGCTTACTGCCTCTTGAAATGGTAAGATGGACAGAAATGACACTAGTGCATATGAGGATTTGTTTTTTCTATGTTCCTGAAGCTAATTGCTGGTTAGAGGCTTTTGCTAAAAACCCTGATTTTGTATTTATTTATGCCTCACTTCAAAACAAGTTTGAAGAATTAAATAACCGTTGACAATGATAAAAGCTTTGATAAGGATATAGGCCATCGGTCAATTCACTAAATGTTCAGACTAGCCATTCAACTGTTGGGAAAATCCACTTTTTCTATTCATTTGTTGCAAATTATTGGATATTAGCCAATCGAGCCTTGAAATCTGTAATTTAAAGAATCATTAAGGGTTTGTGGTTATTTTGCAAATGTCAAAGATGTGTTTTACTTGTAAAGAATAGAAGATTGGTAAGGACTGTTGTTTTTCTCATAATAGATGCTTCTCTTTAAATATTAAATGCTTTTTGTCTTAGCAAAAGTAACAGCTATTGAAGAAGATCTCTGGAATGCAGATAATGTTCTCTCTACTGATCTAGATGCAAGTTATAAGGGCGTGCTCAATTTGTTAACATTCGCCTGGCCGTACTGATAACATATGCACATTTATGTATGTATGATACTTATCAAAGTTAAAAAGCCACAATTCATTTATTGCTAGAACAATCAGAAAATGCAGTACAACAACAAGAAGTACATAACCACCACCATTATCTCCTGAAAACTGTAGTTGGAATGTTTCAATTCACCTATTATCTATCTACATGTATTGATGTGATGACAGATTAAAAACGTGACAGATTAAAGACAAACCCATCTAGAAGTGGAATCTAGTTCCCTTCTGCAGGCTAGCCCTGTGACTAGTTCTGCCTACCAGGGTGCAGCAGACTTGATGCTGTGTAACTTTGGAGGCTGGGTTCTAGAGGGGGAAAGTTCTGCTTTTGTACACTTGGACTGCTTCCCCCAGGATCCAGCCGCCATGCTGCAAGGAGTCCAAATCATACGGAGAAGGCACATGGAGAACCCATGTGATCCAGTCGACAATCCCAGCCGAGGTCCCAGCTGACCACTGCTTGCCATATGTGAGTGCCATCTTGGATGGGGTAATTCAGTCAAACCTCCACACGCTGCCCCAGCTGATAGTAAATGGAAAACTTTTCAGCTAAGGCCAGTCAGCTCACAGAACTGTGAGAGGTAATAAATGGTTGTTTTAAGCCACTGCAAACTGCAATCAATAGGTAGAGATATTACTGAGCAATAAATAGCTGAAATTCTCCACTTGTCTCTTCTCCTATTTACAAATTGGTCATTGAATTCACCTACAAACTGTCTTGGTCAGCACAGTGTTGTGTCACTATGGTTGTGGGCTGGCCAGGAGAGGAGGGAAAACTGGGGTTGGTCCTCAGAAGTGGGATGGACCACAGCTGCAAGCCTGTGAAGTGAAGGAGGCAGAAACAGAGGCCACAGAGCAGGGCCATCTTGGGAAATCTGACTAGAGAGGAAGACAGAACGAGAACCCAGCATAGCTATGCCCAGTCTGGTTCAGACTGAGAAAAGAGACTTGTTTAGATTGAAGCTGGAAGAAAAAGCACACAGTTCAGGTGGGTGGGAAAACATGCCATCACTCCTCCACACTCAAGCAGGTGAGAGAGCTTGGTGCCCAAGAGTCCCAGACAAAGGGCGAGGTCATAGCATTTAGGCCGGGTGCTGTCTCCCAGTCCTTCCATCCTACTCTGGGGAATAATCCTGAATCTCAGCGAAGAATGGGGCTAGCTCCGGCTATTTATTTTTAGGGTGGTCTCAAGTGGGAGGGAGGAGGCAGCATGCGGGGTGGGGGGTGGGCTCATTACATACAATGGGGAACTTGGATGTTAGAATTTAGATTTCCCAAGTCACATGAGGATGAAAATATCTGATATCTGAAGACATCTTACTTGGATGAGACAATCTGAAATTACCATAAAAAATGTAAATTGTAAGGGTGTTCCCCAAAATACCTCACAGACATCCTTCTGTCATGCTAAGCCTGACCCCATTTCTAACCTCATCATTTCCCTGAGGCTAAAAAGCAAAGACCCTCATTGTGAAGCCCTCTCCAAAACAAAAAAATAAGAGTAATGTATATCATGAACCATGTTGTCCACTTTCTGTGTCTCACCCCACCCATCGTCCACTTCCTGTGTCTCACCCCACCCACCGTCCACTTCCTGCGTCTCACCCCATCCATCGTCCACTTCCTGTTCCTCACGACATTCATCGTCCACTTCCTGTGTCTTACCCCATCCACCGTCCACTTCCTGTTCCTCATGCCATCCATCGACCACTTCCTCTGTCTCACCCCATACACCACTCGCATGGCGAGCCCTGCCTGGGGAACTCAGGATCACCAGCCAGGCACAGAACTGGTTAAAAAAGCACAGCACAACAGCTTCCTCCAAAGGAACTGCTTTGGTCACATGTTAATGGCACAGGGAAGCTCTGCTTAATCATCTGGATCTGTCTACAAGATGTGCCTGCCAGCCTACACGCGTTTTCCACTCGGTTCAATCAGCCCGGGCTTGGCACTACAAGCCCTCAGACAGTCACAAGCATATGGCTGTCTAGAGTAATAAAGGTGATAGCCAGATAGGGCTCCCGGAGTCTAGGGACTACTTTCTTTCCACAGAGTCTTTAAGATCAAGGCGTAAAAAGATTCCGTTGAGTTCCATTTAGTGTGCTTTTACCAAAAGTATGAAAGCCAATCTTTTGGTTCCTGGCTCGTCTTGTCTATTTTCTGAAGAAGTGTTCTAAAGCAGAGGCTGAGATATTTTTTCATCGGCGACGCACAGTGATGTAGACATTTTAAACCACTGGCCAGTTCACCCAAATGCATGCCTGTGTGTGTGTGTGTGTGTGTGTGTGTGTGAGAGAGAGAGAGAGAGAGAAAATGGAAATGACCCAACAGTATTTTTACTGTGTCTGATGGTGAATTTTCCACGTTAGGCTGGTGAGGCTCTGGTGCACAGCTGTTTGATCCAACAGTCTTAGGTGTTGCTGTGAAAGCATTTTTTTAGACATGATTGTTTAAATCAGTGCATTTTGAGTATAGCAGATTACCCTCCACAAGGTGGGAAGGGCTCTGAGATCCCCCGGAGAGGAAAGATTTGGTCTCTGGGCTGCCTTTGGGCTCAAGAATGCAGATATAACTCAAGCCAGAACAGCCAGGCTGCCCTGCACATTTTGGTCTCTCTCATCCTGTGTGTGTGTGTGTGTGTGTGTGTGTGTGTGTGAGTATCCTATCAGTTCTGTTCCTCATACATTATGTAAAACACAGGATATTTTCTCTTTCATTCTAATTAATTGAAAGAAAAATGTTGTTTGCCATTTACTCTAGGAAGTAATGACTTTCAAAAACCAGCTTTATTATCCTGTGATTGATGTACCACAGACTTCGCCCTTTTTTTTTTTTTTTAAGATTTTACTTATTTGACAGAGATCACAAGTGGGCAGAAAGGCAAGTAGAGAGAGGGGTGGGGGTGGGGGAAGCAGGGTCCCTGCTGAGCAGAAAGCCCGATGTGGGGCTCAATCCCAGGACCCTGGGATCATGACCTGAGCCAAAGGCAGAGGCTTTAACCCACCGAGCCACCCAGGTGCCCCCTAGCATCCGCCCTTTTAAAATGTAAAGATCAGTGAGTCTCACTGTATGCATAGCATTGCATGGCCATCACCGTATTCTGATTTTAGAATATTTCTGTTATCCTCAGAAGAACCCCTGGATGCTTTCTTGGTCATTCTCCAGTTATCACTTGTCTTCTAAAAAGCACTGTCTAAAGCGGTGTTTCTCAAAGTGTGATTCAGAACGGGCATCATTAGCATTGGCTGTGAGCTTGTTAAAAATGTAAATTCTTGGATCCCCCAACCCAGACCTCCTGAACCAGAAATGGCTGGGATAGGGCCCAGCCATGTAGGTGGTGATTCAAGAAACTTTCCAGGTGATTCTGTTGCAAGGGAAAGTCTGAGAAGCCTTGCCCTGTGGAACATGACCTGAAAGGAGGGGGGCTCTTGCCCATGTGCTCGAGTGTTCTCTGCTGGGGCTTTGGGGGAAGGGAATCATGCTCCCCATGGAGGGTCCATGTCCAAGTGTGCAAGGGGCAGGTTGCTTTGGTAGAGACGCTGTGTGAAAGAGGAAACATTACTCATATGGGCCCAAATAAAGAAAGTTGGGAGGTGAGGATGCAGAGGCTTCATGGAACCCAAAGACCATGGGGGAAGCTGAGCCAGGCCTTCTGAAAAGGGGAAAGCCAGCAAAGTGCTTCTCCATCTGTCCCTTTGCCGGTCTGTGCATATGGCGTAGGGCACAGCTTTCTCAGGGCTCATAGAGGAGCTCTCCTACCTGAGTCTCCATCACCTGTCCGTTAGGCTTCCACTGCTAAGTGGCCCATTCGTCCATCTCCCCAAATATCAACTCTTCTTTTCTCATGTGGTCTTGTCATAGGCCACTGATTAGCCTATGAAGGCTTACAACTTTTGTGTCTTATATTCATACATCCAACGATTCCACAAATAGAAGCATCGGATCTAAAGACTGAACAACAGTAATGATTTCTGGGTAAGAAAGTTAGAAATCAGAATTCAAAACCAGGCACTTGTGTCTAGTAAGATGTGCTTCTTTATTCAAGCTGTCGCTATTCCAGAGACAATGAATGCACACAGTATGTATGTCATAAGTTGTTACTGAAGGAGTGAAAGTGCTTGTATGTCATAAGTTGTTACTGAAGGAGTGAAAGTGCTTGAAACCTCACAAGGAGTGACATCTTGAATCTCAAAGATGAGGTCCATACTGCATTTTTTTTTTTTTTCAGAGAAGGAGAGAGAGGGTGTAGGGGGAGAGGGGCAGAGGGAGAGAGAGAATCCTAAGCAGGCTCCATGCCCAGCGCAGAGCCAGATGTGGCGCTCGATCTTATGACCCTGAGATCATGACCTGAGCTGAAATCAATAGTCAGATGCTTAACCGACTGAGCCACCCAGGCACGCCCATACTGCATTTTTGTCTCTACTTTCCCACTGACCACCATGTACTCCTGGGATGGTACAGAACATTCCCAAACCTACATTCCTCATATTTGAGGAGTACAGCACGGACGATGTATAAGATTCCTTCCACCTCTATATTTACCAGACTCATCAGTGCTGACTCTGCAGCTCCCTTTCTCCAAACTATGGAAGAACAGCAAGAGATGGGCTGAGTCCTCCACAATGGACAGAGGCACAGGACCTCTATCTGCCCTCAGGAGTCAGCGTGCTCCTCATTCTTCATGACTGGCTCTGGAAGGAGAGTTTACTTACTCCTTCTTCCACAAGGCTTGCCAAACTCCCAGGAAGTAGCTACATGGCTAACGGACTATGTAATTCCCAGGGCCCCTTACTGCGTCTGTTTGTGCTTCTCTAGAAATTTCACTTTGGCCAGGAGTAATGTACATTCACAAGACCACCCATGACATACAGCCTTGGCTAGTGCTTGTTACGCAGCCATGCGAAGCTGTGCGGTCAGCTCCTTTTCTACCCTGTGCTCATTAGGGATCCTTGCTTCAAAGATGCTCAGTTGATGGCGATGCAGACGGCATTGTGTTGCAAAGCAGAGAGTTATAAAAGAGTTACAAAAACTTCTATGAAGATTCTCCCATATTTCTTAAAGTCGGGATGAGAAAAAAACCTGCTACAGCTCTAAGGAGAGACTGCATGAAAGGTGTACGGAATTAGGTTTTGGGGGGTCAGCTCAACCCATGGGTTGTAATTATCAGCCTTATGGACTCTCTAAAAGAACGGGGAAAGGCACCCTCTTCTGGGAAGACGCAGCCTTGCAAGGCAGACCAAGGAGCCTTTATGTTGAAAAACAGAGCCCTTTCCTCTCCTCGGGGTCAGGCTCCCGCCACCATCCACAACAGGAAGCTTAGCAAGTAGAGTGTCAGTGGATTTTTTTGGATTTTTCCCCAACTAGCCCCCACTGCTGGACACCTCTGCGGAGCTCAAGGAGGCTTCCACAGCAGCTCCAAGAATGCCAACTGCATAAAGACAAACAGACCAGACCGGGGTTTAATACCCTTTAAAGCAAGAGAGACTACTCTAAGAGTTTATACTGAGACACATGTATTTCAGTCCAAAACATTACAGTGCTTTTTTGAAATTTTTCCTAGGTGCTTTTTAGTTGAAGAAAAGAAAACCAGATTTTGGTTTTCAGTACGAAAACAGAGAATAGGATGTTTGTGACTAGGTAGGTCTTATCACTCTACCTGGTAACCAAAAGTGGGTAAAACCCACCTGCTGGGGCAACTGAAGATTACTAGCCACTCAGGGAAAATTTTCAAGAAGCTGTCTTTAAAAGAAAATTGATCAAACTGAGTGTAAAACTCAGTCCCATGTCCCACATGTCCCATGAAACCATGTGGGGGCAAGAATTCAACATGACAACGTGCAGGAAAATGCTTTTAAATTCTGGAGACTTACATAAATGGCAGTTACTTTAATTTGCGAGTTAGCCAAAGCCAAGCTTAACAAGAAACCAATAGCAGCATTCTTGTTTAAATTAGGAAAAATATAAGAATGCTTTCTACTCTTGGGGCACCGGGGTGGCTCAGTCAGTTGAGCATCCAACTCTTGGTTTCGGCTCAGGTCAGGATCTCAGGGTAGAGACAGATTGAGGCCCGAGTCAGGCTCCCAGCCCCATGGGAAGTCTGCTTGAGATTCCCTCTCTCCCTCTCCCCCTCCCCTGCATGCACCTCTCTCTAAAATAAATAAAATCTTAAAAAAAGAATGCTCTCTAGTCTATTACATAACATTGTTACAAAAGTACTATCAATATAGCAAAAGAAATAAAATAGAGGCATAAAAAACTGGGAGGACAAGTGGTAAGAGTGTCATATTTTAGGGCTGAGATAACTGCACACCCGAAAAACCCAAGAGAGGCAATTAGAAAACTGACAGAAACAATAGAAGAATTCAACGAGTTAGCTAGGAACAAGATTAACATATGGAGATCATAGCCTCCCATATGCAAAGTCAGTAAGAGTCAAAATGAAAGAAGAGCCTATGTGTAATAGCTAAAGATAACTAAGAAATAGAAAGAAGTACAAAACCACACAAAGAAAATTTTAAAAACCTAGTGGAGGGACACCAAGAAAATCTAAACAAATCTCCACTTCTTGGAAGGAACTACTCATTATTATAAAGATGTCACCCCCCCCTTAAATTAATCTATAAGTTTAAACCAATCTCAATAAATCCCACTGCCTAACTTTTTGCTCTGGTAATGGAAGACCAGATGTTTTGAAAATCCTTATGTTCCAAACACCTGATCATGCTGGATAAAACCGGATTTGAATGAGTATCTGAAAGCCTTGGGTGCAAGAGAAAAAGAGGGAAGTGATGTGAAGCAATGAGTTGATGCCATGACCAAGCAGGGATAGAATGAAAGAGAGGTAATTAGTCTCTATAACCCCAAACAGGTTTCAGCATCACGTAGGATTATTTACTGGGCAACTCTGTGGGTGGCCACGCTTACAAGGTGAGAGGCTGTAATTAACGTCTCTGCATAAATCTGAACCTTTTAAGGGCTTCACAGCTAGTGAAAGAGTAGAGAGAAAAAACCTGTCTTCATAGCATCTTATAATTTGAATAGGATAAAAGTTCTCCTCTGATGCTTTAGAACCACAGGCTTAGAGGATTCATGAGGGCCTGGGGTTGGTATTTCTACAGCCTACATGATCCGGGAAACCCCAAGCAGGGTCATTATCATAAACACTGGCCTGAGCCCCTGAAACTCTGGCGGCACCTGGTAGATCTTTCTGGATACAGCCGCTCCATAGGGACACACCTCTCGCCCACGCACATGACATTCCCACGGTTAAAACCCAGGAGAGATGAGCTCACAGTCCAAAATTTCAAAGCACATGGGATGAAAATCCTTCATGAGGATGAGTCAACAGACACATCACATGGGGGTTCTCAGACCACTACGAACTTACGGTATGGGCTAAACTGTGTCTCTGCTGGCCTCTATGTCCATATGTTGAAGTTCTAACCCCTAGTATCTAAGAATGGGATTGTATTTGGAGACAAGAGTTCTTTAAAGATGCGTTAAGGTACAATGAGGTCATTAGAGTGGGGCTTAATCTACTATTTGTGTTGTTCTTATAAGCAGAGCAGTTAGGAGGTAGACACACACGGGTAGAAGAACATGTGAGGACACAGGGAGAAGATGGCCACCCACAAGCCAAAGAGAGGTCTCAGAAGAAACTAACACAGAGGACACCTATTGTCGAACTTCAAACCTCTAGAAGTATGAGAAAGTATGTTTCCATTGTTTAAGCCACTCGGGCTATCCTACTTTGTTATGGCGGCCCCGGGGAAACAAATACGATGCACTGTAACACAAGAAAGGACAGACACGTAGCAGAAGTCTGTTTAAAGCATTAGAAGCCATACTCATAGAATGAGACAAGGACTCTTGCTGAAAAGCCAAACAAGCACTAAAGAAGTGCTTCAGAGAAAAAAGAAACTGAATCCCGCAGAAGGAGTGGGAGTGGAGAACAATGGGGAACAAAGAAACCAGTCAACTTATGATAAAACCCAAGCCAGTATCACTGCTGGGTAACAAGAGTGACGACCAGTCTGGGGAATGTAAAAGGAGGTGATGAGTAAGGTCCTAAATAAAATAACGTGGAAGACAGGTGTGGCGTGAAAGCTTCCTAAGATCCTTGTATTTGAGGAGAAGGGGTTAGAGATAGTAATTTTGTTTGGATTTTAAATCATATACACATACCAAAAATTAAAGGGTAACTACTAAAACAACAGGTAAAGACTATACGATTACCAATATGAGTAGAAAGAAAAAATAAGAGGAAGAACAAAATAAAAATAAGACATGGGCAAGAAAAGAAATAAAACAACAGAAAAAGCAAAGATCGTAACATAGGAAGAACTCAGTGTCGAATTGCCTGCTTCCTTCCTCTGTGGCTCATGTTCCGTGTTCCTTAAACTGAGGGAAATGATGGGGTAGACCGCGTGTACAGCTCTGTGCTAGGGCATTTCTCTCACCAAAGACCTACGCGGGGGATCAAGTGACCACCAGCCAGAGTCCCGCCACCAGGCAGGATTCCCTGAGCCATCAGAAGACTTTGGTGCTGCAGGGTGAGCAATTCTAACCCATCCTGCCTTCCATCCCCACGGGAGCCACTCTTCCAATACCCAAATCACACTGAAAAATGAATGGAAAATAGTGTTCACAATGGGCACACATTAATTCTTAAAAATCAGTTCAAAAAAAATATCACCAAAATGGTTTAAAAGCAAATCAAATCAATCCTCTCACTTATTCTTCCTCCTTTTCTGCTTGGGGGGAGGGAAGAGAGATGTGTCTCAGTTTATCTCCTATTACCTGTCTGTGTGCATGGACATTCCAGCAATGCTGGGTCACTGCTCTGCCTGATGTTTGCCAATCTTTGCAGAAAATACTTGAAAAATTGGCTCCATCTGCTCTGGAATCATGGCACAGACCAGCTGCCCCATGAGAAAATATGCATCCCTCAGGGGGGCAGAAGGGAAATTTACTAAATTTGTATTTTCCACACAAATCTTTTCTTTTGGAATACTCCACAGGGCTGGACCAATGTACTTAGCCCACCTGATCTCATAATTAATCACAGAAAGACTCTGACAGTTATTGAATCGAATAGGATTATGTTTTGCCTTGCACAGTTTCTCTGTGGATCACTACTTGACTCTGAAACTTCTCACTTTGTCATTTCCTTCATTAATCAGCTACCTAAGGACAGGGACTATGCATTTAGAGCCTATTAACACCCTTGAGCAAGACTGATCCTATAACAGGCAAATCAACTAAAATTGGCTGATTTTTCTTATTAATGCTAAATAGAACACTTATGAAATTAATGCCAGTTGTTATTAGTGCTATCCACCACTCAGCCTGGAATTAATTAGATCTTTCTTCATGGTCACTTTTAGCCACCTATTGGCAAGAGAACCAAGAGTGGAAAAAAGAGAGAAGCCACAAAATCAAAAGTTATCAAATCGCCACCAGAAGCTCAGGGTTGGGGGAAGAGTCAACAAAGAAACTAGAATTATTATTTTAAATTATTTCCGAATATTTGCAGAGGTTTTTTTTTTTTTTTAAGGAAAAAGTATTCCCTATGACAATCTGTGAAGAAAATTAAATCAGAGAAAGAATACCTCTGAGACACAAAGTGATGGGTGGGAAGGCAACTGCCAGAGTTACCAAAAAGGCAAGGCCAGATACGTGGTGATGTTCCTTCTGATGTCTCTTCTAGCAAGAGTCCTGGCTCGAAGGACTCTTAATGGTTTTTTCTTCTGTGTATCAGCAGGGTTGACTGGTTCTTAACTAATGACCCCTTCTTCTAGGTTAGCTGAAATATCTTCTGTGTACAGCCTTCCATGAGCCCCTCCACACAGTGAATGTCTAGCTTTCCATTAGATTTCACTCCTATAGCACATAGATCATGGTGTCTATGGCTGACTGCTAAAATTTCACTCCAGGGCTGGACAGAGCATTGGACAGTCATCATGTTTATGTCTCCACCTGTATAGTGGTCCCGGGAATAACAACAACAACAACAGCTGTTATCACCATTAATGAGATCTCATTACAGCAGATGTTGCTATGATCTGAATGTTTTGTCCCTCCAAAATTCATATGCTGAAATCCTAATCCCCAAAGAGATGGTACTGGAGATGGAGCCTTTGGGAGGTGATTAGGTCATGAGGGCAGAGGCCTCATGAATAGAATTAGCCCTCTTATAAAAGAAATCCCAGAGACCCCCTTCCCCCATGTGGGGATCCAAGGAGACATCCAGAGCCCAGAAGAGGGCCTTCACCCTACCCACCTGGCACCGTGGTCTTGGATGCCCAGCCTCCAGAACTATAAGAACTGCATTTGTGTGGTTTATAAGTCACCCAATCTGTGTTAATTTGGGTAACAGCTGCCCAGAAAGACAAATACAGATGTAATTAGCACTTTGCATACATTACAGCATTGAATCTTCACAAAAGCTTCATGAAGTGGTGATACCCCTTTTCGCTGAGAAACATGGAAGTAGCTTGCCCACGGTCACACAGCTAGTAACTCATAAACCCCAAGAAACCAAGTTCTTCTTTAGCACAGTACACAGGAGTGGTTATCAAACCTCAGCGCGCGTCAGGGTCGCCAGGGATTGGTGGAAAATGCATATTCCCAGGCTCCGACCCTGGAGTTATTCTGATTCAGGAGGTCTGGGGCAGGACCCAGATGCACTTTAACTAGCACCACTCCCTCTCTGGGGAGTGCTGACAGAGAAACACTAGAGTCTGCGGCTTGCCCACCAGACACTCAATCAGCGATGGTGAATGAATGAATTTAACATTTATCGACATTCACACAAAATAGGTATGTGACATTCTTCACATCTGTCTCTCCGTGGGTAAAGATGGAAAATTATAATGGTTGAGATTGATTTAAGTCATGGCATTCAACATATTCAAATGGAGGCACCCAGGTGGCTCAGTTGGTTAAGTGGCCGACTCTTGGTTTCAGCTCAGGTCATGATCTCAGGGTCATGAGATCGAGCCCCATGTCAGGTTCCATGCTCAGCACAGAGTCTCCTAAAGTCTCTCTGTCCCTCCCCCATGCCCTACCTCCTATCCCCCTCTCCGCGCCATGGCCTGGCTCACGGGCTCTCTCTCTCTCTCTCTCTCTCAAATATATAAATAGCTAAATCTTTAAAACAAAATAAAAACACATTCAAATGGGTTTCTTTATATCAGGACTTCTCAGAGCCTTTAACATAAACAAAATATTAATGGCAAAATATAGCATTTGCTTCAAGGTAATTTTTTTAAAGATTTAGTTATATATTTATTTGAGAGAGAGTGCATGGGGGGTGGAGAATCTACAACCCCAACGTCATGACCTGAGCCAAAACCAAGAGTCAGAAGCTCCACTGACTGAGCCACCCAAGCACCCTCACTTCAAAGTCATTTGGTCATGGATTCCACTCCTTCCTTTACTCTTACATGACTCCTTCAAACAAAAACCGAAACAAAAGCAAAAAGAAAAACAACGTAACAACAGAGTTTGGAGAACAGTGCCTTGGAAAATTAATCATCACTTACATTTACAGGGGGCTCTGAAGTTTACAACGAGCCTTCGCATGCATTACTACCATCGCCATTTCTAGGGGTGGATGCAGAAGCTCAGAGAGACTAGCAAGAGTTCATCTAAGAAGAAAGAGCTCACAAATGCAGTGTGAGCATCAGACCTGGGTCCCTGGGCTCGGGGGCCACTGCTTACCCAGGGCACATGCAGACACGCTTCTTTCCCCTATAACCTTAGCACCTAAGGGAAGCTGAGCAGTAAAAGTGCAAAGCTCTTTACCTGTTCCTTGCCTCAGTTTTCTCATCTGTGAAATGAGTCATCTGGAACAAACTTAAGAGCAGTAGTACCTCACCCGAAGTCAAATAGCTATCTTTAGTAGCAAGGCTCTTACAGTCCGTTTTCATAGCTCCTTAGTGAGTCCAAGAGATCTTTTGCACTAGGATGCAGTCACTGTGCCAGGAACTCTGGGGGCAATGAGAGAGCCACAGCTCCTTTCTGACACAGGATTAGGTCTCACGGAATGTGCCGGTAGAAATGTTTGTGTGCAACTGCCTTTTGAAAAATTGCTTCCCAGGCCAGAGTACCATGCCCTTTTGTGCCCTGACGCTGGCCTGCCATCTCCTGGCGGGTGGGGGTGGGGGAAGAGCTGGACAGCAGGGACAGCAGAGCATTGCCTTGAAATATCACCGGTGTCCTTGTGGTCAGTGCCACACGGCCATGCCCGAGGCTGTGAAATCTACCATGACTCACCAGCAGGGCTGGAAGTCAGCTTCCCTTTGATAATAAAAGCTATTACCTGACTCTTTAAACATTTCAACTTTCCTCCCCATTTCACAGCTCATAAAGCACCTCTCTGATGTGGGGGATTTTTTTTTTTTTTTTTAATTTAAGAGGAGCTAGAAGACAGCATGTTTTTTTCCACCTCCTCATTGCTTATGACCTCCCCTAAGCTACGAAATGGTGATTGAGCAATGTCGCTGTTCTCACTGCACAGGGCGTCCTGCTGCCCTCCTCCCAAGCGCATCACATCGCGCGTCTGGTGTAAGCGTTGCCAGAGCCCGGGTTCATTTGGACGCCATGCAACTCAGGACCTGTCCGTTAGCATCGGAGCCAAGAATCAACGTGACCAGTCCAACAATATGTTGGAACTTAGGTCAGAGTCTCAGCTGAGGCCTCATCAGACGCAGAGGTCAGCGGCTTGGCACTGGTTCTAGAGCACACGCTGAGGATTCTGGGCTCAGAGCGGCCATGGGGGAAGAAGACAAATGTGGGGCCTCATTACAAATTGAGGGAGGAAAAATCCCTCCGCAGGACGCATGGGTCTTTGCAGTTATCGATGCGCCTTTCTGCTCACATGAGGAATGTGCTGGGTTTATCACCCAAAATAAGAAAACAAGTGGCATTATCGTATTTCCAGGAATCAAACACCATTCATCAGGGATCCAAGCAAGCAGCCCCAAGGTCAGGGTGAAAAGATTTATAGCACGTCTCTTAAATCCAAATGTTATTTCTATCCTTTAACTGATGTAAACTGGTTTAAATCCAATGGAGGTAAAATGATAATGGCATGTGTTTTTCCTGTTTATTTCCCCCTTCCTTTCTTTTCTTTTCTCTGTTCTTTTTTGCTTCCTACCAATTTCTTCCTTAAGCTCTTACTAAGGAGACAGTAATAAATAGCTCTTTAAAAAACATGGGGCGCCTGGGTAGCTCAGTGGGTTAAAGCCTCTGCCTTTGGCTCAGGTCATGATCGCAGGGTCCTGGTATCGAGCCCCGCATCAGGCTCTCTGCTCAGCGGGGAAGCTCTCAGCTTCCTCCTCTCTGCCTGCTTCTCTGCCTACTTGTGATCTCTGTCAAATAAATAAAAAACTAAGCGTTCTGGGGTGCCTGGGCGGCTCAGTGAAGCAGTGGACTCTTATTTTTGGCTCAGGTCATGATCTTGGGGTCCTGGAATTGAGCGCTGCATCCAGCTCCCCAATCCCTGCTCAGCAGCAAGTCTGCTTCAGGATTCTCTCTCTCCCTATGACCCTCCCCCAGCTAACTTGTACACGTGAACACATCCACTCTCTCTTAAATAAATAAATCTTAAAGGAAAAACTAACTGTTCTCCCCAGAGTGAGGCCTCCCAAATCACCCCTGCCATGCCTCACTTGGCATATAAATCCTGCTCTCACACTTCTTATCACCCCTTCTGGAGGACAAAAAATTTTAGTAGGAGCGGGAAAATTATATTGGGAAAGAAGGGCTTCCTCAGATCTCCATGCCTGTCATGTTTCTAAGCAATGATTTGCTAGGTCATTTTGGGTAGGACTCTCATGCTTTTACTAACAGTTTCCCTTTTCGTTAAGGCTGGCAAAACGAGTAGACACCACCAGAAGCTGGTGATTTTGGGAGATGATCACCTGACCCACATGGGTGTTTAAGATTAGCTTGAGTTTCGTAGGCCTGGTTTGAAAAAGAAGAAACAAACCAAAAAACCTCCATGTTTAAAATTACAGAGCACGCAGGGCTCACATTTTCATAAAACCACTTAAAAATGAAAGGTCAAACTAATCACTCCAACACCAAGAATCAGCATTCTTGTCAGCACGATTCAAAGAGGAGCTTCTGTTCTCCATGATCACACCTATCTTGGCAGAATCCCAATGAGCGCTATGCACCATGACAACCGTGAGGCAGGCACAACATCTCGGATGGTGTCTGTGTCCCTCCTGAAAGGGAATGTGGCTTCTATACGAGAGCACAGGAGGAATGAGGCTCACGTCTCTAACCTGGGCACACCTGCACACAGGTATGGGCTCACGCATGCTCTGGGAGTCATGGGCCACAGAATCAGGGCGTTCTCAGGAGCGCTAAGGGAAATAGACATGAAATCACTTCATAAAGCCCTAATGCAAATATCTCATTGTTGCTATGGTCTCAATGTTTGCTTCTCCCCCAAATTCATATGTTGAAAAGCTAATGCCCAAGGTGACAGTATTAGGAGGCGGGGGTGGGCTCTGAGAGATGATAAAGTCACGATGGTGGAACCCACGTGAATGGAATTAGTGCCCTTATGCAAGGGACTCCACAGAGGTCCTTTACCCGTGGGGCTTCTCCCCCTGTTAGGACATGACAAAAAGTCAACAGTCTAGAAGACAGCCCTTATCTGCCCCTGCTGCCACCCTGAACTTGGGCTTCCAGCCTCCAGAACTGTGAGACATACATTTCTGTTTATAAGCTTCCCAGTCTATGGTATGGTATTTTATTATAGAGAGCAGCCCAAACAGATCAACACAACTGTTTATTATAACTTCTGTAGTTCTAAGTTACCAAGGAAGAACATTGGCGTGGGAGAGACACTGAAGTGTTCACTTCTAAATCAATTTGGGTCTAATACACAAGGCCCTAGGCTGTATCTCATAAGAAGCAATATGCTATAGCTCTCTCTAACTTTTTAAAAGAAGGAGAGTCATGAGCTTGCGGATTTGCGTTGTGGGGTGAAGGTGGAATTAGTAAGTAAAGCTCACTAGAACTAGGAGCGAAGCAGAACAGAGCACCCGGCCCAGTGGTAGGCACTCACAAATGTTGTTGAATTATTTTCCTTAAGAATTTATGCCATTCGGTTTCATCACGCATTTTGGCTATGGTGTCCCTCGTGGTCGGCCTCAGCTGGCACCACACCATTGCCCAACTATATTCCAAGGCTCTTGGCAAGACTCACCTTCAGGCACCTGGGTCTGAGAGGCAGGAACCACTGTCTACAGGAATGGAGGGTGCTGAGCTGAGCCAAGCAGGGTGAAAGTGAAAAACAGAACACGTTTAGACCAGGAGGGATGCCCACGTGACCGCAGAGTAGATTTTCTTACATTACTAAGAAATGGTCTTGGAAGGCAATTCCAAAGAAGAATTCTAAAAATGCAATACAGCAGCATAGGAGTGAAGGTACAACTGCCTAAGGGTGTTGCTAAGAAAGGAAGCATCACCTAAATATATATATTCCACGTTCCAGCCACCCAAGATTAATGGCCATTCTGAAATGAGGCCATGCATTATGCGTCTTCTGCACACGCAATTCCTGCTACCAAGAAAGTCTTTCTTTTCCCCATCGTTAAGATTCCACTTAATACCGTTCTTACGCTCCTAGGCACCATTAGCAGATTCCTTCCTACGAGCCCTTGCAGATTCAACACAGAAATTTAGAGCAGGTATATTTAAAATTCTTAGTTTCCACATCTATTGTTCTCATTTGTCTGTGAGTCGGAGAACATCTTGGTATCTTGCCCTTTATAAACAGTTATCTAGAATAACTCACCCAGTCCCTTATCTTCACATTCCTCATTCCCCTCATAGCACTTGTATCTGGATTGTTTTTCGTGTATCCTCTATCTCGTCTGCTGAAATGCACGCTCCAGTGCGGTGAGAACTTGGACCACTTGCTCTCTGTTCTACTCCCAGAACTTGAACCTGCTCGCATATTGTGTGTGCTCCACAGTTATTTACTAAATGAATGAATTACAGGTACTAAAACAATGTTTATCGAATGAATGAGCAAATAACAAATCATGCATTTGATTTTAACAATCACTAAATTATTTATAATCAAAAAGATGTTCAACCTCTAAAACACTCTGGACTTGGAGCTATTGGATTTTAGACAAAATTATCTTTCAATTCAGTTATTCCAGCTAAAGCTGTAAAGCTTAAAATGGAGGGAAAAACAACATGGTAGAGGGTTCAGGAGTGGAAAACCAAATTCCAGGAGAAGATGGCTTCTAGGGGCACCTGGGTAGCCTGGTCGGTTAAACGTCTGCCTTTGGCTCTGGTCCTGATCCCAGGGTCCTAGAATCCGGCCCTGGGTCTGGCTTCCAGCTCAGCGGAGAGTCTGCTTCACCTTCTCCCTCTGCTCTTATACCCTCCTCCAACCCCTGCCCCCCATTCCGCTTGTACACACTCTCTCAAGTAAGCAAAACCTTTAAAAAAAATAAAAAGTTGGGCTTCTACAATTGTAAGGTCTGCTTTCTCAAAATAATATAAGGGAACAGGGTGAGGTTTCTAGAAACCTGAATAACTAGCAATTATTTTTAAGGCTCTCTTTTGCTACCAGGAAGGTTTAAATATAGGGACATCTGGGTGGCTCAGTCGGTTAAGTGTCTGACTCTTGACAGAGTCAGCAGATGGAGCCCCACATCAGGCTCTGAGCCGGGCGCAGAGTCTGCTTAAGATTCTCTCCCTCTCCCTCTGCCCTTTCCCCACCCCCTCACCACACGCACTCTCTCTCTCAAAAAAAAAAAAAAAGCTTAAATATAAAATGGAGAAAACAACAAAATACAACTTTATGTATTAGAACCTAAACTTTGAACAAATACTTGTTCCTTCAACTTCTGATCTCTTCTAGGGAAAAGAAAAAACAGGAATTATTAATACCTTTTTGTATGCTTTTGCTTGAAATTCATTTTTACACATTTAGTTATTTAAACTTTATAATACTTATTATTTATTGCTTTATTTAATCGAGTTTACATAAACTTTAGAAAGGTTTTTATAATTTATAGTTGGTTAAATATGGAATTACCTCTATAAGCTTAATAAATAGGGTCTTTGTTAAAATTACACATATATATGAATTTCATATTGTGTTTACAGGGAAACTGAGACAGATTCACAATCAATCAATTGTACTTATGACTTATGACCTCTTTCCCAGGCATCAGGTAATAAGCTCCTTTATTTACGGACTTTCTCTGTGAAATTAAAAAGTAGGCTAAGTACAAATCTTTTCACTTTTTGAGGACCAACTCAAGTCTGATTTCTGCCATCAAGCTTCTCCTAGAAAACACAACTTACACTGTTCTTTCTCCTTTCCTGATTTTGGCAGCATTATTGTTGGGTATATATTTTTATTCAGGTTTCAGTCCACCACAGACAGCAGATCTGTGGCCTTCACGGATTTAATACAGTTGTCACCGTGCGTGATCCCAAATGCCGATGGCTTGCAGTCATTTGTAATTTTGCTAGGGACCAGTTCTAAAGGTGCGGGCTGACTTCCCTCCACAGACCTGTCCATCTGGCTCTGCCGTTCTCCTCATACGTGACGTCATTAAAGACACACACACACACACCGGGTGCCTGCGTGGCTCAGTTGGTGAAGCAACTGCCTTCAGCTTAGGTCATGATCCCAGAATCCTGGGATCGAGTCCCGCATCAGGCTCCCAGTCCACAGAGAGTCCACTTCTCCCTCTGATCTTCTCTCCTCTCATGCTCTCTCTCACTGACTCTCTCTCAAATAAATAAATAAAATCTTAAAAAAAAAACCCAAAACCTCACACACACAAAAAAATGCACACACACCATGGGTGTACACTCTACTCTGTTCTTTTTGGAAAACAGCCTAAAAAGGCAAATGATAGTACTGATTATGAAAGTGATGGTTTCCTGCCAGAATACAGAAGTTAAAGACAAACGAAACACTAGAACACTGATTTGGTAGTTCTGAGTTCACCGTGAAGTCCGTACTTTGTGAAAGAACCAGAGCAAATCCTTTTTACCACATTTAATAAAAGAAAAAATATATACATATATTTTAGTAGCATTCACAGATTTGGGGATTTCTAAAGGCCTCTATAGACATCCCACTTCAAAACTGCTGCTTCGGAAAGAGAGCTACCTTTCCAGTAAAATACGCGGGTTGGCCTCCTTAGACTGCTTTCTTAGACTGCTTTCGATCTACTGCCTGCTGTGTGCCAGGCCCTGTGCCAGACAGTGACATAAAATATTTCATTTAAACCCTTTAAGTTCTCTTTTGAGGTAAGTATTAATGTCTTTTTTTTTTTTTTTAAGATTTTATTTATTCATTTGACAGAGATCACAAGTAGAAAGAGAGGCAGGCAGAGAGAAAGGGGGAAGCAGGCTCCCTGCCGATCAGAGAACATGATGCGGGGCTCAATCCCAGGACCCTGAGATCATGACCTAAGCCGAAGGCAGCAGCTTAACCCACTGAGCCACCCAGGTGCCCCAGTATTAATGTTTTTTTATAGAAACAAAGGATCAGAGACTTAACAAAAACAAAACTTGTCTGAAGTCATTCAACCAGTAAGTAACAAAGCAGGGATTAAAATGCAGGTAGGTCCCTGTCCAAAGCCCTGCTCTCCTCTTCGAGATCCTGCTTCATCACAACCCCTCCTACACATTCACTCAGTCAGTTCTTACTGGATTCATTTGACTCCAACCTCATTTCAAGGCCCTAAATTCACCTTAGCCAAAATGCTTGGCTCCTGAATTCAACCACTAAGCCAGAGACAATTACAGTGCCCACTGTGCTCCCACGCACACACACACACACCAAGGGCACTTTATGTGTTCTGAGCGCTGACACTATTGACTTCCGGCTGTCCTTGTGCTGTGTGTCTGTGTTGGGAGATCTGCGTGCACAAAACATAATGTTCATCTGAAGTTTTTGTGAAACACAGACATGCCTTCATGCTCCGTCTTCACTGATAGAGTCCCCTGACATATTTTTTTCCCCATTGCCTCTGATAAAGATCGGGTTGATCTGCATTTCTCCCTTTCAAAACCATTACTGCTAATGAGCAGAAAGCAGCCCTAAGGTAGACAGCTAACCAGGGAAAAGGGAGTCTAGGGATGCTGCAGCTGAGAGGAAACCAGAGTTATCGTTCCCACAAGATTTAGTCCCTCTGTACGTGGAACAAAGAAGAAGTGACGAATGGGGAGGTTGGGGGGTAGGAGAGGGAGACTGGAGAGGTAGATGAACTACACAGACATGTTTCATAAGCCAAAACAAAGTCTCTTAGACAAGTGCAGTAAGAAGCATTGCTGGTGCTATTCTAGAAGTCTTTCAGGACAAGAGGAAGGTGTCCATACTAATTAGGGCGAGAGAGGCCTTGGCCCATGGGTCATCATGACCAGAAACCTACTCTCCTCTATCTCCTCTTCCTGGTACTCCCCAAGGTTTTACTCTTTCGTTCTCTTATTTTCCCAGAGATCTCTTCAACTCTTTCATCTTCTCTAGAAGGTACTCCCAATCTCTATCCCGACCTCTCATCTCACCAAAGTTCCAGACCAGCAGGCCCCCACGATCCCTAAAGGCAAAACAGCAATAAAAGGATTTCATATTTGCATAATTCTGAACCGTTCTTAGGACACTTCACGTGGATGGTGGGGTGTCCTGGGTGGAGCCAATCATGCCCTGGGCTGAGAGTCGGAGATACACGAATTTTAGTCTCACACTTCATGTAAACTAGCTACATGATTATGGTCAAGTGACATGAAACTGCCAATTCATATTCTGTTTTGTTTTTTTTTTTTCTGTCCCTCCTATAGCTCTAAAGCTCTGATTCTTAGAAACCCTGGAATAAGTAAATCATATACCTGAATTGTGTTATCTACTGGAGGCAAGAGAGCCCAGAGCCGCCAGAGTCCAGAACCCTCCTTTCCGTTTTTATTTTTATTTTTTAAAAATATTTTATTTATCTATTTGACAGAGAGACAGAACACAAGCAGGGCAAGTGGGAGAGGGAGAAGCAGACTCCCCACTGAGCAGGGAGCCTGATGCAGGGCTTGATCCCAGGACCCAGGGGATCACGACCTGACCCGAAGGCAGACACTGAATGATGGAGCCACCCAGGTGCCCCCTTTTCTGATTTTAAATCCAGTGCTCTCAATAGGAAGGATGATAAATTCATAAAACATTAAAGGCACTCAAAGACCACCACTCATCACTCCTGCATCTCACTCAAATTTGAGAAGCTTGACATTTTCAAATAAAGGAAGCCCTAAGTCATACCGAGTTTATGGTCCAAGAATCCTCATGTGGAAAGATGATTTCTTAAAACACAGAAATGAGAGTCAGGTGCCTGGGGTTGCCCCTCTCCTCTTCCAACAAAGCCGTGTTGAACAGGCAAAGTGAGAATGTATTTTTTCTCAGAGGACTATTGCAGGGTTTGCTGGCAACGGGGAATACGTTTCTGGCTACTACCACTATTCCACTGACTCACGCATCTGACGCTACAGACACTGTCTAGGCTCTAGCAACAGGCCTCAATAAGAAATTGCCTCTTCTCTCTGCCAGATTGTACCTGCATGACCAAGACAGATCAAGAAGTATTTTACGGTCTCTCCCTGAATCCTTATGAAAGGGCAATGGGTAAGAGTAATTCTGAGAACCCTTCTTGCCCTCTGAAGCTCCATAAAGCCCCTCATTTTCATCTTGACTCAGGCCCTATGATAATATGGGTGTTCTTAAATCAGATTCTAGAACTCTAGATACATCTGCATGCCTGTTCCTAATTCTACCTAAAATCAATAAAGGACTTCAAATGTAATCACTCTGATTCAGCTTACAAAACCTGAAAATACCAACTTGAAAGAGTTTCAGGCTGAAAAATGAAACGTGGTTATTTGCATTGCATTTGTAATATTGCAACCTAGTCCTATCAGAACTAATAAAAAGCCCATGCCAAAAATGTAAGGCTGTGGAGGGACTCTGAAAATGACACTGGGAATTTCAAAGCATTAGAAAGTAATTCTTCCAGGGTATGGGGGATAAAGTCATGAGTAAATGCCAGAGTGAGTTACTAGATTTGACTATAGTTGTAAAGAAAAGGAAACTTCTAGGTGGTGGCTAGAGCCCCCTGCGTGTCCCAGAACTGGCTACTATCAGTATCTCTTTGCCCCCTGAAGATCTTGTGTATGTGAGCTGGAAGTTTTTTCCCCGCGTGAACACACCAGGGATTACAGTAGGTATCGCTTGGTCCTCTGCCAAAATTCCCTTCTCTAGGTTAGAGCCCTCAGCCTTCATGGTATGTGAATAATGACTGTCCACAGTAGAAGCCTTCTCCTCCTCTCGAGACCTGCCCCTGGCCCACAGGAGCGGCCTCTCTTTACCTGCAAAGTAGCCTACAGCCAGTGGCTGACTCATATGGGGACATAAAATCCCAACTCTTCTGTGTAAGGTGGGGGTGGGTAGTCTGGGCTGCCCTTCCTGTTCCAGAATCCTCCTGTGGAACTGGGATGAGGCTAGACTCTAGCTGATAGCACATTTTCTTAGCTTCCTCCCCGACCTCTCTCGATTTAACCAATGCCTTACAGTTTTCTCCTGAGTGCCCTCTCTGTAAGTTCCTCCCCTAGAATCTCCATTTCCAACTTGGCTTCTAAAGAATCCTAAGACACTGAACACTCTCTACGTGCTGTCTTGACCTCTTGGAGCCTCCCAGGGGTTGGGAGGGATATGGGGGGATAGGCCTCCCAACCTTCGTTCCCTGCACTCCCCCTAGTCCTAACCCTAACGGGTTTTACTTCTCTGACAGCCTGCAAAATGATTCAAACAAGCCAATCCCATACTCCCATGGGATCCAGAGAGCATCTCGCCCTCTAATTACTACAAAGCCTATCTTACAGTCCCTGCTGTTTCCCTCTGACCCCTAGTAACCCCTACGGGGTCCTGCAAGGCTTGCAGCATCGTCCCCAGGTTCTCAGTAAATGTCAGTAATGAGCTGCCGCCAGGCTCCTCTGTCCAGTGTTTGCGGTCGTGCGATCTGCCGTCTCCTGCTGTTCAAGGTGGGGATCTCTCCCTCGTGAATAGAAGGTGATCAGAATAACCAAGTAATGGGAATCAACAGGAAAATCTTTTTTTCTTTACTGAAGAGGGGAAGGTTTTCTAGAAGAGATCTATTTCATAAAGGCAGGGTGATCGGTAATGACTAATAAGATAAAGTTGAGCAGAGTGTGCTGGCCATACAACCAGGCACAGAGAGCTTTCCATCTTGAGGTCTACACATGTCTCCCAAGAGATCAAGAAGGGCTCATATGAATTTGTGGGAATCAGCCCCACAAGGCCTCCCATTACCAATTTGTGCTGTGAAGTCACGCAGCACAGTGGGCATATTTCCATCTTTCCATTAGAGCTGCCTCTCTGCCAACCTAGCCACCCCCATTTTAGATTCCCCATTTCTCAGAGAATGGCAGATGGGCGCAATCTGCATTCACACATGCGCGGTGGCTTTGAAGACTTGTAGTGAAAGACAAACAGGAAGATAACCAGGCTGTTGTCGGTTTTCCCCAGTCGTGATCCGTCTCAGAGGTGAATCACTCCGGAACTGGATGACTTGCCTTTTAAAAGCAGCACAACAGGCCCATTAGCACTTAATTGCATTAACAGTCTGTTTCCTAGCATAACAAACAGTCTTGATTTAGGGATGAGGCAAATCTGGGGTAGCCTGGACAGTAGTTCTATTTCTACTTATCTGATGGGAGTTCCCTCAGGTCAGAGACTATTTTCTCTCTGGGAAGTGGTGGGAAATTCCTACGTAGGTGATTTTTAGGCAGATGGTGAAGCTGATATATTTAGAGGCTCCAGAAATATCGTTCCCTTAATTACACTGTCAAGATCTTGATTACCGGCAGCCTGTTCCACTCAGACCAAGGCTATTTCACATTTGCATTTGAGATTCCTCTAAGGGAGCTGGGCAATGCAGGCACAGGATGAAACTGGTGATATTCACGTGGCATTTGGGTGGATGAATAAATTGTTATTGTTGGAACTGAAAATTAATGATGGTCTACGGAATGATGTGAGATATAGGGAACATATGTTGACAGATGGGAGACGGGTAGATAGAGGCGGATGGATAGGGATAGAAAGAGAGCTGGATGGATGGAGAGAGGGATGAGAGAGATAGAGGAGGACATGGATGGATGAACAGGTATAGGGAGAGATGGATAGGTGGAGAGAGAGAGAGACAGTTCTGCCTTTGCACAGCAGTGTTGGCCAATAAAAATGACTGTGCGAGCTGAAACCATACTGAGTGCTCTCCATCATGTGGAAAAATTAGTATTGTTCTCTGGACACTTAAAATTTTTTATTCAAACATTAAAAATGGTCTGTCAGCTGTAAATATGCAGGGAAATGAAAAAAGTAGTAAAACCTATTTATTTAGTAACCTATCCCTTAAGACATGAGGAAGATTGAGAATTCATGTATTTTATTTCTTTGTCGAAAACTTGAGAGCAGTGTGAACAGTGCTTGTTGCCTTCTCCTCATCACGTAAGTGAGGATTCTCAGTGAGCGTCTTTTCCATGCCTTGACAAGCCATCCTACTCCTTTCTAAGTCTGGATCAGCCAGCAACATTTTATCCTTTCTACTTTCAGCGAGGCGAAATGTCTCGGAGAGCTCCCACACTGGGAAGCTTCTCACTTCTGGGGCATCTTCATCCTTTCTTCACTGCCTTCTGGATGCACAGCAAGATTCTCTGGAACAGCACTGGCCCCCAAACTCCCAGGGTCAACCAGTTCTTCCATAATCCTATTCCCGTTTGATTGGAAGCTCACTTCCACGATGATCACTTTCCACTTGACTGTACTTTCATCTTTTTTGGACAGCTCCCCCTTTCTATTGTCCATTCTTATCAAACGTCATAGATTTATCACCGGGAAACAAGGAGGAAACACCACTACCTGCTTTGCAGTCTGTGTGTGAATGAACACACACGTGGTGACTGGTCACTGACAGATTGTGAGAGAATCACGGGATTGGTCACCAGGCAACACACATTGGCTGTTCACATAATGATTTTCTGAATGAGGAGCTGGCAGCAAAGTCTGTACTTTATAAAATTGCTCACAGTTAGTAGACCATAGTAACTGAAATATGAACTGTGTTGTTGAAAAACTGGGTGCATCAATTTGAACCATGATAACCAAATTCATAGTGCTTGCTTCAGCAGCACATATACTAAAATTGGAACATAACTGAATTCATAGATACTGGAAACACTCAAAGCAAGGCCAACTCTGTGTGTGTATGTGTGTGTGTGTGTGTATGTGTATTTTAGTCTTCCCCTAACCTGTCCTAACAAAGACCATTTCAGTCTTTGTTGGACCTGTTCATTGGACTTCTATAGCACAAAACAGGAAGAAAGAGGAGAAAGGCAGAGGATCACTGTGTGGACAATAAAGACTGGGACCCGCGAGATAGGTGTGACAGGAAGAACAGGGAAGAATCTTTTTCTCCTGGATTTCCTTTTTTTAGGATTGTGAAAGGAATGAAAGTAGTTCAAGATTAGGATAGAAGTGGATAGGAGCGAAAAAAGATTTTAGTAAGGGTTGCACGGTCCTCATATGAGAGTGTCCCCTGCTAAGGACTGAATACCTTCCCTTCCAAATTCATAGGTTGAAGCCCTAATGTGATGGTATTTGCAGTGGGGCCTTCAAGGGAGGTGATTAGGAGGGCGGAACCCATGATAGGATTAGCGTCCTTAAAAGAAGAAGAGAGCTACCATTCCTTTCTTTCTGCCCAGTGAGGCTACAGTGAAAGGGCTGTCTATAAATCAGAAAGAGGTCTCTACCAGTATTCAGTTCTGCAGGTGTCCTGATCCCAGACTTCCAGACTCTGGAAGTGCGGGAAACAAATTTCTGTTTATAAGCTACATGATCTACTGTACTCTGTTTCAGCAGCCTGAATGGATGAAGACACCCTTATTTTCATAAAGACACATAAAATATTTGAGTTCTTTTGATATGACTCTTCATGAGGAAACAATGCTTTTGGTATGTGATAATGCTCTAACTTTGGATTCTGGTGGTTTCATGCAGACGGACACATGTTCCCTGGGTCCCTGTAGGAGCTCAGCTTAGTGGAAAATTCTGGACTTGAGGAGTGGAAAGAAGGGTTCACACTGTCCCTGCCACTTGCTGGAGGAGTGAATTTACTCCTGCAGGCTTGCCTCATAGGATAGGAATTATTTAAACACATTGCCTGCGACAGACTAGGCACACAATAAATACTAATTACCAACTTCCCTTCCTCCAATAACACCCTGGGGAGGCACAGCTATATAAATGTTCCCATTTTTAAAAATCTGAAGTGGAAATGAGGAAAGCTGAGAACTGAATTTGCATCTCAGAGCTCCCAATTGGATTTTTTGCTGTTTTCCCTGTGCTGTTTCTGTGCTTTTAATCTGATAAGAAATAGTTTGCAAACTAAAAAAACAAAGTAAAGCAAAGGCAACACCTGATTAACTGAGCACAAAAGGAAATCCAACAATTCTGCTATGTCCCTGTTGGTTAGTGTTTTTCTAAGTAGCAAGAATCAGAGCCTAGCTTGTTTTATTCTTGTTTGAAACTGGACCATTGAAAACACCTCAGTAATAATAACTGCAAAAAGATGAAAGAACAATGACTGAATGACTGTGTTTGGGGCATATTATATTTTACAATTCCAGGTAAAGATCGGCATTGATAGGCCCTTTGGGCATAGACTAGGGCTTGGAAGGAGGTAAGAGGTTTAAGATCAAGAAAAACAAGGGAGCGACCACACTGGTACACTTGACCCATCTACAGGTGAGGGTGCTCACAGGGAAAGCAGCACAGGACCTGGACTGTTACTGTCACAGTTCAGAAGGCCAGGAAGTGAAGGAGAAAGAAAAAAAATGGCCCCAACCCAAGGGCAGTTGGCCCAGTGCTGACCTTGACACTGTAGGAAGTCCCGAGAATGGCTACGAGAGTTCAAGGAAAGACTAAAATCAACTGCAATGGATAAGCTGCAGTGGATTCTTTTAAAAATTAGAGAAATAATGATATCATCACATTTTCCACTCTTTAATTATTTCTGTATCTTGATTTAGAGTGTGACTTCAGATTAAACACTTTCCATTCTCTGGGTCCCAGATTTCTCATCTGTACAAAGAAGAGGTGGGTTCAGGTCACTGTCGCAGTTCAGGCTGCTATCACAGACTACCACAGACTGGGTGATTCAAACAACAAGCACTTGTTTCTCATAGTTCTGGAGGCCGGAAGTGCAAGAACAGGGTGCCAACTTGGGGTTCTGGTGAGGGCCCTCTCCCTGGCCTATGGAAGGCTACCATCTTGCTCTATCCCACATGGTGGAGAGAGAGTGGTCTGGTCTCTTCATCCCCAAGAAAGGCACCAGTCCCATCGTGGGGACTCTACACTCATGACCTTATCCAAGCCTCATGACCTCTCAAAAGTCTGACCTTCAAAATACCATCACATTGAGGATGACGGCTTCAATATATGGATTTGGGGAGGGCAGGAATGTTCAGTCCCTAGCAATTACCTCTGAGTCCCTTCTCTCTGATCCTGTAGAGGAAGGTTCCCTATTGTCCACCAAATCAAATTCAAATCATCTGCCAGCTTTCAAGATCTTCCATAATTGGATGCCACCCAAGGTATCACATGTGTCTGATGAACCTTCACCTGCCTTTAGATTAATCTCTAGCATGCCTTCACTACAAGCTATATTAATCCATTGCCTCTACTTTTTTCCATGTTCACTCTCCTCTCTTGGAGACCACTGAACTCTCTCCATTGCCTCAAGGACTAGCCATTTTGTGGGAGCCATTCTTCCAGTCCTCAGACCATCTCACAGGAAAGAATAACATTAATACAAAGTTTTCCTCCCGTGTACTACAGGAAATTTTAGGATTAGCATAGGCAGGATCTTATTTATTTATTTTTAAGATTTTATTTATTCATTTGAGAGAGAGAGACAGAAAGAGAGAGAGAGAGAGCACACAAACAGGGGGAGAGGCAGAGGGGTAAGGAGAAACACACTCCCTGTTGGCCTGGAACCCCAACATGGAGCTCGATCCCAGGACCCTGAGATCATGACCTGAGCCAAAGGCAGATGCTTAACCATCTGAGCCACCCAGGTGCCTCACAGACAGGATTTTAAAAGGGAAGTTGTTGTTGTTGTTTCGTATTGTTTTAGCTCATGTAAATGCCAGTTCTAAAAATTTGAAATTAAACTTAATATGTATAAATCATGGCCCAGAGCTGCTGCTATTAATCACAAAAATCAGAGATTAACAGCATAGGAAAAGACAAAGGACATCAATTTAAGGTAAATTACAGCTGAATATATATAGGATCACACTTTATAGCTTTACAAATACCAAGCAAATTCTCTGATATTTGTGATAATATAAGAAGGTCACAGTATTAAGGATTTGCCTTTCGTTGTAACATTTTACTGAAAACCATTTGTACGCCTCCATACTAGGATTCAGTATTAAATATTTAATCAAAAAAGATTCCAGCTTGGATTTTTTCCCTAGGACTTGATCTATGGTAATCTTTTGAGAAGTTCTGAAGCTGAAGGCAATAAAAGACATTCTTGCTTCTGATAATTGTCCATGGTAAGTCATTACCGCTCTTAGGAATACAACACATAATACAATTTGAAGAAACATCTGTAATGGTTACCTGAAATTGTAAGAACAATACTATTCTAAAACCAGAAAGTTTTTATGAGCCTTTATTCCTGCTCCATGGGAATGCCTAATAATGACTCTACTGATAATATGGTATAAGCAGACAACTTACAAGTGAGAAAATGGAAACTTTGTGGAAAATTTCAACATTATTAATAATGACACAATTTTATTTTCCAACTGTACAAATAGTAATGAAGTTTGTGTTAAAAGAGATGGAGGGAAAAAAGAAAAAAAGGAAAGAAAAAAAAAAAAGAACCTCCAGGAGTTGAGAGCATCTCAGTCTCCTTGAAGTAGAGAGATGTGTGTGCTAGACGGTGCCCTTTGCCCCCCGGGTCTAGTCTCTACCCATTCCCCCCCTGCTTGTGCCTTTGGAGACAGAGCTTATCCAGAGGTATCAGTGGGGCTCCCTTGCCTCTGGCTTGCGGTCAGCCTCAGCCAATGGGAGACACCAGCAGGAGGTCAGTGGGAGGGGTCACAGGGGTTGTACTTCCCTCCCAAACACCATAGCTCTCAGCGGTGGCCCTTTTCTATAGCTACAAGTCTAGCTAGTTTCAGGTAACTGCTCCTTTTCTTGCCATTTCAGATTAAGGGGTGGCTGTGGCCTCTTGCTGTTGTTAGCTCTGGAGTGCTTCTCCATCTCTTCTTGGTTTTCCTTACCTTGGCCACAACTTACAAATTATCCTTTCATTAAATCCATTCCAATCACTTTTGAGTTTGCCATCTACTTCCTGCCAAGACCCTGAGATCTCCAGAACATTTGCCCGTCTACTCAGGCCCCTAAACAGTCTAGGACATCTTTTCATCCAATCCTCTTCTCCTCCTATAGCAGATAATGTCTGTTGCTTTGGTTTCTTCAGAATCCATACAGTCTGTTCCTTGCACAGCAGCCAAACCTTCCATTAGAGAACCACCTCTCCTCATTTCTCAGGGCACAAGGTTTGGATGAGACTGATCTCAGCACAACCCAGGGTGAACATCTGATCTAAGTCAGTTCCATTAGGCTTAATCTCAGGACTTCTACTGGAACCATGAGGGCAAAGAGGCTTTTATTCAGGTAGACAAGTAGCCGTAATGGAAAACATAAGCCTGGAACTGTCGGGCCAAGGATGAGGGCTTGCCTACATGTACACCAATGAAGTGGGCAGGGTGCAAAAAGACGGAGAAGCAGGCCTAATAACATTATTTGGATCCCTGGATCCCACCATGCCTGAAGCTGGTCCTTGGGTACTGTTCTCTATGTGTTCTCAAAAGTGATACATCCCTTTTTTGCTCAAGCTGAGTTGAGCTTTCTGTCATTTTTAATGGAAAGATCCCCCACACATTTGGAGGAAGTAAAGTAGAGAGTATTGGAGACTGTTAACTTACAAAATGATGCCATCCCCATCTGCTGTATTGTTTTCATCGAGAAGCCCGGCACACAGGTCATGAGAGGCTACCTGGTTCTTGTTTACTACACTTTCGGTGCTACCACCACCTGCATTGTTCCTTTCATCCTTTGAAATCTGTTTGAGATGGGACAACACCAAATCAAACAACCCACTCTGTGTTGAACTTTGTGGCTGAGACCCAGTCATGAACTGGTACAAACAAAGAACAATGGTGGAAAACAGCCTAATGCTGTGTTCAAGTATTATTTTCAAGTACTGTTTGACTGGGCCTTCTCAGATGACATGGTTCCCCAGCAGGAAAGCTGTTTATTGCGACAATCATCATTCCCATTTACTGCCTATTACAATGTGAGTCACTAGGAGGTCAGACTGGTCCAAAAGCCCAGTGTTCCTGAGCACTCCAGGTCAAGTTCAAGGGACAGCAGTCAGGTATAGGGATAATGGCAAAGGCTGAATGCTTTGACATGAAGAGAAGGGTTAACTCCCAGCAGATGGCTGCAAAGTGAGTTTTACTGTCTTTAAGGTATCATGTAGCTTGGGTAAAGAAATCAGAGGGACAGTGTTAACATGTCCCCAGGTCCTTTTCCACAGTAGCTGTCCTCCCTGAGAACAAAGATTAAATCTTCATTCATCTTTAAATACTTCACTCACTCCTGCCTAGTACCCGGCCCTGCACAAAACAAGAGCTCACAAATGACGACCTTCAGGGCTTGCCGGCTTCAGAATACAGATAAAATATAAGATAACGGGTCAGAAGAGCCCACACCTGGTAGTTGCTAAAGCTCTTTGCTATTATTGCTATTACTTGTAAATGAATGTATCTACGTTATTAATGAGCAGGTTCATGAAAACTCACAGAAACCCCCTTCTTAAGCAACCTTTTCCACTTCCTCACCTCACAAGGCAAAAGGCCCATTGTGCATTTGAGTTATTTTCCCTCACCTTCACATGTGTGACAGTCAAACTACGCATCTACCCCCTTACTCATCCATTCACCAATCTGCCAATACCTGCAATTTGCAATGTATTGGACTCTATGTGGGGGAATCAAAGCTGATTAGGACACAGCCCCCCTCCCCATGTATAATGCAAGTCTGCTGGAAATGGACGGAAGTCCAAACAGCCCGCAAATGAGAGATCCAGCCTATGGAACGAAAAGCATGCTTGCCACAAGTGCTGGGGGCACCCGGGGGTAGGGGCGGGGGGGGTGGTGCGGAATATCTACTCCCGGGGGAGCCTTTTCCATACCTTATCTGCAAGCCAGCCAAGATGTCTGATCTCTCGGCTCCCAGCAATGCCCGTTTTCCCCAGCTGCTCTCTGACCTCCGCGATCACTTGGGTTAGCAGGTCACTAACATTGGAATGGATGGCACTGAACCAGGCCTGGGCGGTGGCTGAGTCCTTGCTCCTTAGGATCACCGTGTGCTTTGCATCTGGAGAGTGGATTTCAAGCTGCCTAGAGAAGCAGAGAGAGAAGGGTTAGAATGCTCCCTAGTAGGTCATGCTTTGTCAAGTCCTGGGACACGAAGATGAATTAAATTCTCTGCTCTCGCTTTTGGACTTTGCCAGCTTTACCTGGTTTATCTGAATGCTCCCCTCATTCATTCATTCATTCACTTATTTGTTCATCCACAAACATCCACTGAGAGCTAAGGCATTGGTCTAGATACTGGGGACACAGTTATTCAAGCCCCAGATCAGCTGAATTAAGGATGTCTGGTTTTCCTGTTATTCAGCTGACTGGCTTATCCACAGTATCATTTCAAGACTTCCAAACTTTGAGCTGATACTAATTTGCTTTACCTCTCAATCCACAGAGGATTTTAAGAATGTACTCACATGCTTGCTCCTAACACAGAAGAGGACTGGAAATAGCTAGCTCATGCTTCATCCTACTGCTCAGAGGTAACTGTGAATATTTAAGAACCAAAGATGACCACACTTTGCATTCCTTCAGAATCCTGTCTGTGGCACATTTCCTACCATTTAATCCTTGGGCATGTGTAATGAAGAAATGAATTGGCCTAGGAAGGGGTAACTTTACAGTGGGGGAGAGAGGTGTACTAAGGGCTCTCTTTAAGGCAGAATAAGAAAGGAAAGAAAGAGGGCGCCTGGGTGGCTCAGTGGGTTAAAGCCTCTGCCTTAGGCTCAGGTCATGATCTCAGGGTCCTGGGATCGAGTCCCACATCAGGCCCTCTGCTCAGCAGGGAGCCTGCTTCCTTCTCTCTCTTTCTGCCTACCTCTCTGCCTACTTGTGATCTCTCTCTCTGTCAAATAAATAAAGAAAATCTTTAAAAAAAAAATGAAGAGGGGCGCCTGGGTGGCTCAGTGGGTTAAAGCCTCTGCCTTCGGCTCAGGTCATGATCCCAGGGTCCTGGGATCGAGCCCCACATTGGGCTCTCTGCTCAGCAGGGAGCCTGCTTCCCTCTCTCTCTCTGCCTGCCTCTCTGCCTACTTGTGATCTGTCTGTCAAATAAATAAATAAAATCTTAAAAAAAAAAAATAAAGGAAAGAAAGAATAGAAGGCAAAAGTCAAACATCAAAGCTTACCCCGGAGGTCCACAGGGACCACCCAAGATACAAGTGAGATTTGCATACTGTGATTGCGGTAAAAGAAGGACCTTCTAGATAGATTTTTTTTTTAAGTACTCCTAGATTAACAAGCTGTTGCAAAAATAGTATATATGGACCGTATAATGGAACTCTCTGTCCATTATAACCTTCTCCCAGTTTTTCCCTCAGGTTATGGAATACAATATGGAAACTGACATTGGTACAACGTAGGTGTGTGGTTCTTGTGCCACTTTGTCTCCTGTGAATCACAACACTCAGAACACACGACTATTCCAATCCCACAAACCCTCCCTCCAACCACTCCTGATAGTTACGATGCTCCCCTCGCCACTGTCATCCCCAAATCCCCAGCAACCATTAACCTGTCCTTCACGCCTATACTTTTTACACAGCTAATTTGTATTGCAGGGAGAGAAAAAACCCCACATTTATTCATTCATGTATATATCCAAGTAAATATTTTTACATTGACGTTTGCATCAGAAAGAGAGGAACTGGGAAAATTCAAAACTGAAGAAAAATGATCCATTTGTTATTTCGTCCCTTATTATGCTACAATGTGTTGAATGTTTACTATTTACATATGGATCTCCTAATTTCTCTAGGACTGATAATTATTAGTCCAACTTAATAGAAAGAAAAAAATACAGTTTGGAGGGAGAGAGAAGTTACCCAAGACCACACAGTGATGTTAAGATTCAAATCTATGTTGTTTAGGCTCCAAATCCCAGGAATTTAGCTACTGTATTACAGTGTCTCTCCTTTAAAAGGGACAACATCCCATACGGGGGCACTCGTTTTCTTCCACAGCTGTCTGAAGTCTCATTCTCATGCTCAGTAGTGTCCTGAGTTTCAAAATAACAATTTGCAGATCCCCTGAAAATCAGAAGTCCCAACGTAACCTGGCCTCGTTAACATTCAAAACCAAACTTTTAGAGCAAGTAAACCTTTTTACCCACAAACTAAAATTGTAGAAAAGGAATGATTTAGAAAGTAGAATGTCTCTGGGGGGGGTTTAGCAAAAATTAGCATTTTTTTTTTTTTTGGTCAAAAATTTGCAAAACGAGGCTCCTCACAAAGACTCCAAAGGTTTTTGGCTTGTGTGTGTGTGTGTGTGTGTGTGTGTGTGTGTGTGATAAAACAGGGAATTCTTCAGGTGACAACTGTCCTCAGAAGAAAAAAATCTCATGCCTTTTGGGCACTTTTCAAAGAAACAGGAGGTAATTCGTGCTTGTAGTTCTCACTCTTCAATAAAGTTACATAGTCAAATACCAACCAGGGTTCTCAAAAAGCATTCATGTGCTTTTCTTTTTCTCTTTTTTCCTTATTTTAAAGATTTTTACAATTTTTTTTTCCAAGTAGACTCCCTGGCCAGCATAGAGCCCAAGGTGGGGCTCGAACTCACGACACTGAGATTAAGGCTTGAGCTGAGATCAAGAGTTGGACACCTCACTGACTGAGACACCCAGGCACCCCAATATTTTATTTGTAAGTCATCCCTACCCCCACATGGGGCTCAGACCCACAACCCCCAAGATTGAGAGTTGCCTGCTCCACTGACTGAACCAGTCAGGTGCCCCTCAGTGTGCTTTTCAATTTATTCTAACATGATCCGTTATTCTAGAAATTTAAAACCTGCAACTATTTCATTTACGATATTTTCTTTTGAAGATCCGGACTTGTTTTTAAACAAATGATGGTTTGGGAAGCCGCCACTCCCCAGATATCACACACACATACACAAATCATATTCCAGCAAGGAAAAAAGGAAACAAAGAACATCTTCGTTGGATTGCCAGCCTGCCCCCAGAGGAAAGCGGACTTGTAAACAAAGGTACAGGTTAATGATACAGAGACCTGTTTCTCCCAGGCCCTAACAGCATTTATCATCACTAATTTTTAAGTAAACTTTTCAAGGATAACCTGCAGACAGAAAAGTGTACAAATCGCAGTGCACAAATGTACTTCTGCAAAGGGAATACATTTGTGGAACCGCCACTCAGATCAAGGAATGGGACATGACACGCGGGGTCCCAGAAGTCCCCTTCGTGCCCCCTTTCCAGTTATTACCTCCCCGTCCCCAACCAAATCACCCCTATTTGGATTTCTATTACCAGAGATTACTTTTATCTCAGCCAAAATGTGTTTGTTTTTGTCTTCACTGGCTGCTGTTGCCTGAAATCCAGGGAGGATCTTGGACTATTTCTGGGGCAAACAGGTCCTGTGCTTTTAGTGGTGGTTCTCAAAGTGATGCCCACTGGCAGCAGCACCAACCAGGGAACTTCACTAGAAAAGCAAATTCTCGGATCTAACTCTGAAGCCACAGAATTAGGAATTCTGGGAGTGGGACCCAGGAATCACCCTCCAGGTAAGTTTGATGCAACTCAAGTTTGAGGGAGGTTGCTCTAGGAGTTCATAAGAATCCCTGAGCTTGGTTGGTTGCCAGGGTTCCCAGTGGCTGAAAGTGCACTGAGCTCCTCCAATCAGTCTTATAACCCCAAAGAAAGAACTCAGAGGACACAACAGAGCGGCCTGTGGCTTTTTATAGTTAAAAAAGGAAAACCAAAAAATATGACAGAAGTTCTCAATTCAAAGTGTTCTTCAGAAACCCCTGAATAGGTTTTTGCTTTTGTTTTGAATCACTTGACTAAATACAGATGCTTGGACCCCATTCCAGACCTACTGAGTAGGAATTTCCAGAGGTTGAGGCCTGGGTATTCACTTTAAGTGTTCCATAAATTAGGGGCGCCTGGGTGGCTTAGTCGGTTAAGCATCTGTTTTCAGTTCAGGTCATGATCTCAGGCCCCTGGGATAGAGCCCCTGGGATAGAGCCCCCGCATCGGGCTCCCTGCTCAGCAGGGAGTCTGCATCTCCCTCTCCCTCTGCCCATACCCCTTGCTTGTTCTCTTTCTCTCTCTCTCAAATAAATAAATAAATAAAATCTTTAAAATAAATAAATAAATGTTCCATGAATTCTATCAATTAAGGACCATGGCAGGCCTCTCTGAGCCCAAGTTCAAGTCCCCTGTAAAGCTGTGCCTATAGCTGACTGTTACCAGAAGGCTTCTGGGCAGGCAGTGTATCAGTTATCCACTGCTGAGTAACAGCCTCCCCCTGAATTTAGTGGCCGATAGCTGCAAAACATTTATTATTTCAGTTTCTGTGGCACATGAACTGGAGAGTGGCTCAGTTGGGTGGTTCTGGTTCAAGGACTCTTGTGAGTGTTGGGGCAGTGTCAGCTGCAGCTTCAGGCATCTGAAGCGTTGCCTGGGACTCTACTTCTTAGATGGTGCATTCATTTGGCTGTTGGGAGGAGGCCTCAGTTCCCTGCAATGTGGGCTCTTCCAGAGGTCACTGAATTTCTTCATGACGTAGTAGCTGGTTTCCCCCGGAGAGCAAGAAGGAGTTGCTCTTCTTCTTTTTTTTTTTGACCTGGTCTCAAATACACACACTTTGGCCTAATTTGTCACTGAAGCTCCCTTTACCAAAATGTGATCCCGTGCAGTGCACGTTTTAGAGCATGAAGAGCTAGAGAAAGAAAGTCCGTAATTCCATTCCCGGGCAGGCAGTGTCATCCTTCCTTCTTCGCCAGCCTACTTTCTCACTTTAAGGCGCACGTGCCAGATGGAAGCTGTGAAGCACGTGGGGTTTGGGGTCAGGCTGGCTCTAAAATTTGTTGGCTTGTGAGGCATCACGCAAGTCACTTAACCTCCCTAAACCTCAATTTCCTTATCTGTAAAATGGCTCAGTAAGCTTGCCTCTTAAGATTTCTGGAGAGACCAAACGAGATAACACGTACAGGAGCTGTCACAATGCCAAGCTGGTCTTGATGGGTTCTGGTTTGCAATGGATAGTCTTCCCAAATGTGTGCAACACAATGAGAGGGGCCCCTCATGGCAGGGAGAGTCCTCCAGGGTGGGCTTTGGTTCAACTCTTTCCCCAAGTCCAGTGTGGACTCGAAGGAAAATCCAGATGCAGGAAAAACAAAAAAGTAAATAAGGACTATTTCTAACATCCTGGAATGGAAAAGGAAGGGTAACTTTGGGGAGAGGCATGAGTGTCTTCTGCAAGATCTTGGATGATTTGGGGGAAACTTGAGAATCCATCCCCTGTTATCCCCTTTACCTCTGTTCTACCTAAAAGAGCCCCATGAGACCCACGTTCAGGATGTTGATAGGAATTAGGGCCAGCACTGGAGCTACAAGAATCTTCTAAGGCTCCTTTGTTTTCTCAATGGCTGAACTAACCAGCAACCGTGAGGGTGAAAGGAGATGGGGAATTGTTTCTTCCTGAAATTATTTTGCTGATAACATATAAAAAAGAACCATTTTCATATATTTCACATAACCCATTTTTTAAAAGCAATTTCAACTCCAGTAAGTACTTTGTCCATCTGTAAATGTATGGAAGGAGATAAAGATGAAGAAATGAAGTAGAAATCCAGGAGGTGAGGCATGCGGAGAGGAAACAAAGGGAAATAAGAAAAGCCCTAGGGTGGAAATGCTACTGTGGCTGGGTAGCTGATGTCATTAAAGTCAGGGGACCCCAAATGCATGAGACAATGGAAGCAAAGAAAGCACAGGGCAGGGGTGTCTGGGGGTGCTCAGTGAGACAGGCAGACCAACTCTTGATTTTAGCTCAAGCCATGATCTCTGAATTGTGAGTTCAAGAGCTCCACACGGGGCTGTGTGTTGAGCGTGGAGTTTGCTTAAGATGTTCTCTACCCCCTTCCCTCCGCCCCACCTCTCTTCAAAAAATAATAATAATAAATAAAATAAAATCTTAAAAAAAAAAAGCACAGGGCAGAACAGTGAGAGTAGTGTCCTATCACTGAGGTCAAACTGATCTTTATAAATGCTTGTAAATGTGGACACTATGCTGGGAAATGTATCCAGGAGGGTTCAACGAGGAGGGAAATTGGGTGAAAAGAAGACAAGATTAGAAAGGAGACTTTGCTGTCTCATATTCTGGCTTCTGAATTTTGTCCCACATATCCATTGTGTATTGTATTGTACTGTATTGGGATGGCGGAGGAGGAGGAGGAGGAGGAAGAGCAGGAGGACCGGGCTGTAGGTTACAACAACCTTATCTCAAATCCAAGCTCCGTCACTTGTGAGTGACACGATCACATCTGTGATTCTGTCTACCCAGTTTCCATTCCCCTCTCTGGCAAAAGGCTTTACCCCCATTCTTAGCCTCAGTGGTTTGGGGGCTCAATGGTTTGAGTGTTGTAGGTGTGATCTAATTTGCCTCGTGGAGATCTGGCCCAGGATTTTTGTAGGAGTTAACTGCCAAGGAGGTGTTTTTTCCTTATCACACTACTGTGGGGTCAGAGAAAATCATGGATCTACTGAAGACCATCTTGCCATCAGGAGGGGAGGGTCCACCTGCAAACGAAGCCAACACTGAGGAAAACAAAGCTGAGATGTCTGGATCCAGCCATACCTGACACACAATATATCCTTGTACTTTACTCTTATGTTCCCCTTTTTGCATAAACCTATTTGAATTGGGTTGTCAAATACAACTACAAGTCCTGACTCAGTGACCACAAATAGGTCACATAATTTCTATGAGACTCGAGTTTCTTTATCCCCTGTACAACGGGGGCGGGATGGTGATGATGATGATGATGATGATGAAGTGATAATGACGATAATAACAGAAGTGATAATAATAAAACCTTCATGAGGTTACTAGAGCATCAAATGAGATAATAATTGTGAAAGTGCTTTGCGACTTGTAAATCCTGACATTAGCAGGTGCCATGTAAGCTTTTGGCATTTTAAGACTCTTCTGTTGGCCCAGTAGCTGGGAAAAGGCACTATATTAGTGAAGACAATGCTTTTGAACTGTTGGCCCATATGAGCAAGTTAGTCCTTTCCTAGCTACACCATTAACAAAGAGACAAGGCATGCATATTGAAACAAAATCCAAGTAAATCTCTTGAGTTACAAAATGGAGCTGGAAACATGCGGTGATTTCTTAATACATGTACACAAAGATATGCTGTGTCTATACATGAGTTTTCAAGAGAACTCGCGGTGTTTATAGCATGTGTTGGGTGTCCCTATCCCCAAGAAGCTCACCATGTATGTAGCAGGATGAATAGCATCATTCCAAATTCATGACTGCCCAGAACCTCAGAATGTGACTGGTTTGGAAACAGAATCTTGGCGAAGTAATTAAAGCAAGGATGGTGATGAGATTCTTATCTCACTCATCTACCCATTGAATTAGAGTGGGTCCTAAATCCAAGGACGTGTCATTGTAAGAGACAGAAAAGACATGGAGACACAGAGAAGAAGGCGATGTGAAGATGGCCACGGAGCCTGGAGGGATGTGTCCACAGTCAACAACTGCCAAAGACCAGCAAGTACCGGAAGCTAGGACAGAGGCATGGGATGGTCTCTCCCTCAAAGCTTCTGGAGGGAACAGCCCCGCCAACTCCTTGATTTCACACGTCCAGCCTCCAAAACGGAGAGAGAGTACATTTCTGTTGTTTTAAGCTTCCCAGTGAGTGCCCACTTTGTCACGGTGGTCTTAGAAAACTCATACGTGGTGTAACCATCTTTTTGCGCATAGTTGAATGGGAACTGCGTTAATGTGTGAAATACGGAGGTGTTGAAAGTTAACTCCTTACTTACTTTCTCCTTGGCAAAAGCAAAAACAAAAACAAACAAAAAAAAAAACACTAAAAAAATACCCTTACCCCCACCAACATTCAATTCTACAACCAGAAAGAAAAAGGAAACCCTCCTGAAAGGAGGGACATAGTCACCCCTGCTCAGTAAATCAGAGTGCCTTCTACTTCCCTCGTGGCATTAAAAAAATAAAATAAAAAAAAATCTAGACAACCTCCTTGCAAGCTGATGAGTCCTACATTTCTGGAGCCGGGAAAGAGGAGGGAGGGAGCACCTCAAGGAGCAATAAAGTTAGGACAGTTGATGGGAGCTATTTTCAGCAGGACAGTCTTCTACGGCTCCTGTTTTGTTCCCCAGTTGAACTGACCACTGCTTGATGAATTGTATTTATCTGTAGTTCAGCGATAAAGTTCTTTTCATTCCCTGCTGAATAGAAATATTTAGGGCAATGCCACAGCTGTGTTTATTCTCACACGCCACCACAGTTATGTAAATACTGCCTATGGAACTATTTCTGATAAAGGCCCATACCAACCCCGAGGAATTACACGCTCACTCGAGATGTCTGCCAAGATGAGCAGTTTCGATCCAGCTTGGCACAGCCTGTGAATGATATCACAGCTTCTCAGAGATCATTTGGCAAACCTCGCAATAAAAGAGTAATTTTCTTACCCTCTTCCTCTTTTAAAGGCTCCCGCTGAGACAAATAACATTTCCCAGAATTCTCTGCTCCCCTGTTCAGAAACAGGAGGCTGCCACGTAAAACTTGAAGCCTCCCAACACAAAATTGATGAGTAAAACCTGCAGCCTGGCAACGAAGGCTTCACGTGACCTTTCCCCTCCAATGGGAGGCCGGAGAAAACACAGATGAAGGTAGTTCTGAAGAGAGGGCCTGCGGGCTTGCTGCCACCACTGGGAACGGAGGGGAATTCAAACCACGTGGTTCCTGGTCATTATGGTTGCTCCCAGCTCCATGAATCTGTGATTCCCAAGGCTGATACAAAAGATTTCCTCACAGACAAATATATGGCACGCCATGAATACTGGCTATCTCTAGATAGTTGAATTTTGAGGTATTTTTATTTCCATCTTTCTGCTTTTCCTGCATTTCTAAATTTTTTGCAATATAATCAGACAGATAAGAGGAAAAAAGTTTAAGAAAAGGAATGTTGGCATACCTTTTTCACTAGGAAGAATATCTTTAGGTGAACAAGAAAACACTACAGAAAAAGTTAGAAAAAAATTAGAATCTTTTCTTAAATCCTCAAATTGGTTGTTAACTAAAAAGACTTCAAAAGAAAGAGATAAGAGATCTATATTTACAATATTCATAATGAGGAGCAGAACCTGTCCTGTGGGGATGAAAACTCCATCACCACCAAGTGAAAGGATGTTCACTTTCCTCATTTTGTCCCTTCCACCAGCCTGTGAGATGAATGGTATTAGTGTGTCAACTTTACAGATGAGAAGATGGCCCCACAGGGGGACTAACTTTTTCAATCTTCCTGTAAGTAAGAGGAAAAGCTGGAACTGAATCCCTAGCATGTGACTACACAGCCTGTGTCTTAATCATGAGCTCCATTGAGCAAGGTGTTTGCAAAATGTGGTTTGTTCTTATGAGAGTAGAGAACATTTCTTCTCCTCTTGGTTGCTGCTCAGTATCTTTCAGACACCCTTCCTGTGTATTTGGAAAATTTTCAAAATTATGAGTTGTGCTTCCCCATGCTAGAAGCCAGAATTCGAGTTCCCCATCTTTCCTGCTGGTTGGGCTCAGAGCCCCTCACCCAAAATGGCAAGGAGGCACCATGAGAAAGTGGTTGTGTATGGAAGACATCTTTGGCAAATATGGCGGCGGTGGCATCCAGCTCTAACTGGCAGCAGCCACAGATCTTCGCCAGTTCCGAGATGTTACTGGTGCAAGCTGAGGCAGTTGCCTAACTGTGGCATGGTTGTTAGATGGAAGCAGCAGTGGGATTTCTTCTAGAATGGCATTCACAATGCAAATGGGCATTGAGCTTAGCCTGCCTCTCTGAACTCTTTGGGAAATAGGTGACCACTCTCATATCCTCAGCCAGAGTTGATTCTATTGCCTGACACTACAATCCCCTGCTAAGAATGCAGATTTCAGAATCTCGTTGCCATGATGGGGGCTACTGAGATCACCTAAGGAATATGTCAAGTGTGAGCAGTGAATAGAAAAGGAGCCAGAAAAGGTGTTTTGCTATTTTTCACAAAATCCCATTTCAAAAACAGGTCATGCATGATGTAGTATTCTGCTAGGCTCAGAGGGAACCTGACGGTATCTCTCATGTTGGGTAGCTTTCAGTTTTTCGGTAACACATAAATTTACAAAATATGTGAAGAATTTCAGCACTTCGACTTTCCTAGGGGAATGATATCATTATCAAAGTTTTAGGAGACGAGTCAGCTAATGGCAAACTACAGAAACATTTTGTTTTTCCACTACTGACTTCATCTGTACCTCACAGAATATTCTGTGATTTGACCTTGCTCAACTGATTTTTTTTTAAGCCATTTAAATATACAATGTGCTATGCAGGTCAAATAAATTTATATTCTTCTCTAGATTCTTAATATCCTACACTGACAGCATAAATAGTCCATCCCAGAGTCCGGTCCAGAGCAAAGCATTTGCAGTCTGAACATCTATTTTTGCTTCTTTCAAATTAGATTATTTGGGGTCGGAGTTAGCAAATAAAAATATAGGATGCCCAGTTAAATTTGAATTGCAAGTAAATAACGAACAGTTTTTAGTGTTAAGTATGTCTTGTGCCATATGTAGTGGTAGAAGCGGTATAAAGCACAGGGATTAAAAAGTGCATAGAAAATAAAACTGATAATCTTCACGATGGATTAGCTCTGAGGGATGGGGAAGAGGGAAGTGTCAAGGAGTTTTCCAGCTTAGCTGAATGAAGGACAGTGTCTGTCTGTTACTAAGATTAAAAATTGAAAATGGTTCAGATTGGGCAAAAAACACGAGTTTGGGTAAATTTCTCCATCTTCACTTAGGTATCTTGTAATAACCTCAAACTTGTAATGTAAACATAGACCAGCTATGCCCCAAGGGTCTGTCTCTTCTATGTTTATTTTATTTTCATGGAATCAACATCTTCCCAATAATCCAGGTTGGATGACCCAATCATTCTTGATGTCTCCTATCCTCTTCTCCCAGGATCCATTCAGTCTCCAAGTTTTATCAATATCATACTTGTGGTATCTCCCTTTCAAAAGAGATGGCTACACTGTAAATTAGCAAGTTTTCACAGCAGAGCTAGGGTAAGCGCTTGTCTAGGATGGGATGTAAGGTTTACTTTGTAGGCCAGCTTTCATCAAACGGTAACAGTTGCCTGAAATGATATTAGAGAGCCTGAGGTCTCATTCTAGACTCAACAAGAAAAAGGAGCATCATCATATACTGACATGTGCCATGGACATGGGAGTGGGGACTGGCAGCACTCATGTTGTCTACTTGATATTTCCAGAAAGTGTTTTGAACTGTAGCTCTCACATGTAGTTCCCCACTACCCCAAGCTAGGAGAGAGTCGTGGCTTGCCATCATCCAACAGTTTCTCTTTCAAGGCTTATCCCTTTAGAGTTTATCTCTCCCTCCAAACCATAAATTCTCTGAAGGTATGATATGATTTATGTTAATATCCTCCTGTTGCCTGACACACAGAGGGGCATAACCCATAAGTTTCTTCCTTTCTTTCTTTCTTTTCTCTTTCTTTCTTTCTTTTTTTTCCTTTCTCTATTTATTTATTTATTTATTTATTTATTTATTTTTTAAATTTTATTTTTTATAAACATATATTTTTTTCCCCAGGGGTACAGGTCTGTGAATTGCCAGGTTTACACACTTCACCGCACTCACCATAGCACATACCCTCCCCAATGTCCATAACCCCACCCCCCTCTCCCAACCCCCCTCCCCCCAGCAACCCTCAGTTTGTTTTGTGAGATTAAGAGTCACTTATGGTTTATCTCCCTCCCAATCCCATCTTGCTTCATTTACTCTTCTCCTACCCCCTTAACCCCTCATGTTGCATCTCCTCTCCCTCATATCAGGGAGATCATATGATAGTTGTCTTTCTCCGATTGACTTATTTCGCTAAGCATGATACCCTAGTTCCAACCACGTCGTCACAAATGGCAAGATTTCATTTCTTATAAGAATAAATATTGTGAAAATGTCTATGCTACCTAAAGCAATCTACACATTTAATGCAATTCCTATCAAAGTACCATCCATTTTTTTCAAAGAAATGGAACAAATAATCCTAAAATTTATATGGAACCAGAAAAGCCCGCGAATAGCCAAAGGAATATTGAAAAAGAAGGCCAAAGTTGGTGGCATCACAATTCCGGACTTCAAGCTCTATTTATTTATTTTTTAATCCATAAGTTTCTCCTGGGCTAAGTGAACGGATGGCTCTATTACTAAAAGTCTGTCCAGACTTGATGGTGGCTCCCTTTCAAACTTTTTTTTTTAAGATAGATAGATGATAGATTCATTCATTCATTCATTTATTTATTTATTTATTTATTTATTTGACAGACGGAGATCACAAGTAGGCAGAGCAGTAGGCAGAGAGAGAGGGAAGCAGGCTCCCCACTGAGCAGAGAGCCCAATGCGGGGCTGGATCCCAGCACTCTGAGATCATGACCTCAGCTGAAGGCAGAGGCTTTAACCCACTGAGCCACCCAGGCGTCCCCCGCCGACCAACTTCTTGTTAAGGTTCTACAACCACCTCCCTTTACATTGTGTTTTTGCCTTACTACATGTGAACTCTTTCAGTCTTGAATAATGAAATTTAATTCTATGGTACAAAGTGCTTCAGTTTTAAATCACAAGATTTATTTACTAGAGTTAAGTAAGTAAAGTCAAACATGTTTTAATGTCCCGGAAGGGTAGTTTCTACAGATGATGTGCAACAGTGAATTCTGAAGCATTTGGTTAATTTCCCGTTACCTTGTTTATCAGACAATTTGTCATACATAATTTTCTTGGGCTAAAGTAATCGATTTGTGATCTTGCCAGCCTTACCAGGTTGGATGTAAAAGCAGACAGGTTTGCAACTGTGTAAATCAGGGTCAAAAGATGACACAAAATTAACGCAACAAGGAATACTTCTATCTGAGAGGTAAGAACAGGAGTGGATGCCCTTTAAGTCATTTCTGTGGGATGCATGGACAAAATTACAAGACGGTTTGTCATTCGTTAATCAATTATTTTCAGTGCCTGGCACCTAGCCGTGGAACGAGGAACACGAGGGGAAGGGAAGTGAACACAGATATGGTTTCTGTGGTTCCTGAGATTCTAGTCTAGCAATCTTGGACAAGCACACATTTAAGTTTTCAAATAACATGAAAAATTCCTACCATGAGAGAATAATTTGTATCTGTTTTAGGAACAATCTTTCATTCAGTTCTTAATAAACTAAGCAGTAATTCACCACCGTGATGTCCACAGCTGCTTATACATAGTAATAGTACTTCACCAAAGCCAAAATATCACTCATCCGTTCTGTTTTAATTTCTACTAAGTCTTTCTATTTAAGGGGGGAGGAGAAGAAAAGGGGAGAAGGACAAAAGCACTGTATCTCCAGTGCCCCTATACAGAGAAAGATGTCACTGGTGGAAGGCCATGAAGCTGTTACTATCTTTCCACAAGGATTCTTAGTAGCCACCACTCAGCAGAGAAGAGGGCCCCAAGAGAAGGGAAAAGATGAGGGAAAAGTTGGATGAGATGAGAAGGATCTGAAAAGGATCTACACCACCCAAAGGGACTAGAATAGCCACGGAATTGGGGTTTGGAAAAGTGGAAAGGACCATGGGCAATTTTAGTTAGCAAGGGAGCACTAGAGGAAGAGGAGAAGCAGAAACCAAAATGAGCCAGTTAAATGGATCAACGAAGGAATCATCAAAGACCGAATTAGTAATCCCGAAAGAATTCAAAGGTCATTTAACCCAACCACTAATTTCAAAGGTGAAAAATCTCCAGGAGGAGAAGTAATTTATTTATCTGTGGTTACACCGGCAGGCAGTAGAATTACTGAACCTGGAATCCAGAATTCCTAACAACGATGTTTATTCAAGATCAGGATGGGCACAGAGAGCTCACGTGCTGGAGACCACCTAACCTTTCTTTACAGTCTTCCAGAGGGCTGGCCCTGAATTTGGGGCCAATACCTCTTTCTGCATTTGAAACAGTCACTGTAATACTTTGTAGGTATTTCACTGTCAAAGTATTTATAGAAATGACAGCTTTATAATTATTTTCTCTGTGAAGTCTTTGCTCAAAGACATGTTCACCTCTTCTGTAGATAGCAATAATCATTTCATTACTTGAAGGATTTAAACAAGCACAAACAAATCAGCTACCCACAAAATTGCTATGTTAAAAAAAAATCTGTATCTGAACTATCTAGACAAGTTTTAAATTGTCATGCAATTCTGTACTGGTTGCAAGAGAGGGTGAAAATCAGAATATTGCTAATGATCATCCCAAGTTTCAAAAGGTCACGCTACATGAAATTCAATCTTCTTCATTCTTACAGTAAATGCCACGGTGCCAAAGAAGTTGGGAAGAGAGTCAATCTCTCTGTGAAGGAGCAAAGCTGTGGGTTAGGTTTGTTTAATTTTGTTTTTACTTCATTAGTTTTTTTTTTTCCTTAAAGAAAATATGTGTTAAGACAGTAGAACAGAAAAGTTATTACCCATGAAGGAAATTTACTTAAAGCTTCTACTTCTTGACATGGAGGTACATGGGGAGGAAGAAAGGGGGGGGGCGCACGCCATGGAGGGGAGAGGAGAGTGCCCTGATTCTATGGTTGCTACCTGGAACAGATGAGCTCCTGGGCTACTCAGATGCCTGCCTCTGCCTATAGCATTCCAAGTATGTGTTCCCTCCAGGTGTGCAAGGCAACTGATTGAACTTTCTATTTTTGGTTTTGTACCCCTGGGTAATCTGCATGAGAGCTGCTTATCAATTAGCCTGGACTGATCTTATATATATATATATTTCAAGATTTCAATATATCCCCTCAAAAAAAAAAAAAACTAAAAGAAACAAGATACTTACGTGGGGCAAGTACCGATAACCTTAATCACATCTGAATTACTCATTCAAAAATATTTATTGAACGCTTACTCTCGGCCGGGCAGTCTGCTAGGTGCTAGGGACACTGAGTCCAACAACATAGCCAAGGCCTTTAAGGAGCTTATTGTCCATGGGGCGGAAGGGATGTGCTAGCAGACAAGAACCCAGTGATCACCCTTCAGGAGAGGCCACGTAGGACAGTGGTTAGAAAGTCATTAATGGAGTCAGTTGGCCTTGCTCTGTGCACTGCCTATGAGCTGAGCATCCTTGAGTGAAGACCTCAACCTCTCTGCATCCTAGTTTCTTCATCTACAAACAGGAGTGGGCTGAGTTCTAAACAAATACAACCCCTGGAACAGTGACGATCTTAAAGCTTAATTATTTTGAACATTTTTTATTTAAATTCAATCTAGTTATCATATAGTGTATTATTAGTTTTGGGGTAGAAATGAGTGATTCAACAGTTGCATACAACACCCAGTGCTCATTACATCAAGTGCCCTCCTTAACGCCCACCACCCAGTTACTTCATCCCCCACCCACCTCCCCTCCAACAAATTTCAGTTTGTTTTCTAGAGTTATGAGTTTCTTATGGCTTGCCTCCTTCTCTGTTTTTATCTTGTTCTATTTTTCTTTCCTTTTGAAGGAAGGGGATAAATTGGCTAAATCAAAAAGGAGGAGTAGCCAAGGGGAGTATCCCACTGAGAGGGGCAGCCAAGCAAAGGACAGAAGGGGAAAAGTGCATTGTACATTATGGAAACTGTGTATAGTACTTTAAAGGCTCAGACAAAATTTAGGGGAGAGGTAGGCAAGGAAGTGGGAATAGAAACAGGGTGAGTCCAGAGAGGACACACTGACAGAATTTCATTTAAGCAAGGGACGTGATCAAGCTGTATTTTAGTGAGATCATGCTGGGAAGATGGGATTGGAGGGGACAGAGACTGGAGGCATGGAGACTTGCTAGGACATCTTTGAAGGGAAAGGGGTGGCAGCAGTAGAAATGCAAAGGAAAGACCACTTTAGATATTAAAGGTTAAACTATAGCAGAGTAAGAAGAGCATTTTATTCTATTCTATTGTGATCATCTGATTTACGAATACTTTGATATACTTAATACAAAGACTGAATTAATTAATACTGAATCTTATCTTTGTATCTTTGGGAAAACGTTTCCTCCAAATATTGAATTCAAAAATACCCAGGCATGGATGCAGGAGTCTGCGAGGCATGGGAGGAGGCCGTGGGATACAAAGATAAGTTGGATGGAATCCAAGCCATTTATAGCCTAGTGAGGGGAATGGTACCAAAATAATTATAATACAGGGCACAACAGGTGTGCCATTAAGGAAACACACAGTATCCAAGGGAGGCATGTTGTAGAGTAAGGATCAGGAAATAGCTCAGGAAGAGAAAGGCATTTGAGATGGGGCTCTCGTATAAGAGGATTTTGACAGGTGGGGAAGAAAGGGGGGGCATTCCGGTTTGTGGGGACCACCCATGACCAGGGACAGAGATGCTAAGGGTATTTAAGAATAGCAAATAGCCCAGTTTTTCTGGAAAACTATCTCTATAACTGCACTGATTTTTTTTTTTTTAACAGTGTTGCTGAGATCTAACTGACATACAATGAAATGTACTTTCAGTAGCAGTAGATTTAGATATATGCACACCTGCCATGTTGAGTTTGCTTCCCTCCACTTCTCTTACAGCTCAGTTTGCATGATCTAGAATTTCAATAAACGGAATCATTTAGTGTATATTCCTTTTTCATACATAGTATAATTATTCTGAGATTCATAAATGTTGTAGCATGTATCAGGAGTTCATTCCCTTTTGTGACCAAGTAGTAACCAATGTATGATACATCCCTGTTGATTTCTCCATGCACTTCTGGATAGACATGTGGGTTCCTCCTAGTTTTAGGTTATTACAAATAATGGTGCTGGAACATATGTGTTTTTTATGGACACATGCTTTCATTTCTCTTGGGTAAACAGCTAGGAGTAGAATCACTGATTCATACTGTAGGTAGGTGTGTGTTTAAAATTTTAAGGAATTACACAACTGTGTATCAAAGTGGTTGTAACAGGATGTCTGGAAGGCTCAGTCAGTTAGGTGGCCGGCCCTTGATTTCAGCTAAGGTCATGGCCTTGGGGTCGTGGGATCCAGCCTCATGGTGGGCTCCAGGCTCAGCTAGAATCTGCTTGAGAGTCATTCTTTCCCTCTTCCTCTGCACCTCCCCCCTCATGCTTTCACTCTTTCTCTCTCAAATGACTAGTAAAATCTTTTTTTTTTTTAAAGTGGTTGTACAATTTTTCATTCCCATTTAGTAGTGGATGGAGGTTCTAATTCTTCCACATCCTTGTCAACACTTGATATGATCAGTGTTTTTAATTTTAGCTAAATTAAACTGTGTCATGGTATCACACTGTGGTTTTACTTTACGTGTCTGTAATGACTGACGATGTGTATCTTTTCTTGTGCTTATTTCCTATTCAGCTATCTTCTGTGGTGAACAATATCTTCTCCCAGGCTGTAGCCTGGGAGAACTTATTCTTAAGAATAAGTTTTAATTTTCATGCAATCTAATTTATCAACATTTCTTTATGGATTGTGATTTAGATGACATACAGAATTCTGACTGATCCAAATCCACAAAAGCTTTCTCTTATGTCTTCTTCTAGAAGTTTTATAGTTTTAGGTTTTACATTTAAATTGATGACGCGTTTAAACTAGTTTTTGTATAGGGTATAAGGCAGGGATTGGAAGTTCATTTTTTTTGGGGGGGGGCATCTGAATACGCCATTTTTGCCACACCACTCACAAAAAAGACTACTCTTCTGGTACTGAATTGCCTCTGTACTTCTCTTGAAAAATCAGTTGTGCACCTATGCAGGAGTCTTTTCCCAGACTCCGTATTACATTTCATCAACCAATTATCTATTCAACGTCAGTATCCCACTTTTTTGATGACTGTAAACTTTATAAAAACTCTTGAATGATATGGTGCGAATCATCCAACTTTGTTTTCTTCAAAGCTCTTTGGCTATTTCTGTATGCATATTCTATTTGCATTTCCATATGAATTTTTTTTTTAAAGATTTTATTTATTTATTTGTCAGAGAGAGAGGGAGAGAGAGCGAGCACAGGCAGACAGAATGGCAGGCAGAGGCAGAGGGAGAAGCAGGCTCCCCGCCAAGCAAGGAGCCCGATGCGGGACTCAATCCCAGGATGCTGGGATCATGACCTGAGCCGAAGGCAGCTGCTTAACCAACTGAGCCACCCAGGCGTCCCTCCATATGAATTTTTTAATCGATTTTCCAATTTCTGTTGAAAAACTCGTAGTGATTTTGACAATGCCCCCACAGACCAATGAGGGGAGAGCTGTCTTCTTAACGAGACAGTCGTTCTTTTCTGTAGGCCCATATTTCTATTTGCCATCATTTTCTTTCTGCCTGAAGGACTTTCTTTAGCTCCTGTTGCATATGCCTGCAGGTAACCAGTTCTTTCAGTTTTTGTATGTCAGGAGAAGTCTTTATTTCACCTTAATTTCGGAAAGGTATTTTCACTAGATATAGAATTCTAACTTGACAGTTTTTTTTTTCTTTTTTTCCAATACATGGAAAGATCTTGCTTGACTTTCTCATAGGCATTGCATGGAAAGATCTTGCTTGACTTTCTCACTGGCATTGCTTCTAAAGAGAAATAAACTGCTGTCTTGGTTGACTCATGCTGCTATCACAGGGTACGATGGACTGGGTGGCTTATAAACACGAATTTACTGCTCACAGTTCTGCATACTGGGAGGTCCAAGGTCAAGGATCCTGCAGATTCCATGTCTGGTGAGAAGACATGGTGGACGGGACCAGGAGTTTCTAGGATCTCTTTAAAAGGGCAGTAACCCCATCATGTGGGCTCCACCCTCACACCTGAACATTTACTGCTCACAGTTCTGCATACTGGGAGGTCCAAGGTCAAGGATCCTGCAGATTCCATGTCTGGTGAGAAGACATGGTGGAAGGGACCAGGAGTTTCTAGGATCTCTTTAAAAGGGCAGTAACCCCATCATGAGGGCTCCACCCTCACACCTGAACACCTCCCCTGAGGTCCCACCACCTAACACCATCACACTGAGGATTAGGTTCCAACAGGGAATTAGGGGCGGGGACACAAACATTCATCTAGAGCAGCTGCCCTTTCTTTGTTCCTTTTTTTGTAAAGTGTCTTTTTTTTGCTCAGCTTTTAAGTTTTTCATCACTGGTGTTGAGCAATTTGATAATAACGTGCCATGGTGTCACCTTATCCATGTTTCTTGTGTATAGAGTTTACTAAGCTTCGATGGATTTGTGGGTTTGTAGTTTTTATCAAATTGGGACAATTACCAGCCAGTTATCAGTTTTTCTTTGGAAGTTTTTCTTCCGCTGCCCACTTTGAGGAGCCAACCACAGGTATATTAGGCTGCTTGAATTTGCCCCATAGCTCACTGATTCTCTGTTCATGTCTTTATGTATTTTTTTTTAAGATTATTTATTTATTTGACAGAGAGAGAGACAGAGAACAGGAACACAAGCAGGGGGAGTGGGAGAGGGATAAGCAGGTTTCCTGCCGAGCAGGGAACTTGACATGGGGCTTGATCCCGGGACCCTGAGATCATGACCTGAGCTGTAGGCAGATGCTTAACGACTAAACTACCCAGGTTCCCCTCTGTGCATGTCTTCAAAAAATTATCTTCTCATGCTCACTTTGGCAGCACATATACTAAAAAATTATCTTCTCTGTTTCACTATGGACAGTTTCTGTTACTGGGTCTCTTCTGTTATTAATGTCATCCAATGTGTTTTTCATTTCATACAATGTAGTTTTCATCTCTAGGAGTTTGACTTGGATCTTTTTTGTATCTTTCAAGTCTTTGGCTTGCTTTTTGAAGGCCTGGAATACAGTTACATGAACTGTTTTAATGTCCTTGTTGGCTAATCCTAATATCTGGGTCACTTCTCGGTCAATTTCAATGGACTGGTTCTCGTCTTCATCAGGAAACATATTTTTCCTACTTCATTGCATGCCTGTTCATGTTTTAATAGATGCCAGACATTAAGAATCTTACCTTGTTGAGCACTGGTTATGTTTATAGTCCTAAAAATATTCTTGAGAGTTTTGTGTTTGTTTTGTTTTTTTTCCAGGACACAGTTAAGTTACTTGGAAACCATTTGATCTTTTCAGGTGTTGTTTGCAAGACTTGTTAGGCAGAACTGGGGTGGTGTTCCACCTAGAATGAATTCTGTCCCTCTGTGCATTCTGTACTCTGTGTACTCCTGTGAATCCTGACATCTTCCAGTCCCGCCTCAGGAAAGGCATTATTCCTGGCCTTACATGAGTGCTGAGCAATGTTACCTCTAATCCTTTGGGGGTAGCTTTCCCCTTGGTCTCTCGAAGTTTGCTCACATGCCTGGTGATCAGTACTCCACTCACCTTGAGGGGATCCTCTTTAAATCTCCAGATTCCTCTCTGTGCAGCTCTCTCCTCTCTACCACCTGTCTTGTGGGGGCTCGCTGTGCTGATCTTCCTGGACTCTCTCCTGTCTTCCCAACTCAGGGGGCCTTTTAAGCTCCACTGGGGTGCTCTGCCTGAAAACTCTCAAGGCAGAAAGCTAGGGTAATCTCAGGGACTGTCTTGTTTTCCCATCTCTCAGGAACCACTGCCTGAAATCCAAGGTCTCGAGCACACATTTCAGCTGTGTTTGGATGTTTCAGGTAGGAGGGAGGATAAATCAACTTCCTGTTACTCTGTCTTGCTCAGAGTGGAAGTCTTGTACCTTGCCCAACAATATAAGTCTTTAAGATAAAGTCTTTTCAGCATGATAGTCTTCATAATGAAGGCATTATGGCATTCACCATCACTGATGTATGAAGGGACAGATTAGACCATCGGCACTTCATGTCAGTTCAAAGGCATTTATTAGGTAGCTACTGTGTTATAAAGATGAACCCAACCAAAACAGGCTCTGCCTTTCTGGCCTCAGTTTCTAGATACAGCAAACAACTTTGGAAGGAACCAATTATAGGGCCTGTACATTATCCATGCTTTTAGCATTCCCTCTTTCTGAATGGCACCTACCAACACCATCGCTAATTATGCATAAAAGACAGCTGGAGGGAATAAGAAACTCGAGTCACAGCATTTTGCTAATTTTAAGCAGCCCTTAGGCTTAAACTTAGGGGCAGAAGTTGAAACTCTAGAGGGAAAGGCTTTATGCTGACGAGCTGTTGACTTCTCTAGTTCATGCTACTGTTTTCTGCTCCCGTAACCAGGACAGAAAGCTGGCTCTACTTCAGACAGGAGGAGATAAAGCTGTAAATGTCCCCCGCCCCCCACCCCCGGCTAAGGATCTGAGGGAACAAAACAGGCTGGGGTAAGGTACAAGGTTGAGGACATCGAGGAGCTGGATTACATAGAGCCATCTCCATGGTGCTTCCAATTTTGAGATGAGCATTTCATAAAAGTCATTCGAAGCAATATGTTGACCTTTCAGGAGTTGGAGCAGCTGACATTTTGCCTGGATCTCAGCCAGGGTGGGTGCTATTCTAAAGGAGAAATCAGTTATCCCATCTGCACTGAAGGAACTTTTCCTGATCATTTGTTAAAGCTTTATTTCCAAGGCACTGAGTGAATTTAATTTTCCCATCACTGTCCCCTCCTTAATAAATTCCTCACACCTGTGGATTCGCTAGGAAATTAAATTTCAGTTCTGGAAAACAAACCAGAAAAAAGGACATTTGACTAAAGGAGGAGAGATTAGTTTTGGGAGAGCCCAGTGATGGAGTCAAAATGAAAGTGCCTCTCAAACTGTAATGAGACGGATTATATTAAAATGCAGATTGTGGTTCAACAGGCCTGGAGTGGGGCCTGAAAGTCAGTGTTTCTCACAAGTCCTTATGTGATGCTTTGCTGCTGGTTGTCTCTGTAGCATGCTTTGAGTCGCAAGGAGCTGGAAGATACTGAGACCTCATTCGTGTTTCATTTTTCCACTAAGTCACTGTCATAACCTGGGAACCTTCTCCACTGAGCTTCAGTTTACTCTGATATAAACTGTTCTCGAAGGTTCCTTCTAGATCCTAAGAATGTATCGTGTTCCTGAAAGTACAGGTCTAGCTTCCCTGTACGTGTGAATGCTCGCATGCTCTTGGCAGATGTGCCTTGAGCACCTACTGTGTGTGTTAGGCCCTGAATAAGGTCCTGGCTAGTCACGTATGCACTAGATCAAACCCCTGCACTAAGAGATCAGTTCAGAGAGAGAAGCAAGCAATGAGAATGTGATGCCATGCATGATCTCAAGTTGTTTCAGCAATGGCTGTAAGAGGACACAGACGTCTGAGAATCTCGCTGTGTTCTGGAAAGCAGGTAGGAGGGGATGTCCATCCTACAGCAGTTCTCGGACTTTAGTGTGCATCAGAATCACCTGTGAGGCTTGTCGAACTACAGATTATTCAGTCCCACCCACAGACCTCTGAGAATTTGTATTTCTAACAAATTTCCAGTTGATGCCAATGCCTCCAGTCTGGCATCGCACTATGGGAAACACTGTTCTGGACTTCAACACACACCAACGAATGGAACAGGGTTTTTGATTTGGAATGTATGATTGCGAGGGGTCACAGCTCAGTAGAAGAAACAGGCTTTCCTTCCCTCACCGCATATGGAATGGTTAGGGTAACAGTGGGAGGGGTGGAGAGAGAGAGGGGCGTATAGTCATAGTACGATGCTGCATGAGCTCTGGAGTCAGAAAGGGCTGGGCTCAAATCCCAGTCCTGTCACTTTACTGCTTGGTCTCAGTATAGACAGCAAGCCCCGCCCTCGCCCGCCAAAAAAAAATGGATGGGGTTTCTCAGAATAACAACAGCAGTGATTCTGTCTGGGGGGAGGGAGCCAGAAAAGACTGCCCAGAGCAGGTAATACCTCTGTGATGATTTGAGGACGACTGGTAGCTTGAGAAATAATCTGTTAGGGGTTAGCAGGAAGGGAGGTAAGTAGATGGTTCTAAGAAGAAGGGTCACCACAGTATCAAATTACACAGTGCTCTAGTTGATAAGTACTTTCTGGTACGTGTGCATATATTATGGCCTTGTGAATAGAATCTAATTTAAGATTCCTTGAGAGAAACTAGGTCTTTAAAGGAGTCCTATGTACAATTCCTCTATGAAGTCAAAAGCAAGACAGGTTTTAGTGCTAAGTGAACAATGAACACAGGCTCAGAAGTGCCTCCTAGCAGTTAGTTCTGCCACATCTTCAGTTCATGTACGTGTGACCTTTCCATTTCTATCAACCTTAAAATGCACCTACCATTATTATTATGGCCATTCTACAGATAGGAAGACTGAGCCCCAAAAGGATTAGATAAAATGCCCAAGGTTATTAACTAGTAAATACTGGCTGAACCAGTATTTACTAGTGAATCAGGTCTACTGGATCAAGTTTTATGCTTTGGGATTTTTTTGCTTTTGTTTGATTATTTTAAAAGAGGATTTTCTATATGCTACCTAATGATTAGACACAATGAGAAAAATCTGTTAAAACTATAGATTTCAAAGCTCTTTCTATGGAGGTCCCCATTCTGTGGGTCTGAGATGGGGCCAGGAATCTATATTTTTTAAAATTTTTATAATTTTTTATTAACATATCATGTATTATTAGCCCCAGGAGGAATCTGTATTTTTTTAGAAGTTTTTTTTTAAGATTTTATTTATTTATTTGACAAACAAAGATCACAAGTAGGCAGAGAGGCAGGCAGAGAGAGAGGAGGAAGCAGGCTCCCTGACAAACAGAGAGCTCCATGCAGGGCTCGATCCCAGGACCCTGGGACCACAACCTGAGCTGAAGGCAGAGGCTTTAACCCACTGAGCCACCCAGGTGCCCCGGAATCTGTATTTTTAATCACTGACTGCCCCCACCCTTATCCTTGCCACTATATAAATTTGGGGAAATTTGAAAAGCATCATTACCTGTTGTAGTGGGTTGAATAATGTCCCCGCCCCAAAATTCATATCTACTAGGACCTCAAGGCGACCCCTTACTTGAAACTGGGTCCTTACAGATGTAATTAGTTAAGACAAGGTCATCAAGGATTAGGGTAGCCCTAAATCCAATGACTAGTATTCTTATATGAAAAGGATAGAGGGTGCCTGGATGGCTCAGTTAAGCATCTGACTATTGATTTTGGCTCATGTCATGATCTCAGGGGTTAAGAGATCGAGCCCCGTGTCATGCTCCATGCTGGGTGCGGAACCTGCTCAAGATTCTCTCTCTCCCTCTGCCCCTCCCTCCCCATTCATGCCTGCATGTTCTCTCTCTCTCTCTCTCTCTCTCTCAAAACAAAAGAAAAAAAAAAAGAGGATACAGAGATACACACAAAGGCAAGGTTAGTAAAGACATACAGAGATTGGAGTGCTGCGACCAGCTCTAAGTCAAGGAATGCCAAGGATTGCTGGGAGCCACCAGAAGTGTGAGAAGCAAGGAAGGATTCCTCCCTAGATCCTTTGGGAAGAGCAGATTAAATCTCTCCAGAAATCTGAGAGAGTAAACTTCTGTTGTTTTAAGACTTTCAGGTTTTAGTAATTTCTTATTACAGGCCTAGGAAACAAATATATTTGCCTCTGGAAATTTCAGGGAAGTAATTGTCTTAAATTAACATTCTGACATGTAACTCTGGTAACAGTGGTTGCTTCTTGGGAGGAGAACCGGGTGGCATGGACAGAGGAATTAAAGGTTATTTTTCTCTGAGTGTCCTTTTGTGCACAGTAAACTGCATGTATGTATTAACTATTGAAAAAATAAAAGAACAAATAAAGAAATCATTAACGATTTTAAAGTGACGCCCTAGAGCAACACACTTGGGACCAGAGCCATGAAGTGGCTCTCCATCAAAGAAAGAAATCCTTTTAAAGATATTTGACATGAAGGGCTCATTCAAGAGTGATTTCCAGAGTCCGTCTTGGGGGTCAGGGTGACAAAGCTTGTACAATGAGAACAGAAGCTCTTGAAGGTGACGCAGAACTCTGGCAAGACACGGAAGATCAGAATCATGTACTTGTTAGGATGAGAATGGGGGACCCAACTGCCACTCCTTTATGTTCAAGAACACACTCCAAGAGATAAAATGACCTAAGTCATGGAACACACACGTAACATCATGAGTATGAGAGCCACGGGATCATTCATTCTGTTCAGTGTAATATTTCTCGGGCACTTCCTGTGTGCTAACCACTAGAAATATCGAGATGCATCAGGTGCCTTCCTGGGCCTGTCCTGGGCCTGCCGGTCCTCAAATCCATCCCTTGCACTTTCCCTGACTTTGCTTAGTATCACGAGGGGATGCGTACTCGAGGCTTCTGTGTCACATGGCTTCTGCCCACGGGAGACACAGCGGGAGACCGGAGGGCCAGAGGGAGGGAAAACTCAAGCTGGCTTCTCAGCTCATCTTCGACCCTTAAAACCAATTCATTGCATTCCCGTTCGCTGTTTCAAACGTACCCCCCCACACACAAAAAAGCCAAATAAAAATAAAAATAAAATAAAATGCCCAGAGTACTCTGTTTTCCTGGTTGGACGCCAACGGAAATGCTTCTGCCGGTGGATCTGGAGTTCCTGTGGCTCTAAGCCATCCTCTCTGCTTGGGCTACGCGGGTCAGTGCGGGGACAGCTGGACAGTCCGGAGCAGCACACATCTGCCAGAGTCCCAGAAGTGCCTGCAGCTGGGGCCCTCTAGACCCACTATGACTGCTTGGCTCCAGGGCCTGCACCTGAAACCCAGGGGACAGACGTTGACCTTCCCCAAGCCGCCCCCAAGGCCACCCCCTCCTCCCCACCAGCCCCTCTGGGATTGAGTTCACAAGCATTTCCCTTTCTTTGTTTTCTTTCTTTCTTTAAGATTTTATTTATTTATTTGACAGAGAGAGAGAGAGAGAGAGAGAGAGAGAGGGAGCACAAGCAGGGGGAGCAGCAGACAGAGGGAGAGGGAGAAGCAGGCTCCCAGCTGAGCAGGGAGCCCGATGTCAGGCTCCATCCCTGGACCCTGGGACCATGACCTGAGCCCAAGGCAGTCGCTTTACCAACTGAGCCACCCAGGCGCCCCTCCACAAGCATTTCTATGCTTCAGGTCTGCCCCTGCAACCAGAACACTGGTCACACAGAAGTCGGGAAGCTCTCTGGAGCTCATCACAGTAGGAACGCCACCCAACTCTTACAAATAAGCTCACAGAGGTCAAGGTCCATGCTGCTCTACATAGGGTCATTTTCCTCTCAGAAATGGTACGCTATGGCTTCTGCAACCTAATATAGTGACTGAGGCAATCATGATAAAGGATTTTTCCATCTGGGGACCAAGAGTATCTTGGGGAACTTCCAAGGCCCCCCAGAGATCACAGCGGAAGAAATTCTAAACATCTGTTTGGCCCCGTCAGTGGTAACAGGCAGACCGTAGGAATGCAGAGTGGGGAAGCTGAGAAGCTCTGCTCTATCTCCTGGGTCTTCCTTGAGTTCTCTTTCCCTCATCCACTCATCGGTCCATTCCTTGGCACACACCTCTGTCCAGGGACTATGCATTCAGTGCCTGTCCTGAGCCAGCCACTGACTGGGCTGGGCGCTGGGGAAAGCATGTCAAGCAAGGGCAAACCAGATCACTGTACGCATGGAGTTAGCGAGAGTCAGAGGTCAGTCAAATCAAGATACACATAAATGTCAAAACCACCACATGGCAAGAGGTACAAAGGGTGACACATGGGGACTCAAGTTGAGGAAGCCCTGGGTTTCTCCTGGGTCCCAGTGAAGGTGTGATGAAGCGTAGACTTCTTTAGTGAGGCATATTTTTCTCTTACATTCTTCAGCTTCATACCTTATGAAATAATTCAACATATATTATATCATTTTATTTTCATACCCATGCTGCAATGACAAGAATTTAAAAAGAAGGTTGTGGGTGCCTGGGTGGCTCAGTCGGTTAAGTGTCTGTCTTCGGCTCAGGTCAGGACGCCAGGGTTCTGGGATCCAGTCCTGCATCAGGCTCCCTGCTCAGCGGCTTCCTTCTCCCTCAGCCTGCCCCTCCCCCAGCTTGTGCTCTCTTTCTCTCTCTCTCTCTCTCAAATAAATAAAATCTTTAAAAAAGGAGTTTAAAAAAATAAAAAAGGTTGAGAATTATTGCAGGGGAAGCTAATCTGCCTGAAAATAAGAGACTGGTAGAGATGAGGGTAAATAAGAGAATAGAGCATTTTCAAGTCTTTTCTTCGTTTATCAAAAATCGGTAGTCTTGGTCAATACTTCAAATATAAGTCGTTATAATCTAGAAAGGCAAAAGAAAGGCCAGAAACAAACACACAAATCCTAGCATTTCAGCTGGGACAGAATCTGGTTATGCTCTAGTGGCACCTACTTTTGCTAAAACCAACAGAGGTGAGACTTCCTTTTGGACAAAGGTATTCTCTAAACTAACAGGGAAAGAGCATTAGTCACAGATAATAACAGTCCCCAGAGCAACACCTCGTTCCGCAATAACACAGCATGCTTTTCACATGTTCTTAGTGTGAAAAGGCCCAGTGGTCCTTTATCAGGTACCTCTAGGTCATGCTCACTCACTTGGATAACGTCGACTAACAAAGAAGCCATATGGTTGCTTTTAGACTCTACATTAAAAACTATATAATGTGGGGGAAAAAACTATACAAAGTGAGAAAGAGAGGGGAAAATTTTTCATTTACTAACGACACCCAGCTCCATGAGAATTACTGTTATCTCCAAGTAAATATCAGCTTGACTGACTGTCTGGACATTTCCATGATGACCATATTGGTCACAAGAGGTTTACACTATGGTGTCAGACTATCCTGAAATCTCAGTCATCTAACATAACCAACGTTTACGAAAATAACATGTTCATCCCCTGACGTGAGTGGGGTGGGGATCTGCTCCAGTAGGTCACTGAGGACGCCCGGCATAAGGAAACGCCGCCATTTCAAAGCTGCAGCTCCAAGAGCACATGTGCCCATCAGGACCTCACCTCAAAAGCACACACATCATCTCTGCTCATGTTTCATTAGCCAGAATTCGTCACAAGGCCCGACACAGCTACAAGAAGACTTGGACACTCGGAGGGAACAAAAGGACTATTCTTTGCCATGGCAACCTATTTCCCAAACTCAATAAAACCGATGCAGTAGGAGAGGTACCATCTTTGCCACAATTCCTCCAACCATATCAAGGTGCAAAGTTTCCTTTAAGCTCTTATTTTGAGTCTTGACGGGGGAAAGAAGAGAATTAGCCTTTCTTGAGCTCCTACCATGTAACCAAGGCTGTGTAATGGGTACTGTAAGTTGGCTAACTCAACCTCATTGCACCCTCTTTCTAATGTAGAATTCTAAAATAAGTAAACAAATAAATAAGTAACCCATGTTCCCGGATTCCCTTATAGGTAAGGTTTTGTAAATATAATAGGTTCTGCCAAATATATATTTTATGTATTCCCAGGAGATTGGGAAGGTGGAAGTTCAGACTGCCACTGCTGGTGAGCAAGGATGTCAGGGTCAAAAGCAAGGAGCAAGGGCAGCTAGTTGGGACTGCTAGCATCCGTTCACTCAGCATCCTGGGTGTCAAGAGATAATCCCAAGATGCCAATTCCCTCATCCCAGTTCCCTGATTCCTGGATCACTCCCCTGGTCCTGCATCATTTTGAGGGTTCCAATGGCAACCTCCTAGTTCTCTACTTTCCTGATTATATCAGTTTTATAGACTCTTGAGGGTCATTAATGGAGACCTAGTCTAAGGCCTTCCCATTTTTTGCAAACAACTAATTCCTTAAATACCTTTCTGCTTAAGTCACCTAGAACGGTCTTTCTTTCATGGCAAGCTGACTGATGACATTTACCACGTATTTTTTTTTTTTTTTAAGATTTTATTTGTTTACTTGACACAAAGAGATCACAAGTAGGCAGAGAGGCAGGCGGGGGTGGGGAGCAGGCTCCCTGCTGAGCAGAGAGCCTGATATGGGGCTCGATACCAGGACCCTGAGATCATGACCTGAGCTGAAGGCAGAGGCTTAACTCACTAAGCCACCCAGGCACCCCCATTTACCACATATTATTATATATACAATAAAAGTTGTGAGCTCCTCCAGCAACTTTCTGAGAACTCAACTGTTGAAACGAGTGAACCTGTACTTTTAGGGAATCTAGGTTTGAGAAGAAATAACTGCAGGCATAAATTTGTTTTAAATCTCACATTATACCTTTACAATGCATGGGAATGAACTCTGTAATAAATTCTGTTCTCCCAAAATTCACAGGGTAATTCACGTTCCCGGAAGTACACCTTTCCATTCAGCGGCTTTGTATATTCCCCGGTTTAACCAACCTTACCCAAGATGGTATACACCCCTCACCTTTTTAAAAAAAATATTGTATTTATTTATTTGACAGAGACAGCGAGAGAGAGAGAACACAAGCAAAGGGAGTGGGAGAGGGAAAAGCAAGCTTCCTGCTGAGCAGGAAGCCCAATGCGGGGCTCGATCCCAGGACCCGGGGATCATGACCTGAGCTGAAGGCAGACGCTTAACGACTGAGCCACTCAGGCGCCCCTACAGCCCTCATCTTGAGCACATCTAATCTATGTAAAAACTCTGAAAAGTGGCTCTTACTATGCTTTCATTATTTTATTATTTACAGATGGATTCACTGGGGCTTACAGGGTTAAAATTAGGTGTCCAAGATCACAAACAGCCAGGATTTAAACCTAGGTCTTTTGGTTTTCAAAGCCACAAGCTCTTTCCACTGCAACACGCAGACTTCTAAGACAGCTACAGTTCATTAGTTCTCAGCCACTCCAAACACTGGTTTATAAATGGTTTGGTTAGTTCACTTAGCTCAGTGCTGGTATTACTAGTTAGTTCTTCTCTCTTTTCCAAGACCTCAAAAGCTATAAGCATCTTTCTCAAAATGGTGTACTTCCCATTTTAAGAAGGATTAAAAAGAAAACATGGATGGAACACAGCACAAAGATCGTAGAACTAGAACAAAAAAATGACTGAAACCCATGTTCTCCATTGCTGGTCACCCACGAACAGTATTATTCTAACTCTGGCACTATACCTAATGGTAATAGACTCGTGAAGCCTGGAAGCCTCGTAGCAACTGAAGTCAACAGGATTCTGAGAGGACTACGGCATCAAGAGAAATGTTGCTTCCAATTCCTACACTGGCTCATGCATGCTGTTCTATCTGTCACTCTCCTTCTCTGAGTATCTGACTACAGGCTGGCAAAATCTGCCATCAAGGCTTACTGGAGTATTTCTAAAAAACTGTGTGGCTGTGGTAAAATTCCAGCCCTGCTTAGTGATTCAAACCCTGTCTCTGTCTTTCCTGGAGAAATTAATCTAAAGATACTATTTGCAAATTGACCCACTTCTTCAAGACGCCAGCTCCTATGGCTGTGGCATCAGACAGAGAAATGTATAAAGTCACAGTGCGGTTTTCATCTGTCCGAACCGCTGTCGTATACTTTTCAACTCAGTATTTTACCCAGGGTTTTCCCGGCACTTAATAAAACTATCTAAAAAAATGCTTAACGCACCTTCCTGCCACTGAAAGAATCCTTTGTTGATCTTTTGAGAAATGGAAATTTCTAGAATAGAGTAAAAGAGGTAAACGGGAAGAGGTTGCCATTTGTTAAGTGCCTACTTCAGTCTAAGACATTAGGTACGTACCTTATTTAATCCTTAAAATAGTACATACATAGAAACACTATCTCCCTAATTTTATATATTTAAAAAATTCAAAGAAGGTATGTAAATTGACCAAAGTCACACAGATAATTTATAGAAGAGCTAGCAAGGAAACTCAGACTGGCCTGGCCTGAAAGTCAATCATCTCCAGATTGCATAACACATCCCACAAAAAATATTGCCAGAGAAAACCAGCTCTCAGAATTCTAACTGCCGGATCTAGTGTTTTGTTTCCAGGTAACATGAGGAAACATCTTCTGATTGCCTGAATATTTAATAGTACAGCAAACAAAAACAAACTGCACTATTGGCCTTTCCTGTGTGTTTCATAACAGAGGTAGAGGAGAGGGTTTTATTCTAAGGGGAAGAAAGGCGCCACATTCCAACCGCAAGTGCGTCTATTCAGGGTAAATGATTTGGCATTTTAGATGAGAGAAAATTAACATTAAAAGGATTTTGCAGTTTTCACGCCACTGATCAACAGTTACGGCACAAATGGACTCCTTCCTCTCCTCACATCTCCGTCTGTCTATAGCAGTGTCACTGTTAAAACCGGCTTGGTGCAGCGACAGCAGTACTCCTACCCCCATTCCCCAGCCTTGTCCTAATGGAAGGGGACACTCCCGCTGCATGTCTGCTTTCCGAGGAGAGGACAACCATCCATCAGGAAAGCCATTCATTTCTCGGCTAAGGCACCCTGACCACTCCCTGCTGCCCAGCCCATCTGCAGCTCCCGCCTGGAATGAAGTCAACAGGCTTTTTCTCTGAGCATCACTGGCCTAAAAGAAATCTTGATCCGGGTGGTGCGTGGCTCAGTCAGTTAAGCGTCTGCCTTGGGCTCAGGTCATGATCCCAAGATCCAGGGACTGAACCTCCTGGCTGGGCTCCCTGCTCAGCAGAGAGCCTGCTTCTCCCTCTCCCACTGCCCCCATTGCTGGTGTGCTCTTTCTCTTTCTCTCTCTCTCAAATAAATAAAATCTTAAAAAGAAAATCTTAATCAAAACTCTTACACCTTTTATGTAGCAGGACCTTGTAAATATGGACTTGGGGCTGTCCGAGATGTTTTTATCCAACAAGGTCAGGAAGTGAAGTGTTTGATTAAACCACCTTTTTCTCAGAACTAGTTATCACTTGTTGCATATACATTAGACCCATTCTCCATGTAAATATGCTTCCTGTGATTTTGGTTTTTCTGTTTTTTGCCTCCTCCAGATTTGTTCTCTGCCCTTCTTTGCCTTGCTCAGTGCTGTAAGTACAACTCTACCCAGCATGTGTCTGGGTAGACACATGTCTACAGATGTCTACTCTGGTGTCCAGTTGTACGTAGCCAATCAGAAGCACCAAGAGATCCTAGGGCAGGAGGGGGTTAGATTAGGGGTATGCCCCGAACCCTCCCTGGGCCTCGGTGCACCTCTCAGGGTTCCAGGCCTCACCAGGCGGCAGGAATTTCTCTCTCTGCTCCGGCCCCAGGGCAGAAGCAGAGTCCCGTGCTGGCTGAGCCCTGGGTGCGTCTCCATCTGTCCTTGGTTCCACTAATACAACCTTGCCCTTCTGGAAATGGTCCCTTCACCAAACACTCTTCAGTTAACCCTTCAGGAGTGACACCAGCCACCCTGCCTAGCATCACTGCAATTGCCATTCTGTATTTACTGAGTGACTCCTCCATACTGTTCTAAGAATGAGGGCAAGTAGAGAAGAAAGGCAGGACACGCTGCTCCTCTCACCGTACTGGAGAATCCAGGCAGGGACATAAGACCGTCAAAAGACAGTCAGACTCTGACTCTGAATCAAGGCAATTATCTCCAAAGGTTGAAACTTGTCCTGTGCTTCTAGCGACTCCCACCCTCCACCACAACACACCTGTCCTTGGTCCCTCCACTGAACGCCAGTGTAAGCACCTAGCAGTAGGACTCAGGGATGACTGACCATAGCTCTATGTCCACAGGTGACAGAGCAAAACTACTTCTGGACTTCTTTTGCCTCATGCCTTGAAGCCCATTTTATCAGGAACTCCTGCAGATTTTGGTCCTTAAAATCTCTCCAATTCACCCAACTTCTCTGTAGTGCTCCTGCTCTGCTCTAGTACAGGGCGGGATGACGTCTCACCTCCATTTCTGCAGTAGCCCTTTGCTCCCCCAGCCTTCAGTCTCCCGTCTAACACAGAATGTCTTAGCTCTGATCATGACCATGGCCACAGACACTAGACACATTCCTCCCATGGAGTGCTCCAAAGAGACGCAACTTCCAGTTCTTAAACAGAGCTACGCGTTTTCTTGCCTCGGTGCCTAGACTTATTACTATCTCTGTTGCCAACAATACCCTCTCTGTCTGCCCTCCCCAACCTTAGATCTGGCTAACTTCTATTTTATTATTTACTCTCGGCACCAGACATCACTTCCTCTGACAATCACCACCCGCCACCCCCCTCCAGAAACAGAACTTTGGATTAGGTAGTGTGCCCGTGAAGGAGCTTCCAGAGCCTCCTTCCTTCTGCCTCGCCCTTTAGGGTCTGTTGTGTAACTGCCCACTTGCCTGCATACATTCCACCCCCCTCCCCCGACAGTAAGGTGAGTCAGGGCAAGCACTCTGCCACCGCGGCAGCTCAGGACCTAGCCAAAACCCCAAAAGGGTCAAGACTGTCCATCAAAACGTTGAAAATTAAGAAAATGAAAGAAATCTCAACCAGGCTGGATGTCGCAGCAATGTGAAAATTCCTAGCCTAATATTGTTTAGGAGCAAAGAAGGTACATGTCAACAGACACAGGAAATGTACACCTAAGTAGATATTGTCTAAATGTATCTATGCTTCTCTGTGCCCCCAAACCATCCACGCTGAGGCAAGTAAAATTACATGTGTGAGCTGAGGAAGGAGGGGAGGGCTTGCTCTGTGGATCCGCCTCTCACCCTCCTCTACCCATCCCACGGCAGATGATACCTGATGAATGGAAGATGCCTGCATTAGAGCACTCGGTTATTTTCAGAGGTTTCATTATCTCAGCTGGAAAATCCTGGGGCAGCTTTTTGCAAACCAAATGGAGTTCAATTAATGTATCCAGAGCAAAGGATCAAGACCTAAATATTGAGAGTCAACATTAGCAAAAGTCTCTCAGCTCCCACATGGTCAAGTTCAACCTCCTGAAATGCTCTTAGAAGAGGGGAAATTGAGATTTTCCTGGAATGGTGCTTTGAGGCACGGGAAAGAACGAAAATGAACTCATCTTACTGCGTATCGATGTAATCACGGAACCATGGTTGGTAAGCATACTCCTCAACTCCTTTTCTCAAGGCTACCCAAAAATAGTTAAATGCCCCTTTTTACTAGCTTACCATTGCCAGGGAAACCTTACTAATTTATCTCCCACTGATTAAAAATGCATGATAATTAGGATGAATACTCAAGTTTATCTATGGAGGGAACAGATTTTCTTAAAAATAACAAGGCTAGGAAAATGTTTTTTAAGCTCATTAAAATGAACCTTTTGTGCACTCTGTTGTATACAAAGATGCAAATCATGCAAGGGTTCTTTTGGGAGGGAAACATAGTGACTTGGCCATTCGTGTTCATCTCCACTCCCTTAAAAGATCCCAGTAAAATATATCTAAGCCCAAGAGAAAGAGTGCTCACCACGTGTCTGGAGGGCAGACAGCAATGGATCAGACAGTGTCTGAGGACAGACAGCCCAGTGATCAACTGTAGAGTGAAAAAGGAGCCAAGAATGTTACAACCTAAAGGGCTTGTATTCTCTGTAGAATTCTAGAGAAGTGTGAGTTCCTGGCTCTGGACACCTGCAGAGCTTGGAACCTTCTGAGAGAGAGAGAGAGAGAGAGAGAGAGAGAGAGAGAGTTAAGGGTGATGCAGGTCTAGAAACAAGGTCCTATGTGAGGTCTGCAAGCTGAGTGGTGGGGCTCTCAGATAGCTTTCAGCCAGGTGTACTCCTGGTTGAACCCACCCAAAGAATGGATAATTCTCCTAAGTAATTCAATGGACCCAGACCAAAGTTCCAAACACCAACATCTGCAGAATTGGACGAGGTCTCTTGGTAAAGCTGACTTCCCAACAGTAACTGTATAAGAATTTCCACCAACTGATAATCCCTCTCCCCTCACAGAGGTTCCAATAGGTTTCTTCATCCCTCAGTGTAAAAAATGAGCAGATAGCAAAGGATCCCCAAACACCTGAGGAAAACTCCAGCAGGTCTGAAGAAGATCCAAACAGAGACAAAAAAATAATAACAACAGGAGAGACAACGAGCACAAAGAAAACAAAGCTTAATGAACCGTCTTCAATACATAAGAGGAAAATACAATATCCCTAAGACAAGAACAAAATTCCTTTAAAAAGGAACACTCAGAGAATAATAAGCTAAAACATAATAGCTGAAATTTAAAAACACTATGTTCATGAGAAAGGTCCCAAAAACAAAGTTAAAAAAAAAAAAAAAAGTGACAGAGGTAAGAGAGAAAGAAACAGACTTAGAAAATCAATCCAGGAGTTCACCTTTGCAACAGGGGATGCAGGGAGAAAGAAAACCAAGCAGGACATTGCCAAATACATAATATGAAAAAATCTCTGAGACCTCAGATATGCGTCTCTTGATTAGTTTACAAACAGGTTTCAAAATGAATGATAAACACCCATTGTTTTTTAATAATAAACCTTTTAGACCTATTTGATTTTTTAAACTGTCTTTATTGTTTTAATAACATTTCAACTGTCATTTAAAATAACTTTGAGGGCGCCTGGGTGACTCAGTCAGTTAAGCGTCTGCCTTTGTCTCAGGGCATGATCTCAGGGTCCTGGGATCCAGTCCTGCATTGGGCTCCTTGCTCAGTGGAGACCCTGCTTCTCCCTCTGCCTCCTGCTCCCCCTACTTGTGCTTTCTCTCTCTCTCTGACAAATAAACAAATAAAATCTTTAAAAATAAAATAAAATAAAATAACTTTTGAAAAGGAGTATCTTCTCTATTTTCTTAGGACTATTATGAATGCTAAAGCCATGTCCCCTTACTGTGCCTAACTATGTACACTTAAAAAAGAACACAACTATTTAGGACATTTCCTTTTTCAGATTTTTGACTAATTCAGCCCTACCTCTCTGAACTTCCCCTTCCCAACCACCTTTAAGCAAACTGTTGAATTTATTACTATGTATTTCACTTCCTGAATTTCTCAAAAGCAGAATGTGAGCACGGTTGCATCAAACACAAAGGTCATCTCTCTTTTTATGTGTACCCTTTTAGAGGAATAAAAATATTTCATTTTATTTCAGTGGTTGTCTAGGTAAGAAGCAAGAAGAGATAGATGATAGATATGTAATAGAGACTGTAGTAGATAGAGGTGATAGACAGTCAGACAGAGAGAGGGACAGAGGTTAAGAGACAGATACAGACAGATGAATAAGCATGACCAAAACTGTGCTCCTGGTGGTAGAGAGAAGTCAGCACTTTCTAATAAAAGTGGTAGATCACCCAAAAGATAATATTCATGGTTTTTTTTTGTTTGTTTGATTTTAGTTTTATACATGATTGTGAAAGTTTAACCTAGACATGTGAGGAAGCTTCCAGGTCTATGGTAGCCTACACAAATTCAGAAACCCAACTGCTGTGAACACCTGGGATATACTAGATAAGATGTAATAAGAAAAGTTTGCTTGTTTGGGCTTTAATGTACTACCGAGCTTGCGAAAAAAGAAAAGGAAACTCCCAGATGTCAATAAAAAAGGGGGTGGGTGGGTAGGTGGATGGGAAGGCACTGAAAACAACAGTGGTGAGTATTATTCAAGCTGATCGTAAAACATTCCTGGAAAGTAGAGTGGAGTGGGGTCATGGCAGGTAGTGGGTCAGTAGTGGGGGGAGCTGGGGACCTGGAGTTCAATACATACATGACAGTTAAGAGTCTGCGAGCCCATGACTTGGGAAACTGGAACGAGTTTCCTGCACAGAACCAGAAATCCCAAAAGGATACAAATCTCTGTGAAAGAATGTCTTACAAAATAATCTCTGCTCAACAGTTTGGGGAAGTGACCTGGAAACTCCTTTCTTCTGGGGGAAAACAAAACAAAACAAAACCCGTCTTCCTCCCCTTGTACCCAGGATTGAGGTATTCTGATTGAAAGTTGCATTTATGGCACAGTTATGCTGCCCGGAATTAGGGGATGTCTACTCTGGCACCCAAATCATCACAACAGTTAAACGTGGTCAGGTAAGCAAGCACACTGTATAGATAAGGAAGCTGGAAATCAGAGAGATTTGGTAATTTATCTAAAGTGAAAGGACTAAGTGACAGAGCTGGGATTCAAACTCCTCTCTTATAACCTCAACTCCAGAATTTTATTCACTGATATTAGCAGGTGGTTAATTTGGGCCTCTGTTTTAGACACTGAAACTGTGTCCACTGACCATAGCGCCATTGTAAATTGATTTTATATTTTCCCTTTGCAAAATGCAAAATGCAATGCCATCATGGTACGCTGGCAATACTTTCCATTATGAGTCCACCATGGTCTGTCCATCCGAGAAAACAGAACCAAGAAAGTACACACTGCATGAGCCTCTTAAGAGAAGCTGTTTTCACAAGCAAGGATTTACTGTGGAGAGGAGATGGAGAGGAGAACTGTGTGAATCTTCCTCATTCCCGGATGGACTGAGGGGCCTTTTCAATAGTATTCCAGGTTTAAAGAGTACGGTTGAAATCTCGACATAAGCTTTCGGTGAGGGAGACAATAGTGCACTCCCAAACACTGGGAAAAGGAGGAAATAAGGCTAAAATGGTAAAATGATTACTCTTTTCTGGTGGTCACCAAAAGACCAAGTCTTTACAAACGTGAAACTAAAGCACTCAGGATTATCTAAGATTCAGAACAAAGTGATATGGGAGCAATGCTGGGGAGCCAAGAGTAGAAAGTGATTTAATTTGATGAGCAAAAATGAAATCCAATATTCTGATCTCCATCAGGAATCAAACTGGGTGAACAACAAGGGAAGGGAGGCATCTACCTGGGGGAGTCCCGTGCCCTTAGGAACAGTCCAAAGGAGATTGGGGGGGGTCTCGTTAATATAGTAATTTCCATAATGGCCACCTTGGCAAGGCTCTCCTGATCCCAGGAGGAGTGGCTTCCAGCTTCCTTGTCTAAAATACGCTTTTTTTTTTTTTAAAGATTTTCTTTATTTACTTGAGAGAGTGAGAGAGAGAGCATGAGAGGGGAGAGGGCCAGGGGGAGAAGCAGACTCCCTGCTGAGCAAGGAGCCGGATGCGGGACTCGATACTGGGACTCCAGGATCATGACCTGAGCTGAAGGCAGTTGCTTAATCAACTGAGCCACCGAGGTGCCCTAAAATACACTTCTTAAGGTCTGTCAGCATCTCTTGTATTGATAACCTTGGTGACAATTTAATTTCTTGAATGGAGAGAATGCATTGCTTAGGCTGCCTTGAAAGTCCATACTAGTTTTATTACTTGAACAAAATTCACTAATGGGTTGTTCTGGTTTATTTAAGTTTGCTGAGCCTGGCAGAATAGAACTGCATTTTTATTTGTTCTTTTATTCTCTAGGTTATTTAGTGGAAGTTTTTTTTTTTTTCTTTTAAAGTTTGAGAAGATAAGAATACCGAAAATGGACAGGTGAATCTGCCATTTATCATTAACATATCGTACATTTTTGAATGCCTGCTTTGTATCAAGCAATGTTCTAGAAAGCTGAGAATTCAAAATGATAACAAGGGTGTTCCAGACCTCAAGGATCTTAATGACTTTAAGATCTAGGTAGGCACATAAGAAAAAAATCCCAAGTCATTATAAAGGGTGTCACGATAGATCTACACACAAGGTAGAGTGGGACCAGTACCTCACCTATGATAAGTTTTAAAAGGTGACTAGGAAATTGTCAGGGAAGTGAATTATTTAAGGGTGGCTGGGGCATAAATGATGACCTGGGTAGAACTGGACACTTAGGGAAAACCTAGACCCTCATAAGGTTTTTATGTAATACTGGGGAGTTTTGAGATTAGTGAAGGGGACAGGGAGCTGTCTTGAACAAATAGATAACTCTCGAGTGCTTCAAACCCCCTTGGCTAGCTGGGTGTAGGGTAGATGGTAGAGGATGGGGAAGAGGCGAGTTAGAAAGGAAGCGCCTGGTAGGGAATAGGTCCAGAGAGTCTACAGAATGGGGGAAATAGCCCTGGACTAGGGCAACAAAGAGCTGAATATGAACAGCGAGGTATTTATGAAGCAGAATTTTTTTAAAAGTGTTGTAATCACTGACAACCACTAGCAGTGACATATTCTTGTGGATTCGGTGCCTGCTGGGTGACCTTTTCCATAGAAAGAGCAGTAATCCTGCCTGCTGTTCTATGGCTGTTTCTATTTGGGAAATTGAATATTGGAGTTTTTAATGCAAACTCTAAGTAGCTGTGTGTCACCAGCCAAGGGAATTAGCCCCAAGATGCTGTGGCATTTGTCATCAGTGCTCAGGTTTTAGCATCCAGGAGCCCATTAAGTCCTGGCCATTGTCCCTATGGTTCAGGTGAGCCGTCCTGCCAGGTGCTGAAGTCACAGGGAACTGTTGGAACCCTAGATCTACCATCTGTTTCAGCTCTCATTTCTGAACTAAATTTCATTGTCTATAAGATAGAGATTACCTACAACCCAGGGTCATTACTTAGACTGAATGAGATAGTTGCTTAAATTCACACATAAGTGGCAGAACCCCGATTCCTTCGTGGATCTAGCTGACTGCAGAGTTGACTCTCCCTTTCTCCTTCTTTCTCTTTCATGGTTAACATATGCATTATTTTCAGCTTTTAAGAAATGTTACAATTTCAGTTTCTATCTCTCCTTTGGCCCAAGAGATATTTCACAAAGAGCTTTTAAAAATCCAAGAAGAAAGGCTTTCTGTGTCTTGGTTTTGCAAATAATTTTCTCCTTTGATTCCACTATCCTCAGAGAATGCTGTTTACGGTATTCTAACTCAGGAAATTTATTGCATTTTTTGGTGAGCTAATCTATAGTTAATTTCATCAATGGTCTGTCTGGGATTTGAAAGGAAAATGTATTCTTTGTTATCAGTGTACAAAGTTTGTGATGTATCCCTATCTCCCTTGTTAATTATGTTGTTTGGGTCTTTTGTATCTTCACTGACCTTCTGTCCACTTGGACGGAGAGTGTGTTGAATTACCTGCTATTAGTACATTTCTATTTCGTCTTGCATCTTCTACAGTTTCCGCTGCAAAGGCCACTGCTGGGTTATCTGGTGCGCATTCCCAAGTGGTCAATGTTCCTCGTGCACCCTGGCCTTTACCAGCAACCTGTCCTTTGTTCTGTTTCATGCTTTCAGTCTGCATCTTACCTCATCATGTATCCAGATCAAAACTGGTACCTTCTGTCAGCGTTGTTAGTTTTCATTTGCCTTATACACTTTGCCCATCTCTTTGGTTTTCGCCTTTTAAAACCACTTTGTGCTAGGCGTGTCCTGGGCTCAGCCCCGAGTCGGGTTTTGCAGAGTCTGCCGTCCTGACTGGTACATTATACTTGGCCCAGGATGTAACCAGAGTTCCATAAAATATTTGTTTCCTTTTTCCTTTCTTCTCTTCCTCAACCAGGGTCAAGACTCACCTAAAACCATGCTCTTTTCTCACCCGGTCCCCGGCTTAACTGAGGTATAATTAACAAAATGTTAAGATCTTTAAAGTGGACAGCATGGTGATTTGATACACGTGTACACTGTCAGAGGTCAGTCTCATTATCCGCAGTTCTGGGTCTGTCCGGACGCAAGTCCCCTTCGGACGCTCTGGTTTAGCTGGATTCCCATCTGCCCTGTGGTTCTCACACCCTGGCAGGAGAGGGCCCTCCAAACCTCCCATCAATGGTGGCCTCGAAGACCACGGATATAACACTTTAAAAATACATTCCTTCTTCTGGCTTAATAGATGGAAGTCTCCAATGTTTGAGCCAAGACCTGATGTGTCCCAGAATATTCTTCAAACAGAATATTCTTTCAAACACAATTCAATGCCTTAGTTAGAGCATACAGTCCACAGCCTAGAAATCATTGACTTAAACTCTCTCCCCAGGCATGAGTCTTTTCTGCAATATTCCACATTTTCTAGTCTCTGCATTTTTCTGGTATTGGCAAGCTGACACTCTCACCCACACTACAGGCCTGCATTTGAAACCCAGGAAAACCACGTATTAGGTCTAGGATGTTTGGAACTTACATAAGAGCTGAGCCTCTATTTTTTTTATCTACAGAACAGGGACAAAGCGAAACTCAGAGGGCCATTAAGAGGGCCAAAAGGGTCACAGATTCAAGGACTGGACAGGAGATGTGAAGAAGCAGGCAGGTAGCTAATAGAATCCATCCCCCCCTCCCCCAACCAACTAAGGGTACAGCAATAGGAGCGACAAGGAGAGTCCATCCCCCTATACAAGGAGAAGCCTCTACTGGGCTCCTGCCTGCAGCAACATGGGCCAAATAATCTCACCAGATCTTTCCATGGTTCTAGAAAAGCAGAAATCTGGCTTTCTCATGTGAAATTTCCCAATGATTCGATGTGGTAAGTAATTCCAGTTTCTTTAAAACACCGGACAGGCCATATCTGTGGGCTGGGTACACCTGTCAGCGGTCACTTGGCAGCCTCTAGTCTGAAGTAATTAGCGTAATGCCCAGCACGAGATAGGTACTTGGTAAATTATGAATGCACCAGATCTTAGACACCTTAGACATCAGATTCTTGGAAGAAAGGACTTGTCTGATTGGGTAGCCTGGAGACCAGGAAAGATCAGGCCCAGAGGGACCAGAACATCCAGCTGCAGGCCCAGGACATCAGCAGAAACCGGGCAGGACAAAACAGAGAGCAGGTTGGAGTAGCTCATGGCAGAATTCGGCAGAATCTTTCCAGTCTGCCTGCTCTGACTCCTCTTGGGCTGACACTCCCCTCTCTCTCCTGCAACCCCAGCTCTGATCCCTGGGCAGATATAACTGGTATGGGAGGGAAGCAGGCTAGATCCTGCAGCCGCTGTAGTCAGAAAGGCTAGCGGCTTCCTTAGAGCGAGCTTATTAGGAAGAGAGCAAAAAAAAGCTCTGAGTTCTGAGCCAAGGAGGTAACTTCCTCCCTGTCCCTATTCCCTCTGGCTTTTCCCCATCAGTGACTCAGAACGGAGCCAACTACATCCTGCTCGGGTGGGTTGCAGCTGTCCCACACATGTTACAAATAAGGGCCAGTGGAGCTGTCCCTATTTTTAGCACTTGAATGCGGATGCCAAGAGCTCCAAGATTCCCCATTCGCTGGCTCAATGCCGCTCCCTCTCCTCCACATATCTCTTATTTTTCCTCCCAGATAGATGTTTTCTTGTTCCAAGGAGCTAAAGTAAGATATCTAGGGGAACAGGGTCCCCAAATATTTGCTTGTCTCGCTAAACTTTTTATAATCACCACAAACTAGGTGATGTATCTCTCCCATGGCGTGAGAAATCATGTGCGGGCTTCGAGAAACATCACTCCAGGGTTGGATCAAAGCCACTCCTTTTTCTCTCTTGAGCAAAAGAGAGGTTTAGAGCAGAACATGGCATTAAGGATCCTCTCATGGAAACTTCCGAGTACACAGCTGAGGGCGCTGAGGTCCAGGGGGGCTGACGCGCTTACTACTACCTGACAATAATAAATATTATTACCTTATACTTGTGAAGGTTTTTCTGCACTAAGCACTTCACATGGATTTCTGACTCAGTGAGGTATCTATTTCAACGATTCCCATTTTACAGATGACAAAACAGCGTTACTGGTTTGCCAAACTGACCCAAAGTCACCTACACGAGCAACCAGGGAAGACAAACTTAGGATCCTGACTCCAATTCTTAACTCTTCCCAGAAGCAAAGCTCAGCACACAGATGAGTCATGAGGATAAAAGGAAGGAAGGAGGATGGAGGAAGAGAGGGAGGCCGGCCGCGGCTTGAACATACACGGGATCTCGGCGGGGCCCTTTCAGGCTTTTCTCTGGGATCGGCTGAGTGTTTGGAGAACACGAGCACGGCCCTCACACCCTCAGCGGCCGCCCTGGGGCTGAGACCCAGAGACCCCTGGCCTTCTTTACCTGTTCTCAGGGTCAGCAGAGGCCAGACTCCGGGTGACAAAGCACATCTTGAGGGGGATGTTCTTCCGATCTCTGTGGAAGGAGCAGGGCTGTGCGGATGACGGGGCGTCTGAGGACCCGGCCCCTAGGCGAGGGGATTCGGGCGGAGGCGTTTCCCAGCCAATCTCCGACACCGGGGAGCCCTTCTTCACATAGGGTGTGGCTTCCCGCATGTATTTCACTGCAAGGAAAGGGACAACAACAGTGCTTAATAAAGTGCATCAGGGTGGTGGGGCGCCTGGGTGGCTCAGTGGGTTAAGCCGCTGCCTTCAGCTCAGGTCATGATCTCAGGGTCCTGGGATCGAGTCCCGCATCGGGCTCTCTGCTCAGCAAGGAGCCTGCTTCCCTTTCTCTCTCTCTCTCTCTCTCTGCCTGCCTCTCCATCTACTTGTGATCTCTGTCAAATCAATAAATAAAATCTAAAAAAAAAAAAAAAAAAAAAGTGCGTCAGGGTGAATTTCTGGAAAGTCTGATTGCGTTTCTGAAACTTGCATTAGACGAGCTCCTGATACCCAACCTCTTAAATTCTGAACAAGACTCACAAGTTCTTTTCCTCTCAAAACAGTTTTTCTGTTATTTAAATTCTAAACCAACGTGGTATTTATTTATTTATTTATTTATTTATTTATTTATTTTTAAAAGATTTTATTTATTTATTTAACAGAGAGGGATCACAAGTAGGCAGAGAGAGAGAGAGAGGTGGGGGGAAGCAGACTCCCCTGCCGAGCAGAGAGCCCGATGCGGGACTCGATTCCAGGACCCTGAGATCATGACCTGAGCCGAAGGCAGAGGCTTAACCCACTGAGCCACCCAGCTCCCCCCAAAGTGGTATTTACAACTTGCTATTACAATGACCTGAACTTGAGAATTAATTTCAGCTTTTTTCAATGATGGCAACTTTTATCTTTTCTGACTTTAAGATGGATTCTGGTGAGGAGGCTGAAAGACAAACGGACAGAGGAGGAGAAAGCATAGGGATTAAAGACACATAATTGTTCGATACAGAAGCAGGGGTTCTGGTCACCATGTTCTCTAGCCACGCCCCTATTCAGAATTAAGAACAGGCTTTTCAAGTTAAGGGTGCTGAGAAAACATATATGCAAAGAAACAAACAAATGAACAACAACAACAAAAAACCCCCTCACATAAAGGATACTTATTTTGCATGGAAAGAACTTGTAAGAGCAAAAATACCCTCTGTAAGAGCTGAAAACTAGGGCCAACCTAAATGTCCATCATAAAAATAATGAATTGTAAGACATCTATAGTCATTTTTACAAATGAGATCGATTTAGATGTGTTGATGAAGAAAGACCTACAAGATCTATTATTAGTTTAAAAATGATAGAGAGAAGTGCACGTACTGTAATCTTTTGTATCTAAATCATAAATACATAGGCTTGCATATATACAACCATTTCCGGATAGGAACATAAGATTATGTTAACAGCAGTTAGCTCTTGGGAGTGGAAATAAAAGCCAAGCTGATGGAAAGATAGACTTTACTATTCACTTATTACCCATTTATACCATTTTTATGTTTAGCCAATATGCGCCTATTACTTCAATAAAATTTTTAAAAAACAAAAATATTTCCAGAGCTGAGTGGAGCAGACCCAAAGTCTGCTCTTTGATATGTTTCCTCGGGCTTAAGAAGTTATTTGCCTCTTCTGAATTTAAGCCTTTGGTCCTTAGATAGCTTTTGTACTCACAGGCCAACTAGATTCTTGGAACGTGCAACATGAACTTCCATATCCTTCTCTCTGTTGCTCGCACAGTTCGGTTTTGTGCTGCTCTGCAGAGGGGAGTGTGGCTAAGTTCCTTACTGCTATCTGTTATTACAAATGGCAGTGGACTGGAATGGGTACACACTGGAGGATATTTACGCCAGATCTTTGATGATTCAAGTCCACAAACTAACACCTTTATGGGGCGAGACATGGGGCCAGGCTTATAGAGCTTACCAAAATAAGCAATAGGAGTTTCCATCCTTAAGACCAAAATCATGGGTGACTCTAGTGGATGCTGCTGGGTCCCCTCTGATCCCTTCCACCAGCCTGAGCATGTTTTTCTTAGATGCTCTGTGTTGGCTGAGAACAATTCTTAGCTGCCCACCTGTTGCAGAAAACAGGTGTTGACCCAACAGAAGCCAGCAAGTCTGGGAAGCTACAGAGTCACTGCTTGATCCCCCAGACAGAGGATCTGCTTCTCAGGAACCCCACCTAAGACAGGGACTTCATACAAATCCATAAACAACAGCCCAAAGCAGAATGAGCTGAGTGTTATAACAGGAATAAAGTATGCCGGAAGAACTCACAAGAAACTGAATCCAGGCCTATGAGTGACCAGTTAGGTTCACAGCGATTTAATAAAGCCAAACATACCAAGATGCAAACTATATGGACAAGTATTAGGGAACTCGACCACAGGTATCAAAAATAGCCATACTAATTCAAGACGGAGATGTCATTTAGTACCAACACACATTTGAAAAGAAGATTTCAGGGTCTTAACTGAATATAAGTGCAATTAGGAGAAAATAGCTCCAAGGTCGCCACAAACCTGTTAGCACAAGGTGCTGTTAGAGAAGAAGAAAGGACAGATGTATTTTTAAGGAATATTGTTTATTCCTGGGCAATATGCTTAAAGAGGAACACAAACATACCTAAGAACAAACGCAGAAAATTTAGGGGGACAGATGTAAGTTGTCCAAAGCTGGAGTAAATAGACCTGTTTTGAAGACACTGATTTTTTTTTTTTCTCTAAAAACATTTTAGTAGAAGCTAGAACACTGCTTAGCTTTTTACATTATAGACTGATACTTATTACATACAGGAAATTCAAGTATCAGCTGAGACAGTTTGAAGGCTCTCCTTTGGTTGCATTATTATTCTTCCAGATGGAAGAGAGGTGAGTGTGGTGGAAGTGGGAACGCAGAGATGCTTCATGAAGCAGGTGTCATTTGAACTTGGCCTTAAAGGGTAGAAAGGATTTAAAAAGTAGAGATAGGAATAACAGTCCCTCTTTTATATAATATACTCTGATTTACAGATCCTATTGCATCCCATAAGAAAGGAAAGTTGGGGGCGCCTGGGTGGCTCAGTGGGTTAAAGCCACTGCCTTCAGCTCGCGTCATGATCCCAGGGTCCTGGGATTGAGCCCCACGTCGGACTCCCTGCTCAGGGGGGAGCCTGCTTCCTCCTCTCTCTCTCTGCCTGCCTCTCTGCCTACTTGTGATCTCTGCCTGTCAAATAAATAAATAAAATCTTAAAAAAAAAAAGAAAAGAAAAAAAAGAAAAAAAGAAAGGAAAGTTGGGCCTCAGTTTGAAGGGGAATAAAGAACCAACATTTCTTATATACCTAACAATGTATGGAACCAGGGACTTAACATGTCTTTCCACATTTTAGCTTCAAAATGACTATTCAAGGCACCACCATATTTATAAGACAACGAAGGTCCAGAGAAAAAATGGGTAAGGGATCTTTCACTTTCTGAATATCCACATATCCACAAGCAATGAAAGAGTAAGTTGCTATTCCTTTCAGACTCTGCTAAAAAGAAATGTCGTAGAAGGCTATTCTTATTCTGATGGACACCAGGAACTTTACATATATTATCCTTTCCAAGGCTAGCATTATTTTACGCACAGCACAATCATGCACAGAAGTTTAACTTATGTGGCTGGTAAGTGGTGGAGCTAGAGTCTGACTGCCCAGAGATCACATTCTTTAATGAAATCTGGCTACCGCACCTCAATAACGGAGGCAAAAATCACAAGCTAAGAGGTGTGGACTTTATTCCATAGGCAGTGGTGATATCCATAGTGGTCTTGGTCTATGAGTGAGGCAATGACAGAATCAGAGGTTCGCTATAGAGAGAACTCTGGCAAAGTAAGATCAGGTGTACTAAAGAGAAAAGACAGCAGAGGTAGACCCACTAATTACAGAGCCATGGGGAGTTACTGTCAAAGGTACCTGGAGCTGTACTCAAAATACCCATGCAAAGCATGAGGAATCCCAGAAATGTATGGTTTGATCACTTATGGGCAGAAGCATGGGAAGTATGGCAAGTCCTAGCCTAGAAGCAAATACTGACCAGGTAACCACTTCCTGTATGGCACAGAACTTGGGGAATTTATGAAGGAGAGAGAGAAGATGCAGCAACACCTTGAAGAAAGGACTGGAAATTATATTCAAAATAGTAATCCTTTTAATTGACCAACTGAAAATCAGGACAGAATACATTAACAAAGTAGGGATGATAATTTAAAGATTTATGCATTCATCTAAAATCCACCAGTCATTCATCATATGCTGAGGACTATACTGTCCACGTGTGATGATCAAAAAAATATGTCCCTGTTTAAAAAAAAAAAAATGTAAGCCTAGAAAAGGGGTAAGGGGAGTGAGTAGGTGACATGAGATCTTAAGTTAATCTTACACCTGGTCCCAAGCTATACAAGTCTCTAGGACACTGGCAAAATCAAATGCAAATCCCTTCTAGAGGAAGACAATTTCATCCTAGGCTTCAAGAGTCCCTGTGAATGACTTTCAAGGGCAATGAGCAGCATAAATTCTAAGAAAATGTTGTTCACATAGAAATGAGGTAGTATGAGCAAGAACTAGTAAAAATAACTGAGAGCAGTGACAGTCCCAACAGAAACTACAAAGCAACAAATAAGTTTACCATGTAAGGAAAATCTGAGAGAATCTTCTGGGGACTATTTTTTACAAGATTTTATTTATTTATCTGCGAGAAAGAGAGAGAGGGCGAGCAGGGGGGAGGGACAAAGGGAGAAGGAAAGTGAGAATCTCAAGCAGACTCCCTGCTAAGCGTGGAGCTGGACAGGGGGCTTGATTTCAAGACCCCGAGATCATGGCCTGAGCCCAAATCAAGAGTCAGATGCTCAACCGACTGAGGGGCACCCAGGTGCCCCTTCCAGAGAATATTTTTTAAAAAGTGACCTAACAGATTGGTAAAATAACCAAATAGAATATCTAGTAGTAGTAGCCAAAATAATTATTGCTATATAATATATAATTACAATAAATAAACCAGAATTAAAACTTCAATAGGTAGACATATCAATGAAAAAATTAGTGAATTGTAGATCAGAAGACATTTTACAGAATGTAGCACGAAAATATAAAAACATGGAAAACACTGACTAGAAATGTAGAGGATGAAGTGAGAAGGTCTAACATATGTCTAACTGGAGCCCCAGAAGGAAAGAGAATATGGCAGAGGCTAAGGATTTTCCTGAGGGAAAGCCAACAACTCATGACTTCAAGAAACCTGACTGAACTTCGATAAACAATACCCATGTTCTTCCCAGTCAAGACAAAGAGAAATAAGGGGTCATCCTGCTTTCAACCTCAAGTAGGCTAAGACTCTCCTTAGAATCCATGCTTCTTCTGAGAACTTTAGCGATCACCTCTCCCTTTCACAAGTTTTGTGAGGAAGATTCAGCCAAATCCCTAAATGAGTCCAGAGATCTCTGGTACCACCAGAAAACAAGTTTGCAATTTCAAGGGGAGGGGGAAACCAACAAGGTAACAAAGAGATTATCATTACCATTCCTGAACAAGATAGGCTGAAATCACCAAAATGTTTTCACAGCAGTCTTGAGGGAGAACAGGTAACATCAACACATCCCTGCATAAATAAAGCCCCTTTGTTCAGGACTCTTGCTTCTTGTTGACATGTATAGAAAAGAGAACTTGGTTTTGTGTATAACAAAGAAAGCAACAGAACATTGCCACTGGATTTCTCCAAGGGCCCACAGCTTCTGGTGGGTCCTTGACAATAAAATTGTCAGAATATCCCTTCTTGCTACAAGCTTGGTCATCAGTTATGAGCAAAATTCTACTGTTGAGCTGTCCCTCTCTAATCACCAAGGGAGGCCTGAGGCTAAGTCCCTTCTCCCCTCAAGCAGAGAGTAAGAACAGTGCGGTCACACCTGGGTGTGGTAAAGCCGTGCCTCTAACAGAAAACAAAGCCTGTATGAAACCTTTTTTTTGGTTCTTTGCGCTTCAGCCTCTTGAGATAATCCTCACATTGCAATCAAAATAAGGAGAGGACAGTCTAATTCAGGGAGGGTAAAGTGTTACCCAAAGAGTAGATTTGACTGCAACAGGTGTCCAAAATTACAGTGTATTAAATGATAGAGAGGTTTGTTTTTCTTTTACTAAAAGTCTAGAGCAAAAAAAGGGGCTGCCAGGATAGCTTTGCTCCCTAAAGCTGTCAGGAGCTCAGCCCTCTGCCCCCTTCCTGCTCTGCATCTCTAGCCTGCCATCTGATAACCCAAGATGGCTGCTTGAGTTCCAGCCATTTTGACCAAATTCCCATCAGCAGGAAGGAGGAAGAAGTGTAGGACACACCACGCTTCCTCCCTTAAGAACATTTAAGAAGCTGACACACTCTATCTGCTTACAAACCATCCACCAGAATTTAGCCACAGGGCCATGTCTAGAAGGAAAAGAAATTTTACTCTTAACTCTGGTGCCAAACCAGCTAAGCGCTGGTGGGGAAGGCAGGCTATTGCTGCAGAAGAAGAAGAGAACAGATATTAGGGGAGGACTCTCAGTTTCTACCACACAAAGATGCCCCTAATTCTGTCAGCCCATCGCAACTAGACATTATACCGCGTCCGTACAAATAAATGCGTTGGAGAGATCTGTTAAAAGGCACAATGACTAGATTCCAGAAACTCTGCTAAGTGTTTTTTGTGTACTAACTCATTAGAACTTCACAACAGCTCCGTGATGGGAGTCCTCATTTTACCAAGGATGCAGTGACAGGAAAGGGTTAAGTCATATCCTCAGATTACAGGGCTAGAAAAGGCAGAAGCATGAGTCAAAGCCAGTCGGCCTGGCTCCACAGTTCATGCTTTTAACGACGAGGTACTACTGTTTCTCACACATTTTTTTTTTTAATTAATTGAATGTGTGTGTATGTGTGTGTATTTAAGCCAACATTTTTATGCACTGGGAGAAAACATCCAATTAAGTGGCTATTGCCTGTCACATAAGAGAGCTTGATTCTGTAAACCTAAACTATTAAACTATGGCATTTCAATAAATGCCTTTTAAGATATTGTAATATGTATGCATAATAGAGGGTTTAACAGCTAGTGTTTGCATAATTACACCTCCATGTGCTTACAGACCGTAATTTCAGGCAAAGAGCTGTTGAAACCGATCAAGAAGCAACCAGGCCCCAGTTCAGGGTTCTCATAATCAGAACTAATTAATAAACCATGCCCTTTCTGGGTATCATGAATTAAAAAACTGTGGTGGAGCAATTAACATTCCAATCTTCACTTGCAAAAACTAAAGCGGGAGGGGGACCAGAGCCCAGAAGGAGTGGTCTTCAAACCAATAATCCACGAAGTCACTTTCAATATGTTTCTGGTTTGTTATCTCAAGGACGAGCAGCGGTGAGGCTTCCCAAAGAGCCTTCCGCAGAGCCCAAGTTTGCGAAGGCTCCAAGCTGCCACAATTAAATCTTTGTTGAAGCAGCCAGATGACATTTGGAAGGAGAGGCACACACAAGGCTACTAATGAGGAAATGCTTGAGGCAAATCCAATCAGCTTGCCAACCAGGCTGGTTTCTCAGGAGCCAGTAAGTCCCTCGGACATGTACAAGTCTTCTTCTTAAAAATAACAACAGAAACAACAAAAGACAAAAAAAAAAAAAAAAAGATTTCCAGATTACAGGAAAGGAAAGAAATATTTCATTACTCTGGGGGAGGTGAACACAAAATGGGCATTTTCTAATGTGATTAAGGTGAGAGGGGACCAGCCAGAGGCAAGAAATCTGGGCACTGGGACTGTGGGTGAAGGTTTCAGGTTGGGGACAGGTTGGTGACAAGGGGATGTGCTAAGAGAAACGTTAAGACGTTCCCTTCATGGCATTTGCCTAGGCCATCTCAGAGAGGAAAGGAGTGGAGGGAGATCATCAATATTTCCAAAAAGGCCAAGAAATGATGAAGGAAGCAATAAAGCTTCTGGATAGCTAACCTCAGGGGAGGCAGAGTCTCGAGCTGGCAAGAGAATTTGGTCGTGAGAGTTGGGGACCAAAGTTACAGTTTCAGCTCTGCCACTAACTAGCTCTCCAGCCCCAGGCCAGTCACTGCCCCTCCCGGACCTCATTTTCCTTACCTGTCAAGAGAGAGAAATGAGGTCCCTACCCTTCAAACGTTCTATAATTCTTTGGGAAGCTGCCTCTTCCGACAATATTTTTTTTTTTTTAAGTTTTTTCTTACCTCATCTTGCTCTTTGTGTCTTCACCAATAAATAGCTCTGTTAAAATGTGGGCCCCATTCTTCGTCCTTAGGTAGATGTACCTTGTGACTTTTTAACCAAACTCTATGGGCATCTATGTCACATCCACATGTGACAGGAAGTCTATATGGAGATTATGTACTCAAGTTACTTTTTCTTTGGTTTGCAGAGTTGTCTAGAAGTATCATTATTCTCATTCACTTACCAATATTTATTTCTCTTCCCTTCCGCTGGGGGAGGGGGTCCTTCAAGGCAGGATTCTAAGGGACATTTGAAGGATGACCCCAAGTCGCTGGTGAAGTCATAAGGATATTCTGGGTGAGGGTACTGAGTTTTATTTTTTATTTATTTTTTATTGTGTTATGTTAGTCACCATAAAATACACCATTAGTTTTTGACGCAGAGTTCTAAGATTCATTGTTTATATACAACATGGTCCTGAGTTATAATGTGTGGTGTCAGGAGTAAGATAAACTGGTTATGAATTTGCTTAGTAATTGTTGGCCTCCTATTAAAAATCTATCTCAAAATTACCCTATTTTAGATAGTACAGTGATTTGATGTATTCTGCCCTAATTTTTCAACGAAGCAAAATTATTGCCCTCAGAGATGCCTCCAGAGACCCAGGGGGGTTATCCTATCCCATGAGTCCTTGAACGGCTCAGAAACACACTGACTGGTTTGGTTATCCATCAATACAACATTTAATGAGCTCCTGCTATGCGCAGGGCCCTGAGTACTGGAATTATCCCAGTCAGCAAGACAGACTGGGTACCCACCCTTGAGGTGCCTACGGTGAGGTGTCCATGTGCATGTGGGGGGTGGGGTGGAGTGAGCAGACCAATAAATAAATACAGGGCACTGCTCTGAAGGACACACACCCCGGAGGACTGGGGTCTGTCCCCAGTTCACACAGAGCCCCTCACAAGTCGGCTCGTGCCTACGTCTTGTCATCTCAGCTGACTGACTCCCTCTTGGTCTCCACAGTTCACACACCAGCCATGAAGAAATTATCTTTCATTCTCCGAACATGGCACGCTTGCTCTCTCCTGCCTCTGCTCTTTGCACATGTGGTTCCTTCTGCAGGAAAACATCTTTCTAGAAAACTTCCCTCTCTGAATCCTGTAAGCCTCAATTCAGGTAAAACCTCCTCAAGTCCTCCAGATACGCCAACGTGAAGCTCCTTGTAACCTCTCCTGGTATCAGCAGCCTCGGGACAGAAACGTTACCGGATGCATGATCTTATGCACATTTGAGCACTTACACATCATGGTTCTTTATTTGTACTCAAGTCTCTCTGGTGGAAGCATGAGGCCCTCAAAGTTGAGTGACTACTCTACAGGAGAAGTTAAACTCTAGAGTCTGGAGCCACAGTACATAGTTTCAAATCTTGCCTCTGCACCTATGGCAGGCAATGAACTGGGAGGTTACATTTCCTTACTCTTTCAAAGCCTCCATTTGTCCATCTGTAAAATGGGGATAAATAGGGGTGCCGGCCTCAGAGAGTTGCTGGTGGATCAAATGACCTAAGCCACGCAGAGGGCTCTGAACTGTGTCGAGCACATGGTAAATGCTCACTAGAGAAAAAGAAAATGTGGTATTCACATCTGTATCCAAGCAGTGAACACAATGTCTGGCTGTCAAACGTGGAATTGTTGAGCAAATGAATGACAATGTTAATAGGATCTCCAGGATAGAATTTTTCACAGATTTGTTCTTAGGGAGGAGTCTTATAACTGAACAGCAGAGGCCAGAGGATATCTGTCACCTGTCCAAGGTTTTAACACAAAGAAGCAAAGATGAGGTCAGAAGTCCGTATCCTCTATCCTGTAGAATGGGGGTTGGAAAGCTTTTTCTGGAAAAATAAAGAAAGAAAATTTGGCAGGGCCTGTGGACCTTCGAGTCTCTGTCACAACGATCCCATTCTAGCATGAAAGAGCCATGGACTATATGCAAACAAATCAGCCTGGCAATGACATTTTCTTTACCAAAACAGGCAGTGATTCAACCCGGGAACTTTAGAAAGGTAGTAATAACTAGCAATTATTGGCTACTTACTACGCACGGGGGCCTCACTTAAAATGTCTGAGGTCTACTATCTTATTTAAAAACAATTCTATGAAGTAGGTTTATTATTATGCCTACCTTACAAGAAAGGCGAGTGTGGCATGGAGGCTAGAGAGACTTGCCCAAGGTCTCAGAGCAGCGACTGACAAGCTGGGGCCTGGACAGATGCATCCCAGCTCCAAAGCGTCCAGTCCTGATCACTAGAAAGGGAACGAGCTCTTCCCTTGCCCTCTCTACATTGCCTCCCCACGCGGCTAAATGCTGCTGCCTGAGTCCTGTTTGTCCAACCAGGAACATTTTAGGAATCGAGCTCGTCAAACACCATTTTGCCTGAAATGTCTTCCAGAGATTCCTTTTCTCATATTGAACCCAAATCTCACTCCTATACTGAGGGTTCACTGATCATGGCTCGACTCTGCAGAAATATACAAAGCATCCTGAGTGTCGTATAAACTATTAATACATAAGTGTTTGGCCTTCTTTAAAGTAAAAGATAAGCCAGATTACTTGATAAGTAAAAAAATAAGCCAGATGTTGCTTTTACTACTTCAGGTTCCTAGATAAAGCTGGAAGAGGCACCCAAAGCCTTAGAAGATAAAACTAAGATTTTAAGAGTTTCACACAGGCGCCCCCCCAAAAAATATATATATGTAATATATATATAAAAATAGGGATAAGATGGAACATTCTGTCATTGTGGATTCAAAATAAGCATCACTGTAGCATGTAGGATAGGAAAACCTGTATTATAGTTACTGTGAAGGAAAGTTCTAGGGATTTCCATAACAATGGCCCCCATAATAAATAGGACATTAGGCTCCAATGATTGAAATATGGTGACCACAAAAGGAGAAGATGGTTCCCCTCTTTATCACCCTCATTTGTCCATACCTGAAACCCTAATAGGTTGGACAATGTTTAAGATTTATTTATTTTTATTTGAGAGAGAGAGAGGGTGCACACCGCGGGGCGAGAGGAGGGCTCGGTGGGGAGGGGCAGAGGTAGAGGGAGAGAGAAACCCAAGCAGACTCCACACTGAACACAGGGCCGGACATGGGGCTCGATCTCACAACTTCAGGATCAGACCTGAGCTGAAATGAAGAGTAGGATACCCAACCAACTGCACCACCCAGGTGCCCCAGGTTGAATAATGTTTATATGAGGGTAAGAAGAATCACCAAGTTGTGGAAAGGTTCAAGAAGCAAAGAAACCATAAATTAAATGAGAGGCCCTAGAACACAGAAGGGAAGGGTCTGGAGTCTGATTGCTGGGGTCTCATTCCTGGCTCTCCTATCGCTGAGCTCTGTGGCCTTAAGCAAATTACTTAGTTTCCCCATATGTTAATTCTTTCACCTATCTCAGAGGATTGTTGTGAGGACGGAGTGACTTAATTCAAACTAAAAAATGTACAGGGTACTTGGCATAGTAAACACCATAAGAGTCAGTTACCATTGTCAGGAGTTAGCCTCAGAAAGAGATGATGGGACCTAACAAGTGGTGGGTTGGGCTAAGCTCACTCTGTGCTTCTCTGTAGGGTAGAGTCACAGTTTGTGAATACAGATTACCAGGGTAAAACCTGGGCTCAATGTAAGAAAGACTATGATGTAGGGAGTTCTCTATTGCTTGTGACATTCAAACAGCAACCAGAGGGTGATATGTTCCATGTTGCAGAAAGGATGTGTCTCCTCCGTGGACAGATTGTTTCTAAAACCCCCTCAAGTTCTCACATTCGATGTTCCTTCTGGAATGTGGATGATTAAGATGTCTACTCCAAAGACTCCAATACAGTGAGACAGGTCATGGTTGTATACCAATAAAACCATGCCATCCATTTCTTTACTCTTACGTGCTTATTAGCTACATATTAGTTATATGACATGAGGACAGTTCTTTGAGCCTTAGAATTCTCACCTGTACAACGAGAACACAGTGCCTTCCTTAGGGAGGCCATACAATGCATTACTTTAATAAATGAGCTCCAGAGTCAAAGGATTTCAGTTTAAATCCCAACTCTTCTATTTCCAAGCTGGGCTTCTTTGAGCAGGGTATGCAATCTCCCTGTCTCTCAGTTTCCTCATCTGATAATAACAGGACCTATCTCAAAGAATTGTTAATGAAGATTAAATAATTTTTAAAAAATGTATACAGGGCTGCCTGGGTGGCTCAGCTGGTTGGGCGTCTGACTCTTGGTTTCGGCTCAGGTCATCATCTCCTGGTCAAGAGATAGAGCCCAGCATCTGTCTCCCTGCTCAGCCTGGAGTTGTTTCCCCTCTTCCACTCCTTCTGTCCCTCTCACCACTCACACCCTCACTTTCTCTCTCTCTCAAATAAATAAATAAATAAATAAGTCTTTTTTTTTTAAAAAGTATGCAAAGCTCTTAGGACAGCGTCTGGCATACTTAGGACATACTTGACACTCACATTTAACTACTATTAATATTGTGTCGTTGTTGCTCTTCTGAGATTTAAATGAGAAAATGCATAACAGGAACACCGATCTCTTTTCTATCAAAGCTGTCAAAATCATCAATGCTTGAAAGTATCACTTCATTATTTATTCGCTGCATATAAATTAAGCCCCTACTCTGGGCTCAGTGGGACTAGACTTGGCAAGATGGATAACTGGTTAGACTTACAAGTTACTGCTTCTGAGAATTTTATGATCATGCCAATCAGAGAAGGCACCAACCGAAAACCTGGGAATTGCTATGGAATGTAAGTCAGCACACACACGTAGCCTCAAGTGTATTCGTCAGATAGCGGCAAGCGCTGAGAGGACATGGATTCTGATGTCTGCAGACTTGACCTCTCAACAGTTTGCTGCAGGCTCTTTACCATTGCAAATAATCATAATTTCTCCTCCTTGGGAAAATACAGTAACTATTTTAACAGCTATCACCTGACATCTGAAGACAGGAAGTGAGTAACGGGTAGAAAGGATGTCTGATACTCAAGCCCTAATATTGTTTTTACTCTTTCTTATACAGAGGATCCTATGTGAATAGAACTTTACGTCAAAAGGCAGGAAGCACTGCTCTCACTCCCTCTTTACAGGCATCTCTGGAAAATAAACCTCTATTATTCCAGGTGTAGCTTGGTGAAAACATCCTGCAAATCAAACTCAGCCTCAGTAAATTTGCAGCTACTTTTCAGTGGCAGAAGCACAGAGTCATAAAGCTTTTCCAAAGGAAACCACATTAAGTGAATAAAATGTCATTACCAAGGGCAGACTCAGGCCAGGTCTGAGAATTTTTTGTGCTTGTTTTTTTTTTTTTTTTTTTTTACCCTAAGATATATTATGGACCCAAAGCAATTATACAGGCGTAGGGAGGAAAGGGAGATTGCAGGAAGGGATTTTGAAACATCAGGGTCTCCCCAACTAGACGATGTTATGAATGAACACCCGCTATTTTAAAAGTGTGTTATAGTTTAAAACACTTCCATGTGCACAATCTCATTGCCTGCTTACGGGCCTCCACAGAACCACGCATGAACGAAAAGTTCTTCAAGAGGCTGACTATGCACTATCTGCTTGAGACCTCTACAGCTTGGGAGGTAAGAGCCTAGCAACCTTCCCCACCAAATTCTATACTCTGTCAAGCACACGAATTATGCACAACCAAACACATCTTGCTCAACAGAACGATGCCTACAGAACCCACCTGATGTACTGGATTTTCTCCTAAAGGCCAAATGTAGCTTGGCCTTGTTTGTAACTCTTTGGCATGAGGAATTGCCAAGAACTGTAAGAAGTCAGTCAAGATGGCCAAGGAGAGACCTAACAAGCAAGCTTCTTGGATCTGCCTGTCAGAGCCAGGAGAATAAAACCTTACATGTTTCTCCTCTGAACTTCCAGAAGCTTCAGTGAACTCTGAGCTGTAAAGATAGAAGGGCTTGTTTTTGTTTGTTTTGGTTTTTAAAGAAGTCCGGAAGGGATGCTGGTGAGCACCAGAGAAGAGGTAAAACTTTTTATAATAACTAGACCCCTAGGAAAATTTAACAATAGAAGAGGTGGGGGGAAATTGAGCTTCAGAGAGTTTAAATAGCTTACTTCCGGGAAGCAGAAGCCCTGGAATTGGGTCCCTCATGTTCTAAATCCAGTATTTCATCTAATAAATCTAATAACCACAGCCGTAACAATACAAGACATTCAGTGCCACGGAGATACAGGCTAAATGACTATAGCTAAGGAGTAATGAGTTGCTAGGAAAGCTGGCAAAGTCTATGGATATGCAGGGGTTAAACTAATAAACATTCTCTAATGGTCATATTAGAATTCAAATTATCAAAATATTCCACATCGGTCATAAGGGAAGAATCTAAAGGTAGCATAGGAAAAACAAGCAAATAAAAAAACAGACAACCCCCTGCAGTATTTGATGAAATAAAAAAGGTAACAGAAAACCAGTATTCTTTTTTTGGGGGGAGGGGCAGAGAGACAGGGAGAGGGAGAATCTTAAGCAGGCCCCACACCCAACATTGAGCCCTACAAAGGGCACGATCTCACATCCCTGAGATCATAACCTAAGTCGAAATCAAGATTCAGATGCTTAACTGAATGAGCCACCCAGATGCCCCAGAAAAACCAGTATTCTAAATAGAAGGGAAAATAACAGATACAAAAGAGATTAAAAAGATAACAAGATAATACTTTTGACAGATTTATGATAATAAATTTGAAAACTTACTAAAACTGACCTAAATAGAAATAAGAAGTATGGCTAGTCCTGTAACACTTGGAATGAAAACACTGGTTAATATTTTGCCCACAAGGAAAAAACCTGAACAAGATGTTATCAGTGAATTATACTAAATTTTCAAAGACAGATCATTCAAATCTTACTCAAACTATTTCAAACTGTGAGGCTAGTATAATATTAATAACTAGACAAAGAAAATTTCAGAAAGGAAACTTGCTTTCCTTTCCAGAAAGGAACTCACTTCATTCATAAATTTAAGTCCAAAATTCTAAACAAAATATTAGCAAACCAAATCCATCAATATATCCAGAAGACAGCACAGCTTTGGCCTGGGGGATCTGGGGGACCTTGCCTCGGGAGGCATTTTTGACAGACTTTGCCTTGGTGCAATGAAATTTAAAGTAAATATACATTTTTCATTATTTTTTTCAAATTATGCAATATTAAAGGTGTTATATACATTTATATATTTCAAGTACTCTTTCGGCCTATAGTATACCATTGAATTTAATACTTAGAATAAGCAAACCTTACCACCATATCAGCACTTGTCTATAAAAGCAATATCATGAATCAAAAAATTGATCTGAAATATTTTTCAGGTTGCTGGCCCCAGGCTTGTTAAAACTCTGGTGTTGGTCTCTATCAATGAATATCTATGGTTTCCAGTATTCTACCACAAACAATGGTTTGTCTGTTGCACAAGACAAGAAGATTTCTGGTTTAGATCCTTCTCTAAGGGCTGGCAGATATGCCTTAAAACATTTTCTGGTGATTATTTTGAGGTTCATATTGGTACTCAGGTAAAGTTGCCTTTTGGAACATTTCTGAATGTGTGCTAAATACTATCCAGTTGAATATTTATAACAAATATATGAGTTATGGGTCACTAGCCCCATTTAACAGATGCAGATACTGAGGCTTGGGGAGGTCAGGAAATATTCCATGTAGCCATTTGCGGAGGTGTCAGAACATGAGCCATACTGGTCTGACTGGAAGCCTGTAATCCTGCAGTTAAACGATACTGGTTCTTGAATAACCCAATAAGCTTCCTGTTCAGTTTGAGCTTTCGTTCACAACACCTACAACCTCCTCCCTCATCTTTCCTGCTCCTAGATTAGATCTCAGAGCAGAGATACGTTTTAGAACAAGAGGAAGGCTTTAAGTCGTCTGTTCAGTTCAACGGCTACTACCCTTTTGAGCTCTGAGCCTCACTCTGCCCTTTGCTTGGCCCTCAGCTGTCTGCAAAGAAGGTCTCTGGAGGAAGGGGAAGATGGTGGAGATACGGATTAATTGAAACAGGAAAATATCACTAAGGTTGCCATCCCTACAGTGATCCTACAGTATTCGATATCTGCCAGTTCCCTTTGTCCTTGCTCTCTGTCTGTTGTTGGAAGGTCTGCCTTGGTTGGAAACGAGAAAAGGAGATACCATTTATGGTACAATGGTTTTTTTTTTTTTGTAAGAAGCTATAAATATATTACCTGGTTTAATACACACATTAACCCCAGGAGATTAGTATTGTAAATGGGAAATCCTGGCTATGAATTACAGACTGAACGCTCTCACTGTTCATTGACCTGGACATCCAGGTTTCCCTCCATGCAAACTTGCCGTGGAGAGAGCTGCAAATAGAGCCAGACAGCCTGAACCAGAGAGTCCAAAGTATTTCTGCTGGAAAAATATAAGTGCTTTACTATCTATTAGGCTCTAAACTTTTCACTCCTTCTTCTTTTCTGTTCAACAGATAATGCTTATCTAAAATATATTACCTTCTAGGATAAGCTTACAAGACATACAGGATTTGTGACCAGAGCAGGTCCAAGAGGGTTCTGATATAAAATAATCAAATACTTCTAGTCTTACATGCTTAGAATGACAGATGCAGAACTTACGCTATTACAGCAGTGTATTCTGTTGGTCAAATATATATATATATATATATATATATATAAAAGACTTCCTTTGTCTTCTATTCTTGGGTAATGCCCTCAAATACTTTTTTTTAATAAGATTTTATTTATTTATTTATTTGACAGAGAGTACAGGCAGAGAGAGAAGGAGAAGCAGGCTCCCTGCTGAGCAGAGAGCCCAATGCGGGGCTCGATCCCAGGACCCTGAGATCATGACCTGAGCCGAAGGCAGAGGCTTAACCCATGAGCCACCCGGGCACCCCCCTCAAATACTTCTTAAATGGATATTCTGCTTTAAGAAAGCCCACCCACATTAAACTATATACTATATTAATTACTTCCCAGAAATAGTTCTTTCTAGTTCAACAATCATTTACAAACATTAAGACATATTTCAGTAAATCATACCCAGAGTTCATGGAATTGTAGATTTATAAATGCATTATACTTGGAACGAATTTTCTACCAGAACTTAGAAATACATGGTATTATTTATACAGTGAATGACGTACATCCAATTCTAAATTATTCAGTAATGTCCACTGCCAAAACAAAGATGTAGGGTGAGAAGCACTGGAATTACTAAATCTTAGCTATATGCACATTTCTCTAATACGATGAAAAATTAATTATGTGGAAAGGTACAGCACAAAGGTTTCACACTGTAAGACACAGAATAATGATAAACCCATTAATACCACAGGGACATTTATTTCTCCTTTAACCAAAACTGAATAATAGGAAACATTCATTGGTAATTCGCAGACACTTATGAACTATCTATGAATGACCACATTTATGCCTTCACAATGACACACGGCACACATGGAGAAGCTGACGCCCAGAAAGGCTTGCTGGCGCATCATTACACACACAGGTAAGCTGCAGAGTGGGAATCTGAACCCACTTTATCGCTAGCTCTAGCCATTAATCATTACACGTGCTGTGCACCTTAGACGCCGGTCCCCTTCTCTTGGCTCTTTCTAGCATCCAGCATGTGCTTTCAGAAACCCTTCTCTACTCCCGGGATGAAACGCATCTGAAAATGCACTGACCGAAGACTGGAGTAGTAGCAGTTTCATTACTCTTGGACACTGAGCTAGAACGGAAAACCTTGGACTTGAGAGTTAGCATCCCCGGGTGGAAGCACAGCTCTCTCCTTCAACTGCATGATGACGGACACATTTCATCTTCCTAAAGCTCAGCCTCTTCGTCTATGTATACCAACAGAAATGTTAATTTTTAAAATTTAGGCATAATTTATATACAGCAAAGTGCTCAGATCTTAAGTGTATTATTCATTGAGTTCGGACGAAAGCATATTAAGATACAGAACATTTCCATCGGTCTAGAAATTTCCCTCATGTTCCTCTTCAGTCAACTGTCCCTCACGCCATCCCACAGAAAGGCAACCTGACTTGCTTACTCTAGAATTTTCTATAATGGAATTGTACTGTATGTAACTGTTTGCAGCTCTCTGGCTTCTTCCACTGGGCATAATGTCTTTGACATTCACCCACACTGTAGTGTGTTATTAACTGTCCATTCCCAATAATAACACCAGGATATAAGCATTAAGAGATAATGTACATTATTACCAATTAAAGGCTTTCCCCCCAAAATGGTTATTATTCAAAAGAGGAAACCCAGGAACAGAAGGGGAGGCATACCTAACTCTGTCACAGGCTGGAACACATTTGGAGAAAGGGGGTCATTATTAGTGGCTCTCATGTCACACTCTTGATATATTTAAGGACACCGATGGCTGAAACACTTGTATTTGACGTTTTGGGTGAAAGCAGATTGAATTTAGCCTACCGGACCAGAAATTAATTTTCTGCCAAGCAGAGGCAACTCTGATAGCACACTTTCCCAGTTCTGCCCACCACAAAGATGGAGGTCCACCTACGTCAGAAGATTACATTTGGGAGACCAGCATGCGCAAAGCCACGCATCAACGCTAGCGTGCAGCAGGAAGCGAAGTCTATGCTGTCACTTCTGGCCAGCTGTATAATTCAGGATTCCCAAGGGAGCAGGAACCTGCCCTCACAAGCATGAAACCAGTACTGCATTTCACAGAAGACGATTTGGCCACAATAAGTAAATCCACGCTCTAGAAGGAAACAGAATCACTGAGACGCGTATCTTAAGTCCTTTCTGGCAGAGGCATTCTTCACTAAAAGCATGCTGTAAAGGAGAAGCAGGTATCATTCCCAAAGGGATTTTTTCCCCCAAACTATCCTTAGCAGAAGGTGAGGTAGAAATATTCCAAGTCCAATTGCAAACTCTCAAGCAAAAAGTTCGGAAGCCAGATAAGTTTTGGAAAGGACCCCTTGTTCAGGTGGTAACTCAGGCAAGAAGGACCCCATGCAGGGAAACAAGAAAGTATACAAAGTTTATCAAAATATCAAGTCACAATTAGAGCAAGGTGTAGGAGAAATCCCAGCAAGAGAGAAGGTGTAAGCCGGTGGGTGTAAGTTTCTACCCTGCTTCCTGCAGGAACATCTGTTCTTGAATTCAGCACAAGCCACTCCTGGTATTTATTGCATTGGCTGAATGCTGAAAGCATCTGAAATGTTAAACCTCTTGATCTGTCAGCAGTCAGGTTTCTGTGAAAAGATGAGCTACATAATAGCACAAAATGGAGAAATTCCATGTACCCGAAAGACATAAATCCCCATCACCACCGAATTCTCTTTCAATACACAACTGTAGAAGTTGTAGAAAAGACATCCAACCTTTATCTTAGAAGGTTCTCTTCATTTTCCTATACACGCATAGCTCTGTTCCCTTTAATAAGTTACCTCCAAGGTCGTTCAGTTTTACTTAACCCACTCACTTCTCCAAAACAGGTTTAGATTAAATGCAGGAAAAGTCGAAGCATGTGTTTGGTTCCCATTAAGCTCACAATGGCCCTCTGGGAGAAACAGGGAGTTTGGTTCATTATCCTGACTGTTAATGAAGGATAAATTGCTTATAGTTAAGTGGGGGTTTACATTTTATTTTTATCCACTGCTCCAGTGTCTCGATTCTCATCAAAATGTGTGGCTGGCAGTTACTCAACAGAGCCAGAAAACATCAGCAAATGAGTTTGCATCATGTGAGTTGTGGATCTGGGGGAGAAAAGTGGTTAAGAAAGAAAGAAATAAACAACAGACTTGGGTTTTATGATTTAAGGATGTCCCCTTTAAAAGAGTAATAAACAAAAGATGCCTAGAATATATGAAAAACAAAGAATGTGGGTAGGAACTTGATTACATTTCTATGCAAGATTTCATGTGATGTCAAGCACCAAGATACAGTTACTTGGCAGGGACCCCAAGGGTCCCATTACCGGAGGCTGAAATGACAAGGAAGGGAGGGGGCACTGCTTCTCCATTGTCTTCTCCTCTTCAACCATCTCCTATCTTGGAAGCACCCCCAATCCTGTCCTGCTTGCACAGCAGGGGCAGGAAATATTTTGAGAAACTGATCAAGAGTCTGAACTAAACAAAAAGCCTGGTCTCAAACTCATCAAGGAACTAGGGTTTCTAGAGAAAGCGATGAAGAGAACCAGCTAATAACAACCTGTGCTAGTCCTATTTTATCTTGGGAGATCCCTTCTGATTTAATCTGGACACAATCCCTCAGTCCTCTTAGAACCCCAGAAATCTTCTTCTTGGGGAGTTATAAGGGATGGTTTAAATCATCTCTCCCGCTGGATTCTGGGCTCCTTCGCAGGGAAGAAAACTCAGGTCTTTCATCTCTGTTGTTCTAGGGCTGACCTCATCATCGGTGCCCAATAAATGTTTGATGAATGTGTGAATAAATGAATGAGAGAATACGGGGAATGAATTTTTCCACCCCAGGCACGTCTGCCATAGACTGACTGCCTGGGGATAGAGAATACACTCCGTGCAGAATTCTCTTATTATTGATTATTTTCACTCAAAATACACTTCAAAGTGTTTGCAGATACTAGTAGCTTTAAATTTGCATCCCTATTTAATCTATTCACCTAATAATACTGTTGTTTTCTTCACACATTCATACAGGAAAGTAATTATGTCTTAGCCAACATTCTAGGCGAACTATCCTATCCTGTGAAAGTCAATGCTTTGCAAATTATAGATGTCCTTCCTCCCTTGGGGAGGATGCTAAACGTTAAGATACATATCCCCGGATCTGGACAGGTGATGTTCAGGATTTTAACACGTGTTAAGAAGAAATTTAACAAGGAGAAATGCCCACAGCTACATGCAGAGAGAGCTCCCTCTCACCGGAGGTTTCTGGACGAGGCTGGAGGTGTGCCGGGCAGCACTACAGAGAGGAACCCAACATCACATTTCAGTTGAGATGCCCTTGACCTCTTCAACCCGAAATCCTAACATTTCACGATTTGGCACTGCAAACGGAAGTTTTTGCTAGTTCTGTGAAGTAGTTTTGGGGACGGCATGAGGGCAAAGACAAAGAGGACTCAAGCCTGGGCTTCTCTGGACAGCAACGTCCTTCCTGATCTCCTTTCGGAAGCCTTCATGAACTTCACTATTCTAGCCAAGGGAGCCAGTCCTCTCTGCAGAAATCCTCTGGTATCCCCAGAAGTGACCCTTTGGTTCACAGTACAAGGCCCTCCAACATGTCACTGAATCTTCCCCTGGATCAACCCTCTTTACACTTTCCCGTCCATCACTGTTTCCCCTGGGAAAGGGGGTTCAGCCTTCCTTGCAAACTAATCTCGGGCCTGTCGGAGGCTGTGCAGGAGAACAGGAAGCAGACTGTTTAGAATGTTCCGATTCTGGTCCTCAGGCCACTAAGGATCTCACTGATAATGGAAATGCAGTTTAATGTTCCTCTCAGTTCTGCCTAGACGATAGGAAGTATCACCTGGTATCTCAGAGCCTGAGATGCCGCCCACTGAACCCCACTCGAATGGGCCTGCTCTCCATTAGGGCTGCTCTCCCAACCACGCAAGTTGGGAGCTGAGACACTGGGCCCTCGCAGAAAGGCAGCCCAAGCCAAAGGATTGCTTGGACGACTCCAATGGCCCAGGGAATGTGACTAAAACTCCCTGCTCATCAGCTACATTTTTTTTCTTTTCTTTTTTTTTTCTGGTTCCAGCTTTGCCAGCACACGTTCTCTCTGATTTCGGTTTTACTAACGGAGATTCTCGGCTAGCAGATAACGCTAAGCCTCCAGCGCACTCAGGTTTGCCTTCTCCAACACGAGGAAGTTCCCAGCTTTGCGGCAGAGGTTGGACGGGGGTCTCCACGGTTGGCTTCAGCCTCAGACGGGTCCTTCCTCTGGCCCAGATGGTCCAGGGCCAAGGATGACGTGCAGGGTGGAAGAAAGCTGAGGAGGGTCAAGGCAGACTGTCCTCTGTTTTGCTCAAAACAGAAACGGGGCCAGGGTCAGAAACTACTTATTCAATCCCCACGCTTTTAGAGAGAGCTCCTCAGTGCATTCTAGAGAAAACAAAAATGAAATGGGAAACAGAACCCTCTGTCCTCAAGTGCTTCAAAGAAGCAAGAACGTCCGTGGTGCCTGAGGACAGGCTCCAGGTAGAAGGCAAGAGGTTCTGGATGTGTCTAACCACCAGCCTGGTGCAGTCCCAGCCAAGAGAGGTCACTCCCCTGAGCTCTACTCCCAGAGGGCTCTGCTCTGGTCCTTCTCCAGCCACACTCCTCCCCAAGGGCTGAGGAGTCCTCCAGGCCAAGGGGATACACATACTTGGAGCCTGTGTCCCTCCTTTAGGACCCTGAAATTTCCTGTCCAAATGCTTCCAAGCTGGCTGAGGGCATGTAGGCATCTCTCCTCCCTCGTCTGTCCTGAGGCCCACTGAACCATACTATGCCACCGTCCAGGCTCAAGAGGGGCAAAAGGGACACTAGTTTGCAGGGGCAAGGTGTGGACAGAGCCTGTGTGGGCTGGGGGGGTCCATGCATGTGGCCCAAGAGCTTTGTGGCAAGCTTCAGGCTGGGCCCACTGCTCCCCTAGCCCCCCACCAGCATTCCCCTCCACTACTTCCACGAGTAGAACTCCAAGGGATCTGAGGTTTCAGAAGATAGCCAGCACTGCAGGTGGCCAGACAGATTTCCTCTCATGTTTAGAAGTTTGACTGATAGTGTTGAAATAGTACGTGAACCTCCATTTGTACTCACGCCCAGAGCTTTGAAGATACTAGGGTCTGGTCCTAATGCTTGTCCTGCCCCACCCCCCACCCCCCCCACCCCCACCCACTAACTGCTTCTGGGAGGGAAAGGGAAAGGGAAAGAAAGAGTAAGCGTTATTCGGAAGGTGGGAAGTGAGGATGTTAGAGGGCAGGTGGGAGGTACTACAGAGCTCCTCCAACCAATGGAGAAGTTAAGGGAAATGAAAATTGCCAGGAAGAAATCAAAATAGAGCACCTTCGTCCCCTGCATTTCTAACTCCAGATGTCACGAGCGTTCGGGCAGAAAGGTGTCAATTCTGTATAAGAAAGAATATGCTCTTCTGCCTTGACAAGCAGCGGGGTGACAAAAAGCCTTGTGTCACAATAGAAAGAGTCAACAGAAAAACAACACACAATAATCCGAGTTTTCCACAGCTGGTTCCAAGCGACGGTCCCCCGCCTCTCGCTCACAGCACAAATCCGCACCCCAGGCACACCCCTACTTTGTGGACACACAGATGACTGGTGGGCCAGGTCCCTCTCTGGCTCGCTCGGGCTGAGAGGGCCCATGGGCTGACGTCGCTGCCCCGCCTTTGCTCTATGCAACGTCCCAGCGTGAGAAGATGGTCTCAGTGTCGAACTCACTGGAGTCTGGAGTTCTGCCCCCAAAAGCAGAGCCTCAAACAAGGACTTGGGGGCAGGTGGCATATTTAGGAGGTGATATCAAGAAACACAAATGAGGATGTGGAGAGAGACAGGGAAGGGAGACGAGGCAATATGGCAGGCCGGAGGCTACTCTTAGCTTTCACCTTTGCTATGCTGGGAGGTACCTGACCTTTTTTTTCTCCCCTCTCTCATGCAGGAATCCAATTATGTGAGTAGTGGCAAATGCTCAGAGAGCTAAAAGCTCTCATCCTCATGTGTGGAAAACGATTTCTCATTATCCGTATTTTAATAAAAATTGTATACTCACTGCCAAGACTAGACCACAGCTGCAAATTCTCTTTGAAGTCTGGGCTACCACCACACCTTCTGGTGATGGGTCATACAGTAACTGCAAGGGCGAGGGTAAAGGGGCTGGCAGCAAGAGAAGCAAGAGCTCACGAAATAATTTAGATCACCTCCTGGCGTGCCATGTCCACAACAGCCCGAGCTGAACCGTACACTGCCGGGGAAAATCTCCATATGCCCAAGGCTAAGCATATTAGACCCTGCCTCCACCCAAGCTCTCAAGTCTCCTCTCCCCCCGCTCCCCACTTTGCCCCCATCTGAGGCTCCAGCACACGGGCCCAACATGAGCCAGAAAGGACAGATTCCCTACCCTCCTGACAACACACAGTCAGCACATGTCAAGTCCCTTGGACTCTCTGACCCTGTGACCCCATTCTGACAACTGGGTCTTTCCTTATTCATCAGATCTGCCTAGGTCCTCCTGTCCTTCCCTGCTGTGAGTGAATCCAACTTCCCAAACAACTAGTTGACTCAAGTGGCCGGATCACATTACTGGCTTTCCCCCTCCACCTGACCCACGGTGAGGACCGCTAGCCCAGCGTGAGTTACGACAAGGCAAGTCAGAGAGACACACACGAGTGCTGTGAGGGCTCAGTCAGGATCTTTGACAAACCCACCCTCTGAGAAGACAGTGAGTGAATCAAGTGTTGTCCATACAGGGGTGACTTACGGACGTCGTTACTGCTCTGGCAGGACGTTGGGCTAATCAGAAAATAATGCTGCCTAATCTCGGGTCATCAGTGCCCGGCGGAAGCAGGAGAACATCTCAGAGTTACCTGATGTGAAGGAGGGTGACCGATGACCAGACTCCTCCAAGATACCTCAGTCTACTGGACGTCAAGTATTTTCTAAGAGCTTCTATACAGTAGCTTGGGCAGCAGGTGAAAGGACTCGAGTCAGGAATGAGGAACGATTTTCTGACCCTAATTACAGGATTTAAATACTTGGGTGTGTTCCTGGGGCGCTCCTGGGTAGCCTCCCTGTTTTCCCGCTTTGATACCTTTGTTGAGACTTCCGGGGGTAGCTAAATCAGTGGTTTCTTAGCTAAGTTCCAGAAACCTCTAGGGTGTCATGGAATCCCTCATTTCTACAAAACGTGCTTTAAGGGGTTACAGGAATATTTGGTTAAGATTTCACTTTTTAATAAGAATTTACTTTTGACTATTTGCAAAGCAGTAGTAAAAAGGAGTGCTCGTGTATTCCAATGTTTCTTACCCGGAACTCTGACATGTGGGAGCACACAAGGTCAAGACTGCTCTTAACGCGGCTAATTCACTTCTGCAGAAGCTCTGACATCAAGCTTCTCCTGCAGCACATCTTTGGGTAATTGTTGTGGACTCTGTTACATAATGAGGACCACTTCCTAATACTTACCTGTGTGGCCGTGGTCTTCCCATCAGTACACAATCAACATAAGGTGCTGAGACCTACAGAAAACTGCAGCTGGCATCCCCGACTTCCAATTACAAAGAGTGGCTAATTAGAACAGCCTTATTACTCTAATTGGCTAGCTCCTTCATAAGCTGCACTTACAGAATAAATTCATACAAACACAACCCTACCGCCATTTTTATTTATGCTCTCTCTTTGGGGGAATTTTTATTTCTGCTACTTACTTGGAAAAGAAATAAGTCATGGTTAAAAATTAGTTTGAGACCATTGGTTTAGATAAAGGTGGGTAGTAACTTCAAACAGTCCTTTCTGGTCTGATTTTATTATCCCACCATTTGTTCCAACCACATCAGAGACATGAAATTTTAATACGGAAGTATATTCATGGTGATGTGTTGTTGTTAAATGAGCAAAGAGGGTTCCAATGAGTCCTATATAGCATATTATATATATAAATATATGCACATAGGTACATGCATGTACACTACATATTATATATGCTCAGAAAAGACTTAAAGGGTATATGCCAATGTTATACGTTATAAAAAAGCCAATTAGAATTATTTTTAGAAAGCAAAGCAAAGAAACATGGCATTTCTCAGTGTAGAAAGATAGGCATGTACTATGTGATTGGCATGTACTTCCAAATGCAGCAGGCAAAGAGATGTGTGAGATCAGCCTGGGGTTTGCTAAGTACTCTCTATTCCTTCATTCACTCCCAGTTGGCTGCTTGGCGAAGAGACACATGGACAGACGCAGTGAGGACATACAGAGCAGTGGCGTGTGTGCTGGCTTAGACGTAGAGACAACTGGGTCCAAGTTCTAATTCTGTCCTGAAAAGCTGTATATTCTCATTCACGCTTGACCACTCTCACACTCAAAGTTCCTCAACTACAAAATGAAGATAGGGATACCTACCTCGTAGGACACTGTATATTAAAAAAAAAAAAAAAAGACGAAATACACTTATAGCCTGAGGACTGTGCCTAGTTCATAGTGAAAGTCCAATGAATGTCAGCAATTAGTAGTCCTAGGATGTGTCTCCTGCTGCAAGGTGCTTTCAGTCCAATGGGAAAGGCAGCTGAACTTCTTGCTCACTCACCATGAAGGAAAGAGATTACTTCGGGCTCAGCCAAATCTTTTGGGCCCCTGAAGCTAGAAAGCCAGGAGAAACAGCAAAGAGCAGAAGGCCCTCGGCTGTCTGTCAGTCCTTCAGCTTAGGTTCCCGGCAAAGGTACCCTGTTTCAGCGGGCAGCGAACAACAGGTGCGTGGGTAATACGACTGTCAAAGTTCTTGGACACCCTGGCAAGCTGTGGGCTCAGAATGACAGCTGTGGGCCCAGTCCCGCCTACTTTCACTAGTTCTAGTTGGCGTACATTCTTTGCTGCTGCTATAGAACACAGAGTCCCATCGTCGTGTGTCACCTGCTACGCAGGGGTGTGTGTCTCCTGCAACTCTCAGAATAAAGTTCTCTCCCCAACATGCTGAACTCCTCAACCCACACCCTATTCCAGCTTTCTGACTCTGACAGCTATTTTCAGGAGTGAGTCCCTTCTAAGGAACATGGAATACAGGAGAGTTTTGAATAATTTGATGGCAAGGAAGCACTAGATTTTAAACACAGGGCTGCAAATTAGCTCACGGTATCTTGTACGATCTCTAACCCAATGTGAGATTGGAGCTTTGAAAACCACTCTTTGGGGGGGGGGGCGGTCTTTCATTGTTTTGATGAAACAGAAAGCAGATAAGAGAAAAGGGGCCCCCAAACAGGGATGACATCAGCTAGACAGGGAGAGAGGCAGGGGTGACAGAACAGCACAGCAGGGCGAAGCAGGGAGAGGTGGGCTGGGAGCACTGACAGTGGTGGGAGGAAATGTACCAGGTGCAGCCTGACTAGGGGGGAAGCAGGCGGCGGGGAGCAGGCGATGAGGGACAGGAGTCCGCATATCACTGCTGGGGTTTCATGCGATATCCCTTCAGCCACTTCTGATGTGAGCCACATCTGGTTTCAGGTCGGGCTGTGGCGGGCCATTCCCTCAGACCCTGAGAGCATCCCCCCACCCCCCCACCCCGTCCTTTTATTAAGGATCCTTGACACACGATGTTACATTAGTTTCGAGTGTATAACAGCGACTACACAAGTTTACACGTTACGCTATGCTCATCAGGGGTGCAGCCACCATCTGTCACCACAGGACGTCATCACAATATCATTGACTATATTCCTTATGCCACGGCTTTCATTCCCGCGACTTATTCATTCAGTAACTGGAAACCACTCCCCTTCACCCATTTTGCCCATTCCCCACCCCTCTCCCCTCTGGCTGCCATCGGATTCCTGAGAGCCTCCAATCTTGAAGCTTCCCATCCCATCTGCTTCCGAACTTTCTCCAAAGCTGCAGAACCCACTCAGCCAAGTGTGGAGGATTTAATGTGAGGCAGGAAAGCAGGAGGCAGGGGGACAGAACAAGGGTAGGGGGAGGAGCTGGTGGGTCACGCTCCAGCCTTCCAACCCATGGTGGTGGGGGCGGGGTGAGGAGAGCCATCCTAGGTGCACTCGGAACACTTCCTCACAGGGTCACCAGTGAGACTGAGCCCCACCTGCCCAAAGCGGTAACCAGTTCAGTATCTCAATATTGCACTCTTCAAGGACTTCCCATTCTTGCTCCCATCGATCTCTCTGCCCTCACTCCAGTTTCTGGAGGTCTCCTCCCAAGGAAACGAGCTGCATCTCAGTCCTCGTCTCAGACTCTGCTTTCAGGGGACCCCAAACTAAAAGAGGATTGAAGGAAGGAAGCTGTTGGTGGCAGCAGCCACGAGAGAGAAAGAGCACATACTATGTCCACGTAGGTCCTACAACACACAGTATTAATCACGGTGACATTGGGCTGAAAGGGATCGAAGACACTACCTATGTCTGTCTTCTTACCTTAAGGCAGCTACTTCATCATGCTAGACGGCAGAGCCTTTCTTAAAAGTTGGTGTGGGAAAATTCCTCAACATCATTCACAAACTCTATGAAGTTAAGGGTTATCATTATCACTGATAATGAATTAGACCACGAGTACCAAAAGCCTAAAAAAAGATACTGTTCTTGTTATAAACCAATCCAATCAAGCTGATTGATGACCACGTGGAAGGTCAGGGTGTGAGTTCAGGGCTCATTATCCTGAATTACGACCTCCTTTCCGACCTCAGTAAGGGCGTCTGCTTTTATCATGTATTGGACAAGAGCTAAAGTTTTCCCTGCTCACTGGTGCTGTATAAGCAAAATGATTTTGCTCACTCTTATTTAAAAGCTCTGTGCTCATTCAGTTTCGAAAATCTATTTTTTAACGCTTACATTTAAAAAAAAATCATTAGGTATCATTTAACAACCTGAATATTATTTTAGCTCTCAGGCTCTCTCTTCTCCAGCTACTTGGATGTTCTCAGAGACATTGGTAAAAATTTTCTATCACTGGTATAAATTTTATTGGATAAGAATTCATTTTGTTGCTCTGTAAAAGAACCATATATTTTCATAGCAAAGCTATTTTCTTGATAAAATCACCCTCTGTGGATTAAATTTCTCTTTCAACCTTGATGTCAAATATGCAATTCCCAGAAATATTCAAATGGCTAAACAAATTTACGAGTAAATTTCAGATAGCATATATGAATGAGGGTAGACATTTTGAAATAGACTCCTACTTAAATAATCATTACAGGGAAAAATCCCACCTTCAGCAGGAAGAAAACAGTTCCACCAGATTTTTTTTTTTCTTCTCATGGTACAAATTGGGAAAAAAAAAATCCAAGTTCTAAAAGGGAAAATTAGAGCCGTTATCTGGACTATTGGTGACAGTCCTCGGAATGAAAAAAGCTATTCAAATCCAAAATGCAAAGAGTGTGTGTAGCGGGCTGTAATTGACAATGAACTTCCAGTGGTGTTTCCAAGAGGCACATCCTGGCACCGTACAATGGTGGAGGCAATTAAACAGTCATAAACATCTGAAACTGGAACGCTGACAAGAAAGCAGCCTGGCATTACTAGCACTAATAGTCTAGCAGTCCATCTGCAGTGCCCCTCTTCAGCTTAAATAATGTTTGCCAGGATTCTCAGTCAACACGGTCTCCCTCTCTTTTTGCGTTGAGCCTCAGGAATTGTATGGATCCTGCTGTGATCAAGAGATGAAGAGGCACCGGGGTTCTCCTGAATAGGGGGTCTGGAAGGTGAGAGTAGGAGAGATCAGAAAATGCATCTCAGTACAAGCCTTCCCCTGCTGACCAACACGGGAAGGAACAGTATGGGATCTCTGACACACAGGGGCAAAGCGAGTCTCATCTCGTTATTCGCATTTGCAATAACTTAAAAAGCTACAGAAATCTTCCTGGAACTTCAGGGATGTGTGCTGGGACCTAGGCTGAGGTAGAAAGTTCACTTCTCCTTGGTGTCCAAGGGCCGTCTATAGGGTATGAAACCATCTAATCCAGAGAAGGGGCAGGCGAGTGGCATTAGAAGCATATAGATCAGGGTCCGAGTTCCGTAGCTGCTGTTTACCTGAGGGGTGACTGGGAGAAAAATATTTTTCTGCTCAGTTTCCGGTCTGAAAAATAAGGGTAATAACCATAACGACCTCGTAGGGTTGCTGTGAGCCTTCAACATGATCAGTAGGCAAAGTGCTTCCCATGCCACCCGTGAGTAATACTCATGGCCACTGCTTTCAGAGACAAGGAAATCTAAGGCCAGATTTTGTTCTCACAATATGTAGAATATTATGACAAGACTCACGCTGAAGTAGAGACAAAATGCTGTAGAGGAGATTCATGACAGAACGGAAGTTTCTATCATCCCTGTGTAAAACCCACCATGTGCCTAACACTGGGCTGGGTGGTTTCCTATGAGAATTCTCAGATCACTGAGTGAATAATGTCTAACGAATTCTGTGTGAGTGTGATTCCAAGCCCTCTGGTCTTCTAGCTACACCTCCTATCTTATATCTCATAGCTCAGAAGCCAGCTTCCTGGGCAAATCTTTCTTGAGCCTTACTGTGGGATGGTTTTACCATGCAAATATTATTTCTCCATTCCCTCTCTCTTGCCTGTTACCTTTGTGAATTATTTGTTGAACAAAATATTTATTAATGAACCCCTATGTGCTGGAAACTTTTTTCTTTTTTCTTTTTTTTTAAAAGAAAACCCTATTTCCTAACCAAGGTACAGAACTGTGTAAAATGTGTTTTACTTTGTGGAAAAAGAATACATACATACAGAATGTTCTGAATATGTCTTAAATAGTTCTGGAATATTCTGGAAGAGACTGGTAATTGTGGATGCTTCTGGGAGGGGTGAATGAGAGAGAGAATGGGAGGTGAAAATTTTGATTCTTGTGAATTATGCACTCTGAGCGTGCATTCAATATTTAAAATTATTTTTAAATGTTTCCCTATGGAGCTATAATTATTATTAGATTATTATTTATTAAATTATTATTGATTATTAATTTAATTATTAAATTATTATTGATTATTAAATTGTTAAATTTTTTTAAATTTTTCCCTATGGAGCTATAATTATTATCAGGTTATTGTTAATAACTCCATGTTCTGCCCATATATTCTTATGCTTATCAAAGATGCCCACAATGAGAGTCCTGTCACTTTTGGAGCTAGCTGAAGGAGGGCAGGAGTCCTACCTAACTTAGCATCAACCTCACAAAATGACAGTGCCATTGGAAAGCATGCCTGATGTGACATTCCATTTGTTGGATCCAGTATTTCTACCCACATACTTTTTTTTTAATTTGAGAGAGAGAGAGACCATGAGCAGGGGTAAGGGCTGAAGGGAGAGGGAGGAACAGATGCCTCACTGAACATAGAGTCCGATGCGGGGCTTGATCCCAGGACCCTGAGATCATGACCTGAGATGAAGGCAGATGCTTAACCACTGAGCCACTCAGGCGCCCCTCCACCCACATATTTTTAAGCAGAGTGAGGGGTAATGTCCCAGTACCCTGAATACAATGGCTACTGTCCCATGGCCACTGTGCCAATGACTGTTGTATCAGGTCAAGTTGCAAACACAGAGATTGTAAAACTGGTCATCTCAACATACAGCGACGCACTGGCAAGTCTATCACCAACCCCAGAGTGATGGCCCAACCATAGATTCCATTGTTGTAAATCCAAGTATCTGCTCAATCGAGCTGAGAACCTGCCATACACGCCAGGGACTGTTCTAATGAATTCTAGACCTTCACCTCAAACTGAACCTCAAAATGAGTTTCATTCTGTCACAAACTGTTTTGCGAACGGTAGTGTTACCCTCACTCACGCCTCTTCAGTATGTTTTATGTACACACGCATAGTCAATGGGTACAGTGTCCTGCAGTTAAGGTCACTGGGTTGAGTTGGAATCTCAGTTCCACCACGAACGGAGCAAGTTACTTAATATATTTCCCCTTCAGTTTCATCTTCTACAAAGTGGGTATAGTGGCATCTATCTTTCATGGCGACTTAAAGATTTTAAATAGTGTATATCTGAAGAGAGCCTGGCTTAACTTAGCCTGCCGTAGGGTGGCTCAATAAATCTAGCTATGAGGAAAAAGTACAGGTACTTTCAGTTAAACGAATAAACTGCAGTTTTATAAATCTAAGTCAAATTACACCTTGTCTATTTTAGTTTGCTTAAGGGTGGGGGAAAGAATGCTTCATTCTCTCGTCTTTGTTTTTTTTCCCTACCAGTCAGAGTAAAGAAAATACATGACCATGATTATTAAGAACCACACAGTTCCAAGGGTGCTGGGTGGCTCAGTTGCTAAGCATCTGCCTTCGACTCACGTCATGATCCCCGGGTCCTGGGATCGAGCCCTGCATCAGGCTCCCTGCTCAGCAAGAAGCCTGCTTCTCTCTCTCCCACTGCCCCTGCTTGTGTTCCCTCTCTTGCTGTGTTTCTCTGCCAAAAAAGTAAATAAAATCTTAAAAAAAAAAAAAGAAGAAGAAGAAGAACCACACAGTTCCATAAAACGAAGCAGCAGCGGCTTTCTTCCAGATCCAGAAAGAATGAAAGATGGTCAACAGCAGGAGACCAGGAATGGATCAACAGGGCCAACATCAACTTGGTTGGCTGGTTTTGGAAACCCCCAATGGGCCAGGTTTACGAGAGCTGACTTCTGACACTTCCTTGACTATTTAGTGTTTCATCAGAAAAGCCTGGCGACTTGGCCTTTCCAGGAGTCATAGGGTGTCAGTGCAGAAAAGGACCCGAGTGAGCACTCAGACATCAGGCTCCAGTCACCAGGGAGGAACCTGGGGCCCACGGAGGGGACACTTGCCCTAAATCACTCAGAGAGCAAGTGCCAAACCCAGAAACAGAAGCCAAACCTGCAAGATGCCTGCAGCAGAACCTTTCTCTCTGTCGTTCCACACCCCAGCTGTTACAAGATACCATGGGTTTAATTCCGCGAAATTATCATGACTTGTTAAATTTTTAACTTCCCCCTGAAACGAACTTCAACTGAAAACACTCAGCATTCCTAAACGTCGTATCATCTCTGCAAAGGCAACTAGTAAGATGATTTTATTTCATGAAAATGGGGGGGGGGGGTGTAGAAGTAGCGAGCAGTGATTCAAAACTGGAGTTTCCTCCCACAGCCGTGTGAAGCAATTTGGCTCTTTTCAAGATGCTTATCTCTCCACGAGGGGATGAAAATTAAAAGTTGGAAAGCTCAAAAACCTCTGTAAAGAGTTTTACTACTGACACTTTCAGTAGGATATGGCGGCTGTGTTCTCTTCTTCCAAGGGCTCATATGACTTGTGGGTAAAATGATTACTTTTTGAAGTCCCCTCTGGTTATCAAATAGCTTCCGACAATTTGTGTGTTTACTCATTTCTGCAACCTTGAGCCACTGAGGGAAAGACAGCATTACAGTTTATGATTAAAAAAAAAAAAAAAAGGCGAAAACATCCAAAATGATGTTTGCCATCTCCAGCAGAGCTCACATTTAAAGGAGACTTTTCTAGAGACTCTGAGGATGGGGGTTCTGGGGTCTTGAACGTGCCAAGTTTTTCTTTTGCTTTCAAATCATTACGCCAAATCATTTCAAATCATTTACTTCACTTCAGAGTTGATGATTTTCATTTTGAAACAAAGAAATAATCTGTGAATAGGGAAGGCATACAACGCTGCTTTGAGACACCTGCAGGCCATCAGATTGAAAAGGCATGACTGCTTCCATAATGGGCATTAAGTCAACTCTATCTGCTTTCGCTTTTGGGAGTTTGTACATTGGGATAAAACACATTGCTTTCAAGGGGCAATTCAAACCATAGCTGTTAGCAATTATCAGGAATGCTGGTCCAGGGGACCGACATCAGAGGGAAGTGACAGAGAAAACTAATTTTACCTAATAGAACCTGATTGGGAGTATAATTATATGTACGCAAAGTATGAGTTGGCCAAATATCGTCTCTAAGAGGTACTTATAAAGTGGTTAAAAACACACACATGATAACTGATTCCAGAATCATTTGGTAGCCTGTTCCCTTCCTTTTCCTGAAATGAATCATCATACCTAAAGACTGCTCTGCATATGTCAGACTGTCTATCCGTGTTAAAAATCTGGTTGTGGTTTTAAATTGAGGGGTAGGAAGAAAACCCAGGGCCGGCCACTGGTGGTATAGGCAGAGGTGTTGGTTTCATTCTTTTTTTTTAATTTCTTTTCATCGTAACAGTATTCATTGTTTTTGCACACCCAGTGCTCCATGCAATCCGTGCCCTCTCTAATACCCACCACCTGGTTCCCCCACCCCTTCAAAACCCTCAGATTATTTTTCAGAGTCCATAGTCTCTCATGGTTCACCTCCCCTTCCAATTTCCCTCAACTCCCTTCTCCTCTCCATCTCCCCTTGTCCTCCATGCTATTTGCTATGCTCCACAAATAAGTGAAACCACATGATAATTGTGGTTTCATTTTTTTTCTTAAAAAATCGGTTCTACGGTCAATACATTGCTCATGGAGTTGCAGGGCCCAGGCTCAATGACACTGAGTCTGTCTTAAACTCCCACTTAGCCAACCAAGTAACCTTTCTCTGTCTTCACCTGCCTTCCCTAGGGATGCTGGCTTGGAATTCCAAGCTCTTTGGTCCCTGGGGGAAGAAGGAACGGAGTGTGGATCTGTGTCTCTTGCTTACTAGGTAATGAGGAATAATTAGCTCTAAGCTCCACGTACAAACAACCCCATCTTTTCGATCCCCTGCCATCTCTACACTTTCATTGATAAGCTCCCTAAGGGACACAATTGGTGATAAATTTCACAACTCCCAGCACTTAGCAATAGTCCAGAAAACTCTATTTAAACTTCAGGATCCAGTAATCACTCTGGAGAAGTAGGCAATGCCTCAAGGAGGAGTGGCTGCTATGATGACTTTGTTGCAGTTGCTAGTTTAAACTAGTTAACACCAGACCTGCCCACTGTCTTGCAGGAGGGTATAGTATTCTGTCTGGTTCAGGGCTATCACCCCAGGATTATAAAGTTCTGTTAGTAATAATATCAACCTGGAGGCTCACCATGAATCAAATACAACCGATGAATGTAAAGACCTTAGCACAGTGCTTAGAACGTATCAGATATTCAGTAAATATTTTGTTGAATAAAAATGACAGAGACACACAGAGAGGAAGCAGGCAGATTATAACTTGAGAAGTTCAAGACCGACGCTAAGTTTTATGTGCACAGCAGTCCTGAAAGCTAATATTTACTGAGGGCTTACCATGGGCTGGGCTCTCTGGTACCTCCTCTATCTAGCTTGACAGCAATGTTAAGACCACTTCATAGATGAAGATGCGGAGATCTTTGGGAAATAATACGCCTTTAGTTACCAAACGAGCAGATGGCAACTCTCGGGTTCACGGGAGGCTTTCCCAGTTGTGGCGTATCGTTAGGGCAGCCCCTAGCACATCCACACACGGGGGAGACATGCGTCCGGCAGGGATTCTCGCAGGAAGGAAGAAGAGCCGAGGGGAGGAAGGAGCAGAGTCAAAGTCAGTTCTCAATGATTCTCCCAAGCATTTTTGTTGTTAACCTTGCCCTTTGGAAGGTGCGTCTTAGACTAATGGATCGTGGGGAGTGAGAGACAGAATAGCTAAGGCTTAGGATACTCTGAAGAGCCCTTTGGCAAGTATAAGGCTTTGCAGCAGGCAGATGTCAGCTCAAAGTATGGGGGTGGTACAGGGGAGACATAAAGAAAAACTGTGAGGGGCGCGTGAGTGGTTCATTCGGTTAAGCTTCTGACTCGAGTTTCGACTCAGGTCATGGTTTCAGGGTTGTGAAGTCCAGACCCACGTAGGGCTGCACGCTCGGCACGGAGCCTGCTTCTCTCCTTCCCCCTCTCCCTCTGGCCCTCCTGCTCATGAGCACTCTCTCGCAAGTAAATAAATGAATCTTAAAAAGAAAAGGAGAGGAGAGGAGAGAAGGGAGGGGAGGGGAGGAGAGGAGAGGAGAGAAGAAAGAAAAAAGAAAAGGAAAGCTGAGAGCCAATGAACATGAATCTGCTTACCTCAAACGTCTATCAAGGGCTACTTTCACTTGAGACCAAAACTGTGGCGGGAAATTACGTTTCCATGATGTGTGTGGGGACGTCAAGAAGCCAAGTATATACCAAAAGGCCTCACGAATACCTTCACGTGAACCAGGCTGGATTTGATGAGGGGGAGTCTCCCTCAGCCTGCGCCCCCCAAGGCTTGCCATGCCAACCAACCTATTAACATTCAAGGGCTGATGTGGCAGCGCGAAAGCGTGGAAGCCTTGCAAGCCAGAAGCTGCAGGAAAATTAAACCCACTTCATTCCCATAAGCCCTCTGATTGCATTACCATATGGAAGCCGCAGGCGCACCTGGGCTTTTCTCCTCAATCACACCTGGGTGAAGTACTCATTAGCCCTCACCTGTGTCGTGATGCGTTGACATTTTCCATTCTCTCTGTCTTAGTCTGTTTGGGCTGCTATAACAAAATCCACAGACCTGGGTGGCTTGTAAGCAACAGGAAATCATTTCTCACCGCTCTGGAAGCGGAAGTCTGAGGTGAGGGCACCAGCAGGGTCCAGTGAGGCCTCCCTTCTGGGTCCCAGGGTTTTCACTGCAGCTCAGATGGCGGAAGGGGGTAGGGAGCTGTGTGGCATCTCTTTTGTAAGTGCTAACCCCATCTGTGAGGAATCCATCCTCAAGAGCTAAGCACTTTCCGAAGGCCCCACCTCCTAAAACTCTCCTGTCAGGCATCAGGACTTCAACATATGAATTTGGGGGCACACAAACATTCAGACCATAGCATCCTCTCTCTGTTCTCTTCTATCGATCTGTCCACATCTCTCTCTCTTTCTGCTTTCTCCTCTCTCTCTCTTTCTCAACAGTTTGTAACATGGAATCCAAACTTAAATGTCAAATGGTCTGCTTGTCCACTGACACACTAGCATGGAAGAGTGGCCACCTAAGTGACGGGTCCACCTTCAACTTATCCTGTGACCTTGAACATATCACATAATCTCCCTGAATTTGTTTCTTCACCCATAAAATAGAAGCATTAGTAATAAGTGTTTTCTATATGCCACGGGGCTACGGAAAGTTCTTTCCAAATGTTGTTTCATTTAATCTTCTCAATCTCATGAGACAAGTATGTATTTTGACCTTCATTTTTCCAAAAATATTCAGGGTACCTACTGCACAGAGTTAATGCTCTAAATAAATTATACGACATGAGAAAAATACTTCGTCGACTATGAGGCACTAAAGAAATGTTAGTTAGCTATCAATTTGTTCTCAGTTTAAACAAATATCATGATTTGTATAATGGATGTTCCTACTGGTGCTTTCTAAGAGGAGGAGGAAAGGCAATTTATATCCAAACCTGACATCATCTCCTATAAATTACCAGTTTTTTTAAACTAGCAATTTTTGATAAAGAAATGAAAACCAAAACAAAAATAAGCTCAGAAAAACCTAACTGCTAGCACTCTCCAGAGACTGGAGGACACTGGAATTCTGAAGTCGATTAGGAGAACAGGGAGTTGCTGACACTTTTATGGCTGAGGGCAGATCCAGGGCCAACCATGCCAAGGTCTATCTTCATGAAATATGGCTTCAGCAAGCTCTCCACCTACCCTTGTAATGCAGTCCTCATTGGTTCCTTGTGATTCTCCAGTTGAGAACTTTTCTCAAGCCTCTGTCATCTGTAATAAGTATAATCCCATTTTTCATCTCTAGTAGCTCCCCCTAGAAGACAACACATAAGTGGCTAAACCAATCTGGTTGAAGTGTTGATGAGTGCTAAGCAATTACTGTGCTACCCCCCAAAGTGGGAACCTGACCATGTGGTAGGCCAGTGAATGAAGAATTTTAGGTAGGCCTACTTGTCATGAATCATCCCCATATAGGCTGTAACACTCACCCAAACTTGGAAAGCATGTTTTGGATGAAGTAGGACTTTCATACAGAGTCTAGAGCAGATGATCCAAAATCTTATGCAAAAAATAGGATAAAGATTATAATTTTCGGGGTGCCTAGGTGGCCCAGTAGGTTAAACGTCTGACTCCTGACTTTGGCTCAGGCCATGATCAGGGTCCGGAGATCAAGCCCTGCATCAGGCTCTGCAGTGGGCGTGGAGCAAGCTTGGGATTCTCTCTCTCCCTCTTCCTCTGCCCCTCCCTGCCCACTCATGCTCTCGCTCTCTTTTTCGTTAAAAAAATAAAAAAAAAAATAAAATTTTAAAAAATATATTTTTTTTCTAATAAGGAAAGCAAGTCTTGGAGAGGCTAAGTGATTTCATCCTTCCTGCCCTCCCTTAATACACCTCTTCCTTCCTTCTGAAATGTAACAGAAACTTTCCCCCGTGCAATTCCCCATTCATCCTAGCTCTGTCCTCAAAAGCGGTCACTGAATCATCAACCAAAAACACATCAGGTACCTAAAAGCCCTATGTAAATTGCAAAACGCTATGCAAACATAAGCTATCTAGCTTCACAGAACACATACCTCACCATCAGTTTTTCATTTTTGTTTTTTTTTTTCAACAAAAATGACAACGTTTTTATTGTTGGGGGTTGTTCTCCTTCACCAAACAGGGCAGCTCCAAGAATTCCTACATCTGGGCTCCATTCTGTTCCAATCAAAAGTAACCAGAAGACTTCACTCATCAACCATTTCTGCAATTTAGGAATAAGCTAGAATTGCAAAGCAAATCATTGTTCATAAGAATTATTCCTCTGTCTGGCAGCCGAGGTGGGTGTGATATGGGCACAGCAGAGAACAACAGAAGCAAAAGCCATCCTCAGAGTGGGGCAAGTCTTCCCCATGAAACTGTGAACAGAGCCGTGTTTACTGAAAAGCCCTTGTAATTTCAAGAAAAAGAACAGAGTTAATCTGGAGAGAGCTCCAGGCATTATTGAAATTATTTTTAAAAGGATCCCTCTCCCTCCCCAATTTACCTACACCCCTTGTATCCTCAATCAGGGAACCTTGCTGGCAGTAGCAGATGGAGGGTCTCATTTGGTATCAGGACCCAGCGGGGCTGTGAAGTTGAGGGGAAATTGTCCCAGCCGATCCAAGGAAATAAGCTAGCTAAGAAGAGAGGAATTCCAACAGCGGCTGTGCTTCTGGGACAAAGGCATTCAGTCTGGGTTCAAACACAAAGGGGAACTCCTGTCAAAAAAGGGAATTTCCCAAGGAAGCCTAAGTGTTTCTGTGCAAGCATTTAGGGACTCAAGATGGAGAACAGGACACCGGGGCTCCTAACGAACTAAAATTACCTTTTGCAGAGGAATTAGAATGAACTGTTAATTTGATGTTGGATAGGAAATTATTTGGGCGTCATGGAAAAAGGAAAAGAAGAAAGGGTCAGAGAAGTTTGGGGTCCCCAGTGTTTGGATTGGGGAATTAAACACACATCAAGGGCTTCTGGAACAAAAAGACTAATGCTGAGTTCCACATTCTCCTGACATTTACCTCAGCTACTAGTTATTAAATATTTACAAATCACTTGGGCTTGGATAGAGCTTCCCAATTCTTCTTCAAATTTTTGCCTTCCTCACAGAGAGGGGAGTGTTGCTATTACTCCTATGTTATTGCTGAAGAAATGGGGGGAGGGGGTCATAAATGTCAAGTGACTTATTCAAAATGGCAGTTAATGGAAGTTGGGGCTGGTGTGAGGGAAAATGATGCAGTCAGGCATGAACCCATATTCCCAGAGGAACCAATCCAGACCCAGGAGAAATGCGCTAATGGGTCTAAAAGAAATTCAACAGGAAAGCAGTTGCCTGCTTCCTTTCTATAAAGAAAAAAATTTCTATGATCTGTGTTTGCCATAGGCGAGATACTGGATTCTTACCCCCCGCCCCACACACACAACCTTTTTTTTTTTTAATTCTTTAATTTTAGTGACATGAGAAGAGCTGGAAGGGAAGGGGAGTGATGTGCCACTTAAAAATATGGCCGAAGACAAGTTGGAGTCCAAGGCAAACATGGCCCTGATCATGCTCACTATGTGCCGAGCCATGAAACCATCACGTGAGAATGGGACACGTGCTAGCTTCTGTATTTTGCACAATAAAGCATCCAAGTTCATCCAAGTTCTCCATCACCTCCACCTCTTTCTTCTATAGAGTGATCCCCTCAAGGAGGCATCATCCATTTCCTTTACTGGATTTTGCCATCAAACGATAAGAATAACTAATAGTTATCAGAGCATTTATATGTGCTAGACACATTCTCAGTACATTAAATTTATTGACTCCAACTTCACAACAACATGACGAGGCGGTTACAATTATTACTCCCATTGTACAGATGTGGAAATGGAGGCCCTGCACCATTTTCACTCACACCAGCTCTTCCATTAACTTTGCCATTTTGAATAAGTCGCTTGGCATTTATGACCCTCTCCCTCACCTCTTCACCAATAAAGTAGAGGAGGAACAGCAATACTCCCCTCTCTGCGTGGAAGGCAAAAATTCCAGAATTAGGAAGCCCTATCCAAGCCCAGGTGATCTGTAAGACTGGTTCCAACACAGCTAGTCAGCGGCAGAGCAAGGACTTCGATCCAAAGCTCAAACTCTCAATCCCTTAGGCCCAGTAATATTCTGTCAGCCTTCTGCCCCTACCCTTAGGTCAGGCCATGAGTCTGCACACAAGGACATATCTTCTTGGTGTTCTGTGCACCCACGTCCACTTCTTATAGCTCTCTTCCTTTTAGATGAGGCATTATCTTTACGTGATGCTATTTCCGAGGTGTGTCCAAGTTTCCCAAGTCTTGATGGCAACCGTTCAGTGATTTCATTTCTTTGAATTAAAAATTTCTAGGTAACTTTGATTCACGCCTCTACACTCATACTCAGATACACATGGTTAAAATTGTAACCATATAATATGGTATTTTACCCCCTTCTGGTTTTTAAAAATATGAATCTGAGCATCTTGCTCATTTTTACTTTTCTATATCAAGGGGGCTGCAAGCCAAAGCCCATGGGCCAGTTTGGCTCTTGGCTTGCATTTGTGTGGCCTGCTTGCTGAGAATATGAGAATAGTTTTTGGTTTTTTTTTTCAATGTTTTTGAAGTTGTAAAATAGACTAGGAGGAGGAAGAGAAGATGGAGGAGGGAAAGAGGGAAAAGAAGAAAAAGGTGGGGGGGAGAAAGAAGAGTGTGTATTAAACAGCGTATGTGACCTCCAAAGCCTGCAATATTTACTCTTTGGCCCTGTATAGAAGAAAATTGCCAATCTCATATTTTATATAATTTCTAGAGTTTGCCAGAGAAATGTATGTCCCTTTTTCTCTAGGCATTTTATTCTGTCCACTGCCATAATCAAATATCCTCTTTATCTGATGAGCCCCTATCTGAGTAAATCAATCAAAGAGAGATCGTAGGTCTGATGTAGCAATATTTAGTGGTATGCTGGAGCATAATGGAACACGTGCACATCTGCCCAAGTCAGCCCTCGATGCCTTTGTCCTGGTACCTGGCATCAGCCACAGTGGGAGTATTTATGGCATGGGAATCGGCAAACACTGGCACATTTTACCTGGCAGTTGTTGAGAAAGTAGGAGTTTAAATCAAGAGTCACAAACCCAAATATCCACAAGGGCTGGGAGGGTAGATTATACAAATGAATGGGTTGGATGGAGGGGCACATACCATGAGAGACTGTGGGCTCTGAGAAACAAACTGAGGGTTTTGGAGGGGAGGGCGGTGGAAGGTTGGGTGAGCTTGGTGGTGGGTATTATGAAGGGCACAGATTGCATGGAGCACTGGGTGTGGTGCATAAACAAGGAATGCTGGAACACTGAAAAGAAATAAGATAAAATAAAGTGGAAAAAAAACAACAATAGGAAATGACAAGTCTTTGCAAACAAGAGGACAAAATCTAAGTTCAAATTTTTAAAAATGAAAGGAAAAAAGAAGAAAAGCAAGCCCTTTGCCATTCAAGAAAACAATGCCTGACAATTTATGGCCAATGGCTTCAGGAAAACATTTTGAGATAGAAAACTGTGCCTTTAAAAACATTTTCTAGGGGGCGGCTGGATGGCTCAGTCAGTTAAGGGGCTGTCTTCAGCTCAGGTCATCATCTCAGGGTCCTGGGATCGAGCCCCACATGGGGCTCCCTGCTCAGCAGGGAGCCTGCTTCTCCCTCTCCTCCCTGCTTGTGCTGTCTCTTGCTATCTCTGTCTCTCTCTCCAAGAAATAAATAAAATCTAAAAAAAAGAAAAAGCAGTAAAAAGGATTTTCATGAGCTATAAGGAAAAGTGGATTACTGAGTAAGAGAAGAATTACTGAAAGAGGTAACAGGCTCCCCTGTCCCAGAAGATGTTTTTCAACTGAAAGGATCACATTCGTAGGAGGCCATTTATTTTCCTACAGAAGGCAGAGGGATTCACTGGTGAGACAGCCCCTAAGTACCTGCTCCAGCTATAGGAGCTTCTGCCTATAGTTAGGGTAGACGTTCTCCCCTTTTTGGACATTTGTTAATTCTTTCAAACCATATGGGTGGCATTTCAATAGGCTGTTCCATTCATGAGCTTTAAATGATCACAGACAGACTGGAATCATGGATTTTCCTTCCTCTTTCTGGAAATTATTAGACTGATGGGTTTTGGGTTTTGTTTTTGATGGGGACCCCCATGCAAACATCGCAGAAGGCCCCAAACACAGCATGAATGTCTCAAAATGAAGCAAGGGCTCTCCTGTGGCTCTTGCAAAAGAGAGGGAGGAAGACAGGTCAACTCAAGTCTGGTAGGGGGTGTGGGGACAAGTAAAACCCATAGTGACCCCAGAGATCAGACCTACACCAAGTCTCAATTCAGACTTTTTTAAAAGAATTTATTTATTCGTTTGACAGAGAGAGAGAGAGAGAGAGAGTGAGTGAGAGCACAAGCAGAAGGAGCAGTAGGGGGAGAAGCAGGCTCCACACTGAGCAGAGAGCCTGATGTGGGGCTCGATCCTAGAACCCTGGGATCATGACCTAAGCCGAAGGCAGATGCTTCACCAACGGAGCCTCCCAGGCACCCTTCAATTCAGATTTTTAATAATGACTGGGGGGAGAGAAAGTATAAAGATTTCCAAGTGTGCAAAAATAAGACATTCCAAAGAAATATAAAGTGAAGTGACGTAAACTACAGGAAGGTCTCTGGGGCCCCACAGAGGGTCACTGGAGGGGCTGCCCCTTCCCTGAAGGTGAACAGAACAGTGCATTTAGGGAAAGAGGACACCTACAGAAAAAGGATGCTGAACCACCCTTGTGGTCAGAGAAGAACATGGAGGAAGCAAGGACACCGTATCCTAAAGACAGCATCTAAGGTCGGCAAAAAATTCTGCATCACAAATAGTCTGTTTTGTTCTTTCTGCCCCCATCGACATTATACCTATTCTGTGTTATGACTGGAAAAATACCATAACTAAAGTTGTTTAAAACCAAAGGACTAAAAAGCTTTTTGTCTATTTGCTTTTACAATCGCTGTGGACTGACTGTGTCCCCCTCAATGCCTATGTCAAACTCTTCATCTGCGGGGTGATGATGTTAGGAGGTGGGGCTCCTGGGTGGTGCTCCTTCTTCATCAGTGACATTAGTGCCCTAATAAAAGGGGCCGGAGATATAGAACTGTTAAAATCACTATATTGTACACCTAAAATTATTAATATAACACTGTATGTTAACCATACTGGAATGAAAATTTTTTAGGATTAACAAAATAGAAAATAAAAAACAAACAATAAGATTTAAAAAGGCCCAGAAAACCTCCTTTGTCCCTTTTTCCATGTGAGGACACAGTGAAAACACCTGTGTGTGTGAAACAGGATGTGGGCTCTCACCAGACACTAGAATGAGCCAGTATTTCAATCTCAGGTTCCCCAGGTACTGTAGTAAGTAAATATTTATTGTTTACAAGCCACCCCATTTATAGGTTTTTATTACAGCAGCCTGAACAGACCGAGTTACTGATTAGGATACTGGGGACCTTTAGGAGAAGGCATAACCAAGGACAGAATCACTGTGTTGAATGAGAGTGAAAGCTCACCACATGCCAATGGTGGGGGCCGCTGGCATCTGGTTCTCAAATTCAAGACAAAGACCTGAAGGATGAGAACTTTCTCAATGTTCTCTCCGTGGCACTGTGTGTGCAAATCTAACATCGTTCTTGTGCACATTCGAGTCCTTAGAACAACAGAACTCCTAAAGAAAAGGTCAAAAAGTTCTACAAGCAGGTGTCCAGACAATAGAGCCAAGATTCTTCCTTTAGGACAACTATCAAAACTCAAGCTGTTCGGGGAAGACAGGTACAGTCTAAAGTGATCTTACTTGCCTGCTGGGTTTCTGGTCATTCCATTAACGTAACCCAAAATGCCAAGGCACAGACTTGCTTTTCTCTCATGAGTGTTAAGGAAGGTGTGGAGTTGGCAACTTTACCTGGCACCTTTGGGTTCTGGGACAGTGACTTGTACTATGGAATCAGAAATTCTTCTTTCTGGACCTTTCCATTCAGTTGCACAAGGAAACCTCTGATTTGTAGGAACAGAGTATGTGAGGGCAATCCCAATGAAGCTTCGTCTTCAAAGGACACAGATCTTAAAACGACACCGAGCCTCTGACTGTGTTTCATTATCACTCAGAGTCTGGAGATGGCAAATAACGCAGAGGTCATTACGGAAGCACATTTGACACCCTTTCCTTGGCTTCTTGATCGATGTTCCTGCTACCTGGCCAGCATCACTCTAGTTAACGGATGGCTGTAAATGCAGGCAGAGTGACCAGACCACATGAACGGAATCCTGGGTGAAGGGTCACGCATGTTTCTGTGTTGACGCGCCTGAGCATCAGTGAAGGAAGTCAAAATCTAATGGAGTATGATTTGCAGCAGGGGTCTAAGGAGTGGCTCTCCATCTCCTGATAAACCAAGACCCTCTTGTAGTCTCTGAATGCAACATTAAAGGAACAGCAAGTAGTTCAGGGACTGAGGCATACTGAGCGGGGCAGGACTTCCTGGGTTTTGTGGGTGTCATCATTACTATGTTGGCAGGTGGTACAGAAATAGCTAAAATCTTCTCCTTAACTTGTGTGTCTCATACTAGAGCACGGAGCCCCGGGCCTTACAGTACTGTTATACTGTTATACCATAGTGTCCGATGAAAGAACATAGGGCTTTTTCTTTATTTTGGATCAGGAAATCCCTCCCACAAAAAGCTAAAGTGCTAAGGAAATTCATGTCTTTGCCTGCATTTATTTCTAGTTTTATTAGGAAGAGAAGCTGATTCAATCAGCCTTGGAAGAAGGGAATTCTACTTCTCTCACACTAAGAATTAACTAGTACTTCTCATTTCCTCTAAAAGCAGACAGATCCATTTAAGCCAAGATCAATGTTAATGCAATTTCCCTGAACTAGGAAGACATACGGGTTCCTGGGGCTACACAAGAAGATGATTATGAAGTATCACTTGTCTTCATCCTTCTACCCAGCCTTCAGGCTGACTCGTCTGGAGAAGAAGGATCATCTCATTCACTCAGATACAAAACAAAACTTTCCAGTAACTCTTTGTATGTTTGATATGGCATTAATTCCATGGTTTACCAGCAAATAGAATGCATCATTGTAATTGCAGAGGACTCAATGGGCATAACTTTTTCCTTTTATTTTAATATTTTACTACTTATTTTTTAAACGTTGGTAGAGTTTTTCCTGGAAAAAAGAAACTCTGAATGGATGCTACACACAGATTAATCTGGGACATATTTCAGTCTCCTGAAACCAAAACAAGAGAGCAAGGGCAGTTTAACCTTGAATATGTGCAGAGCTTTTAACCCATTAATGTCACTTTTATTAATTTGCCCTAAGAAAATTAGTAAGTACTGAAAAAAGATTTAGTACAACAATGTGGATACTTAGTAATAGGTAAGCAGAAAGCAACGTCTATAGCCAACAACGCCTGGATATTCAATCCAGTAATACTCTAAAGCAATGAAGAATAATTAAGTACTTTTTTCCTTTTTTCTTTTCTCTTCTCTCCCTCTCCACTGCCCTGCTCCCCACCCCCGACTTCTTCTTCCTTTTTTTTTTTTAACCCAATAAAGATGTCCATGGTGTATTTTAAACTAAAAAAAAAAAGCAGGTGAAAATACAGAATATACAGTACATCCCTATTTTTGTTTTAAAAATATATAAGCATATCCATGCTCCCTATGTACCTATACAAACAAAATAATCTAGAACAACACACCAATTTTGAAAACATAGTTGTCACTGGGTGGAGAGATAAAAAGTGATTATTTTTTCCTTTTTCTTCTATTTTTTTTCCCCACAAGAAATACATTTCACACATTACTAGGCATTTTCTGTTGAATGAGATGCTGAAGTGACTTGTCTGCCAGAGTTTTAACTATTCAACTCTTGCGAAAGAATGTCTGTTGGCTTCACTAAGTCGCCCAAACCTTGCACTCCCCTTTGTCCTGGGCAACTGGGCATTCTCTTAGGTAGGTTACCCTGAGTCCATTCAAATAAACTCTGTTGTAGCAACGGCTGACATCCTGCCCCACTCTCCTGAACGTAAAGACTCCTGTAATTCTCTGTATTTACAGCAGGGAGTTGTTTGTTTGGGAGTGGGTGTTCCTCCCCCCTCCTGTTTTAACTTGCTCTAAAAATATATGCACAAAAATAAAGATGACGGAATACAAAAAAAAAAAAAAAAAAAAAAAAAAACCAAATTTGGTCCTCATCCTTCTGTGGTCTGGGAATTGTGGTCTGGAAATTCAACACAAAGGATTTGTTTTCTGAAGCATCTGGCACATGTGGGGAGTGTGGAGATGAGAGGGGGAGGGGAGGTTGGTGAAATGATCTGCTGTCTGGGAAAAGCCCAATTTCTGCAACAGGAGGCTACCGGACCGCTCTGGAACTGCCCAGAGAAGGGGAGACATGGGAAGTTTCCTGAATTTGCTGTGTCACTCTGAGGCAGAGAATTCCACAGAAAACTAAAATACAAGAATTTCTTCTAAGGGCCACATGGTTACTACTTCTGTGCCCAACTACAGACTAGAATGGCGCTGATAACCTATGTTTGTGTCACTGCGTAGGGCAAGCATTCTGGTTTCAGTGAGCCTGCTGTGGTGACCGCAGTCCAGGTTGAGAGCCACGCAGTCTCAGGCACTTAGGTCCCCGGCCATGTCACTTTGCAGCTGCAGGACGCTGAGTGAGGCATTGGCATCCATATCTCTGGGCCTCAGTTTCTTTTCCTGAAAATAACAGACATACTGCTCCCAACCTTGTATGGATTTTGTAATTGTCAGTAATTATATACGTAGTGGGCAGCATCCTATCTGACACCCAAAAGGAAAACAGTAAAGGTTAGCTACTTTACTAATAAAAGAAATATAAGTGATAAAAATATGGTGTGTGTTTTTCTTTTTAAAGATTTTATTTATTTATTTGAGACAGAGAGAGTAAGAGAGAGCATGAGAGGGGAGAAGGTCAGAGGGAGAAGCAGACTCCCCCATGGAGCTTGGAGCCTGATGTGGGATTCGATCCTGGGACTCCAGGATCATGACCCAAGCTGAAAGCAGTCGCCCAACCAACTGAGCCACCCAGGCACCCAAAAAATATGGTTATTTCTAACACCGGTTATATAATATCATCTTCTAGCTTGCCTGTTTTTTAAAACTCTGAATCAGGGAAATGCCTGAAAAAAATTCAGAGGACAGCCTTCCAGGAATTAGTCAAGAGGGTATCGGTCAAAGCCTATTTCTACCTCGTTCTTTCAATGACCTGTTTTCCCCAACTTTATAAATTAACTGCTATGGCAAACCTTCAACAGCCCTACGACAGAGGGAGGAAGCAAAAGAGAAAGGATAAGCATGCTCCTTCTTTTATGCAGGGCTGCAGAGTCTAGCTGCAATGGAGGCCAAGTCTTAAATTATTCCTTTCGTCGTGTGCTATTAGTTGACCAGACTACTAACTGAAAAGCCAAATCTTTTTTTTTTAAGACTACTTAAATTTATTGATCTTTCCATGTCAAGAGTTGGATCAATATACTCTACAAAAACTACTATACAGTCCCTCTATGTTTCTACCAAGTACATTTTATTCTCCCTCTCTGGCGGTATCTTGTGGTTGTCTGTGTGCTGTGAAGAGGCCCTCTCTTGGGCCTGACGGCAGAGTGTTTTGGTTATTCTGAAAGTCTTATGAAAATATGTTGATAAATGTTTGCAAAGAAGAAAACTGAAACAGACTTAGGGGAAATTAGGAACCAAGTAACTTCCTGTCTTTCTATTTCCACTGAAAGCAGCAGCGGCAACCCTCATGTCGGACTGAAACAGCAGGACAAGGTCTGTGCCAGCCTTGGGATCCCTGTCTGCTGAGCGCCTACTTGTGACTCCCCTAACTCCTCATTTGTCTAGGTTCTGTTTCCTCCTTGGGTGAACAGAATGTCCAAGTCTTTGTACCGAAGCCCATAAATGGTCCTTTCCAAGTTTTAAAGTTTTTACTTTATAAATCTCTAGCAAACACAGGATGTGAACAGAAATTCCTACTTCTGGTTTTTCAAATAAATCATCATATACATGATGATTTTCATTATTAATAAGTATTAAGAAATCTCATGTGAATTTTCAAGGCCAATCTTCTCTACCAGAGACAAATTATTCCATTACTTAGGGTAATAAGCCCGCCTTCCTTCCTTCCCTCCCTTACTCCCTCCTTTCTTCCTTCCTTCCTTCCATCCATCTAACCATCCACCCATTTGCCTCTTTCATTCATGTATTCATCAAAATGCACCCTACAAAGTCACAGATTCCTCTACCCCTATCTCCTAAAACAAATCCAGGCACATAATGAACCTCATTATATACTGTTTGAATGAAGAAATAAATAAGAGGGGAGCCTGGGTGGCTCAGTGGGTTAGAGCCTCTGCCTTCGGCTCAGGTCATGATCTCAGGGTCCTGGGATCGAGCCCCGCATTGGGCTCTCTGCTCAGCAGGGAGTCTGCTTCCTCCTCCCTCTCTGCCTGCCTCTCTGCCTACTTGTGATCTCTGTCAAATAAATAAATAAAATCTTAAAAAAAAAAGAGAGAGAAAGAAAGAAGGTCCCTTTGCTCATATAGCCACACTGCCATTACTCCTCCGTAATAACATGGCAGTAAGCATTACTATACCACAGTATTACTACCACACCAAGCATTGTTCTTGATAATTATTTTGTAACTGTAACTTCCCAGGGACAATGCCACTGACCTCTGCTTGGGGTTGGGGCAGGTGATGCAATGGGCAGGCCGGATACAACTTAACCCTTGTTCCCTCAGAGCTAACAGTTGAAAGATGGTGAAAACCACTGAGCAGATAATTACACAAGCAGTACCACTGTTACATGTTCCTGGGTGGAGAAGCATAAGGATGTTTTGAGAACATATAGAGGGAGACCCAGGCTTGTGAAGAAAAAAGTAGAGAATGGGGACGGGTCAGAGCAAGGTTCCCTGAGTTAGTGACAATTAAGCTGGAAGCGAAAGGGTGGGCAAGAGCTTGTCAAAGGGAAATTAAGATGTAGGCAGGGACACAGCAAGCAGGCAGCCCTGAGGTGAGAAGTAGCACATCTGGGAATGCAGAGAGCCTTGGCAGGAACGCGGCCAACCAGGCAGAATGAGATGGCGAGGGGCGGAAACTGAGGGATATTCAGAAGGTGGAAATGGCAGGGCTTGAGAAATACATTCATGAAGGGGCAGGAACAGAAGAATCAAGTAAAGCCTCATGATTCTGGCCTTAGTAACTAAGTGGCTTTATCTTGAACTCATTTTTAGAATTTTAGTTCATTGTATTAGTGTCTTTGGGGAAGGAGGGTTACAGAGAGAGAAATGCTGCAAATGGGTCCCAATTCCTTAGCTTGTCCAGCAAAGCCCCGCAGTGGTCTGACCTTTCTTTCTCTCTCGCATCCCTTCCCCAACACTTCGCTTCAGGCAAAAGCTCACAGCTCCCACGCATTTGCTTGCCTTTCCTTTCCGAATCCCCTGTTTGGGGAAGTCCGTCCACCATTCTCCACCTAATTAACATTTCAGCTTTTAACAACATCCAACAGTCACTTCCTCTCCGACACCTCTCAGAATAGGACTGACACCTTCCTCCTTCATTCCCTCCTGCACCTCCGGGGCCGCAGACTTTCAGCTTAAATGCTAGACTGGCCAGGAGGCATATTTGCAAAAGAGGGTCACTTTGCGCAGCAATGAACGTGTCTGTATTATGCATTGGGTGGGGGTGGGGAAGCTGCGGCTCATCACAGACGGGCCCCGTCTAAAACGTTACTCAGCTTTAACTAGTCTTTACCATGGGAACGGGGGCTAAAGTTAGCAGATTTGAGCTCTTCCAAAGCAGCTGGAAATCAGAGGGCATGAGTGCATTTGTGTGCGTGGCGGCATGAGTGCATTTGTGTGCGTGGCAGCATGTGTGCATTTGTGTGCGTGACAGCATGTGTGTGTTTGTGTGCGTGGCAGCATGTGTGCGTTTGCGTGTGTGACAGCATGTGTGCGTTTGCATGCGTGGCAGCATGTGTGCGTTTGTGTGCGTGGCAGCATGTGTGTGTGTGGGTGGCAGCACGTGTGCGTTTGCGTGCGTGACAGCACGTGTGCATTTGCGTGCGTGGCAGCATGTGTAGGCATGGTGGCAGCACGGGGCAGGGTGCAGTTGTGTAATCACTCCATTTTTCAACTTTGACTTAAAAGGACATTTACTTTTTAGACCGCGTGGGCCATTATGCATACACCAGTTTATAACCTCTGCTCTTTACATTCCGTCTTCACTCTGCTTCCTCTGTTCATCTCTGCTAATCCTCTTTATCATGTTTCCTGGGTCTTCTCATAAGCCTCCTGAAGGCAAGCAGTGTGGAATATTCATTCGCAACTCTATGCGCCAGCAGCATCCCAAGCCTCCCTATGCCCAGGGCTGGACAGACCCTGTGTCTGGCTCATCGCAGGTGCTGAACAAATATTGAGAATTAATGCATTCAAAAAGTTAATCAAGCCATAGAGATCTCCTAAGTGTCCCCAGCAAGAGATCACTTGCTGGGCTCTCAACTGCCCCCAACACCAACTGGCTTGCCGGAAACGCCTTCGTTCATGATTTATTTGCTGATCTGGTTTCTCTTGGTGTCACTTTCTGCAGGTAACGCACAGAGGGCTTATCGTTCCTTGACAAAAATCAAATCCATCTTTTCATGTTCCCTCTCTCCTAAATCATGGTCCTCAGATGCCAGTCACTGGGCTCTGACTTCTGAGAGTGTTGCCAATACAGTTTGTAAAGTGCTCTCTGACCCTCAGAAGAAAGATGCTGCAGAAGAGAGAATTGATTATAAAATAATTGAATACACCAGGGTGTATCTGGCCTTCTGTTTAAATGGAATGGACTCACGAAGGGTCACGGATGCTCATTTGTTCAAAGAAGAAGGATGCTGAGAGATAAGGATGAGAAGCAGAAGGGACATTGCCATCTGTCATGAGGTGTCAGGTGGAAAACGAAGGGCTGGTTTCTATTTTACAAGCAGAACCAGCTTGATGCATAAGCAGAGGGAGCTGAGATTGAAGACTGGGAAAGGCGTCTGGTGAATTTATAAGAACCTTGCCCCCTCCCTTCACCCATCCCTCCAACCCAGTATACTACAATTCAAACTGCAAGCACACAGAATCAGCCAGCTCCTTCAACGTTACAATGGTATCTTCCAAGGAGAGGAATCATAATCAATGGCTAAGGGGTTCCATCTAATGAGAAACCCATGATGGCCCACTGCAGCTTCAGGGAACAAAAGAGGAGGGACAGAGTCACAGGAATGGAGATGTTCTCCTGGAGAGGACAAAGAAGTGAGTGTGTAAGCAAAAGGTCAAGTAAGGACCTGAAGTTATCTCAGGGTAGGGAACAGCGGGGAGTCGATGTGAAAAGACGAACTGAATTTTCACGAAATCTGATAGGCTACAAATGTATGGCCCGCAGGAACAGGACACCTAGAAAAACTATGCGAGGATATTATCTCTAACAAAAGCATTTCAGACATGACACACTGGCAAAGGAGGTAATTTGGGACAGGAGGGTTGGATGAAGCCCCTCAAATGACTCCAAATACATGTTTATTTCCACTTCTTTTTCATACAACCTTTTCAGATAGCCATACAAAGTATGTCTTAAAAGCTAGGTTTTGCATGCAAGAGGTCTGTCTCCATGACTGTGTCTCTGCCCGCAGAGCTGGCACTATTACTGTTGGCCCTGGAAGAAAATGTCTGGTCTCACAGCTGGCCCCATTTTTCCTTCTCCCTCATGCATTTGGCTCATGATTACAGCTTTATTCCCTTGTACGCCAATGGGATATTTTATTACAAATAAAAACAAGTTCTCATCCCAGCAGTTCCTTCAGCTCTTGGATTATCCTGAGCTACTGACTTGGTTCTGTAAGCTTCCATCCCTTTTTCTGTAATATGGGGATACTAAGAGTAAGAGAGTTAGTTGAGTACAGAGTCTGCCCACTATGGGCGCCCAAGAAATGTCAGCCATCATGATCACGTAGCTTTGCCCACTCATTTGCATTTATTCATCTTGTTCTAGCTGAGAGCAGTTAGCCACAAACGGTGCAACTCAGCACACAGCTTGCCACGTCCCTTAAAATGTTATAGGGAAGGTTGGCATTATAGCCCGCTACCTGTTGTTGGTAACAGGCTCCTTTTTCTCTTGCCTATAAAATCTCCCCCAAACACTGTCTCATTAAAAACAACATGCAAAATAAGAAAAGAAAAAAAAAAGAACATCAAGTTTTAAGAGATAATTAACAAAAACCAAGCCTAGCAGAAGGCAGGTTTACTTGGTTCATTAGACAAAAAAGTAATGAAAAATCCAATTTGATCTCAGGCCAGACCACCTGGTTAAGTTAAACCTCCCAGAAACACTAGGGTTAGCAATAAGCAAACAAAAACATATGTATACATGTATTATAAGTAAGTTTAAATAAATATTACATATGTAATTAATATCATATATGCATATAATTTTATATATTTTAAATACATCATTTTAAATGATTTTAAGTATTTTAAATTTTAAATGTTTATATGTTGATTTATATATCTATATGTGTATATAAGTGATATATATATATATATATAAAATGATATATATATTATTTAAAAATTGCATCTCTGAGATGGAAGTTATAACAAGCAATTGAGCTGGAATTCAGACTCAGGTTAATCTAACTCCAAGACCTATGCTCTTTTTTTTTTTTTTTAAGATTTTATTTATTTATTTGACAGACAGAGATCACAAGTAGGCAGAGAGGCAGGCAGAGAGAGAGAGGTGGAAGCAGGCTCCCCGCTGAGCAGAGAGCCTGACGTGGGGCTCGATCCCAGGACCCTGGGATCATGACCTGAGCTGAAGGCAGAGGCTTTAACCCACTGAGCCACCCAGGCACCCCAAGACCTATGCTCTTAATAGCAACCGTGTATTACCTCTATGGCTCATAGTATTTCAGAGATGCTGTCAAAGGGATCCTGAAATTAGGAGGTATTCTGGACTAGATGCCCTTCCACTTCCCAATCCTCCAAATCCTTAAGACTCTAGAATCCATGATGAGCCTATCTGAAACAGTCATTCCCTCCCCTCTCCCCAACCCCAATGGCATCTTCTATTTTCTTACTTTGCTTTAGTTTTCAATTTCAACACAATACTTAACACACCTGGCATCAAAGTATCTATGTGTGTGTGTGTGTGTGTTCTGTTTCTTTCACTAGAGTGTCAACACCATGAGGTCAGGAACTCGAGGTTATTCATACCCGCATCTCTAGGACTGGAACAGAATGAGAGTAATACGACAGAACAAACATGGATTCATTCCGTGGATGGCTGGACATGGACGGACGGAGGCACAAGGTGCAAGAATTTATTCTGTGGCAGGACACCCACTTGGGTAATGATGTGGGAAAATTTCGGCGGGGGCGGGGCTTGTATTCAAAAGGCGGGGTCTGGGAACATTATCTGAATGGGTAGAAGGTGAGTAGAAGGGGGTAAAGGGCGTTAAAGTTGGAGAAGTAGGCTAGAGACAACATGCGGAGAGCCTCAAATGCCAAGATACTTGGCAAAAGCAGGAACATGAAAACCATCTTTCTTCCGTTGAATTGAACAGGCTGAGTTGGCACTTGCAGCAAGGCCTGGGAATGAACCATCTAGACCTTTAGGGTCTATAGTAGCTGACCTAGATGGCATCATGCTCTGTCCAATTCCCTAGTTTGGGCTAATGGGGCTTTAACTTTCCTCAAGAAAATTAGTTCAGGATCCGAGATAGAAAAGAAGAGAAAATCATCACCAGCTACCTTCCCTGTGGACCAGGTGTCTAACGCCTCCAGGAGAAAGAAATTTAAGTCCAAAGGTCCAATTTTTGCCTGCCTATGCAGTCAGGTCACATCTTCAAAGTTGTCTTTCCCAGGCTAGGAGGAATCCCATCTTTTTCTCCACGGCACAGGATGGAATATAAGGTCTCTAACTACATGTCCCTTTCCTAGGAGATGTCAGAATTGACAGTAACCAGGACCACATTTTATTGGTGCTTGCTCATACATCCGGCTTTGGGCTGGGGACAAGGTGGTAGATATTAATTGGGCCACAATCCTATAACGACATTGCAAAATGCTTTCAATTTCTCAAGGTCACACTTTTACTCAGTGGGGAAGACGGAATCCATACAGATCTATAGGTTCCCAAACCTGTTTTCTACTGAAAGGACTGCATTCCTACATGATACTGGGTAATAGGTCCTCAGCTGTCAAAGGCGAGTGAGCAATGATTGAGGGGAATTCTGGGGATGGGAGCAGGGTGAGGAGCAAGGGCAGGGTGATCGAGGAGGCTGAAGGAGAGGAAGCAGGGAGGAGCCCACGAGGGTCCTGCTGGAGCAGAAAGGAAGAGTGAACAGGAATGCAGACACAGGACACCTGGGCCAGGAGATTGCCATAAAAGGCCAAGTGGCCAGATGTGGCAGCCATGTTCAAGTAATGGAAAGGTCACGCCGAATAAAGAACTCATTCATTTTGTGTTTCAAGAGAAGGCAAAATGAGGAGGTACAGCATTCATGAAAGCAATCCCAATCACCCAAGATGTTTCTAATGTCCATTTCTAGTCTCCTTGGCCTAGCGCTCTTTCCCTTCGTCTGTGAAAAACTTTCCTGTGTGCCAACCATAACTGGGGGTGTCCTTCCTTCCTGGCCACTGGGACCACAAAGACATAGACACTAGAGGGAGGGGAAGTTAGCCAGATCTCTCCCCCGTCCACAGAACAAGGGAAACAGAAAGAACAAATACCCAAGCCTTTATTGGGAGCCGAATGTGTATGTGAGCTTGGGAAGTTACTTGTGTGGCTGAAGTGTTCTGCGAAGTGGAGAACACCAATCTCACAGAATGAAGAAGAGCAGAGAAAATTCCAGATTGAAAGAGGAAAGAAGGATTGTTAGGGAGGCAGGGAGAGGGATGGAGAAATTGAAATTGACGGATTTGTAGTAGTCAAGCCCAGATTCTACTCACCCCTGAAACCTACCCTCCCACGTTTTGTCAAGAGATTAAAAAAAAAAAAAAAAAATGCTGATTTTTTTTTTTTCTTTCAAACCAGTTTGAGTTGGATTTTGTCACTTGCAACCACAAGAACCCTAGCCCAGTCATTAGCGAACCCCAGTGCCCATGGGTTGAGGTAAGGGCAGGAGCTCCCCACCACTGGACATAATTAAGGAAGGCCGTAAGACACAATTCTCATTAAGGAGATCTTAGCATGCTAATTTGGAGGTCCTCTTAAGTCTAAATTCAAGGAGAGCTGAGAGATGGTCAAGAACATGCTCTTCATTTGTGCCTCTGTCCCTTCTGCACGGGTCATTGGCTTCATTATCTCCAGCTCCATTAACGTCTGATAGCATCTGGTGATGGCCTACTTATAAGACCTCCTGGGGAGATTTCACAATCACTCTGATTAAAAAAAAAAAAGAGAGAGAATTTACCTTTGTTTCCATGCCAAACCAGGGCCCAGGGTACCGGTTTCAGTCTCAGGACATAGCCAGAAAGACTCAAAGCTACTACTTGATCATGGACCTTAATGCTATGGTCTCCAAAGGGAGCTCAAGACACTAGTGTGGCCATCTTACTTTCCTCAGGGAAGTTGTCTTTAGCGAATAAGGCCATTGAGATTGTATATCTGCTTGCTGCCTACATCCATCTTACTCTTTTAGGCCCACACAGACCCTCCTCATCAGTGTCAACCCACTCAAGAGGAGGAAGTGTTTCTGATGTCTTACAGCTGTTGCTCGTAACAATAAGGGCTGTTTACAATAAGGAGTTTACAGCAGGTTGTGGCCAAGAGTTCGAAAGTTCTAGCATCTCCACAAAAAAAAAAGAGTTTGAAGGTTCCTGTTCTCTATGGAGATCACAACAGAGCCACCCTGTGTTAGAGGACATACCCGAGCTCAACAGTTTGAGGCCGAGCTTCTTTCCTACATGACACCTTCAGAGGACAGAGCGAGTGGAAACACTACCGACAAGAGTCAAGAGCAACCTAAAAATATTCACGCATGTCTTCCTGTTTATAAATGCTTAGGAGATTCTCCCTGATCATTGGCGATTACCTGAGATTCGATTGGCGGTCCACTTTGAACCCTTTCTTTCAGAAATGAGCCCACTTCCTTCCCAAGTGGGAGTTACTTCCTGGTAACTTTAAGAATTAAAAATCACACTGAACATAGTTGTGCATATTCAGAAGTGGCCTTACAATACTGAGGGGCCCACAGCCAACACTGGGTGTCCGTAACTGTTAACAATCACTGCTTGTCAGAAACTGCAACAGAGACCTTCTTCTACAAGAGGGAGCCCTCAGCCCATCCTCTGGTACTTCCCATTCTACCAGATTGGCTGGACTCCACTGACTCTCTCTTGTCTGAGACTAACTCCAATGGTTTTTGTTCTGAACCAGGCCACTAAATGCTGCTTTGGTCGGCCCTCCACGATACCCCACAAGCCTGTAAGCTCCTTGGGGGCAGGCCTATGTCTTCACTCATCTCTCAATGTTAACAATCCTCTCCAGCACTTCACAGGGGCTCGGTAACTGTTCATTTTCAACTCAAGCGCAGCACCAAAGAATTTGAACTTACCCAGGACTTGTGACCAGACTGGGGTAACCTAGGGCTCAGCAAACTTTTCCTGGAAAGGGTCAGGTAGTAAATACTTTGGGCTTTGCTGGCCGTATAGTCTCAGTCACAACTACTCAATTCTACCACAGACAATACATAGATGAATGAGAGTGCCTATGCCTCAGCAGAATTTTATTTCTGGATACTGAAATGTGAATTTGATATAACTGAAATTTGAATTGAAATTTACCAAACTGAATTTGATATAATTTTTACATGTCATAAAATATTTTTTCCTTTTATCAGCCATTTAATGATATAGAAACCATTCTTAGTACAGGCTGTACAAAAAAAAAAGATGGTGAATTTCAGTTTCTGATTTGACATGGGAAGAGCTCAGATGTCATCACTCCCATCCTCATGGCAAGAAAAAAGCTGAAAAACCGGAAATCAACAACTCTTCTCAAGTCCCTTAGAGAACTGAGATCATGGAGCAAATCAATACCCTCAAACCTAGAGAGATGGGCAGTTACAGAGAATCACATCTTACCCGAACAGAGACTTTGCTGGAGCCAGCACTGGGTAAGAACACTTAATAGGTAACTGGCTGACTATCCTTTAATTATTAATTAATGGATACTCAGAGATTAAAAACTCCTGAAGCCAAGCCTTGAGGGGCTCCCACAATTGCCTGGGTTTTATCTCAAGGAACCCCATAAAGTTTCTCACTGTAACTGGTAGAAATTCTCCTCAGGCTTCCAGCAGAGGGAAGGGGAAGATGCCATTTTGAAATACACCCAGACTATTCTGTTCTCCTTAACAAGACCTGCCCTCAATGGAAACTATTTTACCAGAGCCTAAACCACTAACAGGGGTTTTATCAGAGCCTAACTGACGTGAGAGAAGGGAAATACCCAACTTGAGCCCCTTTTGGCTTCCTGTCTCGCCCATGGTGTGAAAAAAACTTGTGAGAAGCACTTGTGAAGAATTTTATGCAGTCAAATTTATTAATTTTTTTTAACTCTCTGCATGGAAAAAAAAAAAGTCCATAAACAAAGCCAAAAGACAAATGGGAAACATATTTGCAACTAAGGGGAAGCTAATTTCCTGAAACTATAAAGAACGCCTACAAAAGGTAATCAACACAACAGGAAAAATGGGCAAAACATCTAAACAGGAAAAGAAATTAAAAGGCTCTTGAATCTGCAGTGACAAAAAACTCACTGAGACCTAATCACGAGATCACAGAGTGCTTCCCTGGCCCCATGTCTTAACACCACCATCAACAGGGCTCCTGTGTAATAACGGGATAACTGAAAAGAAATGCAAGGCTCAGACCCTACTTACAAAGGAGTCTCTAGGGAAGCCCAAGACAACAGGGAAGATCAAAACAAGGACATCAGAGGAAAGTGAGCTTCTGACATGGATAGCTCCTATGGCAATCAGTAAGCACAGCCCAGCTCCCAGGCAGGTAAACAAAAAACCAGGTGGTGGGCCAGAATTGGCCCACAGGCCATAGTTCTCCCACCCCTATGCAATGGTCTAGGGAAAGCCAGGCATTCCCTGCCACTCTCTATAGTAGCAAATAGGACACTCAGGCCTACATGCAAAAACTGGCCTAGTCCATGCTCATAAAAGAGAATGAACAGGGGCCTACAGACTTACCCAAACACAGTCCTTCTATTTTAAGTCATTTTTTCCTTATTTTTTACAGCACATAAAATTTTAAAAGGCAAAGAGAAATCTCTGAACACGTTCCATTACCTAGACATACCATACATTTTTAACTGAAGAGATCTCTCCTAGACCTTCTCCATATAGATAGTGGTGATCATAAGGTAGAGGCAGCTGGAACAGGCTTTTCAAAGTCATCACTTCACGGATGGTTTCCATACTGCTATACAATCTTTATACTTATAATTTGGAATAGGTAGAGGACATTCTGTGGAGCAACCAGACACTTTTAGTGGGAGGGTTTCTTTTTATCAAAAGCATAACCTGGACTGTGACACAGGTCTCACATGAAGGCTGGGTTCTAGCTATCCATGTTGCCATAGTCTGACTGTGACCCCCCCCCACCCCAAAACTTCACATATTGAGATCCTAATGTCACAGGTGATGGCCCCAGGAGAGAGGCCTTTAAGAGGTGCTAAGGTCATGAGGGGGCCTTAACAAGAGACCCCAGAAGGAACATTCACCCTTCCTTCCACTACGTAAGGATCCAATGAGAAGTCTCCATCCCAGAAGATGGCCCTCATCTGACCAGCTGGCACCCTGATCTTAAGAGTTCCAACCTCCAGAGCTGTAAGAAATAAATTTCTGTTTTTTAAAAGAAACCTAGTCTGTGGTATTTTGTTATAGTAGCTGGAATGGACTAAGACACATGACCTTCAACTCCTGGACCGCTGGTACCCAATAAAAATAAAACCACTGGAAAAGAACCCAAAAAATTCTTTACAAAAATATCTCGATACCTCTTCAAGAATAACCTGTTTTTCTCAACTTCTCAGAAGTCTTGGCCAGCTTCAGTGGGACAATACCCACGTTTAGAAGCCGCTGGTACCATGATCCCAGAGAAATGAATCTCATTACTCATTAGGTCCTGGCTAAACCTTAAGGGCTGAGTATTGGGAATTTCAAGAGTCACATAAAAGAGCATGGCACCAGCTGGTAGGGAACGTGAGCCATGCCAGCATTTTTACGAATGTCCTCCCTGTTGCCACAGCTATTTTCACTGACAAAGACCCTGCTGTTTTCAACCCACTGCAGGTCCAACAGATTGCACTTAACTAGGATAGCGGTTCTGCAAAGCAGGCAAAACGCTGACCGGGATGAGACCAGCCAGGAAACCCACTTCCTTTATCCCCTGATCAGGATAAAAAGAGGGACGGGGTTCATGAAAGGTTGTGCATTAGGGTCTGATCCCTGTGCTGTCATCTCGTGTTACCTGCATGAAAGAAGGGGTTGTTTGGGTTTGGAGGGTGGGGTGATTTTCCAATCCAGTTCCTAGTCAGCCGTGGGCGCGCTGCCAACGTAAGTGATTCTACCATATGCGCCATTCCTTCTCAGTTTAGATTGGACTGTACAGCGCTTTTGGCCTTATTGATCTAAGAGTGGATTTTATTAACATTTTGTCCCTACCTCTGTACAACCCAAGGCTGTGGTCTTTGGGGACAGTTTCCTTGTTTAATCTTATTTGGTCATGCCCCGGAATCCAATACAGTGTTGGGTTTTTTGTTTGTTGTTTGTTCTTAAAGATTTTATTTATTTATTTGAGATAGAGAGCGAGCATGAGTGGGGGGGGAGGGGCAGAGGGAGAAGCAGTCTCCTGCTGAGCAGGGAGCCCCAACGTGGGACTCAATCCCAGGACCCTGAGATGATGACCTGAGCTGAAGGCAGCTGCTTGACCCACTGAGCCACCCAGGTGCCCCTCCAATACATTGTTTAGTACACAATGGGTACTCAATAAATGCTTGCTGGAAGAAAAACAAAAAACAAAAACAGAAAAACTAGGCAATGGAATTTTGCCTAAATAGGATAAACATAAAAACAGCTAATATGTATTGAGCATTTAACCTTCCAAGAGTGCCTGACTACAATCCCTGCTGGTAAGTAGGATTAACATCCCTATTTTTCAGATGGGCCTACTGAGAAATGGAGGGACAGAGCCAGGCCCAGAGCTGGGAGTGAAGACAAGTTTGTCAGCACAACACTGAATGATTTCAGAAACTTCTACCTCCAGCACGTACATGATTCCCATGAAATTTTTTTGATATTTAGATATGAGGAGTCCTACACCTCACATTCCTATACGCACTTATTTCCCAAGAACTGCTTGGTAATGACGCCCATTGTAAAATGCAAAGCTCTTTATGAAAAATCAGACAGAGGACTATAGTCATAAGAAATGCAGGCTTCCCGGAATACTCAGAAAACTGTTTCACTTACTCCACTCCACCATCAATGAAAGAAGCCGATTCTATTGTTCGGCTCTGTAATTGTTAAAATGTTCTTTCTTCCTGGAAGAACTGAACTCCGCCTCCCTGTAGCTCACAGTTTCACCAGCCTTTGTCCTAAGGGAACTGACATACTCCCTTTTCACAACCAACCTGGTGGCCATCTGGAGCTTACTGCCTGGTCCCCCTACATTTATTTTATTTCATTATTTTTTTAAAGATTTTATTTATTTATTTGAGCTAGAGAGACAGAGACAGAGAGTGCAAGGGGAGGGGCAGAGGAAGAGGGACAAGCAGACTCCCCACTGAGCAGGCAGCCTTAGAGGGCTGGATCCCAGGACCCTGAGATCATGACCTGAGTGGAAGGCAGACACTTAATCGACTGAGCCACCCAGATGTCTCTACTTAATATTTTTCTGAAAAATCCGCCCCACCTTTTTAAGATACCAAATGGCACGATAGTAATAAAGAGCACAACTTATTTTTAGCACATACAATTTATAGGGTATTTTAAAATAACATACTTCTAACAAAATAAATCACAGACAGATCAAGATATAAACTTAAATATAGGAACCACACAAATACTAGAAGAAAAATGACCTTCTAAAATTATCTTAAGCTGAGGTAGCCTTTTGCACATATGACATAAAACCAGAATGCCATTTAAAAAAAGATTTCATAAACTTGGGACGCCTGGGTGGCTCAGTTGGTTAAGCAGCTGCCTTCGGCTCAGGTCATGATCCCAGCATCCTAGGATCGAGTCCCGCATCAGGCTCCTTGCTCGGCAGGGAGCCTGCTTCTCCCTCTGCCTCTGCCTGCCACTCTGTCTGCCTGTGCTTGCTCTCTCTCTCTCTCTCTCTCTCTCTGACAAATAAATAAACAAAATCTTTAAAAAAAAATATGATGTGACCCACCTATGTAACTTTAAAAAAAAAAAAGATTTAGTAAACTTGACTATATAAAATTTTTTAAATTACTGAATAAAAAAAACCCACTAAACAAAGTCCCAAAACAAATGGGAAACTTACTTGCAAATAAGGAGAGGCTGATATCCTTAAACAATAAAGAACACCTACAAGAGTTAATCAGCCTAACAACAAAAACAAAAAGAAAAAAAATGGGCAAAGAATATAAACAGGAAAAGATATTTAAGTCTCTTAAATCTACAACATGATACTCAACCTCACTCAAAGTAAGTGAAATGCAGATCACACCTACCACGCTGTTTCTTTTTAACTGATCAGACCAACAAAGATAAAAAAGTTTGATAACATAATGCAATGGGCTTATATAAAAATGCAAAGATGTGTAGATGTCGAAGATGTTGGTCCTTCTCCTTCTCTCCCTCCCTCCCTCCCTCCTCCTCCCTCCCTCCCTCCCTCCTTCCTTCCTTCCTTCCCTCCCTTCCTCCCTCCTTCTCTCCCTCCCTTCCTCCCTTCCTCCCTTCCCTCCTCTTTCAAAAAGTAAAGGACCTGATGGGGAAGAAAGGCTAAGTACTCTGGGCCAGTATTTTATCCACTTTCCCTTACTTAATCCTCACAACAATGAGGTTACTTCTATTTTTGTAACTGATGAAAATAAGATTTAGAAAAGAGAAATCACTGACTCAAGCATAAGCAACGGAGCAGGGATTCAAACCCAGGTATGACTGATTTCAAAGCCTAGCTTCTTCCCATTCATCTCTGTGTTCCTAACAGTTTTTGCTCCATATATTTTACAGCAATGCTCCTTAGCACATAAAGTTTTGAATCTATTATATCTTCACTATTGATTATGCCATTTATCAATGTGAAATCATTGTACAGAATGCTTTTTGATTCAATGCTATTGTTCTCATTGTTATCCACTTACCGTCTTTTTTATGATTAAATCATTTCACACATATTTAAGTACCAACCGTATACCAGCTATCCACTGGCAATACCAAAGTGAATCAAGTCGGTCTTCAAGGTAAATGAAGACGGTAGTAACTGACAGAACACTGTACCGTGCAGAAACAGACTAGACAAATTTTATTCAATTGGCAATGAATGCAGATTACTGTCTTTTTTTTTTTTAAGATTTTATTTATTTATTTATTTGACAGAGAGAGATGACAAGCAGGCGGAGAGGCAGGCAGAGAGAGAAGGGGAAGCAGGCTCCCTGCGGAGCAGAGAGCTCAATGCGGGACTGGATCCAGGACCCCTGAGATCATGACCTGAGCCAAAGGCAGCGGCTTAATCCACGGAGCCACCCAGGCGCCCCAGATTACCGTCTTTTTAATCCACTCCGCAATATTCTATTTTTTTTTTAAAGATTTTATTTATTTATTTGACAGAGAGAGATCACAAGTAGGCAGAGAGGCAGGCAGAGAGAGAGAGGAGGAAGCAGGCTCCCCACCAAGGAGAGAGCCCGACACGGGGCTCAATCCCAGGACCCTGGGATCATGACCTGAGCTGAAGGCAGAGGCTTTAACCCTCTGAGCCACCCAGGCGCCCCAATATTCTATGTTTTAAGAGAAAAATGTAAACCTATGTATTTACCATAATGCATACACTTTGGGGTTTATTGTTAGTGTTCTTTAGTTTCCTGGCTTTTTTCTTGTCTGCTATTTTTTTCCTGTATAACTTATGTTTTTTATCCTAAATCCACTTAAAAGACAAGTATCCTATTTTCAGTTATAAGAATGGTTATCACAGAGATTTTTCCCGTGAACACACAAAAAAATCATATTTATCTAATCAAAACAAGTAACAAAAAAGTGTTAGACCGTGTTTTACAGGATACCAGAAGTGCACTCCCCTCCATTTTCCAGCCTTAATTAATTAATCTGGGTTCCCAAAACTAGTCATTACCTATGCGTGTGCACTCGTGTGTATGCGTGTGTGTGTGAACGTGTGTGCACATGCCCACATGTTGTTCACTCGCTTTCAAAAACCTTTTTCGTCCTTTGTATCTAGCTTGTTTCCATAGTTACAGCAATTATTAGCATCAGTTCTTATGCTGACCATCAGTATTTTTATTCACCTGACCTTAAAGTTCAAACAAAGCTGAACAAGGATCCTCTGGGGACCCCTGCAATGGGTGGGAAGCTGGAATCAACTGCTCCTAAAATCCCCTCCTGCCCCAAGGTACTTCATAGCTGTCCACAATGTGTATTAAGTGTTCAGACACACCCCAGACTTACGTAGCTCAACAACACAATCAGCTTCCTGTTGCAGGGGAGCACCTGGCTTGCTCACATACTCTTTAGACCTTGCAAATGGTAACAATCACAAACAAAAAAGGCACTAGACGGTTCTAGCAGTGGAGCTGTTAACAGGCCCTAGAGCTAGACTATTTTGGTTCAGACCTGGGCTCTGACGCTTATTACTGTGTGACCTTGGGGAATTCACTAGCATCTCTGTGCCTTAGCCTGAAATGGGGATCATAGCCCCTCAGAGGGTCTTCTGGGCCTTTGATGGGATAAAACACAGAGAGTCCTTCCAAGACACCTCCCTAAAAGTCTTGTCTGTTCCTCGGCGTTTGGCAAGCTCTGATGCTTCCTGAGCACCATGGCCTGATTCTTAGCACTCGTAACTGCAGTTGACCTTTCTGTTCTTTCTGACACTAACCTGTCTCACTCCTGGGACCTTAGCAATGAGGACTTGAGGAATGGAAGGAGAAATGCTACCCTCTGTCCCCTGGCAAGAGTCCCGTTGCAATCCCTCGGAGCGAAGGGGGTCACAGCCCAGCCCAGCAGCGGGATCTTACTAGGGCCTGGATCATTTCACTGCAGCCGCACTCAGTGGGTTTGCTCCCAAGAGCCACACAATCATTCTGAAGATTGGGGTGCTCTGCTGGAAAGACAGCCAGTGGTTCCTGTGTATGAAACTCACCGCAGAAAAGAGGAGCAAAGCCAGCAACGGCTCACTTGGGATCAAGGCTACCCCACTGGCACACGTTCACACCCCACCAATCGTGAGGTCCCTGGCCATGTGTCGGTACCCTAGAGCCAGGAGCGGCTGACGCAACCCGCAGCCTTCTTGGACTCTCCTGTGGAGAGGTGGGGTTGACTTCTCTTCCTCCTTCACGTGGATGGACACTGGGACTGCTTTCACTTACTCGGTGCATGGCTGAAATGACCTGTTGTGCCAGTTTCTGGGTCCAGACTGAAGAGACTGGAAGCCACCCCCTCCTATCCCTTGGAAGGCTCGCTCTAGGGGATCCCAGCAGCTGCATCAGGAGTCTGTCTGCCTGAACCCACCACACTGTGAGCTCAACAAATAATAAAACAACAAACCACCAGCACACATAAAAACACCTACCAAATGTTCAAGGGGTCCTAACACGTGATGTTCTTAGTATTGTGTGGTGTCTACCCAAACTCACATAGCGAATTTGCTGTTGGGCAGGGCCTAGAACATCAATAGTCACGCACCCCTCGCCCAGTGCTCTCTCTCTCCTCCAAGGGGCTCTTCTCGCTAATCCGTGAGCAGTTGCTGCCACGACAATAATCACTCTTGCAAGGCTCTCTCCTGTTAGTCCCACACGGCCAGGTGGTTTTCTCTTCCCAGCAAACACTGATCCTCATAGAGGGACAGACACAAAGAAACAAGAAAAACAAGCACCGTTCATTCTGCCAAAAGGCAGGTCAGTGTGGATCTTTTCCTTAAACTTTCCTCACCTCATTCCCCATACCCACCTCTGCCTTCATATGAGCTGTGCCTAAGAACTGGGCATTCTTTGCCTGATGTCAAGTGCTTACCGAATAACATTAGACCTTAAAACAATTCAGCCTTCAATATTAAACAGGAACATATAAAATTTGCATGTATGAAGTTCCTCTTAAAATACAGTCTCTTAACAATCGAATCATTTAGTCTAAATGGACCATGCTTATTTTTCTCAAGCAGTGTATTTCTGGTACCAATCTTTACCTCTGTTTTCATTTGGCTGGGGAATGGGAAAGACAGCAGATGTATGGAGGCACCGTGGAATTCTAGCAGGAAGAGGCACGGTACACTATCTGTCTCCAGACTGTTCCCTCAATGGAAGGCTGAAAGAAGTTATCCTGGGGGGAGGCTGGGCAGATCTAACAGCGACAGTGACACCGGATTTGTGGCTGGAAGAGAATGGAGCCAGCAGCCCCATGTCCCCAGGAAAGGAAATTGCTCTGTCCCAGAGGGAGGTGAACAAGGTTTTGGGAAAAGAGAAAGGTAGAGACCCGGTCAAAAATTAGAATCTCAGAATCCAGAGAATGAGATAAAAGAAGATCAGAATTTATGGAATTAAAATTTATAGAAACCCTGGGAGGTACTCTCTTCTAACCTCTATTGTTTCTGTTTTCTGAAGAGGAGAGGAACAATTATTTTTCAGGAAAAAGCACCTGAAAATTTTGTTTCCATACAATTATAAAGAAAAGGACTTAGGGGAAAACGTGTAAGTAATTTCTGTTCCATTAGATCACAAGTGATTAAATTTCTTTGTTAAGAAGTGAATACAACTAAGATTATGTAAATGCTTACATGTTTTTTCTAGTAGTCAATCAGTTTGGACTGGAGAAGACTTTTATTGTTTTCAGCCTTCTTCCCAGTCAAGACTCATTTTCAGCTCAAGGGTCTGACTTGAAAACAATGGAAAAACATGCTTAAAACAAAACTGTGCCCTTTTCTTTGACACTTAACACCAAATACAGAGCTTTAATCAAGTTCTCTAAGCATCTTTATATCAGAATTTTGCCCTACCAAGAGAGGTCTTCCAAAATATGCTACTCTCAGGAATTCTGCTGGGTAACAATGTTACATGTTTTATCTCTTTCCTCTATTTGTGCTGTCAAGAACTCTCTAGACTGCGTAGATATGAGGTTAGGGACACACTGTTTTTAAATATGTATTATAACAAAGGAGGCAGATAAACATCTCCCTGCATCCAATACCACTGGGGTCAACTAAACTGAAATGAGAAGGCTGGGGAACACCCGAATTGCTGTGCACCTGCCACAGAAAGGACAGAGGAGAGAAGAAGTCTTAAACTGGTGGATTCTGGGGTCCAGAGCAAGAATGGAAGTGCTCTAGCATTCATTCAGGGCTGGAGGGGTCCCTGGAGGGAATGGAAAGAGAAGAAAAGAATAGGATGGGAAAAAATTCAAAACTTCAGGTGAGATGCTCCTGGCTTTATCCACTCGAAGAAACAACTTCTGAATGCTTATTCCAAAATTTTCCTGGTAGTAGTTGAGGATACAAGCATAAATAAGATACCGTCTGGTCCCCTCAGGAATCCTCAAGTTAACAGGGAAAGAACCACATAAAAAAATAATCACAATCCAGTATGGCAAACACAGTAAAAAATGATTGCATCCAACATCCAGTATGTGATTGCTGCCTGCCAAACATGGTGACTTTACACTGATCCCATTTAATATTTCCAAACATCCTACATCATAGGTACTGTGACCATCCAGATGAAGACACTGAAAGGTGAGTTATTTACTCAAGCAAATATAATTGTTCAAGGTCACCAATATCACTGGGGGGGGTGCGATTAAAGCCACATGTTCTGAATTTGAGGCTGCATTTTCTCTCTCTCTTTGTTTTTAAGATTTTATTTATTTATTTGACAGAGAGAGAGAGATCACAAGTAGGCAGAGAGGCAGGCAGAGAGAGAGGGGGAAGCAGGCTCCCTGCTGAGCCTGATGCGGGGCTCCATCCCAGGACCCTGAGATCATGACCTGAGCTCAAGGCAGAGGCTTAACCCACTGAGCCACCCAGACGCCCCAAGGCCATATTCTCTGAACTACTATGCTATACCCCTGTACGGTTTGCCGTGGGAAGGAACAAATAATCACTAGACACAGTGCTATTTTGTTTACTCCTAACGATGACACACTGACACCAGCACGCTGTCTGCGTTATGGATGAAACAACTGAGATTCAGGGTGGCACAGGTCCTTGAGCTCTGTTTGGTCTAATTCCAAAGGCACGGTCTTCCTAGTAAACCACAGTCTGGGGGAAAAAATAAAGTCACCATCTGACTAGGGGAGGTCTTGGAAGACTTGATAAGAGAAGACAGTCGAGGTCAATCTTGGAAGAGCAGGATGCGACTGGGTTTTATTTGTTTGTTTGTTTTAAAGATTTTACCCTTTTGACAGAGAGAGATCACAAGTAGGCAGAGAGGCAGGCAGAGAGAGAGAGAGAGAGAGGAGGAAGCAGGCTCCCTGCCTAGCAGACAGCCTGATGTGGGACTCGATCCCAGGACCGTGAGCTCATGACCTGAGCTGAAGGCAGAGGCTTAACCCACTGAGCCACCTAGGCGCCCCGATGTGACTGGTTTTAAAAGAATATTCCACGTGGTGCGACTGATGGGAGCAAAGACACAGGACGCATGAGCACGCCTCATGAGAGCACAGGGAGACATTCAGGGTGGCTGCAGAGGGGTTTACAACACAGTAGCCTTGGTAGCTGAGCCCAGGTGTGGAGGACCACCAGGCTAGCCCATGTTCAAGGGTATGGACGTGATTCTCGGAGCCTGGGGGATCCTCAGACCTTTTTACGGAGGAGGAAAAGCACAATCGGATTTGCATTTTAGACGGATCTCCCTGGCAGCCGGCTGGGGTTCAAAGTGGGGTTCAGAGTGGCTATAGGACGCAGTAATTGCATTTGCAGACATTTGGGGGTTAGACTGACAGAATGCAGTGTGTGAGAGAAAGGAGTGTAAGATGAATCCGAAGTTTCTAGCTCGGGAGCCTGGTGGCAGATTATGAAAACTCGGGGGGCAGAGGTTTCTAGGGGAAAGTGGTACGTGCCATCCTGGCATGCTGAGTTGAAAAGCCTTTGGCACATCGAGTGGGGCTCCCATGAGGCAGCCCAAAGATAATTACAAAATTCCAGGGAAGACTTGATAAAAGTCATGGAGTTAAACTTTTGTCATATTGCATGCGTCTTAAGACCCAAAGAAAAGGAGTTAGTACGCACAGGACGGGGCAGGTAAATAGTCCCTTGTGCCTGGTTTGTTTCCTGCATGTTTTGCTGGGAGGATGGGGTGGCTTGTGTGCGGGGGACGGGGGGGTGGTGTTCTTTCCTCCGGCTCTTCCTCATCTAGTTGGGATCTACTGAGAAAAGCCAGTTGCAGGCTTTTGGTCCAAGAGATACTCATTCTGCAACAGGCTAACCGCACCCTGGTGATCACAGCTCCGAAGAGAACACATGGCCTCAAGTTCAATGTTGTGGTGAAGTCCTGCTCTGGCCTCGGGCAGGAGAGCCAAGATCAAAGCTCGCAACATAAATATTGTGCTGATTAAAACCAAACTTTCTGCTTTTGATGTCAGCCAGCCTCTACTGTTGGTAGGAACAATGCAGTAGTGTAGCAAGAGGACCCTAGCTATAAGTATAAACCAGAATGTACTCGATGAAAACAGACAGAGACAGAAAGGGAGAAGAGAAGGAAGGAAGGAAGAAAAAATAGAAGGAAGGAAAGAGAAGAAATAAAGGAACTAATGTCAGTCCCAGGGAGTGACGCAGAAGCAAGAAGTATCTTCTGTTGAGATCCGCTTCTGTGGCGGAAAGAGCAGAGCACATTGGATCAGGAAACCTTCCTTCTAGCCTCATTTTGCATAAACTGCCCGTGGGGCATTAGGACGCCCTGCACCTTTGCAGGCTATTAAACAGAAACTGTCTCCAGTCCTTTCCGGCCATCCCACATCCCTATTTCATGGCTGCTCCCAGGAGATGCTCTTTCTCCTCCTGGCGTACCACCTTCTTTCTCTCTGGCAGGGAAGGATGCCTGATCTCTCCTAGGGGTAATGAGAAACAGGGAAGGTGCCTGAGCCATTTCTGAAAACTCTCAGAGGTTGTCAGGGGCCCAGCTCACTTCCACTTCTCTGAAACTCCCAATATGCTATGAAATTAAGAAACGCCAAAACGGGACCAACAAAATTCTCGCATATTCGCAAATGCTTGTGTTTCACAAATGACTCTTATTTATAGCCAAAATAAAACTTCATTTGGGAACAGTATCATCAGTCCCAGTTTGAGTCCTTTTATGAATCTGAGGCCTAAGGCGAAATGGGCCACCTGCTCTTCTTTCATAAATCGGGTCATTTCAGTACCATCAGGAGCTGAGCACATCACTGTCACGTGGTTCATAAAGAAGTACTTAAAATTACGTGGATAATAAAGAAGTACTTGCTAAATGAAAAATGCACCCATGGATGAATCAATAGTCTGCATGTCCTAGGGGTCTGCATACTTCATTAGGAAAATGGTAAGATGACAATATGGTTATCTGAAAAGCATGCTGATTATAGTCGAGCCCTGTAACTGGGTAGATCCTCAGAAATCCCCTTTAATCTATAGATCTAAGGGGGCATAAATTAAGACTCTTACTATGAAGTAGAAAAGATATCCCCGTTTTCGCTGTAAGCCTCCAATACCAATCTTCAACTGGGATATATTTCTACCATTTAGATTTCCCATGAGGAAGGACAGAACTCTCCAGAAGCCAGAGACTAGGTCCCCAAGAGAGCACATGCCAAGGTTTTGTTCATAAATGTTTTTGAGGGGATTAGGAAGAAACCTATGTTGAAGCAAAACTTTACCCCATGGATAAACAGGACAGCCAAAGACCGACAAAAATGTTGGATTCGGAAGAACCCCAAGATCATGCTTATTGTTTCGATGTTATAAATATCTAGTCCCCACCCAAACAGTTGCAATTGCTCTCAAAGTTTTATTTTTCAGCCAATGTCTCCTGCTAGATTTTCCCAACTGGTGGCTATGGAGTGGAGAACCATCTTGGAGAGATGGCGGGGTGGGGGGGAGAGAATCAGCTGCCCAATGTTGATCTCAGACACTTCAAAATGGGAGGGTCAGTTCCCGGGATTGCCCATGGATGGCCCAAACTACCCATGCAAATCTGTGCTTCAAATTCATAGGCCTTGGAAGGAAGCAAACACGACTTGACATGTACCTTCCTCCCAGGGTTCATGGTGAGGATTAATGAGTTAATAAGCATTTAGTACTCTGCAAGCCACAGGTGACTGGCAAACATTATTAGGACCACATTTTTCCTCCCAAAAATGGTTCAGGCTTTGATCAGAAGGTAAAAATCCCAGGGGAAATGTATCCTTCGGATACAGGAAACTGGATGCCTGGTCTTGGGTAACAGGCCGCCTGTAAAAATGCCCTAGGTTGCCCAGTCATTGGTGGCAGGGACAGATTTACCCAATATGAAGGCAACGGTATTCCCCAAAGCACTATTGAAAGTAACCGAAGTAATAAGCAATTCCAATTAACAGTGGCATTTGGAGCAGCAGCAGAAACACTTTGGTGAGACTGATGTTTCCCTGAACTCTGTCTCTTCTCAAGTCTGAAACTTATTTAGCTGTTCTGCAAACTACAGCTCTGTGAACAGGGGCGCTCATTTGCTTTGGCCACATCCAGACTTTATGCTCACATGGACATAATCTAGTCAGACTGCAATAACTGTACTTATCTGATACAACTCAGGTGGTTTCCAAGACTCCCATTAGCAGGGAAAATACAGAGTTATTAAGTTCATTTTAGGCTTAAATATGTCTCCTTCCTGGAACATTGCCTCCTAACTAACTCTATTTACTCTCCAAGCACAAATCCTGTGAAATGGTTAAGCAGCTAAAATATACTGCAGGATCTTCTGTACCCCGCAAAATGATACTCTATTTATTCTTGCTACGGAGCACGCCTAAAACTCTAGAATGATCAGCGTCACCCAAAAAGGGAAAATGCCAGTTGCTTTTGGGAAGGCAACAACCTCCAAATCAAGAGTCCCAACCCCTATTATCATCAGGATTCTAGCATTTCTGCAAACCTTTCCATTTTCTGGACAAAAAAAAAATGAACCTAGCAGGCTGTGAAGAGTAGATTTCAGGATGAGAGAACAGAGGTGGGGAAAACACTCAAGAAGCTATTGCAGAACCTCTGAAGAAATACAGTGAGACTCTGAAAGAAAGTGGTCGTGGTGGGAATTCAAAGGTGGACGATTTCCGTTGTGTGTCGGGTTTTGTGCTAGGGGCTGAGTCTTTGTTGCCATAGAAGGGTCCAGGCTCTATGAGCACCCAGCACACACTACATCACCACGACAGGGACACCAGGGTGGCTCAGCTGGTTAAGCATCTGTCTTTGCCCTCAGTTATGATCCCAGGGTCCTGGGATCGAGTCCCGAATTGCTGCCTTGCTCAGCAGGGAGACTGCTTCTCTGTCTGCTGCTCCCCCTGCTCGTGCTCTCTCTCTCTCCTTGACAAATAAATAAATAAAATATTTTAAAAATAAATTAAAAAATAATAAATCACCATGACATCTCTTAACTGCTATGACTGTGGCGTAAGTAAAATGTCCCCAAATCACACACTGGGAGGACACGGAGACTAGACAGGAAGAACTTCACAAAATGACATACTGAACAGAATCTCACTCATCTGAAAAGGAGGGAAGTAGCTTTCCTGGCAGCATGAGGCACGCATGTTTGCCAAGCTCAATACCTATCACCTACTGAGTCATTCATTCATGTAGTCATCCAATCATGCCTTTATGCATTATTCATGTGTTCCCTAGGCATCTACTGTGTGCCAGGCTCCACATGGAGCCCTGGACATGTTATATTGAATGAAGCCCAGTGGGGACAGATGAAAATGTGGCGGATGTCAGGCTATACAGTTTCACTTATATCCTGATGTCACTAGGGATCCAGCCAAGGATTTCTGAGCTGCCAATGACATGATCACAACTTCTATCGAGTAAAATAGTTCTGGCCAAAAACAAAATATGAAAATGAAGGATTAGAAAGGCCCATGAGGGGACGCCTGGGTGGCTCAGTGGGTTAAAGCCTCTGCCTTCAGCTCAGGTCATGATCCCAGGTCCTGGGATCGAGCCCTGCATCGGGTTCTCTGCTCAGCAGAGAGTCTGCTTCCTCCTATCTCTCTCTGCCTGCTTCTCTGCCTAGAGAGTCTGTTTCCTCCTATCTCTCTCTGCCTGCTTCTCTGCCTACTTGTGATCTCTGTCAAATAAATAAATAAAATCTTTAAAAAAAAAAAAAAAAGAAAGAAAGGCCGATGAGTGATAGCCCAGACATGAAGACACTGACTGCCATAGTGGAGAAACAGGATGGTAAGACCCGACCAGGGCAAGGGCAGTGGGCATAGAGGCAAGTGTAAGGATTTGCACATTGCCTGGGGGCAATGAACAGAGCTCCGAGAGATGGGCAGGTAGAGAGCGCCCAAGCCTCAGTGTCCTGATTTGGATCAGTGGGAAAAGTGTGAGTCTGTTACTCACTTGAAGGGCCTTGGAGGAGGTAAGTTTGAGCAGGAAAGTGAAAGACGAGCTGGGGGCATACCATGTTTGAGAAACTTCTGGATCACTCACGCAAGAATGTCCAGTGGGCCTTCGTGAAGTTTAGGACAGAGAGGCAGTTGCTAGAGAAAGGGATTTGAATGCTGTGTCCAGAGAAGGACAGGTGAAACAATGAGTAGAAAAGAAGCAGGGGGCGCCTGGGTGGCTCAGTGGGTTAAAGCCTCTGCTTTCGGCTCAGGTCATGATCCCAGGGTCTTGGGATCGAGCCCCGCGTCGGGCTCTCTGCTCAGCGGGGAGCCTGCTTCCTCCTCTCTCTCTGCCTGCCTCTCTGCCTACTTGTGATCTCTGTCAAATAAATAAATAAAATCTTTAAAAAAAAAAAAAAGAAGCAGAAATAGACAGAATCTTACCAAAGCCCATTAGAGACCTACGGAGGATGACGACCTTGGGAAAAGAGATAAGCGGCAGAATAGGAGACCTGGGAAAGGCCGCTAGTGGGAAGTTAACGAGGCAAGAGAGAGATTCCAGGAAGAGGGCTGGTAAGTAGCAAACAGCACTGAAACACAAGCCTTTCTACACTCCTTTCACCACCACCCCACCACAAAGTTTGTTTGTCTCATTTGCAGACACATCCTTTAACATCTTTTCCAGCTATGCCTGAATACTGATCTGTGGCTATAGTAATTGTAATAGTTGAGTCCAAGACCCCATGAACACCAGTGCTGGTGAGACACCCAATGTGATCAAGGGCTAGAAATCTGACTGGGCTCAAAGGAACCCCAAGTGGTGAACAGGAGAAACCCTGTCAAGTGTATCTGACTTGTCCTCATGGATGACCAAGGCATTTTCTAAATTATAAGTCAAAGTCATTTGCTTAACAGCATTTCCAGAAAAATCTGAACTACAGAAATAATGTGTTTCCAAGAAACAGTCATGGTTTCTTCAGCTCCCTGTCTTTGGATAACCAACTGCAGTTTTCTGGAAGGGGTAAGGTACAAACCAAATCAGGCTAGTGCCCCCAAGAACATCAGCTGACAATTTCACAGCATTCTGGTCAGCACTTAAATCTGAAGAAAAAGCATCTTATCTCTGTTAAATATCTCTCTATTTTTCCAAGCTTTAGGATAGATATTTTTCCTTTTATAAAAGTAACATAGGATGTTCCAAGTTCAGTTTGTGCCTTATTTTATTTCATTTAAAATAAATATATACAGACAGAAAAATATAAAAGAGCAAAAACATAACAAGTCAGGCCCAGTTTGAGCTTGAGTAATTAAACCAAACTCTTGTCGTCTTGTGTTATGCCCTGTGGAGATCATCTCATCCCTGGGTTTCCTTTGACTGACGCTTAAGCTCTTTTCTCAAATTAGATCCATAGAGAATAAGAGCCCTAAAGAGGCCCGATGACCTACAGGCTATCAGGAATGTCTGCTGAATCAGTGATTCTTCACTTTAAAACTAGTAAGTGCTGGGGGAGTGAAGAGGTAATGTCTAGAGCTGATCATCAAGGAAATGTAGCAAAAGCATATCATTAAAGTTAGGGTGGTAACCAGTAAAAGAGCTAAATATGGAAACTGTTAAAAGTGGTTTCCTCTGGGAAGTGGGCTGGTTGCTGGGTAGGGTGGGGAAGGCTGGGGCAGGAGGCTGTGCTTTTCATTTTAAGACATTCTGTACTTTGCAATTTTTTTAACCAGTGGCATTTTTATTTGGATAGTAGGAAAGTGAGAAAAAGCACTGAAATGTTACTATTGCATGTACGCTTACTTCATCCTGCGCGATATAGATTTTTGGATTTGCAACCACAAAGTGGAAAGATAGAGATTTTCTTTTATTTTAATAAACAGTCTTTAATAGAAAGACTGAGATCCAGGTAAGTTAAATACACTACCTAAGGCCACAAACAGTAGAGCCAAAGCAAGAATCCAGCCACTCTAGTAGGTCTGTATTTTATGCACAGACTTCCAAGTTGCCCCTTTGGATGAATTTCCCAAAACAGGAAATGGATTTATTCTTATTCAGGAAGTTTTCAGGCTATACTACAGGTCCTCCTGGACAATTACTCTATCACAGCTCAGCCTTATTAGACATCATAAATCTTACAGAGAAGGGGCGCCTGGGTGGCTCAGCTGGTTACGCATCTGCCTTTTGCTCAGGGTCATGATCTCAAGGTCCTGGGATCGAGCCCTGCATTCTGCTCAGTGGGGAGTCTGCTTCTCCCTTTCCCATCTCCCTCCCCGACTCGTGCTCTCTCTTGCTCAAATAAATAAATAAAATCTTAAGTAAATAAATAAAATAATATTGAGAAGAAGGAAAGTACCAGAGGCTGGGATATGGAATTGGTTTCCAAAAAGTCAGCATATGGGGGAAGGAGGAACACTGATACCCCGTATGATCACCTCTAAGCAGCCAAAGTCTACCAATCTGCTACAGCTGTCCTATTGAAGTATCACAAACTGCGTGGCTGAAGTAACAGAAATTTATTGCCTCCCAGTCCTAGAGACCAGAAGTCCAAGATCAAGGTGTGGGAAGTGGCTCCCTTTGAGGGCTTTGTTCTAAGGCTCTCCCAACGGCTGGGAGACACTCAACTTCACACGGTCTTCTTTCTGTGGCTGGCCACCTGTCCAAATTTCCCTTCTTATAAGAATTTTGTAATTATTATGGGCTCACCCTACTCCAGTATGACCTCTTAACTAATTACATCTGCAACAATTCAGTTTTCAAATAAGTTCCTCTTCTGAGGTACAGGGAGCGGGGAGGGTTAGGACTTCAACATATGAATGGGCGGGGAGGAGGGGACTTAATTCAACCAATAACACTAGGAGAAAACCAAATCCTTGAAGCCTTTTCCCAAACATTTACAGAGTTTTCTAAAGATTTTTTTCTTCTAGGAATATAGCCCATTAAAAGTTAAACTCAATTGGAAAACAAAATTTACTGGTTAGAAATTCATTTTACATTATCTAGTTTTGAACCTCCACTAAATAAAATAGAGAATGCTAACCATAATATTATGGCCTCTAAGTGACTGTATACTCTAGGATGCTTTGGGATCAAAGGAAGTAATAATAATTTAAATTATAAATAAATACGCATAAGTTTATCCACACACACCAAATGTTATAAATGTAACAGCTGTTATCCAGTGAAGTCATTGCCCAACAATGTAAAAGCAGTCTCCTATAACTACATTAGAAGAGTCAACCCTCAGGTGGATATGTCACATTTTAGGGGGTCTTGTCAATTATAACCATACAGCGGAATGAAGTCGGAGCGCCTTAAACTGGAGAGACACACATAAAAATTTAAAATCCAATTTACTTTTTCATTTGACCATGGTATTTACCTTTTACTTTTCGCCCAGAAAGAAAAACAAAGGCAACAGGTTTCCTTTTGATTCCTAGTCAAATCTTCTAACTACAGGTCTTTGCAGCAAGGGCACAGCACAGAAAACTTAAAAGGGGAAAAATGTCCTTTTATTCAGTCTGTCTAATCAATAGTTCTCCTAAAATAAGCAACTGTTTATTAGCTTAAAGAGCTTTTGCAAACCTATCTAACTTGGGAGAACTCTTCAGGTTAATTTTGAAAACAAGTGCTGGCAGAAAACTCAGAGTAGGAAATATTTCTCATTAGAGTAAATTATAAAGCTGATAATTTTCCAAATACACCTACTCTGCACTCTTCGTTTGTTTTTGCTAACTCATTCATTCATTCACTCACTTTTCACTGAGTCACTCAACAATTATTGACAAATCCTAACCTAAAAGTTGGTCACTTTCTTCAAATTTGTAATATTAGTGTTTAGAATTGGAAGGCACTGTTCAAAATAAAAGCAATATTAGACATTAGACTTGGCCCTGAATACTCACTAAACACCTATGTAATCAAAAATGAGATAATGAGGGACACCTGGGTGGCTCAGTTGCTTAGGCGGCTGCCTTCGGCTCAGGTCATGATCCCGGCGTCCTGGGATCGAGTCCCACATCGGGCTCCTTGCTTGGCAGGGAGCCTGCTTCTCCCTCTGCCTCTGCCTGCCACTCTGTCTGCCTGTGCTCGCTCTCTCGCTCTCTCTGACAAATAAATAAATAAAATCTTAAAAAAAAAATGAGATAATGAGCAAAATATATGTCAATACTTATAATGAAAGCATAAAATAAAATGAATTATGCTTTGTCATAAAAAATTCTTTCTCCTTGGGCACCTGGGTGGCTCAGTGGTTAAGTTAAGCCTCTGCCTTTGGCTCAGGTCATGATCTCAGGGTCCTGGGATAGAGCCCTGCATTGGGCTCTGTGCTCAGTGGGGAGCCTGCTTTCCCCTCTTTCTCTGCCTGCCTCTCTGCCTACTTGTAATCTCTCTCTCTCTGTGAAATAAATAAATAAAATCTTAAAAAGAAAAAAAAATTCTTTCTCCTTATCTTAAATCTTTTTTCAGATACTTCCTCCTCCTCCTTCTACTTGCCCTGACGGAAGCCTGGCGTTCCCTTGAAAATACCACTTCCTTTGTAACTCTTTCCAGTTCTGCACCATTTCTTTGACTTCTGTCCACCTTCAAAGGCAAAGAAGAAAAACCAGCAAACTCCTTGTTCCCTATTGTCCCTTCTCTATACTTGAACCCCTAAGATCTCTCAATGAACTCTGCCCCTTAAGCTCTTTGGAGGTGTGGCCAGTCATGCTCATGACACCCTTCCCAGAGAATGTGCTTAGAACCCCCGCTAAGTGAGCTCCTGGCCATGTGCCCTTTCCTGGACACAGCTCTCTGGGCAAAGGAGAGCTCCCTGACCCAGGTAACACCAAACAGAGTCCCTCTCTGTCAGGAATTTGGAATTGCAATACTCTCCGCACAAAATGCGAAATGATGTGAAAAAACAGCATGGCCCAGGAGACACCTACATCCATATTCATTCATTCATCCTCCGAACACTTACTAATTGCCTGCGGCTAGCCAAATACAGAGGTCCTATATGGCACAGGGTTTTCAAGAGGTAAGGGTAGAAGAATTTAGCTAAAGCATTGCCTTTACCTGGAAAGTTAGAAAAGTAGGTTGAGGCTAAAACTGTAGTAGGTTCAGATGGCAGACCAAAGATCTGGATTTTATGTTGCAGTTACAATGAAAAAGAAGCTGGTATTACAAAATGTTTCTGAACCGGTTCGTAAAGAGAAGCCCTCTGCTTTCCCATCACTTGCCTTTTATGACTCATACCTTGAACGTAACCAAAATGGACTGAAATACAATTCCAACCCACCTTTTTCATTACTAGGATTGAACTATCTCTCATACTGTGGTTCTCCCAATTCAATGCAAGGCAAACTCCAATGGAAGCAGAGAGAAGAACATGGCCTCTCTATGGGGCTCCTGGCCCAATGATCAGAAGCACCTGGGGGGCAGGGGGAGTTGCTTTGTTAATAAGCTTCTATCTCTGTAATCTGCTATAATGCTTGGAACACTGGAGATCCTCAGTCAACATGTGCGGACCCAAAGCCAGTAAGAAACATGCATCGTTTGAGCTTGGAGATGCAACTGGGGGGGAAGGAGTTAAAAAAAAAAAAATCACTCAGGGTTTCTGAACGAATACCTTGCTGGGTGTGGAGAGTAAGTCTGGGAAATGCGCTTTCTTTGGCATAAAGAGGGGGTTGGAGGAAAAAGGTGGAAGGAGAGCCAAATACTTTCAAAGAACAACACTATGTCCTAAGGACAGAGTGATTTAACGGTATGCAACACACCTGTGCTTGCCCAACGGCACCGTGATTAAGAAATACTGTTATCGCCTTCCAAAGGAAGTTTTCTGAAACATTAAATATGATAACCTCCTGGTGGATTTTTCCACAGCAATTGCAGCAACCACTTCTAATTGTGCTGCTAAAAAGATAAGGCAGGTTGGGGTCTGAGAGGGAGGACACAGGCTGTCCGTGAAGAAACGCTGTCCCCAAATGTAATCTATCAGCACACAATCTATCCGAGTCACAAACTTCCTTTTTAAAAATTTTTGCCCCCCTAATCCTAGGCCTCTGACAACTAGAATTATAAAGATTTGGGCAATCAGGGTCCAAGTTTTTGTGCAAACCAGCTATTTAACTTCAAACCCTATACTGTTTTAGGTAGTCAAAATACCGATTTTTCTAAGGCGATTTAAAAAAAAATCCTGTTTACAAGATTCTAGAACACCTTAACAATCAAAGATTTCATCTGAATTTTAATGCCGCTGCCAAAGAACAACGAAAAAAAACTGGAGTTGTTTTGTCATCTTCATACATACATGGGATCGGAAGCACATGAAAGAACTTTTTCGTTTTAAAATAGATTTCATGTATTTATTTGAGAGAGAGAGAGAGAGGGAAAGAGCAGGAGCAGGGGGAAGGGCAGAAGGTGAAGGAGAAGCAGGCTCCCCGCTGAGCAGGGAAGAAGGGGGGAACTCAATCCCAGGACCTGAGATGAAGACCTGACCTGAAGGCAGACCCTTAACGGACTGAGCCACCAAGGCGCCCCTCAAAGAACTTCTGTAACTGTGACTAGCTTACATCGTCTTTCTCGGTTGATAATACATCCCTCAACTTATTCTTAATACAGGTCAAGCATGATTAAAAAAAAAAAAAAAAACTTTTTAAGATGTAGAAAGAAAAAAATCCTGCAGCTGGGTTTAGTTGTGACAGTAAGATCCAGGAAATGAAATCTTCTTCCCACGTGTCTCCTTTTCCCTTTGTGAATCAAACTGGAAGAATGAGCCAACAGCTGGTGGATTTAGTATGAAAGAAGGGCAACTTCACCACCAATTAGTAAGAAGCTAGAGAGGCTTCAAGAAGTCCCTTAGACCATACAATGTCCCAAAGCCGGATACAACTCACTGACTTCCAATGGAATGCTGGAAATTTTGGACAAGGGGATCTTGCTCTGTCTAAACTCTCCCCATAGCTCTCAGACCCACCCCCCACCAGCCCAAGTTAATTCACAGTGGAAGAAACTTCTCAGGCCTTCCCATAGAAAGCTCAAAGGGTAAACCCCTTTTTTAAAACCAACTGGAGGTCCTCTGCAAAGCCGTGGGTTAAAGAAAGCTATTGGTTGGTTCGTCCATTCAATTGGTATTTACTGAGTGTGGCAGTGAGTTCCATGCAATCCTCTGAGCACTGGGAATATAGCTGTGAACAGGGGAGACAAACAAGAAACCAATAAACAACATACAGTATAGCATATGTGTGTGTGTATATGCATATATATATATGCATATACACACACACATATAGATATGTATATAAACATGTACTTTGAGGTGCCAGAAAGAAAGCAGGGTAAAAATAAAAGGGGTGGTTGTTAATAACAATTAGTTTTTATTAACAGTTAGTTTTGTAGCTACAACATCAAGATACCCACTCTTCAATTCTCCGATGATAACTACTTCACATCATGTTGGTAATAATATTAGTTTTTGTGAGTAATTCAGTCCATGCTGATTCTGGATTTATGGCCATCTTATTCCTTGCCCTTTGGCCTCATTTCTTAGGGGCTGCTTCCAACTCTGGTCCTTCTAAAATTGGGGATGAGGCACAGTCTTTGGAGAAGGAACCACACCCTTATTCTGTGGCTCTTTTCTTCTGAGAAGGGCCTGAGAAAGGTCACAGCCACACCTTCTGAGCAGCTCCTTGGTTTACTTTCATCTTTACAAAACCATTTTCAATGATCCACCCGCCGATCAGTATCTCTCTGCTGACTCACGGTTTTGTCACTGGTTGGCTGCAAGACTACAATTTTGAAAGCCATGTAAATAAGGAGGCCAGCTCTAGCATGTAGAAACATAGGATGCCCGGTTAAATTGGACCTGCAGGTAACCAAAAAATGTTTTTGAGCCTATGTATGTCCCATGCAATATTCGGGACATATTTATACTTGGAAAAATGCTCTGTATCCAATAACTGTGTTTCACCCAGGAACCCTGCATATGAAGACTTTGGGAACTAGATTAATGATCTCAGAAGCATGGATCTCAAGTTCTGGCTCACACAAAAAATAGAGAAATTGCTCCAAAGTAACAGTACTATGGCAAAGCTAACATGCATGAGAGCAAAATTCAGTAGTGCCATATGTATGTCTCGCAGCAACCTCGAACAACCTTTGCCAGCACCTAGCCCTTTCAGCACTGACTCACACACCTAGAGAGAAATCTCTGAACACTTAGTAAAAGACAGATGGTCTCATTAGACATTTGACAAAGAGAAAAAATTGTGCTAGGTATCAATTACTATTTGCTCACTCCCTAAACTCCCTGCCAAATTTTTATGAACTGTATTCCAAAGCCTCCCATGGGAGGAGTAATTTTTTTCCCCCTCCCTAGGGCTGCTTTAACAAAGTGCCACCAACTGGGCGGCCTACAGCACAGAAGCAATCTCTCCCAGCTCTGAAGTCAAAGTGTTGGCAGGATTGGTTCCTCCTGTGACTGCGAGTCTGTTCCAGGCCGCCTCCAATTTCTGATGGTTTTCTGGCAAGCTTTAGAGTTTCTTGGCTTTAGACGCCTGACTGCAGTCTCTGCCTTCAGGTTCCTATGGTATTATCTGTGTGTGATGTCTGTGTCCAAACTTCCCTCTTTCTAAGGACAGGAGTCTTCTGGGGGCTCACCCTGTTCCAGCGTGACTCCATCTTGACCAACCATATCTGCACTGACCCTATTTCCAGACGCCACATTCACAGGTATGAGGGGGATGCACTTCAGTGTATGAATTTGGAAGGAACACAGGCAACCTATGAAGGGGGTAAATCTGTAAAAGTGTCAGAAAGACTGGAGAGGGAAGCCAAAACCCAACAAAACACATCTGTACACAAAAACGAACAGGCAGGGTATGGGAAGTGGGAGGTTTCCAGAGCCTGAGTCCTGCTACAAGAATCTGTCCATCACACACCGGTGGGAAGGGGCTGGTAAGTGGACAGAGGAAAGCTGCTGGCGTGGCAAAGATACTGTCTTCACACAGCCTGGAAGCAGGCAGTGGTAGACAAGAATGACTTCTTCTGGGTCCAGTTCAGGCCCTGCCCTAGCTCTGCAGAATCATTCCCCACCGTCCCCACTTTCAGGATCCCTCCCTCACTCTACGGATAACACTGACTCTCTGTAACACACCCCTGGCAAAACTGTTCTATATGTTTCCTGTCGGACATTCTGTCACTACAACAGTATCAGGGAACCTTCTGATTGTCCCAAAGTGTATTTTGCATGCAAGTTTTACATTACACGCACACAAATAGACATATATGAATACATCTAAAAAAATAAACTAGCTGAGAATGGAATTTTACAAATCAGTGTCTGATATTCCTTTCTTCAAATAGTTTCTTCTTGGGGTGCCTTGGTAGCACAGTCGGTTAAGCGTCTGCCTTCGTCCAGGTCATGATCTCCAGGTCCTGGGATGGAGTGTCAGGCTCCCTGCTCTGCGGAGAGTCTGTTCTCCCTCCCTTTCTGCCTGCCACTCCCAGGTTCACACTCGCTTGCTCTCTCTTTCATAAATAAATAAAATCTTAAAAAAAAAAGAAAAAAGGTTTCTTCTTTCAGATCATTCTTCCACGCTTTATGGGCTTTTTCTTTTTTTTTTTTTTAATTTTTTTAAAAGATTTTATTTATTTGACAGAGAGAGATCACAAGTAGGCAGAGAGGCAGGTTGAGAAAGAGAGGAGGAAGCAGGCTCCCCACTGAGCAGAGAGCCCGATGAGGGGCTCGATCCCAGGACCCTGAGATCATGACCAGAGCCGAAGGCAGAGGCTCCAACCCACTGAGCAACCCACGGGCCCCGGATATTTTCAAAGAACACACAACTTAAGTGAGTTCTTGGAGCAGTTATAAAATTATATTGATTATTTTTCCCTGACAGATATAGATTGATACACATACCATACCAGGAATACAAGGTCTCCTGTTACTTCATTATCATTGAGGCAAACTGGTGGAGAGTACATTTTCTGGCAAAACGAGAAATAATGATTCTGATATGAGTTATAACTCAAAATAAAATGTGCCCATATAAAAAATTTTTAAGTTTTTAAAATATTTGAAAATTAGTAAATCCATTACAAAATTCTATTTTCCAAGGTTTTTTTTTTAATATTTTATTTGTTTATTTGACAGAGAGCTAGAGAGAGAGCACAAGTAAGCAGAGAGGCAGGGAGAGGGGGAGACAGAGAAGCAGGCTCTCTGCTGAGCAGGGAGCCCGATGCGGGGCTCGATCCCAGGACCCTGGAATCGTGACCCGAGCTGAAGGCAGCTGCTTAACCAACTGAGCCACCAGGGCGCCCCTATTTCCCAAGTTTTAAGGGGAAGGATCACCTTTGTTACCTTAGGCCCTCTTTCAACTGCGAATTAAAATAATAAAGGCCTATGGCCTGAAGACACTCTTGAGCAGCTATGGACCCAATACCATGTATGTTATTTTATAGTCAGCAAGTTTCACCAGCCAAAGCTGTTTCTTGCTTTTCCCCAAATCCTGCCATGTTAGGGCCATGGCTAATGACCAACATAATTGCCAAAAGTGGGCCAATTCTCTTCGGTTCTCCGAGGTTCTAAGACAGAAAAGACCTGATTGATCCCTTCTCTTAGAATCACACAGTCTAGTGGGGAAAGACAAACAGATTAAAGACAGTCAACACACTTTGAACTTTTTGTGTACTGAGTTCTGTGTTCCCACATCAGTCCTATAAAGAAAGTACTATTGTCATCCCACTGTGATCCATGAGAAAATGGAGTTTTAGGCAGGTAAGGCTATTTCCAAGGTCACACAGCTAGTTGGTCCACTTTGCTCACGGCCAGTCCTTATCTAAAAAGGTCAACAGGCCCGAAGCTGAGAAACACTACACTCCCCTTGACTCAATTAATCTAACTTGTGCATCATCGACTTACAGGAACTGCAAGCAACTAACGGGAAAGGCAAAACTCTCTATTGACCACACATTAAAAGAAATTAAAAGGCAGGCACAGGTAGCCAAAGCTCTGCTTCGCAAAGTTTCCCAGGGCAGTATACAGCATCTTGATCGTGCCCGGACCAGCCTTTATGAGAGATTTGGGATGGAAGTCTGTCTGCATCTGAGCGCAGTCCATCTTCCACTAGGTTTCCTCTGAACACTTTTAAATTAGGCCACGTGGTCCAGCTGGAGCCCATTCGCATGTATCTCCTCTACAGTCCGGTCCACACCTGGGAGGCTGCTGGCAGGGAGTGACTGCAGTTCTCGGCCTGGGGGCATCTTCTGGGCCAGGGGAGTACTCATGACCTCAGGGGGATGCGCAACAGAAGCAGCAGAGAGGTATGCCCCCAGCAATAGCCCTTAACAAAAGGATGAGTGGAGAGTGGGTAAGTTTTACCTGTTTCATCCCACCTCAGGGGGAAATATGCTAAGCTCCAGAGTGACCAAGTGGCCCCACTGTGGGGCCCCCCTTGATGGGCTCATTCCCTTTACTATCTCCTGTCCCCACTCTACCACCAGTGCTTCCTGGGATCATATCCCAAGTAAACATCTTACCCTGAGATCCTCAAGTCAGTTCCTGCCTCTAGGGGAATACAAAAAATGGAGCAAATCTCAAAATAGATGAAACTATTAGATTATGCATACATAACACACTGAAAAGCAAAGCAGAGGGAAAGGAACTTGGAGACATCCGAGTCAATACTGGTGGGAAAAAAAATCTTCAAAAAACTATTAAGATGTTCAGAGAGATCAGCAGAGACGTGGCATCCACAAAACAAGAGGGTGCTATTAAAAAAAATGAGCAATGAGAATAAGAAAATGTTCCTGGAACTCAGTGATATGACAGATGAAATGTTAAAAAAAAATCAATACAAGAGTTGCAGATAAAAATCTAGTGATTCTCCATGAAAAAGAACAAAAATAAACAGAAAAGGACAACTGGAGAAACAGCAAGACAGCAACAAAAATCATTATTTTTCAGCACAGTATCAATACAGAGGGTCCAATACCAACCAAAAGAATTTCCATGCACAGAGAGCAAAGAAGAGGGAGGAGGAGAACTGTCAAAGAAATAAAACAAGAAAATGTTCCAGAAATGAAGTGTAAGAGTATTCAGACAAGGTCCCAGTCTACTCATTAAATGGCACCTTTAATGTCACAGTTACCTTTTTTATGACACCCTGGGGCCCAAAGAGATACTTTCCAATTCAGTGTTTTTAAGTAGTTAAATCCAAACAATGTACTACATCTTCGTGTTCTAAAAACGTAGCACCTGCTGGGCATTATACAACTCCCCAAAAGCTGGAGTCCTACCGGATGCTGCCACCCTCATTTCCTATTCCACACTACTTTTTATTTTGTGTGGCACTTGTTTTTGTTTGTTTTGAAATCACGCCAACCGCAAAAAACCAGTTTTGCAAAGATACTGATATCATAAAAGGAACGTAGCAATCTCCTATTGAGTCTCCAGTTAATGATTTTCCCAGTGTCCAAAAGATGTTGCTGTTTTCCCCCAAATTTCAAAATATTCCATGGCCCCCTTGTGAGTTCACTGGGGCACCCTATGCCATATTGGCACAAGGTTTGGGAACCATAGTTTTAGCTCATCTGTGCCCATCCAGGGCTTAGAAAATTGATGAACGAAAACCCCACACCAAGGCCCATCACTAGATGCAACTCAGAATATCAGTGCTAAGAAGAATTTAAAATTTCCAGCAAGAAAAAGGAGGCCACACGTAAAAGAAAGAGAATGAGACACTTCACTGAAGAAAGACGTCTCACAGAAACTCTGAAAATAGCTGAGGGAAAATGCTCAGACTTTTCACGCCCAGAGTGTAAGTCCAGTGAGAGAACAGATTAAAGATATTTTCACCTATTTACCTCCCACACATTCTTTCTCAGGAAGCTACTGGTGAATGTGCTCTAAAAAAACTAGGGAGTAAACCACAAGTGAAGGGGACAGAGGCTCCACGGAAACGGAGGAGAAAGCTCAGGACAGCCTGAGGAAGATGGCCACACACCAGGCCAAGGGAGGGAGAAGCAGTCCGTTGACAGAGCAGGAAAATCAACAGAATGGGGGTGTGATTTGCCATGTAAGAGTGTTTGAAGAAGAGTTATTCTTAGAAATTTGATAAATCTAGTACTGCTTTTGGGGGGAAAAAAATTAGATAGGTATATGAAAATGAAGCAAATGGGAAAAACAGAGAAACTGTTAGAAGCTGCAAGAAACTTGATCAAAACTATCCCGTGGCTGGAAAATGGAACAATGTTGCCATGATGATAATTTTATAAAAATAGAATGATTTAGTCAATAATGGCTGACATTGAGAAATGAAGTAGCAGGAAATAGGCATATTATATTTGGAATATTAGAATATACATTTATATATGTATATTAGAATTAGAAATATATTCTAATATTCCAAATATTATGTGCCTGCAGTGCTATAAGAATATACATTTTAATAATAATTACTAAATTATTAAGTAAAACATGTATTCTAACATTCTGGGGGACAAGAGACAAGGTATTGGGCAAGGGTGGGCAAAGGAATGCTATATTATATTTATATTATATATATTATATAGCATTACATTATCTTGATTTAGACAAATTCTAAACACGAAGTAAAGAACAGAGGATAGTCTGTGGATACTGCAAGCAAAAAAGAAAAATCATTAAGCTTGATTTTTACTGCAGATAAAAAGTTTTCAGATGAAAGTATCTGAAATGCAGGGTCCCAAATAGCCAAGTAATTACCTATATTTTAAGCTTCACTTTGCTTATGTAACCCCACTGTACAAGTCACCTCTTCTGTAAGCCATTCCTTTGCACACCAGGTATCCTTAGTAGCTTCTGATACTCCCTAAATTCCGCTACAGTATTTACATAACTTATAAATTATTATTATAGAAATAGTTGTAATTTATATAAATGTGATTTATTACTCCACACCTGTCTCCCTCTGGAACATTCAATTTCAGAAGAGGAATTTCATCTCATCCCCCTGCAGATTTTTCCTTCAATCTACTGACAAGGAGCCACCTTTCAAACACTACAAGAAAAATTATTTTAATAACTAGTTGTGTAATTATTATACACCATATGTCATCAATCCAACTGTCCTTTCTTTTTTTCAGATTTTATCATTTCTGATTTGAGGAATGTGCCTTAACACTGCTGGAGGCCCAGATGGAAGCTGAGTTCTTGCGGAGAGAATTTACAACTACTCCAATCATTCATTAGGGGCCCTCCCCATCTGAAACCACTTTACATCATCTGCCTACGTATTTTTTTTTTAACTTACACTGACACTGTACATTCATACCTCAATATTTATTAGAACCAACTTGCAATTCAAAACCTCAGTAGATAATATTTTTCCTTCCTTCTACCAAAACCCAACCTGAGATGTGTGAGTTCCTTTGTTGTCCCTTTCTGTGGGATGGATTTATTTTTCACTTATCCCTGTATTGAAGGGATAGCCCCTGACATCGTAATTCTAAGCAGGTATCCTATTAAGACACGCCCATCTTAAACATTATCTTTTCTTTTTCAAGGGCACATGAACAGTGATCTGTCTTCCACTGGGATGTCTCTTGGATTCCATGAAATACAGTATTAAATAAAAAAACAAAGTATAATGCTGGCTTAGGAACAGTTATGTAAATATTTCATATTTTAACAAAATATAAAAAATGTGAAAAAATATTTCACTTTTCACATTTTAACAAAAGAAATATTTGGGTTTCCTTGGGCTAATAAGATCTCTACATTCCTATAAGTCCTAGGCAATTTTTCAAAGAATTCTGAATTTTGCTGTGTAGGTTAAATCTGTACTTGCCCACTTTCCCTTTACAAAACACTTTTCTGCACGTTCCTGCAGATCAGCATTTTAAGACAAAGTTCGCATTTGCCCACCAGAAACCACCGAAGCCTACACCGTGATTTGGCTGATGGAGAACATCTGATGCTGCTAAACATTATCAATGAAATAGACCCTTGTGGGATCCTAATTCACCTTTACAAGGCAAACCAACTCTCCCAGGCCATCAGTTGCATCCTTTGGTTCCCAAACATGGCAAATCCCAAACTCTCCTTTGTGTCCCCTAAAAGACATTCTATCACGTATGCTTGACTCCCTCATTTCCCGTCTATGCTTGGATCCTCTATCTGCAAACCGTACTTAGCTAAGCATGCGACATGACATATTTTAATTAGTAAATATTTAGTGCTTACTATGTTCCAGGCAATGAACTAACCACATTCCATCCATAATTGCTCTCTTCCTAACAATGAACCCACTGATTAAGAAATTGAGGCTTGTAAGTAGGTCACTCGCTCAAGCTCATAGAGCTAGGCAAGAAGCAGAACAAGAATGTAAGCCCAGTTTGAGCAAATACAAGGCCCATCCTCTAAACCACAGCATTATACTGCCGTGAGAAGGAAACTGCAAGGAAAAGAACCAAGAGCAAGCCCAAGAACAGGGTCTACCAACTATGGTAACACTCAGCAACCGGTCATCAAATCTGAGATGGAGCTTCCCACATTTATCAATGAGCTACAAAGGACGCTTCCAATCACAGGAAGGGGAAGTAGTTTTAAAAAGCACTGAGCCATGGGATGGGTCATTATCTTAATTTCCGTAATAATCTCTAATGAGCGTGAACTTTCCCATCTTGTCTGTCCCACTTTGGGAGCGGGCCTCATCTGCATGGGTCTGTTGGACACTACTTCATGGTGTTACATATTTTCTCTGGAGTCGCACTCTGCAGGCTGGAGCTAAAGGCAAGCGATTATTATAGATCAAAGCCAGTGAAGTGGGTAATGAGGTCTGGTATATAAAACATTTGGTATAAATGCAGGGAAAATTCTGGCCTTTCTTTAACATTAACTGCTTTGAAATGCATCATTTGCAATAGAATTCTTAGTAGGCCACTAGCTGCCGGAGAATAATTTCCCTTCACCAAACAGACCACTGGTAGCTTCGGCTAGATGTCTTTCACAAATGTGGAGCTGTGTGCAATGAGTTATTTTTAAAACACACTCCATGGGGTGAGTGCTACAATGCACCACGGAACGTGAAAAGCATTTCCCTCCACGGCAGAAACATGAAACCGAAGGGCAGTCCTGATCCGCTTCGCATAAGGAATACGGTCTGAATTTTCAGGCTGATACATCAGCTTTAAAAAAAAAAAAAAAAGAATTAAAATACCTAAGCAGACAGTTTTCATCTCCCTAGGTGGAAAGTGTTCTTACATATTCAGACTTGTAGGTCCCTGAGCCACAGGGGGGCAGAGGAAAGGTGGTTATAAATATAACATTAAAAGGATAATTACATTTTCCAATAACTTTTAAAAATCATGTCTGGCTCCTCTTTTACCTTTCAAGACCGGTCTATGTTAAGTAAGTGCTTCCCAGGCTATAAAGTGGCTTCTGTATTCTTCGCTACAGCCCTGGATAGAGTTTTCATTATTGATGCTAAAAGTGGATCCTTACCACAATCCAACGGCACGAGTGCTGGAGGATGGGAGTCATCAGAAAAGGTCACCAGGTCCCCAAAGTACTTTCCCTCTTCCCTTCCTTCCTTCCTTCCTTGCGGTCATTCCTTCCCCTTCTCCCTCCCTTACTCCCCCCTGACTCTCTTTCCCTTCTTCCTCCCTTCTGTCCTTCTATTGTTTTCCTTCCCAAGACATTTTACAATCAGCCTAACACATTGCCACGTACTATGCCACACAGGCTGGGGTAAAAAAAATCACACCCTTTCTATGATGAATTTCAAGAAATTCACCATCAGCCTCAAATGCGCCACCTCCTCAGTAACTGTCAACTCCCCAAAATCAGAGGCCATGCCTTACACCTGTCAGACTTCCTTTCGTCCACTGTACAACATCTTGACATGATGTCTTGTGCAGTAGTTAGAGCCTGGCGGGTGTGAGAGAATCCGACGTCCAGCTCCCCCATTTACAAGGTAACCTTAGACCAGTCACCTCATCTCTGACTTCCATTTTCCTCCGTTACAAAAAGGGGGAGTCACTCCCCCAGCCCAATCATCCACAGAGGGTTGACCTGGTGACAAAATCACAATGTGCGGGAAGCCACTTTTACAAACCTAAGCCCCGTGGCAGAGGGGGCTCCTTCCTAAGCACGAGTCAGGGTCGAGCGTCTGAACCCCGGGCTGCTGGCTGGGCCCGGGAGGCTGGGTCACCTCAAGAGAGCCTCATCTACCTTGGCACTTCTTGAAATGTGAAACTCAGCATGACATTTCCCTGCCTCGCACACTTCACCCTGAGAAGGAAATCTAACTCTGTAACAAGGCCTAGAAGCCGTGGTTCCTGCTCAGTTCTCCGGTCTTTTTTTCCCATTCTTGCCCTTTAGCAAGGCCAGAAGGCCACACTTCCCCCACCTCTACCCATACGGAGCTACAGCTGAGAGCCAAGCTCTTTGTCGGGCTGCCTTGAGACCTTTGCCTTCCACAGTCCTGTCCAAGAATGGGCCGGATGCCCTTCTGAGGCTCCCACTGCATCCCATAATGCCTGTGATGTAGCACTTTCCACTCCATCCTGTAGCTGCCTGTATGGGACTTATCTGCGTTGGTCACTGTGATATTGTCTCTCAGGCAAGCTCTAGTGGTACATGGCACGTAGAGGACACTCAGTAAGTTACCTGTTAGGCAAATGAATGAATGAATGAATGAATGAATGAGGAACTCCTCTGCCACGTGACAGGACAGGACTGTTTACCGTGGTGGAGGACATTCCTGAAGAGCTACCTGGGAACTCTGTACCATTACCATTTCAGCAAACCAGATGTAATATGCAGAAAAATGCCCCCTTCCGCCACCCCCAAGATGTACACCTCCTAGTCACCAGATCCCAACCATAGGTTATCTTGCCTGGCAAAGAGGAAGGAGGGCTGCAAAGTGAATTAAGGTTGCTAAGCAGGTAAGTTATAGTTTAAAATATGTATTTTTTAAAGATTTTATTTATTTATTTGACAGAGAGCAATCACAAGTAGGCAGAGAGGCAGGCATAGAGCCATGGGGAGGAAGCAGGCCCCCTGCTGAGCAGAGCACCTGATGCGGGACTCAATCCCAGGACCTTGAGATCATGACCTGAGCTGAAGGCAGAGGATTAACCCACCGAGCCACCCCCGGCACCCTAAAACATATTTTAAGAAGGGAAATTATCCTGGACTATCTATGTATGACTGAAGTAATCACAAACAAGTCCTTAAAAATGCCAGGAGGCAGAATAAAGTTTGAAGTGGTATTTTTTTTTTAAGATTTTATTTATATATTTGAGAGAGAGAGAGAACAAGTGGTGGGGAGGGGTAGGGGGTGGAGAGAGAGAGAGAAGCAGACTCCCTGCTGGGCAGGAAGCCCCAATGTGGGACTCGATCCCAGGACCTGGAGATCGTGACCTGAGCTGAAGGCAGATGTTTAACTGACTGAGCCACCCAGGCACGCTGGTTGGAGTGTTTTGATGTGGGAAAGACTCAAGTTGCCACCACAGGCTTAAAAATGTAAGGGAGTCATGAGCCAAAGCATCTGAGTGGTCTCTAGAAGCTTGTGGAAAAAGCAAGGGGACAGATTCTCTGTTAGGGGCTCCAGAAAGGAATACAGCACTATGGACACCTTGAAGTTAGCTCAGTGAGATCTGCATCTGACTTCTGACTTTAAAAAACTGTAAAATAATAAATTTGTGTTCTTTTTTTTTTTTTTAAAAGATTTTATTTATTTATTTGACAGAGAGAGATCACAAGCAGGCAGAGAGGCAGGCAGAGAGAGAGGAGGAAGAAGGCTCCCCGCCGAGCAGAGCGCCTGATGCGGGGCTAGATCCCAAGACCCTGGGATCACGACCTGAGCCGAAAGCAGAGGCTTTAACCCTCTGAGCCACCCAGGCACCCCATAAATTTGTGTTCTAATTTACTAAGGTTCTGGGTAATTTGTTAGAGCAGCAATAGAAAACAAATACAGTAGACAAGAAAGCAGAAGACCTGAATTGGACAAACCATGGGACCTCTTGAAGCTTCATTCTAATCAACAAACCAGGGATATGCGTCCCTAACCTGCTTCTCGCAGAATGCTGCTCGTGAGGCTTCAAAGCGGTAACTCTGTGTTTGAATCTCAGCACTGGAACTTATTCTCTGTGTTTTTTTGGCAAGTGACTTTGATGATCTGTGCCTCAGTCTTCTCATCTGGAAATAGTTTTGGTGGCTGTGAGAATCCAATGATTTAGTCCACGTAAAGCGTTTAGAAAAGCATCTCGTGTGATGCAAGGAATATATAAATGTTAGCTTTTATTACATATGTAAAGAGTCTGCAAAACGGTAGGCACCACAGCGTCCTGCAGAGGATACTGTCCAAGACCCCCAGGGGATGCCTGCCTAAAACCACAGACAGTACTACTGACCCCTATATATACTACGGTTTTTTCCTATACAAACATACCTATGGTAAGGTTTAATTTATGAAATAGGCAGTAATAATAAGTTAGTTAGCACTGACAATAACCAATAAAATAGCATAATTATAACAATATACTGTCATAAAAGTTCTGTGACTGTGGCCTTTCTGTCTCTCAAAATATCTTACTGTCCTGTACTGGCCCTTCCCATGATGAGGGCAGATGATAAGAGGCCTAGGTGAGGAGGTGAAGCCGGGGAAGTGACGCAGTCACTGTGACAGAGCATTAGGCTACGGTGACCTTCTGAGAATTTCTCAGAGTGGGGATTGTCTGCTTTCCAGGCTGCAGTGAACCTCGGGAAACTGAAACCGTGGAAAAGCAAAACCCTGTATAAGGGGGACTACTATATAGAGGGGCAAAGCCGAATCAGCATTCTTTTTCTTAAAGATCTATTTATTTATTTGAGAGAGAAAGAGAGTGCACATGCATGCACCAGCAGGAGGGGCAGAGGGAGAGGGAGAGAGAATCTGAAGCAGGCTCCTTGCTGAGCACAAAGCCTGACACAGGGCTCAAGGTCAAGACCCTGAGATCACAACCTGAGCTGAAAACCAAGAGGTGAACGCTTAACTGACCGCACCACGCAGGCGCCCCCAGAATCAGCGTTCTTATAGAATACTGGCTCATCAAGAGAGCGGAGGGTCGGGATGCCTGGGTGGCTCCACGGGTTAAAGCCTCTGCCTTCGGCTCAGGTCATGATCCCAGAGTCCTGGGATCAAGCCCCACCTCTGAGTGGGGAGCCTGCTTCTCTTTCTCCCTCTGCCTGCCACTCCCTCTGCTTGTGCTCTCTCTCTCTCCCTCTCTTTCTCACTGTCAAATAAATAAATAAAATCTTTGGGGGAAAAAAAAAGGGTGTTGGGTCTGAATTTATAGGATGTAAAGTGAAATAAGGTTTAGCAATGGCTTAACTTAGCTCCCTAGCTTCCCAATGAAGAAAATCAAGGCCCAACAAGAAAAAGCATCTTGTGAAAAGAGTAACCGCTAGTTAAAATGTAAGCACCCAAGTTTCAAGACTCTAAATTCCACAGTTCTTGGATATTCTTTAATAATCCATACATCCCAGGGGCACTGGAGTGGCTCAGTTCATTAAGCGTCTGAAATCTGCTCAGGTTATGATCTGAATCCTGGGATCGAGCCCCAGGTTGGGGGGGATCCCTGCTCACCTGGAAGGCTGCTTCTTCCTCTCCCTCCTCCAGCTCATGCTCTCTCTCTCAAAAAATAAGTACAGTCTTAAAAAAAAAGATCCTGTATCTTAAGTAAACTAAGATCCTATAAAATACAAGTTCTTGGGGCGCCTGGGTGGCTCAGTGGGTTAAGCCTCTGCCTTCGGCTCAGGTATGGTCTCAGGGTCCTGGGATCGAGCCCCGCATCGGGCTCTCTGCTCAGCAGGGATCCTGCTTCCTCCCCCTCTCTCTCTCTGCCTGCCTCTCTGTCTACTTGTGATCTCCCTCTCTCTGTCAAATAAATAAATAAAATCTTTAAAAAAAAAAAATACAAGTTCTTGTCCAATCCTGAGATTTCATGCCAACCAAACCACTGCCTCTGCCATGTGCCCCATCTCCCTGCCCTGCCATCCCTACTTCTACCACTAAAGGAACTGCCTGTGCAAGTGACATTTTAGATGATCTCAGCAGCCAGGCATTTCTGGAAGCAGTGCTGGGGGAGGATCTTTGATGGACAGGGTTCCTGTCAACAAGAGTCTTTGACCTTCTCCTTTGAATTTCTACTTCTTCTGATCCACCTCCCTAGGATACCTTCTGGACCCAGATAAGATTCTCTTTACCACCCACTCCCACCTTCCCTACCCCAGAACATTCTGCACTCTCCATTCTGGACAAAGTTATGGAAAAACTAACTTTATTGTAGTATCAGTTACAAAAGTGTTGACAGATTCCAAATTACTATTTCGCTATCAATCTAAGGGCAAAAAAACCTCATCCCACCACCCCTGACTCAGAACTACCAGGACATTTATGCAGCTGTGCCCAGCTCCACTCCACAGGGGGCCATTCACTCCGTATCTGTGTACCCCGTTGTCCCCCTGATGGTATGGGGTTCCCTATCTCCACGGCTGAATGCAGGATCCCTGCCCCTACTCCCGCAACCGGGGAATGAGTTCATAACATGAAGACGTCTGGTCTTAACTTTGATGACTATCTGGTTAAACACTGACTTCACTAGCACAGTATATTCACACTTTATTTTCAGCTTGAATTACAATGTAATGTCCTTGCAGGCCAGGTGTTCAAATGACAGAGACCCTGCCTCTTTGTAAAACAGCCCCATTGTGGCAGCAGCTGCCTCTGGAGAGCCAGGCACTCGGTGCCTTAAGGTTTTTAGACTCAGTCCTCTTCCATGTCCCTCCCTTTTGCGTAGCCCACACAACTGCTTCTCCTGCTCAAGGCTGTCTCAAGCATTTCAGCATATCTGAGAAGTGGGGAAGAACATCCTGAGCCCAAGAACTGAAGAAGCTTCAACTGAGTTAAGTACATAGTTGAAGGAGAAGCTCCGAGTATCAATTTCACCCGGAAGTTACAAGGATGAGCTCTGAAGTCTGATAGATCTGGAAGCCTCCTCCCTGTGTTGCTTTAAGCAAATAACCCACTGTCTATGATCTTGTTTCCTCATCAGTAAAAGGAACAACAGTACTGGCCTCACAGAGTTACAAAAAGTGTAAGGAACAAATGCAAGTAAAGCCTGGCACATAAAAATGCTCAAGAAATGTTAGCTGTTGCCATGATTCCCTTCCCACAGAGGAATGGTCTCCTAACGTTACAGTTACATAATAATAATAATAATAATAATAATAATAATAAAAGGTATACTAAAAATAAGAACTACAAACCCTAGCACAGTATGAGGAATGGACTATCCCTTGGGAGGGACAATTTCAGCTTCGTTTCATGTAATTATAACTAATCACAGCAGCCATTTGATGCATGTTTTATTTTTCTTTTACTCTCAGATTCTCTTCCATAGAGCAGCCCTGTAAAGCAGGAATGTCCAGTCGAGTTTTCTTACTCCCATTTTTCAGGAGACACTGAGGCTCAACGAGGTTAAGATAACTCTGTGACAGACTGTAACTAGAAGGCAGGCTTTGAAACTTGCTGTTCAGCTTTTTTCAGTGTTCCATTAGCAGTGGTGTTGATTCTCCACTAGAGGGCGCATGTCACGGAATGGGGGTGTGTATTGGCTGCCGGCTGGCTCAAAAACCAACCAACCAAACAAACAAACAAACAAAAAAACACACACAAAAAAAACCCCACCAAATCCGCTCCACAGCAAAACAAAACAAAACAAAACAAGACCAGTCTAAGTTAAAAAACTGCATTTTCCATATAAACACATCTTTAAAACATCTCCCTAAGCCTCCCGTCCCAGCTGATTACATCTACAAAGCCACTCCTATGTAGAAATTCAGCCATTGAGATTGCACTTCAGAATACAGGCAAGAAGGTATGTGATTTTAAAAAGCCCTTCCGGTGGTTCTGATATGCCCCTTCAGTTGGGAATCCATGTATTAAGCTACAAAAGAGATGTGTGATACTGGCTTTCATGGTATATAATCTCTCCTACTGCATTTAGAACCAACACTGGAACTCAGAACAAGAGACACTGTTTCAAGGGGGGCCTCTATTTGCTTCTCTAGATTGCAGTCGATCTCTGAAAACACAGGCTGGGGATAAGGGATAAGACTGCTGCCCCAAGCCCAGGTGGTTCATGTCTAGGAGGCTCACAGGCCTTCCCCCAGAGGTCCTGTCTGCAACACAGCGTGACATGTTGCAAGACTGTCACATTAGAGGGTTTTACAACACTCACTCTTCAGTTGCTGCATCTGTAAAGTCACATAACTGATTCTTTTTCTTTATTTTCAACTGCAGGGAATCACCTTACCTTCCTCTTTTTGAGAGGTATTTTTTATCTCTTTGCTAAGTCATTATTCATTAAATTGAAACCAAGGGGAAAAAAAAAAAACATAATGAAGGGCAGTGCCTTGAAACAGAACTGACCTGTTTTTTGTCTCCTGGTCCCCTGATAGTTTATAGTAAACATTGCAAGCTAAGCAGGTGGCCCAGCAGTTTATACTCCAAATTACACTTGCCCCACATCCCACCTGCCCCTTGTCACACAAACCAACACACTTAAGTCACGAAAACTTTTTTTCTGTTTACTTATGTTAATCATCAAGCCAAAGCAAATAGCCATTCAGTTTCTGGATCCAGGGTAGCAATTAAATACGAAGACATCACAAATCCTCTAGATAAATAAAGGTGTGTGTGTGTTGGGGGGGGGGGTGCCCTCTGTATTCCCAGCAGGAGGTAGACTCCATGTGTTGCATCAGCTGTCACATGTAACAAAGCTGGTTTCCCAACTTTGAACTTTCTGTTTCACACACCAGCACCACATCTGGTAAGCAGGAAATTGACCTAAGTCCTTAATTTAGGATTTAAATCAACCACCAGTTTACAAGATCTGAGTTGAAACACTCTTGTTTCCATGGCTATGGGTTCATTGATTTGTTCACTCAGGACACAAATCAACTCAGGGGAAATGAACGGTAACTAAATAAAAGACCCCAGACATCTCCACCTACAGTGAGGGGAAGCTGAATAAATAGACAAAAATAATTACATGATATTTGTACTGACCGAGGTTTGTACAAATTAAGTTATGGGCCAGGGAGGCAGATACCAAGTAAGAAATACAGATGAGGTGGGAAATCAGAGTGATTATCCACTTAATACCCTACTGCCTTTCTGCACATAACCGCAAAAGGGTACAAAACCAGGGCTACTTGTTCTCTCCACTTGAAAAATTAGGAGGCTATGCACACAGGATCTCAAGAAAGTCCATTCTTAGGAGCCTCACACTCAGGGGAAACTGTTTACAAATGCGAAACTGTTTCCACACCACTAGGGAAAAATCCCGGGAAAAGGCAGGCAGAAAAACTGCCTCAGCAACCCTCCACCCAGAGCAGCCTGGAATCCAGACTGACCGGCCAAACACCTGGCACCGAAAGGGAACTTCTGCGTAAAGCTGCAAAATACTTCCCAGCTCAGGGCACAACTCGCCAGCATAACCCCGGGTTCCAATCCGTGAGGAGGAAAGTCCAGAAGGATGATGGGCTTTTAGCGTTCAAACAGGGCCACTTCTCTCTGACTTCTTAAGGACTGAACCTTTTTAAATGGATTGCCCAGGCTTCTGAGAACGTGGTGCCCACGAGGGAAACTAAGAGAGTTGCGGTTATTCAGGGAGCCCTCACCGCAGCGCGGACGGCTGCCCTTCCTCTCCAGTGCCACTTTCCGCTACCCTCGGATTATCCGCGGGTAAAAATGACGAACGGTGCCCTAAGCATCTGACCCTGCGCCTGCCACGTAGCTCAAGAAACCCTGCTCGCCGAGCCTCTGCACACACCCCTGCTGGGTCCAAGCCCGCAGCGACTCTAGGGTAGGGACAAGTTGCCCCCCAGGTGGGTTAAAGTTGTCCCAACTCCCCGCCACCGCCCCCCACGCAGGGCCCCCGGGCGGTGCCGGCACCTGGGCGAGCCTGAGGGTGCGGTGGGAGGGTGATGGGGTGTGTGTGCGCGGCCCGCGCGGCGTTAACCCCTTACCTTCCAGCAGCACCTCTTTGCCTGCGCGCTTGAGCGCCTGCACCGCCTCATCGTGGGTGGCGTCCCGCAGATCGGCCCCGTTCACGGACAGGATGGCGTCGCCCACGTACAGGGCTTGGGTCTGGTCCGCCGCCAGCCCCTTGAAGATCTTGCTGATGAGAATGGGCATCTTGTTCTCCTTGCCCCCCTTGATGCTGATGCCCAGCCCGCCCAGCTCCTGCTTCAGCACCTTCACGCCGCGCTTCTGGTTGGAGATGGACTCGGGCACCTGCTCCGGCAGGTCGGTGAAGGCGGTGCGGACCCCGGCGGGCGAGTCCGGGGGCTGCGCGCCGCCGGCGCCCCTGCAGAACGAGCCATTGGTGGCGGTGCCGATGCCGTTGTACGCCGCGGCGCCCTCCTCGCAGCTCAGAACCAGGGCGTCCTCGCTCAAGTTCACCAGAACTTTGTGCCAGCGATCCCGCACCAAAACTTCCAGCAGCCCGCTCCGCTGCGCCCGGCCGCCTCCCCCGCCGCTCGGCCCCGCCGCCGCCGCCGCCGCCGCCGCTACCGCCATCTTTCCGGCATTCTTAAAATGCCATGTGATTGCCAAAGGGGGGAAAAGTGGGGAAGGGCTGCGGGGGAGGCCGCGGGCCCGGGGAGCGGGGAGCGCGCGCCCCGCAGGGAGGAGGCCGGGCGCGGGACGCCGCTCCGGAAGTTCGCACGCGCGCTCGGCGCGAGTTGGCAGCCGCAGCCCTGCCCGTTCCCCCTCGCTTGAGGGGTGGAGCGACCTAAAAGAAGGACAGACAGACTCAGGGGAGGGGAGAAGAAAAAAAAAAGCAAGCCAGGCGCCAGTTGCAAAAGCCCAAACCGAGGGGAGCCGCGCCGCAGCTCGGCGCGGGGAGGGCGGGGAGGAGGAGGCACGCCCGCGGGGAGGGGCGGGGCCCGCGGCCGGGCGGCTGCTCACCTGTTCCAGCCGCCGCAGCCCCGGCGCTCCCGCTCCCTCGCGGCTCGCCGGCTCAGACCCCCGCCGCCGCGCTCCCGGGAGCCCACGGCGCGGCAGGGACGGCTTCCTAGCGCCCGCTGCCCTCCCCAGCACGGCCCTCTCCTCTCGAGCCTTCCTTCTCCGCCGGCGCCCACACCGCTCCCTTGCTGGGACCGCTCCTCCTGCCTGGGTCCCCTCCCTCGATGCCCCGACCCCTTCCCTTTCACTCCCCCCACCTCCCCGCTGGATTGTCCCTCAGTCCTAGCCCCCCAACTCTATCTATATTCCTCTCCTCACGCTGACTTCCTCCACCCGAGGCTTGGCTTCTCCTGCTGAGTTCTTACCTGTCTCTCCTTCGCGGGAGGACGGCCAGGTAGACTCAGACCGAGGCCCCGGGTTCTCTGAGAGTCTAGAGGGAAGGCTGTCCTGAGAACTCAGCGTGAAGCGTCAGCATAACCCGAGTGCCCACCGGAATCTTCCTCTCTTTAAATGCAGGACCTCTTTCTGCCGGATCTCTGGAGAGGTCCGTGCTGGTAGGGCTTTTCAGCAGGTCACTGTCTGTCCCAGGCCCCAGGAACTGATGCCTTTCCAGCTTTAACACGGAATATGCTCAGTGGTTCTGTCCTATCTTTTCCCCCACCAGTGCCATACCAAATGTTTCCGGGGACTTTCTCTTTTTTTTCCCCAAGATTTTCCCCAACTTCCAATATAGGAAGTTCACCATTTAAGAACTCAGTGCCAATGGACTGTAACTGAAAAGTTCCTTCACTGGTTACTTATTTGGAGCTCAGGATGCATTTTTTCCAGAAGAACATGATGATAATTGTTGGTTACCTGACTAGGCCAATCCGGAAATGCCAACATAACCCGTGGCACAGCTGAACCTCCCAGAGTCCTCCTGGCTCTTCAACGTCTTAGGTTCTCCCCCCACCATAGTTAGGTGTCATGGGCTTGCCCATTCCCTAAAAACAAGAGAGTTTTAAGGCTCTCTTGAATCCCCCATTTCTTTACACCTTTCTCTCCTCTATCCAAAATCAAAACAAAACTCTCAAATCTTTTCATTCCTAAAGTAAACCCCACCCAGCAAGGTGTCCAGAGGAAAGAAATCTTCTCAAACACATTCCCACTGACATGTATCACCACCACCATTACCCAGCATTCTCTAACCCTTCCAGAATGACCCAAACTTTTTTTTTTAAAGATTTTATTTATTTATTTGACCGACAGAGATCACAAGAAGGCAGAGGAACAGGCAGAGAGAGAGGAGGAAGCAGGCTCCCTGCTGAGCAGAGAGCCTGATGCGGGCTTGATCCCAGGACCCTGGGATCATGACCTGAGCCAAAGGCAGAGGTTTTAACCCACTGAACTGCCCAGGCGCCCCTGACCCACACTTGTAACTGACAATTCTTTAAAACTCAGATGAATCCCTAAAAGGTAGCTGGAGACCCAGGCAGGGTCCCCAGATGACATGAAAACATTTGGACTTCTTTTAAGAAGTCACTGAGGCAGATAAGTGGAGACCATTGGATTAATGCTTCTGTTTGTAGCTCCCTCCTTTCCTACAGTTTTAATCCACGAGTCTTCTACAAGATCTGTTCTTTCCTGTAAAAGTACCCACGGCTGCAGGGCCAGCAACCATAGGATCAGATGGGGAGCCTATAGGGCATACCACTGTGGGGTGGGAAAACCAGTTGGGACTGCCCTCTGCTTTAGAGGCCGAGGATTCACTCCTATCACTCTTTGGGGAAATCAGAGCCTGAGTGTCTATGCGATAACCCAAAACATTAAGGAGGAGCTAGGCACCAGAACCCCAGTGTGATGACTGAGAAACCAAAACTGATACCCTCCATTTCCATCATGGTCTTACCTCTGCTCAAGCAATGTGGGAATCCCAGACACAACTCAAGTGACTTATTGATTTGCCATAAGATACCACAGGCTCTGGAATGGTACTTTCTCAGAATCTCTGTGATCAACATATTTTTTCCTGTGTAAGCCGACCTGCATGGCAAGAAGGAGGCAGCTTGTTCAAAGCGGCATCCAAAGGAGGAGAGACAAATCCTGAATATCATTAGGCCTGAGGAGCACTTGGTACCTGGAGGTGGCTTTGTCAGTGGAATTATCCAAACAGCCCCTATTCTGCCCACTTTGCACATACGAATTTATTCCTCCCAGGGATTCTAGGGGGTCCTTACCCCTATCATCATTCCCATTTCATGGGTGAACAAGAAGAGATACAGGTTTAATAATTGGCCGGGGCCTGTCGCTGGTCAGTGGCAATCAGGATGTGAAGCCAGATATGAAGAGTCTGGACCCTTGAACCATGGTCCTACAGTCTGCTGAAAACTCCAGGCGTGTTAGCGGCAGGGTGTATGCTGCAACACAAGCTGGGCTTGCCACTGGGAGGGAGCACCTAGCGTCCTGAGTGTAGACAGGTAGCACCCGCCCCTGCCTCCAGCCTCTCCCTCTTTCCAAGATTAGCCACCACTCTGCCCTTCCCTCATTGATCCTTTCTTAAAAATTTTACCATAGACATGTTCATAAATTGAAGCTGGTAACTGTTGTGGTCTTACAGGCCTAGAAGTCCTATCTCATTCCTCAAATACCTTTGCATCTCTGGCCTCTGATAGGCAACTTGGATTCTCAAGGGTAAACCTTTTCCTCAATTTCTTAGTTCTTCGCAGGACTTGAGACTAGGGCCCTGTATCTCCTTAATATTTGCCGTTAGACAGATGATCCCTTCCTACATCTCCTTTTTTTTTTTTTTTTTAAGAACAATCACTGGAAAGTACTGAAAAGGTTTCCGCCTTCCTCCTTTTATAAGGCATCTGAACCTCAGAGTGTAGCAACGACGGAATCAAGGCCACAGAGTGGGTTTGGGGCAAGGCAGCCACTGGGCTCTCATGACTGCCAGTCCAACTCCGTATTCCTGAAATTATACCTAAAGCTCCCTGACCCCCTTTTCTTTAAACCAGATTTCTTTTGCTTAGCTCTGTCTCCTGTTCTGTTTCCGCCTTCTGGCCTAAACTTTTGATTTTCATTTCCCACCCAGCCAGAACTGGGATGCTCCTCTGTGGGCCCCTTTCCTCGTGGGATGTGCATTTTGCTCCAGAGTGTATGTGAACGTAGATTTGCAAGAGCGGGTCATGGAATCCTCAGCCCCCCAGCACCAAGGGCACAGGGACAAGGAACAGTGTATGTTCATCCAATCATCCCCCAGAGTTTGGCTGTGCACCTGCCAAATCCCAGGCTGTGCTCTAGGTGTTGTCATCCGGGAGCAGAGAAACTGGCAAAGGTGTGCTCTATGGAGCTTACATTGGTAGTGGGTGGTAGAGTGGACGTAGAGAAAGACTACAAACTTGTAAGATATTTTCTTGCAGAACTAAACACTGGAGAGAAATTAGAGCAGTGTGTTAAGAGTCAAGAGTAATCGGGGCAAGAGACTATGAGGAGACTGGGAGTGGCGCTGTTATGGAAAGCCTTTGGGAGGGGGTGACTTTGGAGTGAGACGTGGATGGTAAGAAGAGGGCAGTCTTGCAAAGATCCAGGGGAAAAGATCCCAGGAAGAAGGATGCACCAGTACAATGCACCTGAGACAGAACCCAGCTTGTCTGGTTCATGGGACCGGAAGGAGGTCAGGGTGGCTGGGGCAGTCTGTGGGAGGAAGAAAGAGGTAGGGGCAAGTTCAGAGAGGGAGGCGGGACCAGATCACAAGGTAGGGCCTCGGAGGATTGCAAAACAGACCTTCCTCCTTGTCCTCTTTGAGCTTCAGCCAAGAAACACTTTGGATTGTCAGTCTTGATTTCAAATGTTGCTTACTGTTACCTCCTGAGTAAACTTCTATGGGGTTGAACACATGACCCAACATTTGGGTTTGGAAAATATCATCACCGTATTTTTGGCCATGCTTCCTAAAGAGCGGGTAGAACACCTTTAGGGAGATTTGTCCAATATGCAGGATGGACAGCGCACCCAGAGTGAATAGTAAAGAAGAGGAGACCGAGGGCTTCTTCATATCTGGCCAGGGGAGGGGGGAGATAAGAGAGCGGAACTAGAGTGAGAGAAACAGTGAAAAAGAGAGAGACGGGGTGAGTTTGCAAGACGGATGCTCGAAACGCAGAAACTCCTAAGGGGAGGCTTAGAGATGTCAGTACTATTGGCGAAAGGCTTATGGCGTACGAGGAGGCAGCCAGAGGCCCACTCTGGGATGCAAAGACAATTCAGACAGGAAGACAGTCATGAACACGCAGTACACGGGGAGAAGGAGCCGGCCGCAGAGCTGGGGGTGAAATCAGTGGAAGCAGCTGTATCAAAACACTGGCTTAGAGAGTCTCACTTCCGAGGTGAAGCCCCGAGACTGGGGGATGGCACCGAACACAAAGAAGGCCGAGCCGGTTCCTTCTCCTCTGGTACGCCCCAGTTGGCCAACAGGTTTATCATCAACTTGAAGAAAGTTGGCAAACACCCTCTACTGCATGTGCCCGGCTTTTCTGGGTGGGTCCCCGGTAAACTAGATAGACCACCACTCAGGATGTCAGCCGGCTGGGGGTCAGGTGAGAGTTCTGGGATTGCTCACACTGAGGTCAGAGCGCTACATCTGGGACGTTTTCAGGAGGAGCAGGGCTAGGCCCCGGGCAGAGCTGAAAGTACTTCAATGTTTATCTTCCAGCTTCTCCTCCTGAATTCCACTCCCTTCACTTCCCTTCCATAACAACCCGCTGGGGAAACAGACCTTACCCCAGTCTTTCAATACCTAGGATGTAAATTTAAGGCATTTTTCCTAAGGGATCATACATTTGATCCTTTTTAAAACTGTGAGCAGTAAGTTAGATCTTAAGTTAAAGGCACATTGAACAAAATGGCTCTCTGAAATCCTGGTAGGCAGGAGAACCCTCCACATCCTAATTAGGCCACAGGTTGGCCCAAGTAGGCATAAATCATGTCCTGGTCCGAGGGTCAAGAGGAATAAGAAATCAAAGTTTCTTCCATACACATTTTTCAAATAATAGGAAATGAAATAGACAGGAAAGTTCAAATAACTATTTCAGATCTTGCTAAGCTGCTCCTTACACTCCAAAAGAGGCTGTTTATTAAATTACTTTCAGAACCTTTGGAATCAGAAGTCTATCGATGGGGGAAACTCACTTTTTCCCATGATGTCTCCACCCCTTTGTGGAGTCATCCTCCTGTATCTGCCCTTGACCTCATGAAAAACTTCCTCTCGCGCTCTACCTCACAAGCTGACAGTCCGTTTTTGCTCGTCACCCAATTCCTTCCCTGCTGCTATAGCAGTGTTCTCCTCGGTCATCTCCCTAACTCATTGCTCTGAACTCTGAGTCGTCAGCATGGCCATGCACAGATCCTCCTTCATCCCGGACTGATTTCTCACCCATTCCTTCTGTTCTAGCTGCAGCTGTAACTGAAACTTGGGCTACTTCCCCAATACTGTATCTCCCCACCCACTGCCTTCTCTATCAAGACCCTCACCTTCACTGACTGCTCTGGAAGGCTCTCAAACATTACACCAACATTTTTGATACCTAGTAATACCTCCAGATCACAGAACGTTTACAGTCTTCCGTTTTTCATCATTTAATAAACTCTAGTACTTTCTTTAAGTTATGTTGTCTTTCCCCTCAATCCCCTAGCAATCTAGACATTTTTTGATGACAAGCTCCTGGTTCCTGTTTTTCCTTTGAGAATTCATTCCTCCACTATCATCAGTCAGACGTGAGTATTTTTTTTTAAAGATTTTACTTATGTATTTGACAGAGATCACAAGTAGGCAGAGAGGCAGGCAGAGAGAGCGATAGGAGGGAGCAGGCTCCCTGCGGAGGAGAGAGCCTGATGTGGGGCTTGATCCCAGAACCCTGGGATCATGACCTGAGCGGAAGGCAGAGGCTTTAACCCACTGAGCCACCCAGGCGCCCCCAGACATGAGTATTTTTAAGGAAACGTCAATGTATTCTGCCTCAAATAGGGTTTGTGATTTGGAAGAAGTTCCTTCACTTCTAGACCTCAGTTGAAGTTGGAATTTTTATTCTAATTTGGTAGAAAGGTAGGAAATAGCTAAGATGAATGACCCAATTAGTAACTAAATACCAGATGACTTCCAGGGTTTGGAATCTAAAGTTTAGATGTTAAGCTAAGGAAACACTCCCTAGCGCTCAAGAAGGACCAGCTGAGCTCCAGGAAGGGCAAAGGTTTTGAGCTGAATCTTAGGGAAGCATAGACTTTGGAGAATGAGATAAGAGCAAACAAACATTCCTAACAGGGGGGAACAACTTGATGAAAGGCAGGAAGAAAAGCATGAACAAGATTATCTTCATTGAGCAGTGAGCTGATCAGCTTAGAATGGGTTTGAAAAAGAGGGAAGACAGAGATCTGGTGAAAAGATAGTATTATTAGTCAGAATGCTTGGCTCCAAGTGATAGAATCTCAACTGACACTAAACACCAAATGGGAAATGCAGGAGCTCACATAGCCAATTTGCTAAGGGCAAGAGAAAGGCTAGCCTTGAGTACAGCTTGAACTGATACCAACGTACCTCATTCTTTCAGATTGCACAAGGCCCAACCATGGCCAATGGCAGTGCCAAGGTTTAGAGTACCCTGCTCAGCTTCCAAGTAGGAAAGGTCTCTTCCCCTCATCTCAATTAGAAAAGTATCCAAAGGGAGAAAGATGAGTTCAGCTTGGATCACATATCTAGTCTGGTGGCTGAAGATAGGTACCATGATTGATGGCTCCCAATGTAGCCCCATGGCTGGAATGGGGATGATAAGCAATTCACCAAAATAAAGGCATATATTTACTAGAATAAGGCAAGAAAGAAGACGGGGCCAGACCAAATTATAATTCTCCACTACAGAGAAGTTGGAGCCTGTTTACCCGACATGTGGAATTTATCCTAAAGGTCCTGGGAAGCCACTGATTCTTCCTAATCAAGGGAGAGTTGCAATAAAAATAGATCCTGAGGAAGATTAATCTGTTGACAGAATGAGAAATGGGTTAGTTGGAGAGACTGAAGTGCCTTAGCAAGATTCCTGGTGCACATAAGGAACATAAGTCTCCGTGGCTACTGAAGACAGGAGAACAACCTGGGAAGATTGTTCAGTAACCTAAGCAGGGATAACGAGATGGATTTGTGTGGAAATGAAAGAGATAGTTTAAAGAAATATTGAACAGACTGTGATAAATTACCATATAGAGAACTAGAAAGAGGAGGAGAAGCCAATGAAATAATTACTTTTTGTTAAATCTTTAAACTATGTCAGGCCCTGTACATACAAAACACGTCATTGATTGCAGACACCAACCGTTGGACATATGTCATGTTATCCCCATATTATAGATGAGAATGTTGAGCTCAAAAAGGTCACGCTGCTTACGAGTTGGGATTTAAGCCTCATTCTAATTGTTCTGTCTGATTCCAAACTCACACTTTTTAATTGTTACAATATACTAAGTATTAGCTTAGGTAGCCAGGAAGGAGGTGGCAGAGCAGGTCAAGAGGTGGTATGGATTCCTGTTAGATGTGTTGAGTTCGGGGGGAAAGGTAGAGCAAGCAACACGTAGCGTCCTAAAGGCGCTAAAGTCAAAGGCCTAGATAAGCATATTTTGGTGTCATTTGCTTAGGCTAGAGTCTAATGTGATCAAGGGAGAAACTTTAAGGAGAAAACAACAGTGGCTCTTTGGTAATGAAAGCAAGAAAAGGAAGGTCAAAGGATGATGCTTGAAAAATGTTGAAAGCAGAATTACTAGGGTCTGGCCATTGATTTGGATGTGGGGAGCCAAGGAAAAGATTGATTATGGGCAGAGAAATTCATAACTATACACTCACTTTTGAATTGCTTTTCTGCCTGATTATACTAGAACTATAAAATAAATAGCTCCAATTAATTACAAAACTTGGAAGCCCAGATGCAGAAGACACATTCAAAATCAAAGGGTTAGTGCCCTACTTCTGGAATGGAAATTAAAGCCCTCTGAGGCATCACAAGATACTGAATTTATATTGAGGGTCCACTGGACTAAAGTCCAAGGATGCCTTGATGCCTGCAAGCTCTTGTCTGACTGGTGAAGGGACAAAGAAAACTAGAACAAGCAAAAGGCAGAGTCTGGAGACAATCCCAGGCAGATGCCTCCTTTCCTGTTTCCATGGGTGTCAATATTTTGTACTGTAGGGGTAGGGGTTTGTGGTGGAAGCAAGCAGGAAGGAATTCTCCTAGGACCATGTTAGAATAGAATGGCAAGTGTCAGGAGTAGCCTGGACAACTGGCATATTAAAGAGTGGCAAAAAATACTTTCAGGAGTATTTTATAGGAAACAAATTGTCGACAGGCTGACTAGAATTTCTATTTCTCCTACATTTCTATTAAATATTAGTTTTTCCAAGGCAGAGCTATGCTTAAAATTTTATAGCTGTTGTAGAATTAAAGAGCTTCAAGGAAACATCTAGCAGTTGTTCCCAAACTTGGGAGGGAATAAGAACCACCTGGGGAGCATGTTAAAAAAGCAGATATTGAATACAATAATTCCTTCTGCATTTATTAGCAGACATTGGTCTGAAATGAGGATCTTTCTTCTATATACAGTCTTTTTTGTTGCTATTGCTTTTTAATTTCACTCTGATGGATTCTTATCTAATGTGCTATATTCCATTACTGTTATTATTCTGTTTTCTGCTTAGATACACCAAATTTGGCCAGCACAAGCCTCCTCAAGCTGCCTCCTATGAACTTTTGATATTGTCCCATTGTCTTTAGGCATACATTTTTTTTCCTTTTGTTTTCTGGCATAACAAACTATCAACTTACATTTTATCTGCCTAGCCCTGGGATCAGCCATTCCTTAAGGAGCCCTGGTTCCCTTTAATATGAAATATAATTTAAAAACCAAGATCTGGAGACTAGAGGTGCCTATCTCTACTATGGTGGCAGGTAGATTGAGTTTGTACTCACATCCCCAATTCGAATCCAACACCATAAGGTACTTCCTTACTTTTTCTTATTCCGTATTTTTGTCTTCTGATACATGAGAATCTGGTTTCCAACACTGTCAATGTACTCATTCATCTTGCTGTGTCCTGCAATATAGAAAGAAATTTTCAGGGTTACTATCACTATTCCAATACCAACAACAAACTTACTTAATTTCTTTGCAATTCGTGTTGTGTTTAGAATATATTCAACTAAAGTTGTACAAAGTACCACATAGAGGCTCGATCCAATTTATCATGTAAATATCTAGATAGGGGAAAACAGGCAGAACCAAAAAGGGGGGGGGCTGCATTGTACAAAATAAGTGGCCTGGATTTCTTTTCTTTTTCTTTTTTTTTTTTTTTTTTTTAAGATTTATTTATTTGACAGACAGAGATCACAAGTAGGCAGAGAGGCAGGCAGAGAGAGAGAGAGGAAGGGAAGCAGGGATATGGGGCTAGATCCCAGGACTCTGGGATCATGACCGGAGCTGAAGGCAGAGGCTTTAACCCACCGAGACACCCAGGCACCACGTGGCCTGGATTTCTTAAAAATGTCAAGTCATGGAAAACAAAAAACATGAGGGAATTTTCTAAATGAAAGGAAGCTAAAGAGACGTGAAAACCAAATAAAATGAAGGACCTTGGACTAGATCATCAAAGAAAAAATACAGAGATTTTTTTTTTTTTGGTGGCAATCAAGACATTTAAATATAGACTATCTATTTGATAATATAATTGCATCAACGCTAATTAAATTCCTTGGATGTGATAAGGGCATTATCCATTATCATCACAGAAAGTCTTCATTCTTAGAAGATATGCACTGATGTGTTTAGGTGTCAAGTGACGTCTGTAACTCACTTTCAAATGGGGAAAGAGAGGAATTACCAAGAAAATGTGGCAAACTATCAACTGACTTCCAAATAGAGAGACAGAAAAAGGGAACAAGAGCAAAGGAAAGATCTATGAAGCAAATATGGCAAAAACAACAATAAGTAAATCTAGTAAGAGGTAAGTGGGGGTTCATTGTATGATTCTTTCAACTTTTTTGTAGGTTTAATACTGTTTTGTTTTGCTTTTTTTTTTTTCCTTTCCAAAATAGAGTTGGGGATAACAATGCAGAAACCTAAGCCTCATCCCAAAGGATTCTGATGTCTTATGTAGGGTCTGGAAATACACATTTTTTCCAAAGTATTTCTCATGCAAATATGGTAGCATTCTTAGAAAGGCTGAGGAGATATATGTCATTTTACAGATGTGGAAATCTAAAGCCAAAGACTCCATAAGGTCACACACATCCTTGGAGGCAAAGCCAAAACCAAATCTCCCTTCTCCTAGGATTTGGTGGTTCTAGAGCAGTCAAACTTGAATAAATAGTGGGTACTCAATATATATTTAGTAATCGTGGATAATCTTGAATGGTAGGTAAAGAAAAAGGATCTGATTTAATGCTCCCTGATTCTGATCCAGGCACTTTCAGATACTTCCACTGTTGCAGTCTTCCCAAGAACCCAACAGGTATAGACGGATAACCCATTTTTTATGTATATAGAAATTCACTCTGAGGTCTCTTGCTATTTCTTCTGTCCCTTCCACTTTGCCTCCCTCCCTCATTCCTAAAACACACTGAAAATTTCAAACTATGCATTCGGACCGCAAGAACTGTGTAGGGATGCAAAGATTCACAGTCAAGGACAAGGGTTGGCAAACTATGGCCCCTGGTCCAGCTGCTTGTTTTTGTAAGTTAAGTTTCGCTGGAACACAGCCATGCCCGTCTGTGCACATACTGTCTCTGGCTGCTTTCACCCTCAGAGGCAGGCAGAGTTGAGTAATAGTGACAGAAAATGTAGAGCCCTCTGACCCTTGAGCCCTTTGACAGTAGAGATAATCACAAATATAAAGCTATTTCTAAGCTGGCCCTTTACAGAAAGGGAATGCCCCCTGCTCTAGTGCATTAAAATGCTGAGAAAAGTTCTGAAGCCACTTTAACAGTGAGGAAACCTGGAACGCCAATGAAGGGACACTGGTCTGGGATACAGTGGGCATTCCAGTCCGGGAGAGCTGCCATTATCCTATATCTAGGAGACATAGAAGAGAATCAGAACCAGCATTTGAAAGCACTTACAAAAGGCAGTTGATGTTTTCTTATGTACTATTCACATCAACTCTGTAGAAACCCACGCAAGGTTATATCGGTTTGGGGTGGAAGGATAGGAATTCAGACTAAAGTTTGACAAACTCCGCATTGTGTCCCCTTTCTGCTGGGTTACCGTGCCCTCTTTGCCACGTTTTGGGCTTCTGTTGACTGAAGCTCTGATTTTATAGCTGTGGGCCTCTGAGTGAAGGCCTTTAAATCTTTTTAAAGGGGAGCCCTCGAGAGGATCAAACTCTCTTCCAGAGAGTGAGTCTTTGGCATCCTTAATATTGCTGTATTTTAAACTCTGTCCCACAGGCTTTCTGAAAGGTTAAAAAACTGGTTGTTCCTTTTGGTGTCACCAACATCAATGCCCCAAGTGAAAGCAGCTTTGGATTACAATCAGAGCAAGGGTGTCCTCTTTTTGCACAAAAGCAAAAACAACTTTATTGCCATTTTCTTTTTTCCAGAAAGTCTAGCAGCTGAAAAATTGGGGGATTATTGCAGATTTCATTCTTTTCATTTTCTTTCTTTCCTTCTTTTTCTTTCTTTTTACTTTTCTTTCTTTTCTTTCTTCCTCCCTTTCTCCCTCCCTCCCCTCTTTCTTTCTCTTTCTTCCTTCTCTTCTCTTCTCTTTCTCTCTTTCTCTTCTCTTTCTCTTCTCTTCTCTTCTCCTTCTTCTTCTCTCCTCTTCTCTCCTCTCCTTTCAACTCTCCAAACCTCTCTTCTCTTTTCTTTATGTTTTTCCTAATAGAATCTACTTAGCGTGAGCTTAGATTCTATCACAAAAACTCCGGTGTAACCAATGAGATCTAAAATTCTTTCAAGGCCAAAGTTATTGCATTTTTTTTCTTTTTACTTTATTTGATTTTATTTTTTTTTTCACTGCTCCAGCACTCATTGTTTATGCACCACACCCAGTGCTCCATGCAATATGTGCCCTCCTTAATACCCACCACCAGGCATTGCAATTTTACGTTAGGGATGGAGAGGTTTGTGACAGTATAAATAATACATGCATTATTTTACACATATTATATATATTTACATAATTATGTTACATTATTGTTTATTCTTGTTTATGTTCTTCTTCACCTGCAAAAGGAAGTATGGCCCCTTTCAATTGTTTTGAAATACTGTGCCTTCTAAATTTCTATACCGTTTTCCAAAATTTGATAGAGACATAAGTATAGAAGAGATATTTCTGTATTGCAAGAAAAACCATGCAAGTGCTGTGATAAATGGCTCCACTGGGTAATAATCAGTGATAAGAGATGGGCAAACCTAGAGGGCCCACACTTCTTGGAAAGGGCACCCCTACTCAGCAAAAGCTGGGGATTCCTGCCATCCAGGAAAGCAGAGGCTCCAGGTCTTCTGAGGTCCCAAGACAATCAAGAAATCTACTTTTAAATGTTTCTTAAAATTTGGCTCAACCAATTAGAATGGCTACTATTGAGAAGACAAGAGCTAACAAAGGCTGGTGAGGATATGGAGAAAAGGAAACCCCTGTGCCCTGTTGGTGGGAATGTAAATTGGTACAGCCAGTATGGAATACAGCCTGGAGGTTCTTCAAGAAATTAACAATAGAATAATTATAGGACCCAGCAATCCTGCCTCTGGGTGTGTATCTGGAGGAAAATAAGATCACTATCTTGAAAAGATAACTGTGCTCCCATGTTCATTGTAGGATTATTTCCAATAGCCAAATGTAAACAACCTAAATGCCAGGGGATAAAAGGATAAAGAATATGGGGTATAGGTAAATATAGTAGAATATTATTTGGCCATAAAAAAGACAGTCATGTCATTTGTGACAACACAGATGAAACCTGACAGCATTATGATAAGTAAAATATGCCACACAGAGAGAGACATGTACCATATGATCTCTCCTATATGTGAGATCTAAAGAATGAACTCATAGGAACAGAGAGTACGCTGGTGTAGGGGGGCAGTGAGGAAAGTGGGTGAAAGTGGTCAAAGGGTACAAACTTCCAGTTACAAGATGACTGAGTTCTGGTGATGTACTGTACAGCATGGCGACTATAGTTACCAATATGCTACCATGTACCTGAAAGTTGCTAAGGCAGTAGGTCTTAAAATTTCTCACCACAAAGTAAAAAAAAGGTAACCATGTAAGTGATGGGTATGTTAAGTAACCTTAAAGTCACTTAATCATTTCACAGTATAGGTGTATATCAAATAATCCCACTGCACACCTTAAATGTACACAATGTTGTATGTCAATTTTATCTCCATTAAGCTGGAAAAAATTTGGCTACAATTGTGTTGCATGTAATTTGGCCCCGCAAATGAGAAAAAGACAAGCAAACCAAAGACATATACAGTCCAGGTTTGATCTTTAGATCATGCCTTTGTATCTCCCAATGAAAGGAACTGAAATGAGGGTCTGGACTCCTCTGTCTCTCTCTGGGAAGTTTGCATATGACAATTCTACCCTCAGTACTCTGATACAATCTCCCATTCTCATAGAATCAAATCTCTGCACTCCAAGGTATACCAATCCCCGCTCATACACTAAATGTAAAGCTCCCAAGGTAGGTTTTTTGGCAGCGAGCCAGCTGCCTATTATTCTTAGTGTTGGTATTATTCTTAGATTCCTTCTGCTTCGTGTTGTGCTCCTTCGACCTATACCCGTGCCCAAACTATTGACAGAAATAAGATGGCAGTTTTTTCTACTCTGTGGTTCAATACCAGACCAGCTGATTTTATATTAGGTTCTTAGAAAAAAAAAAAAAAAGGCACAGAACAGCTATGTGATAGTAATCTTCCACCTCTTTTCAAACTCCCAGTTGTCAAGAAGCAAACACTTCCAAACACTTGCAGCCAAAGCAAATGAAGGGAAACCCAAACAACATGAACCAAGGGGTATTAAAATGGGACTTGTATAGAGGTGAAGTTTGGGTTTATTTGAACCTGTACAAGTTCCAGAATTCCGTGCACTTTCTATTCTTGGTAAATGTAGTCAACCCAGAGAACATTTCTGGACTTTGATCCCATTAAATGCCCCTAATATTTTAGAAATTAGCTTTAGCCATGTCAGAGGCTTAATGCAGGTGCAGGGGCAGAGTTTAAGGAAGGAGCAAGCTGATCCCGTTCTGAGCAGCCTTGGGAAGCACAGCCTGACCTCCTGTCATCCAGGTAGACACACATTTCAAGGCTACAGATTGTAACAATGCTCAGCGGTCTGGCAGTTTCCAGGAAAAACAGCCTGCGTCTTTCTTCCTTTCCTAGGTAATCGTAATAAGTCTAATTTACCCAACCATTCTCAGGTCTTTTATTTTTATATTATATTACTGTTTGACAGTGTTTTCATAAACATCATGGCAACGGATCCTCAAAATGCCTGGAGAGGTAGACAGGTCACATATTGTGTTTTTTCTTTTTAATATTTTTATTTATTTATTTGGCAGAGAGAGATCACAAGTAGGCAGAAAGGCAGGCAGAGGGGGTGGGGGGAAGCAGGCTCCCTGCTAAGCAGAGAGCCTGATGTACTTGATCCCAGGACCCTGAGATCATGACCTGAGCCGAAGGCAGAGGCTTTAACCCACTGAGCCACCCAGGCGCCCCGTGGGTCACCTATTAAGCATTGTTTCTGCTAAGGACACAAAAGCTGAGCATCGTTGTGAGACTTGACAAAGGTTACTACAACTCAGGTTTTCTCAGTTAAGCTTCAGCATTTTTCTTCAGTCTCTATACAATACTGTGATAATTCTGTGGAGGCCATCATCTCCCTTTTTTAATTTTTTATTTATTTTTTTGAGGCCATCAACTTTTAAACCTGATTCATATATCCCTCTCACCTTTGACCTCAAAATGATATAAATACTCCCAATAATTTCAGAAGCAATTATTGATGAATCCATAAATAGCCTGTGTTAGATGCTTTTGTGGGATTAAAAAACACAGGACTTGGTTTCTGTTTTGTTTTTTTTTTTAAAGATTTTATTTATTTATTTGAAAGAGAGAGAGAGATCACAAGTAGGCAGAGAGGCAGCTAGAGAGAGAAGGGGAAGCAGGCTCCCCGCTGAGCAGAGAGCCCAATGTGGGGCTCGATCCGAGGACCCTGAGATCATGACCTAAGCAGATGGCAGAGGCTTTAACCCACTGAGCCACCCAGGCACCCCTTGGTTTCTGTTTCAAGGGATGGACAATTTGAATTTAAAAAAAGTAATTGTGTGACATTAGAAATGAGAGTAGAAGTAACACTAAGAATAATAGGTCTGACAGCGTGAGTCAAGAACAGAGCTAAGTACTTTACATGTATTATCTGATTTAATCCTTGAAACAACTCTCCAAGGCAACTGTGATTATCCATCTGACCGTGAAGGAAACTATTAAGCAACTTGCCCAAGGTCATAGCTGGCTACTGCCAGAGCTGGAATCAAGCACACGTCTGCCACATGTCAAAGTCCTGGAAAGTTCCACTGTGTCATTCTGTCTCTCTGAAGACACACAGGAACCCACTGTGGTGGGGATTAAACACATCGGTGCCCAGGTGAATATGGAAGGTGGGCATCCTCAGAGAAGGGCAGGGCCAAGAAGTGAGCGTTGAGTTAGAACTTAAAAGACAAGGTGGGTGTGGGCGGGTGCAGACCCGGTGGTGGTGTGGAGGGCACAGGTTGATTGGAGAAGCAGGAATCATGGCTGGGTGACTGGTTAAGCGGTGTGATGCAGTCCCTCTCAGAGCTCAGGTGGCTTACCTGGCGAGAGAGCTGTAGGTTAGCACAGTGTGTTCTTAGAGCCGCGTTTATCACTGTGCCTCTTTGTTCTGAAGGGGAATTTGTTGCTTTTGCCAAGTGCCCTAGCTTCCTGAGTTCAGGTACTCCCTGGAGTGGATGAAAAGCAAGATTTTGCAACATCCGTGGGAGAAGAGAGGCTCCCCTAAATAAGAAAGGATGGACTGAACCATGCCTTTTCTCAGGGGATGGTGAAGGAGTTTAAGAGGCCTCTGAAGGCTGTTACATACATAGACCTATTTCCCAACACAGGGCTCTGCACAAGTTCTTGAAAAAGGGCTTCAAAGTTTGTACCACAAATGTATTTTACTTGATAGGCATTATTTGAAAAGTTGGAACACAGTTTTCTGGACTCTACTTTCTCTAATATTTCCTCTGCTGTGAGGGAATGCCAAGAGCTCTGGGAAATGTATTGGCCAGGGTTAACTTTGTGAGCTCTAAATGGCCCCAGGCTGGGGAATCCTTACTGCCTGGAGAACCCTGTTCCTCTCAACATTCCCAAAGGGATTCAATGCTGGTAATTCTGGCACAGTATGATAGCATGATGGGAGAACTTGTCGGTCTTTCTGAATAGTCCTCACTGCAGAGTAATGGTTTCTCATGAGGCCACACTGTACTGTTGGGGACTTTGGAGCTGGGTGGAGACTCACACCAGGTTGGAGATGCCTAGGACTTATATAACCTGTTCCCTCTTGCTCATGGAGGAGGCATGACTTAGAGAAAGTAGAGCTACAGTTTTTCATTCTGTCACCTAACTCTCCTGGATGAGTGTGTCCCAATCTACTCATCTGACTCCCTCCCCATCCACTTAGAGCAAGAGCATTTGAAGCCATGCCACTCATGCCCGGAGGCCGACTGAGTGGCTGGTGTCAGAAATCAGAAGAAGACTGAATTACAGCAGGGGTCCCTATGTGAGGTGGCTCAGGCACAGAAAGCCAGAGTCCTTGAAGAAATGGCAATAAAATACCTTTTGGGAGAGCTTCCTGGCACTATGATGCACGTACACTTTGACTCAACAATTCTGTTTCTGGGAATTTTTCTGACACCAGTGCACAAAGTTACCATGCAAGGACATTCACGGCAGCATTTTTAAAGATTTTATTTATTTATTTGACAGAGATCATAATTAGGCAGGGGGGCAGGCAGAGAGAGAGAAAGGGGGAAGCAGGCCCCCCGCCAAGCAGAGAGCCCGATGCGGGGCTCCATCCCAGGACCCTGGGATCATGACCTGAGCCGAAGGCAGAGACTTTAAACCACTGAGCCACCGAGGTGCCCCCGGGCAGCATTTTTTACAGTCAGACAAAACCGGAAACATTTGAGGTGTCCGTGAACTGGGAATGCTAGACAAATATTTGTAAAGAGGTCAAAATAATATCAAATCAAAAGGTACAGACTTCCAGTTATAAGATAAATAAGACCTGGGGATGTAACGTACACCACAGGGACATTACAGTTAATATTGCATTGGATATTTGAAAGTTGCTGAGAGAGTAGATCTTGAAAGTTCTCATCACACGAAGAAAAACTGCACTCGGGTGAGGTAAGAGATGTTAACTAAACTTAGTGTGGTGACCCTTTCACAATATATACAAATATCAAGTCATTATGCTATACACCTAAAACTAATACAATGTATGTCAATGATATCATAACTTAATCATATTTAAAAACAGCAAATAATAAAATAGGAGGCACAGGATGAGCTTTTTTTTTTTTTTTTCAAATAAAACAATGAAAGGATCTGTGTCTCTGTATACATCTCTCCTTCTCCCTATGCATGTCTCTGTGTGCTTAAAGATCACATGGGGAGACAGAACCTGAATTCACAATGTTCTTACACTGTCATTAAGATTGAGCATTATCAAACTTCTTAAATCTTCGTCAACCTGACAGATGAGAAATAATTCTTTATTATCCTAATTTATATTGCAAGTGAGGCTGAGAAGCTTTTTAAAAATTTATCATATGTTTTATTTGCTTTCTTTTAAAAATAGGATATCTTGGGGCATCTGGGTGGCTCAGTGGGTTAAAGCCTCTGCCTTTGGCTCAGGTCATGATCTCAGGGTTCTGGGATCGAGCCCCACATCGGGCTCTCTGCTCAGCGGGGAGCCTGCTTCCTCCTCTTTCTCTGCCTGCCTCTCTGCCTGCTTGTGATCTCTGTCTGTCAAATAAATAAAAATAAAATCTTTAAAAAAAGTAAAAAAATAAAAATAAAAATAGGATATCTTTTGTTTATATCCTTCTAGTATTTGAATCTTGCCTTTTCTTCAAGGACCCTGGCTTTTTGTGCCTGAGCCACCTCACACAGGGACACCTGTATAATTCAATTCCCTGTGATTTCTGACACCAGCCATTCAGTTGGCATCTGGGCCTCACTGTCTTGGCTGCAAATGCACTTATTCTAAGTAGATGGGAGAAGGGATGAGATGGGCAAATTTGGACACATTTTTAAATGAACTTATAAATAAAATGAAAAGCAATAACTCTATACCAGGAAGACAAAGTGTGAGCAACATCAAGTCCAAAGCATCAAACACCCTAGTGATAATAATAATAGTAACAAACGCAGACTTAGCACTCCTTTGTGCCAGACACTGTCTTCAGCACATCACATCCATTATCTCACTTCAGCAGTATGATAATCCTATGAAGTAGTTTCTACTCATGCCACCATTTTAGTGATGAGCAACTGAGGCATAAAGAGGTTAACTTACTCCAGGACAAGGTGGGAATAAGTGGTTGGGCAGGTATGGGCAAGAGAAGTCTTGAGTTTCTGCTTTTGGCCTCTCTCCTACCCTGTGTCTCTAGGTAAAATGGAAGACATCCAAGTTCAAAGCTGAGCTGAGGGCTGATCTGAAACTGTCAAGTAGGAGCCAGGGAATTGCCATAACAGTGGTGGAGGTGCCCCCGATCACCTTTCCCAGCCACTTGGTTCATGTCGATATATGAGCTGGACTGCCTCAAAAAGCCAGAGAGACAATATTGCTACCCACAGGAGTTTGGTTAGCTTGATTATTGTATCAGTTAGAGTTAGGGGAGCTATGAATGATAGGAACCCAATAAAGTGATTATTTAAATAAAATAAATTTATTTTCCCCCATATACAAAAAATCCAGAGGTCATCCAGAACTGATCTGGGAGCTGTAGGAAACTGGGGGCCAGGAATCCTTCTTTCAGCGCTTCACCCACCATTCCTTGTATGTGGCCTTCAAGCTCGTGCTCAAAGTGGCTATTGGAGCTTCAGCCATAGCATCCTTATTTCAAGGACAAAGGGATTAAAAAAAGAGACAGCAGTGGTACATACCAGAGACCTATGTGTGCTTCATGGAAGCTGCTGAAGGTCAATTTCCTGTAAATACAGTTGTTCAGAATACAGCCAGTTGCTCACAGCTGGCTACAAAGAAGCTATGAAAATTAATCTTTATTTCTTGATAGTCATTTGGGTAACAATCTGCGGTTCTATTACTAAGGAAGAAAAGGACAATGGATATTAGGGAGGCAAGTAGCAGTTGTGCCAAAATGATCCATTCTTGAGTGTCTGGAAGAGTTCTCATCCAACAGTTTCAAAACGCTAAAAGCCGTTCTACTTATGACTGATCTGAGTAGTCTGAGGGTCCTGGGCACCTCAGGGTACAGGTAGGCAGACACTGAGCAGGCATAACAAACTCTAAGAAAGGATGGAAGTGTTCAGAAAGTAAGTTCTATCCCTTCCTAATTTTTAAGAGTCAGACTTGAACTTTGACAATTTTACATCACTTGGACCTTTCCATATGGACCTTTCGATACGGAAGGCTTCCATATCGTGGTGTATGAGAGCTTTTAATTCCCCATCTTTGGAAAACAGAAGGGATGTTCTTAGGCTCACCCAACATCTCCATGTAGTAAAAACTGACAGGTCATTTTTTTGAAGTGCCACTCTGCTTATTATCTGCCTCCCCATCTGGACTTATAAAGAAATGAACTTCTCGGGGCACCTGGGTGGTTCAGTGGGTTAAAGCCTCTACCTTCAGCTCAGGTCATGATCCCAGGGTCCTGGGCTCTCCGCTCAGGAGGGAGCCCGCTTCCCACCCTCTCTCTGCCTGCCTCTCTGCCTACTTGTGATCTCTGTCTGTCCAATAAATAAATGAAATTAAAAAAAAAAAAAGAAATGAACCTCTCAACTCAGAGGGATGTACCAGAGAATAGTGAGGAAAAACCAAAATGGGCTGAAAGAACAAGAAGTAAAGTTCTGCCAAATACCTCGGAGCCAGAGCAGGGCAGACAGACTATCATGGTTTCCAACAGGCACCTGCACAAGCTTCCTTACTTTCAGCTAACTGACACTTTTTATGTGCCTCTCCCCACTATGATCCATGAGTTTTTTAAGTAAAGGGACCATGACTTATTGGTATATTCCCAATGGCTATCACAGTAAATACAACATAGCAGTGTTGGGAGTTTTATGGGGTCCCACAGTCGGGTTGGTGGATGTTACTTACTAACATTGAGGGCAAAGATAAGGCAGACCTACCTCCTACTCATTCACAGGGTCAGTTGTTGCAAGACACCCTCTTACCCCTCACAAAAGCAGAGCTGTCCCAATAGCTGTGATGGAATGGGGTTGTCTCCTCTCTTCTCCCAAACTCCTCAGTTAGAGAACTCACTTCTCACATGGAGAGGAGTGAGAGGGTGGGGAAGGAAGCCAGGAGCATGACTCTAGTGGGGCTTCCTAACTGTGGAAACAGGGAGTAGTATAAATAATATTGCCTCTTCTCAAGTGGCTGCTCTGATGTAAGAGCCAAATGGATGTCTTGCATATGATGGTGCTCTATGCTATCTCACTGTCTTCACTTGCTCTAGAACTCTGTCATCCTTGCCATGTGTAAACCAATGGTGCCTATTAGGCAGTGACATGCTACCCATCCCAAGCCTAGTTGGAGGCACTTGTTTTCAAAAAGAGGGGAAACATATTTCTCATACTGAGGAAGATCAAAGGAGAAAAGGATGATAATGGATAAAGATCATCTTTTAGTGGGTGAAGCGCAAAAAAAAAAAAAAAAAAAGAGCTCTGGGAACCTGAAGATATTAGATCCTACAGTCTCCCCTATGCTTTTTCCATCCTTGTACTTATTGGTCTTTAAGTCAAAGCTGACTTTGCAAGGACTGTTGATCTAGAAGTAATGTGTAGGCTCTTCCTACATGCGGACTTAGCAGTCTTGCCATCAAAGTTCCTTGTAAGAAGTGAAATGAAAATAGGTCCACAGACTCTGATTGATTAAAAAAAAAAAAGTGTTTGAAATGCCCCAGATTACACTCTGTATGTCTGGTGTATGCACTATTACAGGTTCAGGACATGACTATAAGGTCTGTTTCTTTGCCTTAGAGACAGTTGCCATGTTGATGCACCAATTTATGTAGGCAGCCTGAGAAAGTGATGAAGAAGTTTCAATTTGGCAGACCTTAGGAAAATCGGGGTCAATAGAAATCTTACTGAACAGGGGCAACTGGGTGGCTCAGTCTGTTAGGCATCTGCCTATGGCTCAGGTCATGATCCCAAGGTCTGGGGATGGAGCTCCACACTGGGCTCCCTGCTCAACGGGGAGCCTGCTTCTCCCTCTTCCTCTCCCTCCTGCTTCCCCTGCTTATGCTTTCTCTCTCTGTCAAATAAATGAAATCTTTCCAAAAAAACTTACTGAATACTCTTCATGCATTCATTCATTCATTCTCTTATATAATCCATGCTTATTGAACCAAGTACTCCACCAGTTACTAGAGACATATGAAAAAACAAAGAAGCCATTGTCTAAACCTGTGGTTTCACAATGTCAGGTAGGAGCCAGAGCGCCTTGGTAAAAGCAACTTGAAGTCAATAACTCTCTGTCTCTTATAAAAATCCTGTAAGTATTTTTAAAAGATCATATCCCAGAGGAAGAGATGAGAGGGTGAAGGCTTTTGAAGTCAAGGAAATGGAGAGAGATTCTCCTGAAGGGGGAAAAGGGAAGGGATTTTTGTGTCCCCAGACCAATAGGGATCTGTATACTGTATACTGCTCTGTGACTGCCCCTGTAAAGGAGACACGAATTTAGAAGTTAAAACTATGATGAATACCTAAGGAGGGTGGGACCTATATTGGGAAAGTTTTCAGCTTTAGGAGGAGTTCCCAGACCCCATTAGGGACACAGAAGTCAACAGCCATCAGAGGCTGGGGAGCTACTATGGGCTTGGACTCTGAGATATCAGTGGTCCTCATACAGAGTGGAGATTAAAATACCTCTTCTCTCTCTCCGCCCCCTTCTCCCTCTGTCTCTGTCTCTCCCTCTATGTGAGTGTGTATTTTAGATATTAATTATATATCCCATATTCTGGTGCAAACCTGGGACAGAGAGGGGACCCCAATAATGCCCGAGGTGAGATATTCTGCCAGCCTGATAGGATGAGGAGGAGAATCAGAATTAAGTTGAATTAAAGAAAACAAGAGAAGTTCTATTTCTTATAGGTCTCAGTTTATGCATTCTGTATCACGTAAATGTTATCTCTCAGCATCCCACTCTCCTGACAAGTAATCTGAAGAACAGGTAACTTGTTAGATTCTCAGTAACTTCCCAAAGCTCTTAACCACCAAGCATTTCTGGGGAGAAAATTTTCTCTCTCCTTGTAGGGAGTATGACAATGTCATCTGTGGTATCAAGTGAATTATGGGAGAAGACGCTCTTTTCTTAGATGCTTAGGAATGATTCATACTGCCTAAGGCAAAGAGCTAAAAGCAATAATGTCTCCTTAGTCCAACATCTTATGTTTCTGTGAGTAAAATTTAGAATTAGCTGGGAAGGTTAAGAGGCCAAAACTGGGATATGATTCCCCCTGCCCAAGGCCAGAAGAGGAAAACAGAACCAACATCTATAGCATCAAACATTAAAGCTAGCAAAACCAAATATTGACTTCTGTCCGAAGGGCAGAAGAGGATCCAAAACAAGACACAAGATTAAAGGTCAGAAACAAAGCACAAACTGGACTGAAATGGAAAAAAGTCTGGAAATAAGTCACAGAGGGACCAGGAAGACTGTTTTCTAGGGAAGCTCTCAGTATTTGGTAGATGGGGGCTGTTTCCAGTTTTTCCATTGATCATACCAACTTCTTATTTATTTATTTTACAGCACTCAAAGCAATAACTAGTAACAAAGGTTTCGGAAAAATGTATGAGCAAAAAAGAAAATTATTTCATTTGACTTCCTCCAATCCCAAAATCTGAGAAGAGGCCATTATTGTATTTTATCTGGTGGGTTACCACTGTCTAGTTCTAAGAACACCAGCGTTTAGAGAGAAATAGTTTCACAACTATCCTTTACTGTATTATAGAGTTCCAGGTGGTCTGTTTCCTTTCTGCTTCCTTCCTGAGGGGTATGAATAAAAGGGTATAGAAATAAGAAGCCCATAGTCTAGAGGACTGTCCAATAAAAACACATAAAAAATATAATGCAAGTCACAAATGTGAGCCACAGGAAAGGAAACAGATAAAATTAATTTGAATATATTCTATATCTATGTATTTATTTAACTCAACACATCAAAAAATATTATTCTAGGGGTGCCTGGTGGCTCAGTGGCTTGAGCCTCTGCCTTTGGCTCAGGTCATGATCTCAGGGTCCTGGGATCGAGTCCCCCATCGGGCTCCTGCTCAGCAGGGAGCCTAATTCTCCCTCTCTCTCTGCCTACTTGTGATCTCTCTCTGTGTGTCAGGTGAATAAATAAAATCTTTAAAAAAATATTATTCTAATCTATTCAATATACAAATTATTGACACAATAGTCTATATATTTTTGGCAGCAAATTTGTGAATTCTAGTGAATATCTTATACTATCTTTCAATTCTGACTAGTCACATTTTAAGTACGCGATAACCACATGTGGCCAGTGGCTACCATAAGGACAGAGCAAGGCTAGAGGAGCTCACTTTATACTTGTACTTTACAAGGTCATGAACTCCTTGAGGACACGGACGAAGTCTGCCCTGATTGGCATCATGTCCTCAGTGCCTTCCACAGTGCCTGGCATGTTAGAAGTGTCAATATTTGCTGAGTGAATAGATGGAATTTTTAAGTTTTTCTTCTCTCTAGTTTCCGTAAATTCACCCTACATAATCACTTGTTGCTTTTGGAATTGCTACCTCTCTTGCTTTATTTCATACCTCACCTAATCCTGATCATTTCCAGAAGCCAAATAATTTCTACAAACTGCTGGATTCTCTACTGTGGACCATGGGAGGGGTTGTGATAATAGAATCTAATGTGACATTATCCCCTTTTTGCTTTCCTTTACATATTTCCTTTAGACATTTCTTATGCCAAACACAGAAGTGATACTATTTCTACTGTGTGAATTTTTCTGAACTATTTTGAGCACTGTTAGTTCATCAAATCTTTATTTTGATTTGAGAATATTTGCTATGTTTCTATGTGTCATGTTATATTTTAGGGCCAGTCATTTCCCAAAGGAATTTACCTCCAATTTTCTAATATAAGTCATTGCAAAATTAGGAATTGAAAATAATAATCAAACAGCTTGCATACCCAGTTTCTATTCGATTCCACTGAAAGATTCTTTCAAGCCCCCTGAGTCGGATACACCCCTCAATCAGTCACTCTTCTAGAATTCATCCCCTCCCCTTGATTGCAGGAAGAACTAATGGGTTCCATGTAACCAAGAACATGGGAGTGGCGATGGGTTATCACTCTCTTGATTAGACTACATTATGCAAGACTTTGTTTCAGCAGGCTGGAGAGAGACACTCTCTTACTGACCTTGAAAAAAGCACACTGCCATATTGTACACCACGGAAGGAGAAAGCTGCATACTGTGGGCAGTCTCTAGGATGTGAGCGTGACTTCTAGCTATGCCAGCGAAGAGCAGGCTCTCTTACAACCACAGGGAAATGATTTCTTCCAACACCCTGAAAGAGCTTGGAAGTGAATTTTTCCTTGCATAAGCCCCAGGTGAGAACATAGTCAATAGACATCTTGACTGTATCCTTGTAGACCTTGAGCAGAAGACTCCGCTAAGCCATGCCTAGGCTCCTGACCCATGCAAACTGTGAGTTAATAAATGGGTGTTGTTTTAGCCACTAAATTTGTAGTAATTTATTGCAAGTATATCCTCCTTAACATAATCTGACCCTTGGGCACTTTCTAAAGAATGGCTGAAATACCAAAGTATAAACATACATAGGTGTGTGTCTTTGGAACCGTAATTCCCACTGTTTTCCTGGGTTTACGTAATGTGCCAATCGTACTGAAATTAGTAATTCTCCAAATCAACCATCGTATTTCACACTTCTGCTGGGATGCCTCTTGTCCCCCTTGCCTACCTACAAAATTCCTCCTTAGCTTCCAATCTTAGTGCAAAGGCCTCCTGTGGAAGACCTCTCTGAGCTTCCCAAGTAGCGTCGATCACCCCTTTCTGCCACCCAGGCACTTTGGAGCATGTTTTGTCTTTCTGTTTATTACATTATTTCTAACAGGCAGAGGTAGACGTCCGCTTTCCCTCTGGACTTGCGACTGTTGACCACAGAAGCTATGTATATTCACCCCCTATGCACCCAACACCCAACATGAAACAAATCCACATCTTCCATTACAGACATCCTTGCAGCTCCCCAAAATGTATCTAATTAACTTCTTTGATGGTTGAGAAATTCTTTGCCCAGCTAGTTAAAAATCCTTATTTAGCCAGCGTAGCTTCTGTAGGATGGAAACTCATAAGCCAGTCTGATCAATTTTTGAAATTAAGAAAAAAAGATTTCTGTTTAAAAGCTAGATTCTCAACATTATATATCATCAGATTCTCAAAAATTTCAGTTGGATTTACTTTATATATGAACCAGATAGATTATCTCGAGATGGAATCTGGTTGCTGGCAGTGATTTAGGTGTTCCCTTAACTCTTTTCTTGACCTTGGGGCCATTTTAGTAAATGAGTACATCAGTCCGTTCCAGGGCACCTGGGTCCAAGAAAGAGTTAACTTACGATCCCCAAATGCCTACTTGACAACTGGTGAATTGCTCATATACCAGGCTGTTTTTTATTATGGAACAAAGGCTTCAAAACTAATTTTTTTTAAATGAGACATTTGGATTAAATTTATTTCTAGAATATTCTCTTAGAACAACTCTTTTTTCAAACAAGTGTCATGAAAAAGTTTATTTTTAGATTTAAGGTTTACAAGAGCTGCAGTGTACTTGGCTCTGTATGCTAGATTTTTATAGCCCTCTCACTTTTCTCAGATGAGAGGGCTATTAATGTTGCCTTCCAAATAGTTTTGTTTCTGTAGAGAAGGTTTAAAAAAATCATTTTAGCCCTTGGGAAAAAATTAAGTCAGTTCAAATGCCATATCAAACATTTGATATCCAATGAAATACTGTGTGGCTAAAAATATAATTTTGAAAAAAATGCTAAAGAATATTTGGATAACATTATATAGAGCATAACATTCTCTCTTTGCATGTTAGAAAAGAATTTGAAAGAAAGCTTCTTCATGTTACTATTTAGTAATTCGTTACTGTTATTTTTATTTAAATGCTGAAAATACTATTTAATAGTTCTTTCTCCTCTATTGAAATAGAATAGAAATAACATTAAACAATATTCATAGAACAGGTGTTGAGAATGGACTACTTCAATAAGGTATAGTCTGCTTACAAATATGGAAATATTTTATATATATATATATACATAAACAATGATATGGAAACAATGAGAATAATGGGTTTTCTCTTGCGGCTCTCACACAAGCAACATTCTATTTTCAGGAGGTGTACAGCATTGCCAAAATGTTCATTTTCATTGCAGTGAATTTTCATTGCTCTGGTAACAGTATAATCATACATATTTTGCCTATGAAGTCTTTACTTATGAATTCATAAGTAGGATACATAGGTATGTTGTGTTCAGTCATTAATGCAAAGGTGAAATTGTTCTTTCATGGCAGGTGGGCCAATTAGCATCTTTAAAAGGAGCCATCATTATGATAACAAAAATCTTGGGTTTGCTCATGAATAATGGTTTCATCTCAAAAAGCACTTTGAAAACATTGACTAATTAATATGACTCAGAAGACTCAAACAAAAACATGTTCTCTGTCCTTAAACTTTTAGCACGTTGGGAAACAAAGAATGATCAATAGGAAAATTACATTTCTCTTTTGCCAGTTGTAATTCTGGTTGTATTAGAGCTTTTTTTTACAACTGCTTGTGTCAGAATGAGGACAACCTACATTTTACTATGGGAAACATTTTAAAATAATAGTCATACCTTTATATCAGGAAGCATGGTAGAATTGATAACCTGAAACTCTTCTAATAAAAATACCTCAAAATACCAGTTTAGATACAGACAACATTCTTTTGAAGGTATAGATGGCTTAGATTAAAGTAAGAGAAGACACAGGATGCCAAGAGAACTATTAAAAAGTGAGTTGATAGCTTTGGACTGTGGACATCCTAAGTGAGAGGTTGTCAGTTTTAGTAACCTAGGGTGTTAGGTGTGTACACTAGGACAAGAGAAAGTGAGCCCTCATGAGACAAAGGATTGTAAGTGAGGCTGCTGTATTAGGCCTAACTCTTCAAGGGCTATCATTTTAGAGAAAGGGTAGACTAGACAAAAATGGCCCATTGGCACAATGAGATAACAAGGAACCTTGCTGGTCAGCTTGGAATTTGAGTGGGAACAGTTTCTTTGGATAAATTTAACCATGGACATTTTCTCACTTGGATAAGAGATTGTACTTGTTACTGTCTGCATGGTTTGAAAATTCCATGGTGAAAAATTAACATAAAAATGGTTCTGACATTTTTCAGAAAGTCAAATTTTTCTTCTGAAGAATGTACTCTCAACTATGACACGGGATTTTTACAGAGAAATCCTTCTTGAAGAAAAATATACAATGAAAAATTATAAAGCAATTGAGGAAAAAATTCACCATGAGAATTAGCAGACACAACAAATAGCAGGAAATTTAAGTGATAGAATTGATGTATAGAAACTGCAGCATATGTGCATTTAAAATGATCATAGAACTATGAAAGGACTTTAATAAAAGATAAAAGAATAAGAAACTATGAAAAAAGAACAGAAAAAATTGAAAATGAATCAAATAGAAGTTCTGGAAATGTAAACTACAGTCATGTATTTAGGAACTCAATGGGTGGATTAAATTCCAGATTAGATACATTGGAAGAGAGAATTAGGGAAAGCAGAAAGTATATTTAAGGAAATTACCAATATGGAGGAATAAATAGGTAATAGGAAAGAGAAGTTAAAGAGATGCAAGTTAGAATGAAGAGACCTAACATATGTTTAATAAGAGTCCAATAGAAAAAGGTAGGGATAATTAGGAAGAAGTAATGTTTAAAGAGAAAATGGGTGAAAATATTCTAGATTTGATTAATTGATTCTTGTATCTGTAAGTTCAAGAACCTGATAGGGTGGAAAGGGGTTAGATACATCTCTGTTAAACTGTAGAACACCACAGACAAAGAGATTCTCTTAGAAGTAGCTAGAGTAAAAATGACCAAGTACCCTCTAAACACTCCAGAGTGCAGAGACAAACCACTGCATGCTCCAGGTGGTGACCAGGCTTGCAGATTTGCAGGGCAGATGGTGATGCTGGTGTAGGCAACAGGTCTGAAGCACACAGTGCATCATTCTTGTAGAGAGGGCTGTAAGTATCGAGAAGATTTCAAAAGAAGAGCCTTTCAGAGCAAGAGAAAGCAGAGGGATTCAGGAAGCCAGAATGAGTGGGAAGCCTGGTGCAGAGGCCATGGTGTCATAAGGGACACACCTCTGGGTGGGGGAGGGTATACAGAGGGAGCTGGGGTGTCAGTGTAGGCAGAATTCAGGGTCCCTATTGAGAGGACCATGAAAAGTCATCACAGACCAGGTTGCAGCTACAAGATTGCCAAAGTCCATATGTTCTGGGTAAAGAACTATGAGGACACCACTAAATGTCCTCATAGTCATGTCACTGATTGATAGTGCATCCAGAAACAGCAGAAATCCTTCCTACTGTAATATCCCTCCTTGCCCTCTCTGAAAAGGTTAAAATCACATTCAACTATAAAGAAATGCTTAAAGGAATTTCTTCCATTATCACAAAGCAAATATTGAAGGGAGAAGTTGGATCTGATAAGCAATAAATTGATAACTGACAATAAACTTCAGATAAAAGGAAGTAGCATAGAAGGACAGAAGGAAGGAGTGTAATGCAAGAAGTAGATGTGTCAAAAACCCAACAGATAATACTGTGGTCAAATCTAAATGGCAGTGGCTATATACAAAACAATTAAGATAATGATTCACTTGGAGGGTATATAGCAAGAAAGAAGTAAAATCTTGGAAAATAAACATATAAAAAGAAAAGGCATGGCGAAGTGAAAATTTTCAAAGTCTCTTTGGTGTGACACAGGGAGGGAAAAGATTAACTTCCCTTGGAATCATTTTTTGCTCCTTTCATACTCCAAGTCTAATCTGTTAGCAAGTCTTGCTAGCTAGGTCTTCAAGCCATACTCAGAATACTTCATCTTACGACCTCCACTGTTACCTTCCTGACCAAGGCAACACTAAGTTTTTGCATGTACATTTCAGTTACCTTCCAGCTGTTGTCCCTGGTTCTGCCCTTTGCTCTCTCTATATGCACCCCCACGCCTTATCTCCACAAAATAAGAAAGGCATCCGAGTGACCTGGTTATGATAATATTAATATTTATCACTCTGCATCTCTCCAATAATTTTCCATCTCAAAAATAAAACACCAAAACTTTCTATCTCACTTAGCATAAAAGCCAAAGACCTGAAAACAACCCAAAGTCACCACATAATCTCCCTCCCACTTCCAACCCAGTGCCTTTCCTGCTGAACTCATCATCCCTTACTTTATCCTTTACGTATTCCACTGTAGCTTCACTGGCTCCTGACTGTTCATTGATCATATCAAGAATCTCCCATTTTAGGACCTTTGTACTTGCTAATTTCTCTTACTTCAGATATCTGCATAGCTCACATCCTCACTTTCCTAAGTCTTTATTCAAGTGTGCTTCTTTCAGTAAGCCCTTTCTTGTCAATCTTGTCAATCCAAAGGCTCCTTCCCTTTCCCACCCATCCTTATCCTTGTTCTTTATTTTTTTCCCCATGATTCCCATCAATATCTAAATTCTATATACCTCTCATTCTTACCCTCCCTTCCCCCTAAAATATCAAGATGTTAAATATCTTACTTCCCCCCCATTGGAAATGAAACTTCACGATGTCAGGAACTTTGATTTTTTATTGTTGTTTTCACTATATCTTAAGATTCTAAAGTAGTGCTTGGCATTACCCAAGACAGCAGTAACATTAAATAAACATTTGTTGAGTAAATGAATCCATGAATGAATAAATCAAGGCAAAATAAAAGTGAGGAGAAATACAGAATAATTAAAAACACACAGCTAATAAGGTTGACCTAATGGACTTATATCAAACTCTGTATTTAGCAGTTAGCAAATACACATTTTTTTGCAAAAATATATTGATCATCTGCCAAAACCAGCCATGTATTTACCTCCGAAGCACATCTAGGTGAAAAATCAGAGTTTCACTAATAATATACTAATCCCTTCCTGTAATCACAGTATAATTAGAAAGCAAAAACAAAACTAAAAAATTACCAGGCGCACTTGGGGGGCTCAGTACGTTAAGCATCTGCCTTCTGCTCAGGTTATGAAACTAGAGTCCCGGGATTGAGCCTGAGCTGGGCTCTGGGCTCAGCTTGGAGCCTGCTTTGCCTTCTCCCTCTGTCCCTCCCCCAACTCATGCTCCTGTGCTTGCTCTCTCTTTCTTTCTCACTCTTTCTCAAATAAGTAAATAAAATATTTTTTAAAAATTTTAAAAATTACCAGATGTGATTGGAAAGCAAAACAAATTATAAAACAAAACTTCCAAATTACCACTGATTAAAAAGTAGTCATATGTATGGAGTTCAGAAAATATTTAAAATGAATTCATAAACTTCTTACATATCAAGAATCTAAAATAGTACTACAAGGAAATATTAGGAAAAAAGCAATTTAAACACAAACAAGTAGAGGAAAAGAAATAATAAATTTAAAAGCAGAAATAAATGAGTAGAAAACAAAACAAAACAAAATATAGAGAGGATCAATAAGCCCCAAATTGACTCAGTGTAAAGAATAATAACATAGACAAGCCTAGGAACCAACTGATTAAAAGAAAGAGAGAGAGAGAGAGAGAGAGAGAGAGAGAGAATACACAAATATATAAATATGCATAACTGGGATCAAGGAAATTGGGAATAAGTATACATGACAGAGTTTTTAAAAAGAAATTATAATGAAAATTTTTATGCCAATACTTTCTTAAAAATTAGAGGAAGGGAACAATTTCTATAATGACAGTGAAAATATTTTTCCATGTTAGTGATTTCGTTAACATTTTTAAAATAAAATAAAATGTAGTAAAATCATTAAAATATCACTATATATTAAACTATAGAAGGTGAACATTTTGTTTTCTCCTTCCAGTCATCTTTGGCAAAATGCTAAAATGATATATTCTTCAGTTTACAGAGGTTTAGAATTCTAAAGTGCATTAATCAAAATCCATTAAGTTGCAATTTCATATCTAACTTCTCTAGATAAAAGGATTTATGGGCTCATAAAACTACAACTTCACAAGTGTTTCTAGCTTCAGGAGGGCTGATCCAGTGGTTCAAATAAAGCCATCAGTAAATTGCCTTGTTCTTTCTGTGTTTTGACCCTGCTTTCTTCAGTTTTGGAGTCATTCGTATGAAACTACTCTAATGTGGTGGTTAACATAGTCACCAGAATTTCTAGGCTTACATCATCCTCATAGCTAGGGATCTCAGAGAACAAAGAACTCCTCTTTCCTGAGAGTTTCTGCAAAAGTCCTGAGGGTTAACACTAATTGACCTGCTGACATCATATGCCCATCCCTCAATCCATCCCTTTGACCACAGAAAGGAGTTGTTCATCATGCATTCTCTCTATTGGATCAGAGGGATGGAATCCTCCTTTCTACACCATATGGGCCCCAAGTAGGGAGAAGGCATGATTCTCCAAAAGAAAGAGATGTTGTGAGAGACACACACACAAAGATACCAACTGTCTCTTATAGATAGATGCCATGCCAGTAAAAATGATGCAGAGGTTACCAGATAATTATTTTTACCTTCTCTGTCCAAAGACCAGCAATGTCTAGAATGTAAAGGGGCAGAGAACAACTCTTCCTTCCTCTCCTTTTCTTGTCCAATAGCAGCAATGAAGCTGGAATATGAATCTAATTTGAATTTACCTTTCTGCATAGATAGTCATGTTTTGTGGTTTTTCCCCCCATATTTCCAAGTGTCGGGAGCATGGTACCTCTCCAACATCACCAACTAATATGAGTTGGGCTATTAACTAGCTGCACTCCTGGAACTCCCCTTCTTTTTAGGATCTTACAGAAAAGAAAGTACTAAACTTGGGGTCCAGGAAGGAGGTCTCTTTCCCCTTGGCCCTGTACTCAGTATTTGGAGAAAAAGGAGAGAACATAGGGATAAAAAGAATGGGAGAAATTGGAGGGAGACAGAGGAAGAATTCTGCTATTGCTCATGGGGGTCATGAGCTGATTTCATTGGGCCATGTAGAATTAGAAGAAATTGGAGAGGGCAGTGAGATCAAATATCATACACTGAGATTATGTCAGTTAGGTATTGATAAACTAAGTTACTGTGCGAATGTGAGTAATTCAACTATATTTTATCTGAAGTTCTTATCTCTCTCTTTTTTTAGTTCTTTTTTTCTTACAGTTATAACTGAGCAAAGTGTGTTTCACAGAAATTCTGTGACATAGACTGTGAGAAAATGTTTCCACAATCACATCAGTTTGGTAACTCTGACATATTCTGTACTCAATTTGTCTTACAATTCTCATTTACATATTAAAGTTTATAAATATAGAAAACTTAAACTATTATTTAGCCCAGTTATGGACTCTAAGACTTCCCACCCTCTTCCCCTCCTCCCCTTTCTTTGTGGTAAAGCCTGCTCAGTATCGCCTTTACACATACTCTGGGAAAGACTAATTTTTCTCCCTCCAAAGAGGAACTAAATGTGGAAATCCATTAATGGACTTACAAGTAGAATTTTGTAGTTTCCCATGCTAATGTTTCTCATTTCTCTTCTCTTCTGTCTCCATCTCCTTGCTATTGATATTAATAAAAAAAATGCTGATTGCCTCCCAACAGTCTCATTCAGACTATACAATGAAGTCATTGATAACTACCTTCCCTGCAGGAACGAAAGATAGAGGGGTCAGAAGCTTGCCTGAGGTCATGTGATAAAGAACAATGGTAATGAATGCATTACTGCTAAACACAAAACAGAGCTTCAGCATGAGGGTGTTGGAAAGAATGGGGGGTCGGCTGGAGATGAGAGTGAAACCTCCATTTCATTCCTTAAGTCTCCAATGAGTCGTTCTCCAATATGGAAGTCTGCTCAGTTTATTACTTCAAACTTTGTAGTCTTGAATCATTGTTCTCAAGGATACTTGGAGACAAAAGAATACTTCTGTAATCACAACATAGTTGTGGTGAAACCACAATAGTTATGTGCACCATTGAACAGTGTCCACATTTATCCATATTAGCCAGTTAAAAACAGCTGTAACAGCTAAGATGTGTAAGGTATGGTCAATTTTTGGAAGATGTGATGGAGCTAAAACTTCAAGGTTGGCACAGATCAAGTTTGGCATTATTGCTTTTGGATTACTGGAACAGGAGCCAATCAAGGCCTGTAGCAAATTCTATTTAGGGAGTTCAATAGCTATGGGCTAGGTAGAGAAAGGAGAGAAGGGAGGGATGGATAGAGGAAGAGAGGAAAGAAAAGCAGGTATAAGGGCAGTGATGGGTCTTCTCAGCTCCAGAGTCTATGTTCTTCCTACAGCATGACATTGAATCTCTTAGTCCTTACAAGGCATGTCACTTAGCCACTTGGAGTCGTCTTGTTCTCATCTGTAAAATGGGAGCGATGGTAGCCTTTTCAGTTACTTCACAGAATTTTTCATAGGCTAAACAGAAGGAGAGAAAACACGTATGGGGTTTGCTATGAGTGAAAAGCAATACAGATGCCTTTAGACATTTCAGAGCACAGTAATGAACACATTTCTCTCCAACTATTTGGCATGATAAATAGAACACACATGTGGCATGTAAATGGGCTAAGTGAGAATTCGTACCTAAGTGAACACTCTCTGTGGTCTGGCAGATGGACTACACAAAGCACAGGGGAAAAAATAGCTAAAAAATAGGAATTTTTTAAATTGAATTATTTTAATGAATTAAATAAAAGTCCCTTTCAGAGTTGAGAGATAGTGATGTTAATGTTGGTTCTGGATGGTATTTGGAACTGAGTCCAACTCTTGCTCTTTGGCCTGGACTCACAACTTTGGTCTTTATGGCTGTTTTTTCTTTGCATTTGGTGTGTTCCCACCCTGATGGATGTGTTTCAGGCTCCCAAAGAACGCTGAAGTTGCCCAATAATCACATTTGATGACATGATTTCTCTGAAGACCTCTTCTACCTAAGACATCCTGGAACGAACCCTTCAAGGCTGCCACAGGTTAGGATTTGGTTTACTCTCCTGGCTGCGAATTTGCCACACAACGATGGGACTAAATGTCTCCCTGACTTCAGTCGAGGCTACTTGTAGGTTTATTTGTCTGCTTTCACAAGTAGCACCACTGGTGACCCCTTAAGGAAAGACGAGGGCAAACTCATGGACGGCTTTGTTTCCTGATCATTCTTTTTGGGTGTTTAATAGTCTAAAGAACAGCTCTGGAGGTAGAAATTTTTGTTCCCCGTTTTCCGATTTTTTTGTTCTGTTATGGTTTTCACTTTTCACTTGTGATTAAAGAAAAAAAAAGTGTCTCAGCCTGCAAAGGTCAGCTCCTGAAAATCTCTGTAGGAGCCCAGGTAAGCTTTATTTATCTGAGTTTATCATACTGAAATTGCTTGGAGCTACACACAAACACACACACATACACACGCACTTTTTTGACAGTGGAGACCACACATCTCTTGATTAAGCTGCAAATTTGTAGACTGATTGACCTGGAGATATGATTTCAATTACAGTTTTTGATGGTTCTGGAATTTGTATCAAAAGATAAGATGTTTGGCTCTCGGAGGCAATTTCTATTGCTGGGGACAGGGGATGTACATCATCGTAAGTGCATGAAATTTTACAAACCAGTTTGGTTAGTTTACTCTACGGGTTTTACAGCCATTTATGTTTTTTTTTTCTTGCTCAGTTGAAGGCAGGTGTGTTTTGCACAAGTCACATATGCACGGCCTTCACTGCAGAGCCTTCCACATCACAGTGTTTGAATCCCAGATGCTCTCTCCCCTGGTCTTGGGAACTTGGAAGAACACTTCACCTCACTGAGCCTCAGTTACTCTGGTTGTAAGGAAGTAACGTTACCTAGCTGGCAGGACGTTGAAATGGTTAAATTTCACCCTAAAAATACTGTGCCTGGCATATTACTGTTATCAACTAGCATCCCCCAAAGAGCTTTATTTAAAATCTTCAGTGCATGTGAAACATGATTCACAGTTTATATGTTATTGATGTTCTGTGTTCATGAAGATCTCAAGGCAAGTATTAAAATGTCCTGTTTTAAAGATGAGAAAACCCAGGATGAGAGACATAACATGGAGTTTTCAAAGATCACAGTGCAAATCATGGAAGAGCAGGAAACCTGTCTAAGATCAACAATATCCTTCATTGCCTCTAACAAAGATTCTCTTCTTAAGCAAACTCTACTCAGGTACTCCTGAATTCTTTTCCAACTAGGCCTCAACTTCTGGATTTCCATGTCTGTTTCTGTACTGTCTGATTTTAGCAAGTATCCTGCCAGGTGGGTTTAGTCAGAATCTCCCATCCTCAATATCTGATCACCCTTGGTATCTAATTTGGTTTCTCCTCTTCCATCAAATGATATCTGATCATCCTGTCCTGCCTGCACATTAGGTTGGTTTAGCAAGAATCCTTTCTCTTCCCCAACTCCTGATGTCTCCTCTTAGTCCTTTTCTTCCTTCCTTCCTTCTTTTCTTTCTTTCTTTTTTTTTTTTTAAGATTCTATTTACTTATCTGACAGAGAGAGAGGGGGAGAGAGAACACAAGCAGAGGAGGTGTCAGGCAGAGGAAGAGGGAGAAGCAGGCTCCCTACCAAGCAGAGAGCCCAAAAAGGAACTCCATCCCAGGACCCTGAGATCATGACCTGAGCTGAAGTCAGACATTTAACTGACTGAGCCACCCAGGTGCCCCTCCCCCATTTAGTAATTTTCTATCCACTGACTCCCTACACTTCTCCTTGGCTGTAAAGTCCCACTTTCCCAGGCTGTATTGCGAATTGAGCCCAGTCTCTCTCTCTCACTGCTACACCTCCTTACAGTTGTCCCCAGATCTGTCTCCACAGCCCCTGTTTGAATGAAATCTGCCTTCCATCTTTAACAAATGTCATGAATATTTTTTTCTTTAATAGCCAGTATAGAGCTTGGCTCTCCATAGGTCTTAATAATAACATTTTCGCTGAACAAATGATGGAATGAAGTACCTGAAGCAAACGTTCTCTGAACTCTGAGTTCATTGCTGCTTTTATTGTTCTAAATCAGGGGCTTTTTTTGCCAAGACAGCAGAATTATGGATAAGCAGATAAAATAAAGCTTGCTTAGTGTTAATGTAAAGCGAATTACATTTGCATTTTCCAGAATATTAGAGAGATTCCCCTCTCCCCCTTTTTAAAGATTGATTTATTTATTCCAGAGAAAGAGAGAGAGTGAGAGCAGGAAGGGCCAGAGGGAGAAGGAGAGAGAAACCTCAAGCAAACTCCACGAAGAGTGCAGAGCTCAATCCCGGGACCATGAGATCATGACCTGAGCCCAAGTCAAGAGTTGGCCACTTACCCCACTGAGGGATCCCCTTCCCAAATGAGGCTCATTGAGTGCCAAGTCTTCAGCATTTGGAGGACTGAAGCATCCTTCCCTATCTGGAAAGAATGACTTACCCACAACAAACACTAATCTATCTCTCAAAGGCAACAAACCCTTGATATCCAAAGTCCACATAAGCCACAGAACATGCTGTTAGGAAACACGCCTGAATCTGAAAGAGCAACACATTCCTTCGATTCCCTGAGGACGTCTGGTGCACAAGGACATTCTTTCCCCAGTGGAAAAGGTAGTTCCGATCCAACAAGACGACCATGTGAAATTTGACTGGACTGCACGTTTAAGCCCTAAGAAAAGATCGCTGGGAGAAGATACTCAGCGCTTATTTATGGCAAAGGAAATTTAATGGTGCACTGGAGATAAGTCCAACAAAATTATTTCTGACTGTGCAGCTTGGGGGGTAAAGAGTGAAGAGGCTGCTTCCTCGGTCCTAGCTCCACGTCCATTGTTAAGTAGCAAAGTTGCTTTCACCATGTTCCGCGGCCTTTCTGTGCTGCGTTCTCTATAAATAAGTTGGTTAAACACTTAATAGCGAAGATTCCTGGAAGTTTAAAAATTCCGAATCTGTAGTTTCAGAAGAGATGTTTTCGATCCACTACAATTAAAAAAGACACAAGCCTGCCTGCTTAAAAAAAAAAGAAAGAAAGAAAAAAGAAAAAAACGGGTGACAATCAGCACTGAAAGAGAAATTAATTACATTAGCATTTTAAAAAATCTCAGTGGTAATATTTCCTGAACAATGACTCCCATTGATGGCTTGAGTGGGCCATTGTGCCTCCTGCCAGTTAAACAGACACCACTTTATTCTCAGCAGCTGGGATCCCTAATTGGAAAGGGGGACTGGTCCAAAAATGATAAAAGGGAAATCACATCACAGCGCCACCGAAAATCAGCGTAGAGCTTAGAAGCTTCTGCCACCCTGGTTACTGTTTGTCCTTCCCTTCGGCTTCTTGTCAAGAGAATTTGCCCTTTGGAGACTGAAGACCCACAGTGGCTCGACTTTTGCTTTTGGGATATTTGCCTGAAAAGCTTCCCTTAGCCTTCTTTATTGCTAAGAAGGGTAGAGAAGGGACTTACTGGCAGAACCAATTCTTCACCAACGTAGGACCCCCAACCTTGAGCTCTCCTTCGAGTTAGAGTCTAATATTTTCCATTTCCAAATAATTGTGAAATAAGGCAAAGCAGAAGAGAATACACTGATTTTTAAATCAAGTAATCAAGCTCTGAGGAGAGACAATTTTCTAGATTTATTGAAAACAATGGTTGTCAGTTCTTGTCACTCCCTTTGCTGGGGAAGTTCACCCACTTCAGGGCTTTCCTCAAATACATCTTCTGTGAGCCTTTCTCTGTTCAACCATGAGCACTACTTCCCACCCCATTTCCTGTTCCTCATCCCTGATTTATTTTTCATCATAGCATGTCCCTCCCCCCACCCCCTCCCGCCCCAGTACCTCATCAAGAACAGGATCTTTATGGATTTTATCCGGATTTCAAATTCCTAGAACAGTCCTTGATACACACTATGCTCCCTGTAGTATTTGTTGAATGACTGAATGTTGAATGGCACACAAGAAAGCACTCCAATAAATAGTTCATAAACGGATGAATGAATCATTAAGAAAGCGAGTCCTTTGAATTCCTGCCGGTCCTTTGCTTTTTATTCTGATGGCGCACAAAAGTAAACTGGCTTCCCATTTGACGTAGCTTTTCTGAAAGTCACCTACTTCAGCAGTGTTTCTTCACTGTTAGGGGGGATTTCATTCACCCTTCTCGGGAGAGCAAGGCTGTTGAACATTAAAGGGACATGCTAGAATTTGCTGTGATGCCCCTCTGACTCTTTCATACCACTCAGTTCTTGTCCTGGTTTCTCCTGAAGGCTTTCTTTCCCCTGGTCTTCCCTAGGGATTTCTTATCCCACAAGCGAATACTGTAGTTCATTGTGTTAATGTCCAAAGACAGAACCGAAGCATGTTAATTTTGCGAAGAGCCATCTAGCACAGTGGCTCCATACCTTCCATACCTTGTACCTTACAACAATTGGTGGGTTTTTTTTGTTGTTGTTGTTTTTTTTTTAAGAGAGAGAGAGGTGGGTGGGGAGGGGCAAAGGCAAAGGGAGATAGAGAATCTTAAGCAGGCTCCATGCTCAGTGCAGAGCCTGATTTGGGGCTTGATCTCATAACCCTGAGATCATGACCTGAACCAATATCAAGAGTTCAATTCTTAATCAACTGAGCCACACAAGTGTCCCCAACCCACGGGCTTTTATAAGTACTGATACCTAGGTCTCACCCCAAACCATTAAACAGCATCTCTGGAGCTAGGCCCATATCAGAATCACTTAAAAGCTCTCCTGCTGATCTGCTATGTAGCCAGAGTTGAGAACCACTGACCTATTTTGCATGCCAAACCCATTCAACACAGGAGAAACTTGGACTCAGATCTATTGTACCAGTTTCTTATGGCTGCTGTAACAAAATGCCACAAACTTCATGGTTTAAAACAGCAGGAATTTATTCTCTTGGAGTTTTGGAGGCCCGAAGTCTGAAATCAGTATCACTGAGCCAAAATCAAGGTGTTGGCAGAATTGTGCTCCCTCTGGAGGCTCTAGGGGAGAATGATTTTCCTTGCTTTTCTCCCGTTTCTGGGGTCTGTGGGCACTCCTTCCATTCACTGGCTAATGACGAGGCCTTCTTCCATCTTCAAGGCCAGCAGTGCAGCATCTTCAAATCTCTGTCTGTCCTGTCACTTTCTCCCTTCAGTGTATCTGAAATCTTCTTCTGCATATCTCTTATAAAGACAGTTGTGATCCAATTTAGGGCCCACCCAGATAATCCAGGATAACCTCTTCATCTTGAGATTTTAGCTTGGTCACACTTGCAATGATTCGTTTACCATATAAGGTAACATCTATAGGTTCACAAGATTGGGACCCAGTGTCTTTGGGAACTATTATTCAGTTGACCTGCAGGCATTCAGGGACCAGCCCCAGATCTCATAGCTAACATTAGCAAAGAAAGATGGTATCTGGGCTCCTGTCACCCGGTGGAAGCCTCTTTGACTAGATTTACATTAAATGACCTTCATAGAGTGAATCTCACTGTGAGTTGGTCTGTCTTCTAATGGGGCAGAGGAGTCTCCACTATGAATTATGTATTGACCAGATTTTTTAATAATAATATATGTTTAGAGTTGATATATATATTTCACATAGTCTTTCTTTCCTTGAGGCCTGAAGCCCTTCCTATCACCAGATATATAAATATATATTATCTGTTAGCATGAGGAAGGTCAATAGAGAGAATCAGAGAGCAGTCAAACCCTTGATTTCCTGCCTTGAAAATTTCGAAAAGAACTGGAAGGATATTTGATCCCCTCTAACTTCCCCCGCCCATACTGAAACTTTCCCTACTTTAGACTAGGTGAAGACTGCCTGGTATGGAGGGAAGAGAGGAGGGAAGAGAGAAGGGAAGGACTCTGCGGATAAGACAGAGTTCCAAAGCCAGTCCCGAGTATGGAACATCTGGAACTAGAGCCAGGAAGCAGCATGGAGTTCAATCCTTTTCCCAGACCATCTACTCTAGACAGGTCTCCCCATCCACAGCCATCATGTGCTGGCCATCAGCAGAAATGGTATCCAACTGCACCTCAGATTTACTTAGTCCTTCCTTGACCCACCCCAAGTAGACAACACACTTTCCAGGGGCGGGATGCTCAGCAACAGAGGGGAGTGTTCTGAACGCCTAGATGGTGGAGGTGGTGTTAGGGCCAGAACAATTAGCTCAAATGCTCAGTGGAATGAGAGTGGAATATACTTACTATTACATGAAAAGCTAACATTTGTATAGTGCTTTATGATTTATAAAATGTTCCTATATGGGTTTTAATGGGTCCCATTACATTACTGAAATTATAGTAAGTCTGAGTAAGTAGTTATAGCTACTACATGGTCATGGTAAACTTCAGCCAGGTCCTGCCTGACTTCAAATTTTGGACTTTTCTACTTTCTCTGTGATCTGCCCCTGGGGAACTGCAGAGATGCCATCAGCCAGATGCCCAGGGATACTCCAGTGACTCTGAGAAACCAAGGCCTGCCTTATGGTTTAGTGTCACAAACCACCTGATTTGCCTCCATGAGGACTCAGGCCCTAGAGTCAATCTCTGTGAAAATTTTTATCTTGTTCTTCAGACCAAACAGGGAAACAAAAGATGACATTGAAATTTTTATGGGGACAGAAGACAGGCAAGACTGAAAGTGCTTTGAACATTCAGGGTGGTTGGGAACTACAGCAACAGCAATAATGGTGGCTTTAAAAAAAATAAATTATGTATGGAGAAGAGGCAATATAATGTAATCTTAGCGTTAAATCACTGGCCTGGAAATCAGGCCACTTGGAAACTAGCGCTGGAAACAACTGTGTGAATTTAGGAGGGTCACTTTCCTATTTTATGCTCTTCTTACCTCCTATCTATAAAATGAAAATGACACATGATCTATCTGCAATATACATGAAATTTTTGGAAAAGGAGAAAGTACTAGGTGAACGTAACATAGCAATATGTTTAAAAATAGATGAATCTGGAGTGTATGTTGTGGGTTGAATTGTGTCCCTCCCAGATTCATATTCACATTCAGAGCATGACTTTATTTGGAAATAGAGTTACTGCAGGACAGGTGTAATTAGTTAAGATAAATTCATAGTGGAGTAGAGTGGGCTCCATAACTCAGCATGACTGGTATCCCCATAAAAAGGGGAAATTTGGACACAGACATACACATACATAGGGAGAATGCTACATGAAGACTGGAGCTATGTTGCCACAAGCCAAGGAACTACCAAAAGCCAGGAGAGAGGCCTGGAAGAGATCTTTCCTCAGTGCTTCCAGAGGGAGCATGGTCATTGAATCCCAAGAGTCTCAGGACCACAGCTAAATGTGTCCAGTTGTTGGACTGTGAAGAGTCGCTGATTGCAAAACCCTTCTAGTGTGGAGGGCAGTGGTATGGATGTAGGCTTTGTTCATTCATCTAATCAATTATTCCTTATTGAGTATTGCTTATGCAAACTCCTAGCCTCCTTCTTCAGAATAGAGAACATTTTCATGGAAAGAAAGCTGTGGTCAGGAAGCTGCCAGCTACTATTTATTTCCACGACTGGGCATCCAGAGTTGAGGAAGTAAGGGGTGGGGACAAGATAAGCCAGTCTCTGTGCCCTCCTGTCCTTCATCTTCTCCTCATCTTCTTTTACCCTCAGGATCCTCCTTTATATCCACAATCCCTCACCCTAGATTTGGGGAAGAGGAGCCCTTGACCAAGGACTTCATTTTAGAAGGTCTCATGTGTAGAAAACCAGTTCAGGCCCCAGCAAAACAATACTCCACATTTCTGTCCTGGGTGGGACAATATAGAAGAGATGGGTACTATATCACAGCATGGGAATAATTTGAGTGGCAGATCTCTTAAGTAAGAGAAAGATAAATTAATTAATAAATCCTTCCTCTCCAGTAGCATGAAGTCAATAGATTTTGCATAATAAAAGAGGGTTTCCAAGTAGGATCAAAGAGGCATTCATCTGCTAGCACAACATTGGCAACTGAGAAATATTTTGCAATATGAAGAATTTGAAGACTTTTAAATTTGTTTTTATGTAGGTCAAGGTCTATGCTATCCAATTTGGTAGTCTCATGTGACTATTTACATTTAAATAAGCTGAAATTAAACACAATCAAAATTGTAGGTTGTTGGTTGTGCTCACCATATTTCAAGCGCTCCTTAGCCACATGTACAGCACGGTCGTTCATATTGAACAGCTCAAATAAGAACATCTCCAACATGGCAAAAAAATTCTGGTGGATAGCCCTGGTCTAGATTTAGCAACCATGGATCATGATATGGATTGTTTACATTGGCAATTAGATTGGTACTGGAGCTGAGATTGCAAATAGTTTTATTTTTATAAAAATATTTAATAAAACTGAATAAAAAACCATATTTGGCTTATTTAAGTAATTAAAAGATCACCAAGGAAAGGTGTAGGATAATGGCACAAACTTGGTGGGTAAGGGGAAAAGTGTGCAAAGTAGAATGTTGGCCAAAACACAAACATTTTTTGTGCCTTGTAAGGTACATAATTGGAATTTATTACTAGGAGAATGGTCTCTACAATGCTTATAGTAATGACACTGGGAACAATTCCAAGATTATATGCAATGTTTTCTGGATCAAGTCAAAGGAGAGACATCTTGATGAAACACATACCAGGACTAATGTCATAACTACTCTCAGACATGGGCTGCTGAGAATAATGACTAAACACTGTTAAAGCAACTAAATTAAATTTAGATAACACATGAGATTCACTAGAATAGCTATATGAAGCACAGATCTTATGAATTTGACTATTGCATAAATAGATGATAAAATTACAACGTAATTGTACCTTATGTGATAAAATTAAGATATTTTATGACATTTTTGTAATGATTATTATATGTTACCACATTAAAATGTCTTAACATAGTATATAAAATTATAATTTCTGAATCTAGCTATTGCTGAAAGAATTCGTTGACAATTCCAATTGCTATTGCCCCAGAAGAGAAAAATTTCTGTAAACTGAAGTTAATGAAAAAACAAAACAAAACAAAACAAACCCTAAGAACTACAATGGGATTCAAGAAAGTATGTCTAATGTGGCTTTGCTGTCAGTAGAACCCAAATTATGTGAAAAATCCTTAACAATGTAATTAGTGATGTGCTGAAATAAGGCAAGAAAATATTTTTAGGAAAAAAATAGTAATTTACAAACTATGGCTTTGCTTTAGAACTCATTCTAACACTGGCGGTTTAGCAACAGAATACCCCCACCTGAATTAAATTCATTTACTTTTGATTTATATTGACTTCCAGTCATTTTGAAATAGACAGCATTAGAAATATTTTTCAATTTTGGCATTACAAAGGTATACTTTCCAAAGAAAGAAGAAAGAGCAAAGTTTGTTAGCTTGTTTTGTACTTTAAAACATATTGAGGGGTGCCTGAGTGGCTCAGTGGGTTAAAGCTTCTGCCTTTGGCACAGGTCATGATCTCAGGGTCCTGGGATCGAGCCCCGAATAGGGCTCTCTACTCAGCAGGGAGCCTGATTCCTCATCTCTCTCTCTCTGCCTGCCTCTCCACCTACTTGTGATCTCTGTCTGTCAAATAAATAAATAAAATCTTTAAAAAAAACTTTTATTAAAAAAAAATATGTTGAGTGGAGCCTGGGTGGCTCAGTCAGTTAAGAGTCTGCCTTCAGCTCAGGTCATGATCCCAGGGTCCTGGGATCGAGCCCCACATTGGGGCTCTCTGTTCCAAGGGGAGCCTGCTTCTCCCTTTCCCTCTGCCTGCCACTTTCCCTGCTTGTGCTCTATTCTCTGTCAAAAAAATAAATAAAAGCTTAAAATATATAAATATATATTTATATAAATATACATATATAAATGTCATATATTTATATAAATACATATTCTATATAAAATACATATTTCTACATTTTATAATATATATATATTATACATATATAATATATATATATAGTGGACCTGGCCCTGTCAGGCCTTTTCCCGTAGGTTAGATAGAGCTTCCTGTTTAGACCCACAGGGAACAAACACACTGAGACACATTCTTATCCAACTTCATGGCTCGCCTAGAACAGCCATGTAATTCTAGACACTCGGCGATTGAGGATATTTACAGAAGAGAAGTCTGTGCTTAATGGTTTGCGGTTATACTTTGGTGGATACTGACCAGTCTCATGCCATCTCCACAAACACAGAACAAGAGGATGGAGGAACTATGAAGCTGTGGTTTTAGAGATTTCAATTATGCCCTAGGAGAAAAACAGTTTGGCAGTGGATGTCCTTAAACCTTGGAATGGCTGATTGAGGGTGAAGGTGGGAGGTATAACTGACAAATGACAATTGTAAATATTTAAGGTGTACAACATGATGAAATAATCAATACAATCAAGCTAATTAATACACCCATCGCCTCTGTAGTTACCATTCTTCCTTCTTTCCCTTCCTTTACCTCTTTGTTTCTTTGTTTCTTTGTTTCTTCATCTATCTATCAATCATCATTACAGGTCTAAAGTTTCATGGCCTATTGCTTAAGCATTGCAAAATCACATCACTGTAGCTCAGAGGCAGGAAATGCTTTTTACTAGTTTCTAAGAAGTAAGGAAAGTCTGCATGAGCTGTAAAGGTACACACTCTTGCTGTTTTGCACTCTTGCTAAGCGCCAAGGGGATCCCTTCCACACCTGGACCACTGTGGAGCCGGCCCTTGGGCTCTGTTGTACCAGGGGTGGGTGACCACCAGAGAGCCGCCTGAGTTATGCTCACATTGGACACGTAGCTGTGACATTTGTGACAGCTTCCCGAGATATGTGTCCTAAGGGAAAGCTAAGTGCTAGCCTGGGCCGACTTTCTGCCCAGCCCTGGCCCAGCGTGCACCCGTCACTGGAGAAAAGGGACACTGGAGGAGCGGCTGCTTGAAAGGGCTCCTGGCTCAGGTTTCCCCAGGGCAGCTGCTAGTCATTTACGCATCTGAAACCTTTGAATCGAGTGTGTGAGGTATCTGTCTGACTTAGAAGGACAGCTCTGCAGCTCTGAGCTCAAGAATGAAATGGCCCGGGAAGGGGAGGTCGAGGAAGCAAGAGGCAGAGGCTGGTGGATAAAAAGGGCAGGCATTTATGCGCTATGAGGCCAGAAAGAGGAACATGCTTCTAAAAAGAAAAAGGAAGCACTTTATACTACTGTCCCCCCAGTTTTTTATAAACATGTTAGTGGTTAATTCTTGAGGGGACAGCTGGCTAAAATGAAGATAGGGGCCCCCTTAGAATGTGAGCTGTGTAAGACAGACTGAACGAATATAGAACCTATCTATTTAGTTCATCACTGAGCGTGTGGGAGAAGGTCAATCAATTCTGTCTGATTAACCAATGAGTGACTGGCTCCACAAACTGGTGAATTTCACAAGTGGCCTTGCAGCCTGTTGGACAGAACTTGGCCGTTTGAACAGACATGTATGGATTTGAGACTAGTGGCTTCTCTTATTATGTGATCTCAATGCTTTCAGTCTCCATTTTTTCATTTTTAAAAAGTTTGCTTAATAATAATAATCACTTTGTTCAGCTAGGTGAAATGAAGTTTCCTATGCAAGTTCCAGATGTATATTTATACTGAGAACTTCATTCTTTTTTTGTCCCACCCTCTTTTTTCCTTTCCTGAAGTTGGGAAGTATCATTATAAGAGACCAGCCCTAAGAATCTGCTTTTTTGTTTTCAAAATTAGATACTTAGAAACAAGGCAAAGAGGACTGCATGTCCTTTCACTGTCCTTTCAGTGTCATTCTGGACCTACCCAGGGACTATTCGATAATAAGGAGAAAATGCCTGTAGTTTGATAATTCTATTTCTTTGTAGGGATCAGGGCCCTGACTCTGTGATGTTACATTTTAACTTGAAGATTTCTGTCAAATAGCGATGCATATTTCTGTCTAGTAGAAAATCTAACTGCAGAGGACAGTTTATTCATTTTTTATCTAACCTAGCAATTTTGCTTAAATATTCTTTCTTTAATCTCTATAAATTCTTAGCTCTTCATATGCTCTTTGATAATGGTTCATGCTTTTGCTCGTTTCCTCTTAGTCAAATAATCTGATCATTCTATGTAAATTAAGAAATTGATCTTCTATATTAAATTGGTTAAATACCCTGATCATGTGAGTCATATTTTAGCTTTTTGAAAATCATGCTTTGACAGTATTTAGGGATCTCTATCTTTTGACAGCAATGCCTGGAACATACCAGGCACTAGCGTGGGTTTGTTGAATAAATGAGTGAGGAATCAACTAAAGCTTGAGTTACTGAAGAAAGCCTGAAGGACCTGCCAGCTCTTGATCCCACCCACTCTGTTATCTTCGTTGGTAACTTCGGATCGGTCTTTGCATTTCATGTCAGCTTAAATCAGATTTGGTTCAAACTTACTTCGCATCACTGTGTGAGTATCCAGTTGAAGAATGCGACCAGTTGAGGTCATGCTGTTCCATTAGCTTTAGGTTGGGTGGGGGCCTCATCAGTCCGCGGACTCAGAAGCCGGATGTTAATTCAGTCTAGACATCGATGGCTGAGGTTGTGTGTTTTCAGCTTTTAATACCTACTATTGGGTCCATCTCTTGATCTTTTCTTTACTCAATTTTCTTTACTCAAATGCACAATTTTCTTTTCTTTCTCCCTTGATCCGTTTTTCTACCTTGTAAGGTGTCTTATTTACATCTGTTGACAATTCCCAGTGTCTACATTTATTCATCCAGATTCCTTACTTGATACCCTCATCATTCCTTAATGTGCACCCACATTTTCAATCCTTTTATTATTTTTTAAAAGGCATGTCCATATCACTGATCAGTTAGGGATTGCTTGGCATGTGGTCTTCATTTGCAAAATGTTGTTTGGCATTGACAGATGGAATCTCCTTGAATCGCTGGGGTGGTTCAGTCGGTTAAGTGTCTGTCTTTGGTTCAGGTCATGATCCCGGGGTCCTGCAATTGAGCCCCACATTGGGCTCCCTGATCAGTGGAGAGTCTGCTTCTCCCCCTCCTTTGCTGCTCACCACTTCTCAAGCTCACTTGCACGTGCTCTGTCAAATAAATAAAAATCTTTAAAAAATAAAAAATAAAAAAGAGGGACACCTGGGTGGCTCAGTTGGTTGGGCAGCTGCCTTCGGCTTGGGTCGTGGTCCCGGGGTCCTGGGATCGAGTTCTGTGTCAGGCTCCTTGCTTGGTGGGGAGCCTGCTTCTCTCTCTCCCTCTGCCTACTTGTGCCCTCTGTCTCTGTCAAATAAATAAATAAAATCTTAAAAAAAAATAAAAAGGAAAGACGAATGCTCTTTTTTCCAACATCAAGCTTACAATCTATGTAGAATGAAGGAAAAAGGTGAAGGGCAAGGAATGCATTTTAGCAGAGTGACTTTCCTATTAAAGAGCTTTCCCAGAATCCTTTCCTAATGTTTCCAATTAAATATTTCCTCAGTTGCGACTGTGTCACATAGTTACCCTTAGTTGGAAAGGAAGAAGAAAAATAGGAAGGTATCCCAAACCAAATATTTCTTGACTCTTTTACTGAGTTAGAAGGCGAAACTAAATACAGGTTAGGTACCTGGCATGACTTTTCTTATTTTTAATCTTAACATATTTGATTTTATTTTAACACAGATACTGTGTTAAGCACATGTCTGATACTTCTCTCACAAAATTCACAATTACCAAAGAAATATTTATAAGCCATTGTTTTAAGTTAAATGATTCTATATTGTCAGAACAAATAAATTGGGACAATGAAAAACTGCAGAATAATCAGACATATTGGGCCAGCTGGGGTTGAATCCCAGGGATACAGTTTACTGGCTATGTAACCTTGGACAAATCTGCTTGAGTCTCATTTGTCTTAATCTGTAAAATGAGGATAAAAGAATAGCACAGAATAAGCAGAATTTTCTTAGAAAACAGAGTCTATGCCAAAGCTCACAATTTAGATCTTACCGAAAGGTCCAGTATCAGGGCAAACAGAGTGGGAGTGAAATGAGAAAATAATATTTAATGAGTTTTTTATAGTGTTAAATTGATAACCGAATTCTAGAATTATGAGATCATTTCCTTCCTATGGGATTAAAATGTTCTTTATACTATGAAATTGTGTAGTAGTAGTTTGGTTTACTTTTGAATGCTCTCATTGGAAACAAAAAACTGGAAATTTGTCATCTCTGCATTGGTTCTTAGTTTTTAAAAATGTCCTGGCCCTTATAATCATCTTGATCTCTAAGATTTCTTCTTCACCCGATACTGTCATTATGGGAAGATGAGCTCCTGTGTATTCTAAAAGAATCATGTAGCTTTCAGCAAGATTTCCAAGACTTGCTATCACTAAAAGAAATGGCTGTTTTGGAAAGATATTTTGCATGCAAGCCCATTTATTTTATTCCCATTGACTCCAGTTTTTAAGTAGCTTCCAGGATTAAGGAGAAAAAAAAAATCTTTCACCATAAAAAGAAACAGGAATATCAGGCTTACGTCTAAGGCCCATATAATATCATTAAGTAGGTACAATACCTAAAATATATTAGATGCTCACGATGGGTTTGTGTAATGAATATAGAGATGACTTCCTTCTTTTTTTAAATTGAGGCTTAATTTTCTTACATTAGTTTCAGATGTACAACATAATGATTTAATGTTTTTATACACTGTGAAATGATCACAAGTCTAGTTAATATTAATTACCATACATAGCGACAGACTTTTTTTCCCATGATGAGAATATTTTATTTTATTTTATTTTATTTATTTTTTAATTTTATTTTTTATAAACATATATTTTTTTCCCCAAGGGTACAGGTCTGTGAATCGCCAGGTTTACACACTTCACAGCACTCACGATAGCACATACCCTCCCCATGTCCATAACCCCAACCCCCCTCTCCCAACACCCCTCCCCCCCCATGATGAGAATATTTAAGATACTCTTAGCAACTTTCAAAATTCAATGCATTATTATTAACTATAGTCTCCAGGCTGTACATTACATCCCCATGACTTATTTATAACTGGAAGTTTGTACCTTTTGAGTCCCTTTGCCCATTTTGCCCACCTGCCTTCCCCTGCTTTCAGTAAACACCAGTCTATTTTTGTATCTATGAGCTTTTTTTCCAGATTTCATATATGAAAGATTATATGGTATTTATTTTACTCTAATTTATTTCACTTAGCATAATGCCCTCAAGGTCCATCCATGTTGTCAAATGGCAAGATTTCATCCTGTTTTTGTGGCTTAATATTCCATTTCTCTCTCTCTCTCTCTCTCTCTCACACACACACACACACACACAATTTCCTTATCCATTCATCCATCAATGGAGATCTAGGTTTTTTCCTTGTAAATAATGCTGCCCTGAACATGGGATGCATGTATCTTTTCAAGTTAGTGTTTTCATTTTTCTTCAGATAAAAACCCAAAAGTAGAAATGCTGAATCATATGGCAGTTCTATTTTTAATTTTTTTGAGGAATCTTCATATTGTTTTCCACAGTGGCAGCATAAATTTATATTGCCACCAATAGTTCACAAGGACTCCCTTTTCTCCACAACCTTGCCAATGCTTGTTATTTCTTGTCTTTTGGATAATAGTCATTCTAACAGATATGAGGTGATACTTCATTGCGGTTTTGACTTACATTTCTCTGATGATTAGTGAGGCTGAGTACTTTTCCATGTACCTGTTGGTCTGTATTCTGTATTTCTTTGGAAAAATGCCTATTCAGACCTTCTGCCCATTTTTCAATCAGATTGTTTATTGCTATTGAGTTGTATGGCTTCTTTATATATTTTAGATTTTAACCCCTTATCAGATATACAATTTGCAAGTATTTTTTCTCATTTAGTCCTTTTGATTTTGATGATTTCCTTTGATGTGAAGAAGCTTTTCAGTTTGATATAGTCCCACTTGTTCACTTTTGCTTTCATAGCCTTTGCTTTTTTTGTGTCAAACTCAAAAACTCATTGCTAGGATCAATATCAGGGAGTTTACTATATTTTCTTCTAGGAGTTTTTAATGGTTTCACATCTTACATTCAAGTCTTTAAGCCATTTTGAGTTAATTTGGGGGTATGGTGTAAGATATGGTCTAGTTTCATTCTTTTGCATGTGATTGTCCAATTTTCCCAGAACAATTCATTAAAGAGATTACAATTTCCCCTCATATATTCTTGGCTTCTTTGTCATAAATTAATTGACCATATATGCATGAGATTACTTCGGGGCTCTCTATCTGTTTTATTGATCTATGTGTCTGTTTTTGTGTTAATATCATACTGCTTTGATTACTATAGACTTGTAATATAGTTTGAAATCAGGGTATGTGATGCCTTCAGCTTTGTTCTTTTTCAAGATTGCTTTGGCTATTTGGGGTCTTTTGTGAAACCATACAAATTTTAGAATTTGTTCTAGTTTGGTTAAAAAAAAAAGCCACTGGAATTTTGCTAGGGATTGCATTGAATCTGTAGATTGTTTTGGGCATTTTAACAATATTAATTCTTCCAATCCATGAGCACAGAATATCTTTCTACTTATTTACATCTTCTTCAATTTCTTTTGCCAATGTCTTATAATATAAATTATAAATATAATTTATATAATTTATAATTAATATAAGTTATAAATATAAATTATAAATATAAATATAATATTCTTCCATTGTTTTGGGCACTATGGGCATTTTAACAATATTAATTCTTCCAATCCATGAGCACAGAATATCTTTCTACTTATTTATATCTTCTTTAATTTCTTTTATCAAAGTCTTATAATTTATAGTGTATAGATCTTTCACCTCCTTGGTTAAATTTATTCATAGGCATTATATACCCAGTGCCCTGGAAGTGGTAGTCTACCCAGAACAGTGTCTCCAAATGTTACAGCCCCACGGGACCCAGGAGTGCAAGCCCTCCTGGCCTCCTAAGCCCCGTGATCAAGGGGTGTTTCCTGGGTGGTAGCTACAAAAACAAGGTCACCATATGTAAATAACAGGGCATCAACCCTGGTGTGTGTTAAGTTCCCCTCTGGAAGACAGAGGTGCTTTGGAGCATGGAAGAGGGAAAGTGCAAAGATGGTGCCCACTGGCTGAAGCTGGGCAACTGGGGAGTACAAGGATGGCACTTGCCAAAAAAAGAAAAAAAGGAAACAAGTGCCATCTTTTTGTTGTTGTTTCTCCTTTTTCTTTTCCTTTTCCCCTTTTCCCTCATGTCTCAGTCCTATCTACCCACTTCAATGTGGTTTCTCTTTCATTTGCCTGATGTAAAGGAGTTTTAATTGTTTTTCTTCTCAGAGGAAATTATTCTATACATAGCCATAGATTCAGTGTGTCTGTAGGAAGAGATGAGTTCAGGATCTTCCTGTGTCACTATCTTGAACTGGAACTGACAAGGTTCTTTCCTGTCTCCTGTCTTTCATTGGTCAAAACTCACCCTCTAACTCACCAGTATTTGACATGTTTGTAGAATGAATAAAAAATGTAGACCTGGTTTGGGTATCTATAATATCTCTACATCATAAAACATAACCAGTAATAATCTTATAGGTATTACATGAGAAAAAGTATTTAAAAAATTTTATATCATTCTCATGATTAAAAAATGAAAGAAGTACACTATAGCAATGACATGTAAAGCAAATGTTCTAAAAGAGGAATCACACATGCTTCACATTCCCTTAGGAGGTTGAAGCAAAGATAAAAGTGCCAACAGATTTGCTTTAATACTTCCTTTTACCACAACAGATGACAGTGCTTTGTTCAAAACAGTAGCTGAGAAAAGATAGTCTATCAAGAAAAACACAATAGAGTCAGAAGGAAAGTAATAAACTGATTGTCAAAGAGCAAAAAATGACAAGTGATTATGAAACCTTTTCATGTCTCATAAGGTAATGAGGACATATAAATAAATTTCCAGTTGGGTGGTGAACTGTCTACAAATATGGTGGCATCACCAGAACATGTTCCTAGTCACCTCTGACTACTCATATTTTGGGTTTATTTCACGTAGGCCATTGCAGCATCCAGAACATCTGACTATTAGGTTTAAACACAAATATTTGTCTTATTTTTTTTCTCCTGGAAAAATGGCTTAAACTGTAGCAGCTGAACAAATATTTGAAGTTGATGAAGGAGTGGGGAAGAACCTCAGCCTTCAGCCAGCCTTCAGTAAGACTGGGCATCAGCTGATACTGAGTAAATACTCAGCAACAGTGTGTGTGTATGTGCAGGGGGGGGATGCACCTTGAACTTGGTCCTCATGACTGGACTGTGGAAACTTTCCTGTATTCCAAGGAATGGAATATATACATGGAACTTTCAAACATCCACTCTTCTAACTTCATGCCCAGCTCAATGAACACCCACCCGAAAGAAAACCCCAGCTAAGGTAGATATTGTCAGGTGTTCTGAGTAGCTCATAGCGTGTGCTGATTATAGATTATTCTGTTCTGTGGCCACAATGCTGGGTAGATAATAATTTGAGACCTTTTAAAACACTGAAGTATCCTATAGAGAAGCCTCTGATTTCTCATTCAAGGATCAGTACCACCCCAGAAATAAAGTCACAGTCATAAAAATTATGAGTACATTTGGCAGAATAATTTTTTCCTTTCATTTCTGATATATTTCTAAGTAGATTGTATTTATGGATAAGAACTTTTTGAGACACTCTTTACTTGTTCGATTACTGTTGCTTGTTTAAAGATACATATTTGAGTGAGAACTAACAGAACTCAAAATGAGCAGGTATTATTTTTTTCACTCAGGAAATAATATGTATTCATTATGAAAAGAATGCTCTCATGAAAAGACAAAAAATCTCATCATTCAATGATAATCCTAGCATTTGAGTGTATTCCTTTCGTGTTTCTTTTTTTAAATGAATCATTTATCTTTTTAACATAGTTCTGATCATACCGAATATACAAGTTTGTGCAGGACCTTGAAGTAGACCTTAATGATCCACGTTAATGAGTGACAGAAAAAAAAGGCCAGAACAAATGAAAACAAGACGAAAACTCTCACTGTAATCAATGGTCTAAAATACTGCTTCCACCAACTGTTTTCCAGAAAGGTTAAACAGCACCTTCTTTAAACTTCTGTCACATTTATTCTTCTTTTTTTTTAAATAAAGGAATTAATTATATTGTTCTTAGGATTTTTTTTCCACAACATGTCACATGAGCTTCCTAACAAATATGGTAAGTAGATAACTGTACCAGTATCTAACATTAATTGATGCAGCTGTGTCTAAACACCAGGTGTCTGCACTCCTTTCCATTACATCAGACTCCCACCCTTGGGATTTGATTGGTTGTAAATACATTTTTGTAAATTCTGCCCCAGTCACAACTCTCTGAGTCACCTTGTTTGGCATCTGGATGAAAACAAACTGAAAAGTCTTGGATACCTGGCTTACACCCTAAGGGTAATTTCTGGGCCCCAAGACTAGAGGTTGTCTGGGAAGCTAGTTGATTTGTTCTGTTATGGAGGCGATATCAAAATTAGAATATCTGAAAGGCAGATGTTTTTTGGAATCTTGGTTCCATTATTTCTAGTTATGTGACTTTCGAAAAATTATTTAACCTCTCTGAGCCTTAATTTTCTCATCAGTAAAATTGGGAATAATATTATCTCCTATGGCATAATATTATCCCATGAGGTTCGAATATGATCACACAACTTAAACTGATAGGAAGTGACTCAACACATATTAGTGGGATAAATCAGGCCTAGCAACAAAAGGACTAACCCTTGGATTATGCTGATAAAATAGCCAAGCTTCCTCGAGACTCCTCTGACTGGGGGGTCTTGGATCCACACTTAGCCTTGTGTAAAAGGAGAGATGAGGGGATCTGGTTGAAAAAAAGGAGGTAATCCAAACACTTTTTCATTGCTTTCCAAAGACCTTTAGGTAACAGTGACCCATATTTATCTTTAAACCTCCAGTACCTAAACCTTTATTGAGTGATTATCATGTGCCAAACCTACTTTCCTTCCTTCATCCCTCTTTTTTCTTTTTCTTTCTTTCTTTTTCTTTCTTTCTCTTTCTTTCTTTCTTTCTTTTTTTGCTTCTTCCTTCCTTCTTCTTTTTCTTTCTCCCTTTCATTCCTTTCTTCCTTCCCTCCCTCCCTCCCTCTCTCTCTCATTTTCATTCTTAGTTGTTACTGACCTCTTATTGATTGATTGCCATTCACAACAGGCAAGGAATAAAGACCTAACTATTTTTTGACAACATTGTGGTATTTGTCTAGGCGCCCCCAGAGTACAAGTTTTAATAAGGGTGTTATTTATCCTATGTAGCCTGAATTCATTCCTTTCCCCATTTACTTCAATTGTGGATGTTTTCAGGGTAGGGGAAAGGGGTTTTGGCCAGGGACAGACAGCCCTCCAGGTAAAAGAATGTGACACTACAATTCTTCAAGAATGGCAAGTATGTCAAGGACAGATGGAGGTAGTAAAGGCTGGGTGGTCAGGGTTGGAGCCAGGCCTCTGGGAAGAATTAGACCGGGGCAGGGAAGGGGGAGGAGGAGATTCAGAGGAGGAGAAGGAGGACAGGAGACATGACCTAAGAGGAAGGAGCTAAGCACCAGGGGAAAGAAAAAAGAGCTGCCACACAGTAATCCACCTCAGTCTGGCTATTTAATCCTCAGGGTATGTTATGTGGGTACTGTACTATTAATGTGCCCCCACCCCAAGTTCTATTCTCTACCCTTCCCTACCCTGCTCCTTTGTCCTCTATCTTCCTGTTGGCTTTGGTTAGGTGAGAGGAGACTGAGGTCAGGTATTTACTTCTTTGGGTCATTCTGGGTTGGCTGCATCCCTCTTCCAGAACATTCAGCTTCAGTTAAGCCCTCTTCTCCATACAGCTAGGTCTGGTAACTCTGTCCCCACTTCGGCTCAGTGTCATAATTGCTCCACACTGTGGGTTCTCCTAAACCCTGCCAACACCACTGTGAATAGTCCTTGTATTAAATTACAAAATTCAATTACCAAATTTGGGATGTCATCAGTGTCCTGTTACCTTGAGTGACCCAGACACTATGTTTTCATTCTCCTTTCACAAATGGGATAAATGAATTTTTGAGATTTTTATGTAATATGCCCACACTCACGTAGCTAGAAATAGTTGGCTCTGGGATCTGAAGCCAGCTCTGTCCAATGCCTATATGCTTTGCATAATGCCAGCCTGTACGAGTTTTCATGGGTAAAATTAAGGGACTTTCTTTAGCTGGGAGGGATTCCTCTGTGAGATGAAGAAAAAGTAAGTTATATTCTTTTTTTAAAAGATTTTTATTTATTTTGTCAGAGAGAGCGAGCGAGAGAGAGCACAAGCAGGGGAAGCAGCAGGCAAGGGAGAAGCAGGCTCCCCGCTGAGCAAGGAGCCAGACGTGGGATGTGATCCCAGGACTCTGGAATCATGACCTGAGCTGAAGGCAGATGCTTAACTGATTGAGCTACTCAGGCACCCAAGAAAACACCCAAGTAAACATTAATTGGCTGCCTAACTGGGCAAGATGCTGTAACAACAGGACCACAGGACATTAGACCTGGAATGGTCCTTAGCTGGAAGTAGTTCTGATGCTGTGTCCTCTGTGGAGACCTAGCAGTTCCATCCAGGAGGAGCAAAGAGACACCAGGCTGGCTTTAGGCAGACAGACTTTCATCAGTTGTATTTTTCCTTTGTGCTCACTGAGTAAAATCATGAGAGAGAAAGTTCTAAAGCTTTCCTTGGTTTCTTCTTTATAATGAGGCTATCCTATCCCCTAAGATGACTGGGGCTGTTACTTAGCTGACACAGAGGAGATACTGGATACTGATGAATGTGTATTTCCTCCATATGTTCATTCTTTCTGGGTATATTCAGAGAAGAAAATTCACTTTAGGGTGTGAAGTTTTTCAGTTCAATCTCTGATTCAACAGAGATAGATTAACCATCAAGATTCCTTTACGTGGTGGCTTTGGTCTGAAAAAATTAAGCAACTGGAGGACGGAGGAGAGGGACATGAGCCCTGGCACTCCAGACATGGGACTTCTCTGATCTGATTCTGGTGTAGCCACTCTGATTCTTATTATTGAACAGATGATCAAAAGGTTGATCCATGAACTATAGGCCCTTACTCATTTATAAAAATTTACTTCCTCGTGGCCGCCCCTACCACCTGAACAGCATTCTCTACTCTTTTCTCAGGCCTGGCTAGGCACATCCTGACCTGGAAAAATATCCTTTGGCAGGCATTTACCTTGAGCAGGGTTTCTCCAACAACTGTGTTTGAGAGCTACTGATCTAGAAAGCTCAGTAGAGGGTAAAATCCATCTATACATGTATACTCAGTCCTGTATGCACCCTAACACCCCTGTACCCCCAAATACACTACATCCACCCCTCCATAGTGTGGTGTCAGTCACTGACTACTTCAGTATACCAAACCAGTGGTTCTCAAGTTTGACTGCAGAGTAGAATCATCTAGTAACATCCCAGACCGTTTAAAGCAGGAACTCTGGTCGTTCCAAGCAGCAACCTAGTTTGAAAGCTAGGTTGATGAGACATTATGTTATGTATGTGTTATGATGAGACACTCTTGGAATTAATTTACTTTTCAGAAAATAAAACATTTAAAAACCATTTAATTTAAAAATTAAATTTTAATTTTAAAAATTTAATTTAATTTTAAATATTTAATTTAATTTTAATTTTGATTAAAAAATCTTAAAGTACAACATTTTTATTTTTATAAACTGTCAGATTTCATACAGGCTTACTTCTGCCCCTGGCTGTGATGGAGTCACCGTGATGGGCACACCTTCTCACAGCAAATGATGAGAAAACTTGATGAAGCTGATGGGATACCTGTTCCTGCACAGTAGACCAGAGGCAGTGCAGGACGGTGATTCAGGAGAGAAGGGAAGCAAGCATCGTGGACTTTCTGAACATCTGGGCTTCCTGTCTGGAGGCACTTTTCAGATGGCAGTGAAGGCAGGAGACAGCGGTTGGAATTTTGGAAGAGTTAGGTGTCTGGAATTTGAGGGTCAGAGTTCCAGGGAGGAGGGAACTGCCTGAAGAGCTCCAAAATCTGCATAAAGGTCCCCTTGAGGATGGTGTTGACAACTAAGCCGCAGATACGACCAGTGAGAGCCCATGAGGCTGGCTGGGCAAAGAATAACCACCCGACCGTAAACCAAGGAGTTCCTGGAACACAGCAGGGCTGCGACATGTCTGAGTCTGGGTCAACCAGAGTTAAGAGTCCTTGTTGAAACCCTGAGGAATTCAGTGGCAACAGGGGAGGGTCATGTCTTACGAGAGAAAACAAACTAGCTATACAGTCAAGGCCCCCTCAAAACCTGCCTTAGAAAAAGCTTCTAAGAAAACTTTAAAAAGCTCAGGCTGAATAACAAGTAATGTAAGTGCCTGCCCAAATAACGTCCAATATCTTTTAAAGGAATGCATATTTAAAAAAAAAATCCAGCACTCAACATTGTCAAAATACCCAACATCCAGGAATTAATAAAAGAAAAGAATACAGGATAGGGGTGCCTGGGTGGCTCAGTTGGTTAAGTGACTGCCTTTAGCTCAGGTCATGATCCTGGAGTCCCAGGATCAAGTACTGCATCAGGTTCCCTGCTCGGCAGGGAGTCTGCTTCTCCCTCTGACCCTCTCCCCTCTCGTGCTCTCTCTCACTATCTTTCTCAAGTAAATAAATAGAATCTTAAAAAAAAAAAAATACAAGACGTATGAAGAAGTAGAAAAAATACAACTGAATGCAAGGAGAAGCATCAGTCAGTCACTGTAAAGAAGATAAATAATGACAAAGGTAATGGCATTAGTAGACACGGATCTTAAAATAGCTAATATAAATACCTTCACAGATTTTAATAAGCCTAATGAGGAGAGGAATGAAGGATTTTAAAAAATGAAATTTCTAGAAATGAAACAATACCTGAAATGGAATATCTCACCAGGAGGATTAACAACTGAGTAGACAGGAAGAAGAAAAGAGAAAGCACTGAATTTGAAAGTGTAGTGATGGAAACTATGGGATCAGGGGAAAACAGACCAAATCAGGGAAAAAAGACCAAATGAACAGAGCCTTAGTGGCCAGGAAAAAATATGAAGTAGCAACATATGTGTACTTAAAGTTTCATTAAAACGGGAGAGGGAAAAAAAGAGAAAATTATGTGAAAAAACATTGGCAATATTTGTTGCCAGTCTGAGGAAAAGTATGACCCCACGTTCAAGATGCTCAAGGGAACCCCAAGCAGGTGCAGCAAGGAAAAGTCTCACACATTATAATGAAAGTTTTGAAAACCCATGATAAAAAGTAAATCTTACGGACAGGGAAAAGAAATACACATTCCATACCAAATATAAGATACAAATCTGGGGATTTCTAATCAGAAACAATGTAGGCCAGAAGACTAAAAGGCTACATGAACAAAAGCCATCTACTCTGAATTCTCTATTCAGTGAAAATAACTTAAAAAAAAATAAAAGAGGGATGCTTCGCTGGGTTAGTTGGTACGGCATGCTACTCTTGATCTCAGGGTTTTAAGTTTGAGCCCCGCTTTGGGTATAGAGACTACTTAAAAATAAAATCTTTAAAAAAATAAAATAAGGGACGTCTGGATGGCTCAGTCAGTTGATGTCTGCCTTTGGCTCAGGTCTTGATCCCAGGGTCCTGGAATTGAGTTCTGCACGCATCTGGCTTCTTGCTCGGCGGGGAGTCTGCTTCTCCCTCTGCCTGCTGTTCCCCCTGCTGTGTTCCCTTGCTCTTTCTCTCTCTGACAAATAAATAAATAAAATCTTTTAAAAATAATAAAATTAGGGCGCCTGGGTGGCTCAGTAGGTTAAAAGCCTCTACCTTCGGCTCAGGTCATGGTCCCAAGGTCCTGGGATCGAGTCCCGCGTCGGGCTCTCTGCTCAGCGGGGAGCCTGCTTCCCTCTCTCTCTCTGCCTGCCTCTCTGCCTACTAGTGATCTCTCTCTCTCTCAAATAAATAAATAAAATCTTTAAAAAAATAATAAAATTAAAGAGAAATAAAGACTTTTTTCAGATGAACAGAATCTGAGAAAATTCATCACAGGCAAATCTGCACTATAGAAAATATTAAATACTGGACATAGAATATATGTTGTTTTACACGTGAAAGAGTCTTGGTCTTATCAACATGCATAAATACATAAATGAGATATTTCACCCTTTTTCTTTAGTACCAGTGTTTGAAATCTATAGGTGTTTCACACACACATCACAATTCAATTTATGCTAATCACATTTTAAATACTCAATAGGCACATGTGACTAAGGGTTACTGTGTTGGGCAACACAGCTTGTGTCTATCAGCCTGGTTTATTTCATTTACTTATTATCATCTGAAAACAATGCATTTGTTTCTTTTCTGTATCACCCTACTAGAATGTCAGCTCTAAGAGACAGAGGACACTGTCTTATTCACTGCTATACGCCCAGTGGCTAGAACAGAACCCAGAACCCAGTATGTAGGAAATACTACTATTTATTTCCTGAATAAAAAATGTCTCAAAGAAGATGATGTAAAATATTATACACAGCAGGTAGCGTTCCCAAAAAAGTCATCTGAAGAACAAAAATGGCCCTTAGAACAGGTTCAGGTTGTACAGACTTTGAAATTTGATGGATATGGGTTTGCATTGCAGCTCGTGAATCTGTAGTTGTGTCACTCAAGGCTTTTTCTAAACCTCAATGCTGGGATGTCCAAAGTTCTTGGGGTACAGGTACAGTGGGAGAGTATTTTATCTCTGACATTATTTTGAATCACCAGGGCATGATGGTAATAAAAAGTCTGACTCCTCTTCGTTTTTGTTTTTTGTTTTGTTTTGTTTTTTTTGAGAGAGAGAGAAAGATCTTGAGAGAGAGGAGGTGTGTGTACACGGGGGGTAGGGGAGGGGTGGAAGGAGAGCGAAAGAGAATCTTAAACAGACTCCACGCCCAGCATGCAGCCCAACATGGGGCTGGATCTCACAACCCTGAGATCACCTGAGGCAAAATCAAGAGTCAGAGATTTAACCAACAGAGACACCCAGGTGCTCCTTTTACTCTTCTAAAAGGAAAAAAAAAGCTCAAAATACAGTGCAGGACCTCACTGTCTGCCCCTGCAGTGTAACACTCTCACTGCCTCACCCTAGGGGCACGATGTTAGCACCCCGAGCTTGCACTTTTCTCATCTTTGAAGATACTTTTGTCATTTTATTTAGCAAATACATTTATAGCCCTTTGTATGTGCTGGGCATATTCTCGATGCTTTAATATGAATCTGTTTAATCCTAGCAACAATCTTGGGAGCAAGGTATTTTTTTTTTATTCCCATTTTACAGATGAAGAGGCCAGGGTCCAAGTTTATACATTTGAAAAGAAGCAGAACCAGGTTTTTACCTCAGGGAATCTGATTCCAGAGCATATACTCTTCTATTGCCTCTCTGCCATACAATGTTGGAGGAACTGTGTACAAAGATGCCAGCGCAGTGACCAGCACATATTTTCAGGAGCTATTAGACAGGAGCTGTTCTCATTACTACCAGTAATATTATTCTTATCAGTTGATAATCTGAAATCACAGGGAGGGTAACTGACCCCTCCACACACACCACTACTCAGAAGTAGAGGGGCCTTAAAGGATAATCTGCTGATTCCCAGTCAGGACAAGATGACAGATGTCCACTGTTCCCCTTATGGGAAACTAAAAAGAAATAACCAATGGAGAAAGAAGGAAAGTTTTGACATTTTAATTTAATAAAATATGAGCTTTTTTGTCTTACGGCTTGCAGGCTCACCTGATGTGCTGCTGGGAATTCCCTAATACCCTCCAGAGGGATCTTTACAAAGAGAATGTTCCAAAAGCATTCTCCCTTCAGGTCTTAACCACAGAACAAGAGTAGTATTTATCGGTCTAAGACTATGATTTTTTTCTCTTTCTCATAAATTTTTAAAACATGATTTAAAGTTTCAAAATCTTTTAAATTATAATTCACACAAAAAGTGCCTCAATTTTAAGTGTGCACTTCAAAGAACTTTTTTTTTAATTAAAAAAAATTTTTTTTTCAGTGTAACAGAATTGTTTATGCACCACACCCAGTGCTCCATGCAATACGTGCCCGCCATAATACCCACCACCAGTCTTCCCCAACCTCCCACCTACCTCCCCTTCAAAACCCTCAGATTGTTTTTCAGAGTCCATAGTCTCTCATGGTTCATCTCCCCCTCCAATTTCCCTCAACTCCCTTCTCCTCTCCATCTCCCTGTCTCCTCCATGTTATTTCTTATGCTCCACAAATAAGTGAAACCATATGATAATTGACTTTCTCTGCTTGACTTATTTCACTCAGCATAATCTCTTCCAGTCCTATCCACGTTGATACAAAAGTTGGGTATTCATCCTTTCTGATGGAGGCATAATACTCCATAGTATATATGGGCCACATCTTCCTTATCCATTCGTCCGTTGAAGGGCATCTTGGTTCTTTTTTTCTTTTTTTTTTGTATTATTATTTTAATTATCATTTTTTAAATTTATTTTCAGCATAACAGTATTCATTTTTTTTGTACCACACCCAGTGCTCCATGCAATCTGTGCCTTCTCTAATACCCACCACCTGGTTCCCCCAACCTCCCACCCCCCACCTCTTCAAACCCTTCAGATTGTTTTTCAGAGTCCAT